>NC_057836.1:72175000-72800000 GCF_910594005.1 Cervus elaphus
CTTTGGATCCTCCTCTGATTTTCGCCCCTTGTGTTCTCCTCGTTTTTGTATTTTGCTTTTTTTTTCTTGCTCCTCGTATTCTTCTCCCCTGTTTCTTCGCCTCGGGTTTTTCACACTTCTCTTACTCCACGTAGTGCCACACTTTTGATCCTCCTCTGATTTTCTCCCCTTGTGTTCTCCTCGTTTTTGTGTTTTGCTTTTTTTTTCTTGCTCCTCGTATTCTTCTCCCCTATTTCTTCACATCAGCTTTTTCACACTTCTGTTACTCCTCGTAGTGGCATACTGTTGATCCTCCTCTGATTTTCGCCCCTTGTGTTCTCCTCGTTTTTGTATTTTGCTTTTTTTTTCTTGCTCCTCGTATTCTTCTCCCCTGTTTCTTCGCCTCGGGTTTTTCACACTTCTCTTACTCCACGTAGTGGCATACGGTTGATCCTCCTCTGATTTTCGCCCCTTGTGTTCTCCTCGTTTTTGTATTTTGCTTTTTTTTCTTGCTCCTCGTATTCTTCTCCTCTGTTTCTTCACCTCGTGTTTTTCACACTTCTCTTGCTCCTCGTAGTGGCATACTGTTGATCCTCCTCTGATTTTCGCCCCTTGTGTTCTCCTCGTTTTTGTATTTTGCTTTTTTTTTCTTGCTCCTCGTATTCTTCTCCCCTGTTTCTTCACATCAGCTTTTTCACACTTCTCTTACTCCTCGTAGTGGCATACTGTTGATCCTCCTCTGATTTTCGCCCCTTGTGTTCTCCTCGTTTTTGTATTTTGCTTTTTTTTTCTTGCTCCTCGTATTCTTCTCCCCTGTTTCTTCGCCTCGGGTTTTTCACATCTCTTACTCCACGTAGTGCCACACTTTGGATCCTCCTCTGATTTTCACCCCTTGTGTTCTCCTCGTTTTTGTATTTTGCTTTTTTTTTCTTGCTCTTCGTATTCTTCTCCCCTGTTTCTTCGCCTCCGTTTTTTCACACTTCTCTTACTCCACGGAGTGCCGCACTTTTGATCCTCCTCTGATTTTCGCCCCTTGTGTTCTCCTCGTTTTTGTATTTTGCTTTTTTTTTCTTGCTCCTCGTATTCTTCTCCCCTGTTTCTTTGGCTCGGTTTTTCACACGTTTCTTACTCCACGTAGTGCCACACTTTTGATCCTCCTCTGATTTTCGCCCCTTGTGTTCTCCTCGTTTTTGTATTTTGCTTTTTTTTCTTGCTCCTCGTATTCTTCTCCCCTGTTTCTTCGCCTCGGGTTTTTCACACTTCTCTTGCTCCTCGTAGTGGCATACCGTTGATCCTCCTCTGATTTTCGCCACTTGTGTTCTCCTCGTTTTTGTATTTTGCTTTTTTTTTCTTGCTCCTCGTATTCTTCTCCCCTGTTTCTTCACATCAGCTTTTTCACACTTCTCTTACTCCACCTAGTGCCACAATTTTGATCCTTCTCTGATTTTCGCCCCTTGTGTTCTCCTCGTTTTTGTATTTTGCTTTTTTTTCTTGCTCCTCGTATTCTTCTCCACTGTTTCTTCACCTCGGGTTTTTCACACTTCTCTTACTCCACCTAGTGCCACACTTTTGATCCTCCTCTGATTTTCGCCCCTTGTGTTCTCCTCGTTTTTGTATTTTGCTTTTTTTTCCTTGCTCCTCGTATTCTTCTCCCCTGTTTCTTCGCCTCGGGTTTTTCACACTTCTCTTACTCCCCGTAGTGCCACCCTTTTGATCCTCCTCTCATTTTCGCCCCTTGTGTTCTCCTCGTTTTTGTATTTTACTTTTTTTTCTTGCTCCTCGTATTCTTCTCCCCTGTTTCTTCGCCTCGGGTTTTTCACACTTCTCTTACTCCACGTAGTGCCTCCCTTTTGATCCTCCTCTGATTTTCGCCCCTTGTGTTCTCCTCGTTTTTGTATTTTGCTTTTTTTTCTTGCTCCTCGTATTCTTCTCCCCTGTTTCTTCGCCTCGGGTTTTTCACACTTCTCTTACTCCACGTAGGGCCACACTTTGGATCCTCCTCTGATTTTCGCCCCTTGTGTTCTCCTCGTTTTTGTATTTTGCTTTTTTTTTCTTGCTCCTCGTATTCTTCTCCCCTGTTTCTTCGCCTCGGGTTTTTCACACTTCTCTTACTCCACGTAGTGCCACACTTTTGATCCTCCTCTGATTTTCTCCCCTTGTGTTCTCCTCGTTTTTGTATTTTGCTTTTTTTTTCTTGCTCCTCGTATTCTTCTCCCCTGTTTCTTCACATCAGCTTTTTCACACTTCTGTTACTCCTCGTAGTGGCATACTGTTGATCCTCCTCTGATTTTCGCCCCTTGTGTTCTCCTCGTTTTTGTATTTTGCTTTTTTTTTCTTGCTCCTCGTATTCTTCTCCCCTGTTTCTTCCCCTCGGGTTTTTCACACTTCTCTTACTCCACCTAGTGCCACACTTCAGATCCTCCTCTGATTTTCGCCCCTTGTGTTCTCCTCGTTTTTGTATTTTGCTTTTTTTTTCTTGCTCCTCGTATTCTTCTCCCCTGTTTCTTCGCCTCGGGTTTTTCACACTTCTCTTACTCCACGTAGTGGCATACGGTTGATCCTCCTCTGATTTTCGCCCCTTGTGTTCTCCTCGTTTTTGTATTTTGCTTTTTTTTCTTGCTCCTCGTATTCTTCTCCTCTGTTTCTTCACCTCGTGTTTTTCACACTTCTCTTGCTCCTCGTAGTGGCATACTGTTGATCCTCCTCTGATTTTCGCCCCTTGTGTTCTCCTCGTTTTTGTATTTTGCTTTTTTTTCTTGCTCCTCGTATTCTTCTCCCCTGTTTCTTCACATCAGCTTTTTCACACTTCTCTTACTCCTCGTAGTGGCATACTGGTGATCCTCCTCTGATTTTCGCCCCTTGTATTCTCCTCGTTTTTGTATTTTGCTTTTTTTTTCTTGCTCCTCGTATTTTTCTCCCCTGTTTCTTCGCCTCGGGTTTTTCACACTTCTCTTACTCCACGTAGTTCCACACTTTTGATCCTCCTCTGATTTTCGCCCCTTGTGTTCTCCTCGTTTTTGTATTTTGGTTTTTTTCTTGCTCCTCGTATTCTTCTCCACTGTTTCTTCGCCTCGGGTTTTTCACACTTCTCTTACTCCACCTAGTGCCACACTTTTGATCCTCCTCTGATTTTCGCCCCTTGTGTTCTCCTCGTTTTTGTATTTTGCTTTCTTTTTCTTGCTCCTCGTATTCTTCTCCCCTGTTTCTTCGCCTCGGGTTTTTCACACTTCTCTTACTCCACGTAGTGCCACACTTTTCATCCTCCTCTGATTTTCGCCCCTTGTGTTCTCCTCGTTTTTGTATTTTGCTTTTTTTTTCTTGCTCCTCGTATTCTTCTCCCCTGTTTCTTCGCCTCGGGTTTTTCACACTTCTCTTACTCCACGTAGTGCCACCCTTTTGATCCTCCTCTGATTTTCGCCCCTTGTGTTCTCCTCGTTTTTGTATTTTGCTTTTTTTTTCTTGCTCCTCGTATTCTTCTCCCCTGTTTCTTCGCCTCGGGTTTTTCACACTTCTCTTACTCCACGTAGTGGCATACGGTTGATCCTCCTCTGATTTTCGCCCCTTGTGTTCTCCTCGTTTTTGTATTTTGCTTTTTTTTCTTGCTCCTCGTATTCTTCTCCCCTGTTTCTTCGCCTCGGGTTTTCACACTTCTCTTGCTCCTCGTAGTGGCATACTGTTGATCCTCCTCTGATTTTCGCCCCTTGTGTTCTCCTCGTTTTTGTATTTTGCTTTTTTTTTCTTGCTCCTCGTATTCTTTTCCCCTGTTTCTTCACATCAGCTTTTTCACACTTCTCTTACTCCACCTAGTGGCATACTGTTGATCCTCCTCTGATTTTCGCCCCTTGTGTTCTCCTCGTTTTTGTATTTTGCTTTTTTTTTCTTGCTCCTCGTATTCTTTTCCCCTGTTTCTTCACATCAGCTTTTTCACACTTCTCTTACTCCTCGTAGTGGCATACTGGTGATCCTCCTCTGATTTTCGCCCCTTGTGTTCTCCTCGTTTTTGTATTTTGCTTTTTTTTTCTTGCTCCTCGTATTTTTCTCCCCTGTTTCTTCGCCTCGGGTTTTTCACACTTCTCTTACTCCACGTAGTTCCACACTTTTGATCCTCCTCTGATTTTCGCCCCTTGTGTTCTCCTCGTTTTTGTATTTTGCTTTTTTTTCCTTGCTCCTCGTATTCTTCTCCCCTGTTTCTTCGCCTAGGGTTTTTCACACTTCTCTTACTCCACGTAGTGCCACCCTTTTGATCCTCCTCTGATTTTCGCCCCTTGTGTTCTCCTCGTTTTTGTATTTTACTTTTTTTTCTTGCTCCTCGTATTCTTCTCCCCTGTTTCTTCGCCTCGGGTTTTTCACACTTCTCTTACTCCACGTAGTGCCACACTTTTGATCCTCCTCTGATTTTCGCCCCTTGTGTTCTCCTCGTTTTTGTATTTTGCTTTTTTTTTCTTGCTCCTCGTATTCTTCTCCCCTGTTTCTTCGCCTCGGGTTTTTCACACTTCTCTTACTCCACATAGTGGCATACGGTTGATCCTCCTCTGATTTTCGCCCCTTGTGTTCTCCTCGTTTTTGTATTTTGCTTTTTTTTTCTTGCTCCTCGTATTCTTCTCCCGTTTCTTCTCATCAGCTTTTTCACACTTCTCTTACTCCTCGTAGTGGCATACTGTTGATCCTCCTCTGATTTTCGCCCCTTGTGTTCTCCTCGTTTTTGTATTTTGCTTTTTTTTTCTTGCTCCTCGTATTCTTCTCCCCTGTTTCTTCGCCTCGGGTTTTTCACATCTCTTACTCCACGTAGTGCCACACTTTGGATCCTCCTCTGATTTTCACCCCTTGTGTTCTCCTCGTTTTTGTATTTTGCTTTTTTTTTCTTGCTCTTCGTATTCTTCTCCCCTGTTTCTTCGCCTCGCGTTTTTCACACTTCTCTTACTCCACGTAGTTCCACACTTTTGATCCTCCTCTGATTTTCGCCCCTTGTGTTCTCCTCGTTTTTGTATTTTGTTTTTTTTTTCTTGCTCCTCGTATTCTTCTCCCCTGTTTCTTCGCCTCGGGTTTTTCACACTTCTCTTACTCCACGTAGTGCCACCCTTTTGATCCTCCTCTGATTTTCGCCCCTTGTGTTCTCCTCGTTTTTGTATTTTGCTTTTTTTTCTTGCTCCTCGTATTCTTCTCCCCTGTTTCTTCGCCTCGGGTTTTTCACACTTCTCTTACTCCACGTAGTGCCACACTTTTGATCCTCCTCTGATTTTCGCCCCTTGTGTTCTCCTCGTTTTTGTATTTTGCTTTTTTTTTCTTGCTCCTCGTATTCTTCTCCCCTGTTTCTTCGCGTCGGATTTTTCACACTTCTCTTACTCCACGTAGTGCCACACTTTTGATCCTCCTCTGATTTTCGCCCCTTGTGTTCTCCTCGTTTTTGTATTTTGCTTTTTTTTCTTGCTCCTCGTATTCTTCTCCCCTGTTTCTTCGCCTCGGGTTTTTCACACTTCTCTTACTCCACGTAGGGCCACACTTTGGATCCTCCTCTGATTTTCGCCCCTTGTGTTCTCCTCGTTTTTGTATTTTGCTTTTTTTTTTTTGCTCCTCGTATTCTTCTCCCCTGTTTCTTCGCCTCGGGTTTTTCACACTTCTCTTACTCCACGTAGTGCCACACTTTTGATCCTCCTCTGATTTTCTCCCCTTGTGTTCTCCTCGTTTTTGTATTTTGCTTTTTTTTTCTTGCTCCTCGTATTCTTCTCCCCTGTTTCTTCACATCAGCTTTTTCACACTTCTGTTACTCCTCGTAGTGGCATACTGTTGATCCTCCTCTGATTTTCGCCCCTTGTGTTCTCCTCGTTTTTGTATTTTGCTTTTTTTTTCTTGCTCCTCGTATTCTTCTCCCCTGTTTCTTCGCCTCGGGTTTTTCACACTTCTCTTACTCCACCTAGTGCCACACTTCAGATCCTCCTCTGATTTTCGCCCCTTGTGTTCTCCTCGTTTTTGTATTTTGCTTTTTTTTTCTTGCTCCTCGTATTCTTCTCCCCTGTTTCTTCGCCTCGGGTTTTTCACACTTCTCTTACTCCACGTAGTGGCATACGGTTGATCCTCCTCTGATTTTCGCCCCTTGTGTTCTCCTCGTTTTTGTATTTTGCTTTTTTTTCTTGCTCCTCGTATTCTTCTCCTCTGTTTCTTCACCTCGTGTTTTTCACACTTCTCTTGCTCCTCGTAGTGGCATACTGTTGATCCTCCTCTGATTTTCGCCCCTTGTGTTCTCCTCGTTTTTGTATTTTGCTTTTTTTTCTTGCTCCGCGTATTCTTCTCCCCTGTTTCTTCACATCAGCTTTTTCACACTTCTCTTACTCCTCGTAGTGGCATACTGGTGATCCTCCTCTGATTTTCGCCCCTTGTATTCTCCTCGTTTTTGTATTTTGCTTTTTTTTTCTTGCTCCTCGTATTTTTCTCCCCTGTTTCTTCGCCTCGGGTTTTTCACACTTCTCTTACTCCACGTAGTTCCACACTTTTGATCCTCCTCTGATTTTCGCCCCTTGTGTTCTCCTCGTTTTTGTATTTTGCTTTTTTTTTCTTGCTCCTCGTATTCTTCTCCCCTGTTTCTTCGCCTCGGGTTTTTCACACTTCTCTTACTCCACGTAGTGCCACCCTTTTGATCCTCCTCTGATTTTCGCCCCTTGTGTTCTCCTCGTTTTTGTATTTTACTTTTTTTTCTTGCTCCTCGTATTCTTCTCCCCTGTTTCTTCGCCTCCGGTTTTTCACACTTCTCTTACTCCACGTAGTGCCACACTTTTGATCCTCCTCTGATTTTCGCCCCTTGTGTTCTCCTCGTTTTTGTATTTTGCTTTTTTTTTCTTGCTCCTCGTATTCTTCTCCCCTGTTTCTTCGCCTCGGGTTTTTCACACTTCTCTTACTCCACATAGTGGCATACGGTTGATCCTCCTCTGATTTTCGCCCCTTGTGTTCTCCTCGTTTTTGTATTTTGCTTTTTTTTCTTTCTCCTCGTATTCTTCTCCTCTGTTTCTTCACCTCGTGTTTTTCACACTTCTCTTGCTCCTCGTAGTGGCATACTGTTGATCCTCCTCTGATTTTCGCCCCTTGTGTTCTCCTCGTTTTTGTATTTTGCTTTTTTTTTCTTGCTCCTCGTATTCTTCTCCCCTGTTTCTTCACATCAGCTTTTTCACACTTCTCTTACTCCTCGTAGTGGCATACTGTTGATCCTCCTCTGATTTTCGCCCCTTGTGTTCTCCTCGTTTTTGTATTTTTCTTTTTTTTTCTTGCTCCTCGTATTCTTCTCCCCTGTTTCTTCGCCTCGGGTTTTTCACATCTCTTACTCCACGTAGTGCCACACTTTGGATCCTCCTCTGATTTTCACCCCTTGTGTTCTCCTCGTTTTTGTATTTTGCTTTTTTTTTCTTGCTCTTCGTATTCTTCTCCCCTGTTTCTTCGCCTCGCGTTTTTCACACTTCTCTTACTCCACGTAGTGCCACACTTTTGATCCTCCTCTGATTTTCGCCCCTTGTGTTCTCCTCGTTTTTGTATTTTGCTTTTTTTTTCTTGCTCCTCGTATTCTTCTCCCCTGTTTCTTTGGCTCGGTTTTTCACACTTCTCTTACTCCACGTAGTGCCACACTTTTGATCCTCCTCTGATTTTCGCCCCTTGTGTTCTCCTCGTTTTTGTATTTTGCTCTTTTTTCTTGCTCCTCGTATTCTTCTCCCCTGTTTCTTCGCCTCGGGTTTTTCACACTTCTCTTGCTCCTCGTAGTGGCATACTGTTGATCCTCCTCTGATTTCCGCCACTTGTGTTCTCCTCGTTTTTGTATTTTGCATTTTTTTTCTTGCTCCTCGTATTCTTCTCCCCTGTTTCTTCACATCAGCTTTTTCACACTTCTCTTACTCCTCGTAGTGGCATACTGTTGATCCTACTCTGATTTTCGCCCCTTGTGTTCTCCTCGTTTTTGTATTTTGCTTGTTTTTTCTTGCTCCTCGTATTCTTCTCCCCTGTTTCTTCACCTCGGGTTTTTCACACTTCTCTTACTCCACCTAGTGGCATACTGTTGATCCTCCTCTGATTTTCGCCCCTTGTGTTCTCCTCGTTTTTGTATTTTGCTTTTTTTTTCTTGCTCCTCGTATTCTTCTCCCCTGTTTCTTCGCCTCGGGTTTTTCACACTTCTCTTACTCCACCTAGTGCCACACTTTTGATCCTCCTCTGATTTTCGCCACTTGTGTTCTCCTCGTTTTTGTATTTTGCTTTTTTTTTATTGCTCCTCGTATTCTTCTCCCCTGTTTCTTAGCCTCGGGTTTTTCACACTTCTCTTACTCCACGTAGTGGCATACTGTTGATCCTCCTCTGATTTTCGCCCCTTGTGTTCTCCTCGTTTTTGTATTTTGCTTTTTTTTCATGCTCCTCGTATTCTTCTCCCCTGTTTCTTCGCCTCGGGTTTTTCACACTTCTCTTGCTCCTCGTAGTGGCATACTGATGATCCTCCTCTGATTTTCGCCTCTTGTGTTCTCCTCGTTTTTGTATTTTGCTTTTTTTTTCTTGCTCCTCTTATTCTTCTCCCCTGTTTCTTCGCCTCGGGTTTTTCACACTTCTCTTACTCCACGTAGTGGCATACGGTTGATCCTCCTCTGATTTTCGCCCCTTGTGTTCTCCTCGTTTTTGTATTTTGCTTTTTCTTCTTGCTCCTCGTATTCTTCTCCCCTGTTTCTTCGCCTCGGGTTTTTCACACTTCTCTTACTCCTCGTAGTGGCATACTGTTGATCCTCCTCTGATTTTCGCCCCTTGTGTTCTCCTCGTTTTTGTATTTTGCTTTTTTTTCTTGCTCCTCGTATTCTTCTCCCCTGTTTCTTCGCCTCGGGTTTTTCACACTTCTCTTACTCCACGTAGTCCCACCCATTTGATCCTCCTCTGATTTTCGCCCCTTGTGTTCTCCTCGTTTATGTATTTTGCTTTTTTTCTTGCTCCTCGTATTCTTCTCCCCTGTGTCTTCTCCTCGGGTTTTTCACACTTCTCTTACTCCACGTAGTGCCACACTTTTGATCCTCCTCTGATTTTCGCCCCTTGTGTTCTCCTCGTTTTTGTATTTTGCTTTTTTTTTCTTGCTCCTCGTATTCTTCTCCCCTGTTTCTTCGCCTCGGGTTTTTCACACTTCTATTACTCCACGTAGTGGCATACGGTTGATCCTCCTCTGATTTTCGCCCCTTGTGTTCTCCTCGTTTTTGTATTTTGCTTTTTTTTCTTGCTCCTCGTATTCTTCTCCTCTGTTTCTTCACCTCGTGTTTTTCACACTTCTCTTGCTCCTCGTAGTGGCATACTGTTGATCCTCCTCTGATTTTCGCCCCTTGTGTTCTCCTCGATTTTGTATTTTGCTTTTTTTTTCTTGCTCCTCGTATTCTTCTCCCCTGTTTCTTCACTTCAGCTTTTTCACACTTCTCTTACTCCTCGTAGTGGCATACTGTTGATCCTCCTCTGATTTTCGCCCCTTGTGTTCTCCTCGTTTTTGTATTTTGCTTTTTTTTTCTTGCTCCTCGTATTCTTCTCCCCTGTTTCTTCGCCTCGTGTGTTTCCCACTTCTCTTGCTCCTCGTAGTGGCATACTGTTGATCCTCCTCTGATTTTCGCCCCTTGTGTTCTCCTCGTTTTTGTATTTTCCTTTTTTTTTCTTGCTCCTCGTATTCTTCTCCCCTGTTTCTTCGCCTCGGGTTTTTCACACTTCTCTTACTCCACCTAGTGCCACACTTTTGATCCTCCTCTGATTTTCGCCACTTGTGTTCTCCTCGTTTTTGTATTTTGCTTTTTTTTTATTGCTCCTCGTATTCTTCTCCCCTGTTTCTTCGCCTCGGGTTTTTCACACTTCTCTTACTCCACGTAGTGGCATACTGTTGATCCTCCTCTGATTTTCGCCCCTTGTGTTCTCCTCGTTTTTGTATTTTGCTTTTTTTTCATGCTCCTCGTATTCTTCTCCCCTGTTTCTTCGCCTCGGGTTTTTCACACTTCTCTTGCTCCTCGTAGTGGCATACTGTTGATCCTCCTCTGATTTTCGCCCCTTGTGTTCTCCTCGTTTTTGTATTTTGCTTTTTTTTTCTTGCTCCTCTTATTCTTCTCCCCTGTTTCTTCGCCTCGGGTTTTTCACACTTCTCTTACTCCACGTAGTGGCATACGGTTGATCCTCCTCTGATTTTCGCCCCTTGTGTTCTCCTCGTTTTTGTATTTTGCTTTTTTTTCTTGCTCCTCGTATTCTTCTCCCCTGTTTCTTCGCCTCGGGTTTTTCACACTTTTCTTACTCCTCGTAGTGGCATACTGTTGATCCTCCTCTGATTTTCGTCCCTTGTGTTCTCCTCGTTTTTGTATTTTGCTTTTTTTTCTTGCTCCTCGTATTCTTCTCCCTTGTTTCTTCGCCTCGGGTTTTTCACACTTCTCTTACTCCACGTAGTGCCACACTTTGGATCCTCCTCTGATTTTCGCCCCTTGTGTTCTCCTCGTTTTTGTATTTTGCTTTTTTTTTCTTGCTCCTCGTATTCTTCTCCCCTGTTTCTTCACATCAGCTTTTTCACACTTCTGTTACTCCTCGTAGTGGCATACTGTTGATCCTCCTCTGATTTTCGCCCCTTGTGTTCTCCTCGTTTTTGTATTTTGCTTTTTTTCTTGCTCCTCGTATTCTTCTCCCCTGTTTCTTCGCCTCGGGTTTTTCACACTTCTCTTACTCCACGTAGTGCCACACTTTTGATCCTCCTCTGATTTTCGCCCCTTGTGTTCTCCTCGTTTTTGTATTTTGCTTTTTTTTTCTTGCTCCTCGTATTCTTCTCCCGTGTTTCTTTGCCTCGGGTTTTTCACACTTCTCTTACTCCACGTAGTGGCATACGGTGGATCCTCCTCTGATTTTCGCCCCTTGTGTTCTCCTCGTTTTTGTATTTTGCTTTTTTTTCTTGCTCCTCGTATTCTTCTCCTCTGTTTCTTCACCTCGTGTTTTTCACACTTCTCTTGCTCCTCGTAGTGGCATACTGTTGATCCTCCTCTGATTTTCGCCCCTTGTGTTCTCCTCGATTTTGTATTTTGCTTTTTTTTTCTTGCTCCTCGTATTCTTCTCCCCTGTTTCTTCACATCAGCTTTTTCACACTTCTCTTACTCCTCGTAGTGGCATACTGTTGATCCTCCTCTGATTTTCGCCCCTTGTGTTCTCCTCGTTTTTGTATTTTGCTTTTTTTTTCTTGCTCCTCGTATTCTTCTCCCCTGTTTCTTCGCCTCGGGTTTTTCACACTTCTCTTACTCCACGTAGTCCCATCCTTTTGATCCTCCTCTGATTTTCGCCCCTTGTGTTCTCCTCGTTTTTGTATTTTGCTTTTTTTTTCTTGCTCCTCGTATTCTTCTCCCCTGTTACTTCGCCTCGGGTTTTTCACACTTTTCTTACTCCACCTAGTGCCACACTTTTGATCCTCCTCTGATTTTCGCCCCTTGTGTTCTCCTCGTTTTTGTATTTTGCTTTTTTTTTCTTGCTCCTCGTATTCTTCTCCCCTGTTTCTTCACATCAGCTTTTTCACACTTCTCTTACTCCACCTAGTGGCATACTGTTGATCCTCCTCTGATTTTCGCCCCTTGTGTTCTCCTCGTTTTTGTATTTTGCTTTTTTTTTCTTGCTCCTCGTATTCTTCTCCCCTGTTTCTTCGCCTCGGGTTTTTCACATCTCTTACTCCACGTAGTGCCTCACTTTGGATCCTCCTCTGATTTTCACCCCTTGTGTTCTCCTCGTTTTTGTATTTTGCTTTTTTTTTCTTGCTCTTCGTATTCTTCTCCCCTGTTTCTTCGCCTCACGTTTTTCACACTTCTCTTACTCCACGTAGTGCCACACTTTTGATCCTCCTCTGATTTTCGCCCCTTGTGTTCTCCTCGTTTTTGTATTTTGCTTTTTTTTTCTTGCTCCTAGTATTCTTCTCCCCTGTTTCTTTGGCTCGGTTTTTCACACGTCTCTTACTCCACGTAGTGCCACACTTTTGATCCTCCTCTGATTTTCGCCCCTTGTGTTCTCCTCGTTTTTGTATTTTGCTTTTTTTTCTTGCTCCTCGTATTCTTCTCCCCTGTTTCTTCGCCTCGGGTTTTTCACATCTCTTACTCCACTTAGTGCCACAATTTTGATCCTCCTCTGATTTTGCCCCTTGTGTTCTCCTCGTTTTTGTATTTTGCTTTTTTTTTCTTGCTCCTCTTATTCTTCTCCCCTGCTTCTTCGCCTCGGGTTTTTCACACTTCTCTTACTCCACGTAGTGCCACACTTTGGATCCTCCTCTGATTTTCGCCCCTTGTGTTCTCCTCGTTTTTGTATTTTGCTTTTTTTTTCTTGCTCCTCGTATTCTTCTCCCCTGTTTCTTCGCCTCGTGTGTTTCCCACTTCTCTTGCTCCTCGTAGTGGCATACTGATGATCCTCCTCTGATTTTCGCCCCTTGTGTTCTCCTCGTTTTTGTATTTTGCTTTTTCTTCTTGCTCCTCGTATTCTTCTCCCCTGTTTCTTCGCCTCGTGTGTTTCCCACTTCTCTTGCTCCTCGTAGTGGCATACTGTTGATCCTCCTCTGATTTTCGCCCCTTGTGTTCTCCTCGTTTTTGTATTTTGCTTTTTTTTTCTTGCTCCTCGTATTCTTCTCCCCTGTTTCTTCGCCTCGGGTTTTTCCCACTTCTCTTACTCCACCTAGTGCCACACATCAGATCCTCCTCTGATTTTCGCCCCTTGTGTTCTCCTCGTTTTTGTATTTTGCTTTTTTTTTCTTGCTCCTCGTATTCTTCTCCCCTGTTTCTTCCCCTCGGGTTTTTCACACTTCTCTTACTCCACGTAGTGGCATACGGTTGATCCTCCTCTGATTTTCACCCCTTGTGTTCTCCTCGTTTTTGTATTTTGCTTTTTTTTCTTGCTCCTCGTATTCTTCTCCTCTGTTTCTTCACCTCGTGTTTTTCACACTTCTCTTGCTCCTCGTAGTGGCATACTGTTGATCCTCCTCTGATTTTCGCCCCTTGTGTTCTCCTCGTTTTTGTATTTTGCTTTTTTTTTATTGCTCCTCGTATTCTTCTCCCCTGTTTCTTCACATCAGCTTTTTCACACTTCTCTTACTCCACGTAGTGGCATACTGTTGATCCTCCTCTGATTTTCGCCCCTTGTGTTCTCCTCGTTTTTGTATTTTGCTTTTTTTTCTTGCTCCTCGTATTCTTCTCCCCTGTTTCTTCGCCTCGGGTTTTCACACTTCTCTTGCTCCTCGTAGTGGCATACTGTTGATCCTCCTCTGATTTTCGCCCCTTTTGTTCTCCTCGTTTTTGTATTTTGCTTTTTTTTTCTTGCTCCTCGTATTCTTCTCCCCTGTTTCTTCGCCTCGGGTTTTTCACAATTCTCTTACTCCACCTAGTGGCATACTGTTGATCCTCCTCTGATTTTCGCCCCTTGTGTTCTCCTCGTTTTTGTATTTTGCTTTTTTTTTCTTGCTCCTCGTATTCTTCTCCCCTGTTTCTTCACATCAGCTTTTTCACACTTCTCTTACTCCTCGTAGTGGCATACTGGTGATCCTCCTCTGATTTTCGCCCCTTGTGTTCTCCTCGTTTTTGTATTTTGCTTTTTTTTTCTTGCTCCTCGTATTTTTCTCCCCTGTTTCTTCGCCTCGGGTTTTTCACACTTCTCTTACTCCACGTAGTTCCACACTTTTGATCCTCCTCTGATTTTCGCCCCTTGTGTTCTTCTCGTTTTTGTATTTTGCTTTTTTTTTCTTGCTCCTCGTATTCTTCTCCCCTGTTTCTTTGCCTCGGGTTTTTCACACTTCTCTTACTCCACGTAGTGCCACCATTTTGATCCTCCTCTGATTTTCGCCACTTGTGTTCTCCTCGTTTTTGTATTTTGCTTTTTTTTTCTTGCTCTTCGTATTCTTCTCCCCTCTTTCTTCCCCTCGGGTTTTTCACACTTCTCTTACTCCACGTAGTGCCACACTTTTGATCCTCCTCTGATTTTCGCCCCTTATGTTCTCCTCGTTTTTGTATTTTGCTTTTTTTTCTTGCTCCTCGTATTCTTCTCCCCTGTTTCTTCGCCTCGGGTTTTTCACACTTCTCTTACTCCACCTAGTGCCACACTTTTGATCCTCCTCTGATTTTCGCCCCTTGTGTTCTCCTCGTTTTTGTATTTTGCTTTTTTTTATTGCTCCTCGTATTCTTCTCCCCTGTTTCTTCGCCTCGGGTTTTTCACACTTCTCTTGCTCCTCGTAGTGGCATACTGTTGATCCTCCTCTGATTTTCGCCCCTTGTGTTCTCCTCGTTTTTGTATTTTGCTTTTTTTTTTCTTGCTCCTCGTATTCTTCTCCCCTGTTTCTTCGCCTCGGGTTTTTCACACTTCTCTTACTCCACGTAGTGGCATACGGTTGATCCTCCTCTGATTTTCGCCCCTTGTGTTCTCCTCGTTTTTGTACTTTGCTTTTTTTTCTTGCTCCTCGTATTCTTCTCCTCTGTTTCTTCACCTCGTGTTTTTCACACTTCTCTTGCTCCTCGTAGTGGCATACTGTTGATCCTCCTCTGATTTTCGCCCCTTGTGTTCTCCTCGTTTTTGTATTTTGCTTTTTTTTTCTTGCTCCTCGTATTCTTCTCCCCTGTTTCTTCACATCAGCTTTTTCACACTTCTCTTACTCCTCGTAGTGGCATACTGTTGATCCTCCTCTGATTTTTGCCCCTTGTGTTCTCCTCGTTTTTGTATTTTGCTTTTTTTTTCTTGCTCCTCGTATTCTTCTCCCCTGTTTCTTCGCCTCGGGTTTTTCACATCTCTTACTCCACGTAGTGCCACACTTTGGATCCTCCTCTGATTTTCGCCCCTTGTGTTCTCCTCGTTTTTGTATTTTGCTTTTTTTTTCTTGCTCCTCGTATTCTTCTCCCCTGTTTCTTCGCCTCGGGTTTTTCACACTTCTCTTACTCCACGTAGTGCCACACTTTTGATCCTCCTCTGATTTTCGCCCCTTGTGTTCTCCTCATTTTTGTATTTTGCTTTTTTTTTCTTGCTCCTCGTATTCTTCTCCCCTGTTTCTTTGGCTCGGGTTTTTCATCCTTCTCTTACTCCACGTAGTGCCCCACTTTTGATCCTCCTCTGATTTTCGCCACTTGTGTTCTCCTCGTTTTTGTATTTTGCTTTTTTTTTCTTGCTCCTCGTATTCTTCTCCCCTGTTTCTTCACATCAGCTTTTTCACACTTCTCTTACTCCTCGTAGTGGCATACTGTTGATCCTACTCTGATTTTCGCCCCTTGTGTTCTCCTCGTTTTTGTATTTTGCTTTTTTTTTCTTGCTCCTCGTATTCTTCTCCCCTGTTTCTTCGCCTCGGGTTTTTCACACTTCTCTTACTCCACATAGTGGCATACGGTTGATCCTCCTCTGATTTTCGCCCCTTGTGTTCTCCTCGTTTTTGTATTTTGCTTTTTTTTCTTTCTCCTCGTATTCTTCTCCTCTGTTTCTTCACCTCGTGTTTTTCACACTTCTCTTGCTCCTCGTAGTGGCATACTGTTGATCCTCCTCTGATTTTCGCCCCTTGTGTTCTCCTCGTTTTTGTATTTTGCTTTTTTTTTCTTGCTCCTCGTATTCTTCTCCCCTGTTTCTTCACATCAGCTTTTTCACACTTCTCTTACTCCTCGTAGTGGCATACTGTTGATCCTCCTCTGATTTTCGCCCCTTGTGTTCTCCTCGTTTTTGTATTTTGCTTTTTTTTTCTTGCTCCTCGTATTCTTCTCCCCTGTTTCTTCGCCTCGGGTTTTTCACATCTCTTACTCCACGTAGTGCCACACTTTGGATCCTCCTCTGAGTTTCACCCCTTGTGTTCTCCTCGTTTTTGTATTTTGCTTTTTTTTTCTTGCTCTTCGTATTCTTCTCCCCTGTTTCTTCGCCTCGCGTTTTTCACACTTCTCTTACTCCACGTAGTTCCACACTTTTGATCCTCCTCTGATTTTCGCCCCTTGTGTTCTCCTCGTTTTTGTATTTTGTTTTTTTTTTCTTGCTCCTCGTATTCTTCTCCCCTGTTTCTTCGCCTCGGGTTTTTCACACTTCTCTTACTCCACGTAGTGCCACCCTTTTGATCCTCCTCTGATTTTCGCCCCTTGTGTTCTCCTCGTTTTTGTATTTTGCTTTTTTTTCTTGCTCCTCGTATTCTTCTCCCCTGTTTCTTCGCCTCGGATTTTTCACACTTCTCTTACTCCACGTAGTGCCACACTTTTGATCCTCCTCTGATTTTCGCCCCTTGTGTTCTCCTCGTTTTTGTATTTTGCTTTTTTTTTCTTGCTCCTCGTATTCTTCTCCCCTGTTTCTTCGCCTCGGATTTTTCACACTTCTCTTACTCCACGTAGTGCCACACTTTTGATCCTCCTCTGATTTTCGCCCCTTGTGTTCTCCTCGTTTTTGTATTTTGCTTTTTTTTCTTGCTCCTCGTATTCTTCTCCCCTGTTTCTTCGCCTCGGGTTTTTCACACTTCTCTTACTCCACGTAGGGCCACACTTTGGATCCTCCTCTGATTTTCGCCCCTTGTGTTCTCCTCGTTTTTGTATTTTGCTTTTTTTTTCTTGCTCCTCGTATTCTTCTCCCCTGTTTCTTCGCCTCGGGTTTTTCACACTTCTCTTACTCCACGTATTGCCACACTTTTGATCCTCCTCTGATTTTCTCCCCTTGTGTTCTCCTCGTTTTTGTATTTTGCTTTTTTTTTCTTGCTCCTCGTATTCTTCTCCCCTGTTTCTTCACATCAGCTTTTTCACACTTCTGTTACTCCTCGTAGTGGCATACTGTTGATCCTCCTCTGATTTTCGCCCCTTGTGTTCTCCTCGTTTTTGTATTTTGCTTTTTTTTTCTTGCTCCTCGTATTCTTCTCCACTGTTTCTTCGCCTCGGGTTTTTCACACTTCTCTTACTCCACCTAGTGCCACACTTCAGATCCTCCTCTGATTTTCGCCCCTTGTGTTCTCCTCGTTTTTGTATTTTGCTTTTTTTTTCTTGCTCCTCGTATTCTTCTCCCCTGTTTCTTCGCCTCGGGTTTTTCACACTTCTCTTACTCCACGTAGTGGCATACGGTTGATCCTCCTCTGATTTTCGCCCCTTGTGTTCTCCTCGTTTTTGTATTTTGCTTTTTTTTCTTGCTCCTCGTATTCTTCTCCTCTGTTTCTTCACCTCGTGTTTTTCACACTTCTCTTGCTCCTCGTAGTGGCATACTGTTGATCCTCCTCTGATTTTCGCCCCTTGTGTTCTCCTCGTTTTTGTATTTTGCTTTTTTTTCTTGCTCCTCGTATTCTTCTCCCCTGTTTCTTCACATCAGCTTTTTCACACTTCTCTTACTCCTCGTAGTGGCATACTGGTGATCCTCCTCTGATTTTCGCCCCTTGTATTCTCCTCGTTTTTGTATTTTGCTTTTTTTTTCTTGCTCCTCGTATTTTTCTCCCCTGTTTCTTCGCCTCGGGTTTTTCACACTTCTCTTACTCCACGTAGTTCCACACTTTTGATCCTCCTCTGATTTTCGCCCCTTGTGTTCTCCTCGTTTTTGTATTTTGGTTTTTTTCTTGCTCCTCGTATTCTTCTCCACTGTTTCTTCGCCTCGGGTTTTTCACACTTCTCTTACTCCACCTAGTGCCACACTTTTGATCCTCCTCTGATTTTCGCCCCTTGTGTTCTCCTCGTTTTTGTATTTTGCTTTCTTTTTCTTGCTCCTCGTATTCTTCTCCCCTGTTTCTTCGCCTCGGGTTTTTCACACTTCTCTTACTCCACGTAGTGCCACACTTTTGATCCTCCTCTGATTTTCGCCCCTTGTGTTCTCCTCGTTTTTGTATTTTGCTTTTTTTTTATTGCTCCTCGTATTCTTCTCCCCTGTTTCTTCGCCTCGGGTTTTTCACACTTCTCTTACTCCACGTAGTGGCATACGGTTGATCCTCCTCTGATTTTCGCCCCTTGTGTTCTCCTCGTTTTTGTATTTTGCTTTTTTTTCTTGCTCCTTGTATTCTTCTCCCCTGTTTCTTCGCCTCGGGTTTTCACACTTCTCTTGCTCCTCGTAGTGGCATACTGTTGATCCTCCTCTGATTTTCGCCCCTTGTGTTCTCCTCGTTTTTGTATTTTGCTTTTTTTTTCTTGGTCCTCGTATTCTTCTCCCCTGTTTCTTCACATCAGCTTTTTCACACTTCTCTTACTCCACCTAGTGGCATACTGTTGATCCTCCTCTGATTTTCGCCCGTTGTGTTCTCCTCGTTTTTGTATTTTGCTTTTTTTTTCTTGCTCCTCGTATTCTTTTCCCCTGTTTCTTCACATCAGCTTTTTCACACTTCTCTTACTCCTCGTAGTGGCATACTGGTGATCCTCCTCTGATTTTCGCCCCTTGTGTTCTCCTCGTTTTTGTATTTTGCTTTTTTTTTCTTGCTCCTCGTATTTTTCTCCCCTGTTTCTTCGCCTCGGGTTTTTCACACTTCTCTTACTCCACGTAGTTCCACACTTTTGATCCTCCTCTGATTTTCGCCCCTTGTGTTCTCCTCGTTTTTGTATTTTGCTTTTTTTTTCTTGCTCCTCGTATTCTTCTCCCCTGTTTCTTCGCCTCGGGTTTTTCACACTTCTCTTACTCCACGTAGTGCCACCCTTTTGATCCTCCTCTGATTTTCGCCCCTTGTGTTCTCCTCGTTTTTGTATTTTACTTTTTTTTCTTGCTCCTCGTATTCTTCTCCCCTGTTTCTTCGCCTCCGGTTTTTCACACTTCTCTTACTCCACGTAGTGCCACACTTTTGATCCTCCTCTGATTTTCGCCCCTTGTGTTCTCCTCGTTTTTGTATTTTGCTTTTTTTTTCTTGCTCCTCGTATTCTTCTCCCCTGTTTCTTCGCCTCGGGTTTTTCACACTTCTCTTACTCCACATAGTGGCATACGGTTGATCCTCCTCTGATTTTCGCCCCTTGTGTTCTCCTCGTTTTTGTATTTTGCTTTTTTTTCTTTCTCCTCGTATTCTTCTCCTCTGTTTCTTCACCTCGTGTTTTTCACACTTCTCTTGCTCCTCGTAGTGGCATACTGTTGATCCTCCTCTGATTTTCGCCCCTTGTGTTCTCCTCGTTTTAGTATTTTGCTTTTTTTTTCTTGCTCCTCGTATTCTTCTCCCCTGTTTCTTCACATCAGCTTTTTCACACTTCTCTTACTCCTCGTAGTGGCATACTGTTGATCCTCCTCTGATTTTCGCCCCTTGTGTTCTCCTCGTTTTTGTATTTTTCTTTTTTTTTCTTGCTCCTCGTATTCTTCTCCCCTGTTTCTTCGCCTCGGGTTTTTCACATCTCTTACTCCACGTAGTGCCACACTTTGGATCCTCCTTTGATTTTCACCCCTTGTGTTCTCCTCGTTTTTGTATTTTGCTTTTTTTTTCTTGCTCTTCGTATTCTTCTCCCCTGTTTCTTCGCCTCGCGTTTTTCACACTTCTCTTACTCCACGTAGTGCCACACTTTTGATCCTCCTCTGATTTTCGCCCCTTGTGTTCTCCTCGTTTTTGTATTTTGCTTTTTTTTTCTTGCTCCTCGTATTCTTCTCCCCTGTTTCTTTGGCTCGGTTTTTCACACTTCTCTTACTCCACGTAGTGCCACACTTTTGATCCTCCTCTGATTTTCGCCCCTTGTGTTCTCCTCGTTTTTGTATTTTGCTTTTTTTTCTTGCTCCTCGTATTCTTCTCCCCTGTTTCTTCACCTCGGGTTTTTCACACTTCTCTTGCTCCTCGTAGTGGCATACTGTTGATCCTCCTCTGATTTCCGCCACTTGTGTTCTCCTCGTTTTTGTATTTTGCATTTTTTTTCTTGCTCCTCGTATTCTTCTCCCCTGTTTCTTCACATCAGCTTTTTCACACTTCTCTTACTCCTCGTAGTGGCATACTGTTGATCCTACTCTGATTTTCGCCCCTTGTGTTCTCCTCGTTTTTGTATTTTGCTTGTTTTTTCTTGCTCCTCGTATTCTTCTCCCCTGTTTCTTCGCCTCGGGTTTTTCACACTTCTCTTACTCCACCTAGTGGCATACTGTTGATCCTCCTCTGATTTTCGCCCCTTGTGTTCTCCTCGTTTTTGTATTTTGCTTTTTTTTTCTTGCTCCTCTTATTCTTCTCCCCTGTTTCTTCGCCTCGGGTTTTTCACACTTCTCTTACTCCACCTAGTGCCACACTTTTGATCCTCCTCTGATTTTCGCCACTTGTGTTCTCCTCGTTTTTGTATTTTGCTTTTTTTTTATTGCTCCTCGTATTCTTCTCCCCTGTTTCTTCGCCTCGGGTTTTTCACACTTCTCTTACTCCACGTAGTGGCATACTGTTGATCCTCCTCTGATTTTCGCCCCTTGTGTTCTCCTCGGTTTTGTATTTTGCTTTTTTTTCATGCTCCTCGTATTCTTCTCCCCTGTTTCTTCGCCTCGGGTTTTTCACACTTCTCTTGCTCCTCGTAGTGGCATACTGATGATCCTCCTCTGATTTTCGCCCCTTGTGTTCTCCTCGTTTTTGTATTTTGCTTTTTTTTTCTTGCTCCTCTTATTCTTCTCCCCTGTTTCTTCGCCTCGGGTTTTTCACACTTCTCTTACTCCACGTAGTGGCATACGGTTGATCCTCCTCTGATTTTCGCCCCTTGTGTTCTCCTCGTTTTTGTATTTTGCTTTTTTTTCTTGCTCCTCGTATTCTTCTCCCCTGTTTCTTCGCCTCGGGTTTTTCACACTTCTCTTACTCCTCGTAGTGGCATACTGTTGATCCTCCTCTGATTTTCGCCCCTTGTGTTCTCCTCGTTTTTGTATTTTGCTTTTTTTTCTTGCTCCTCGTATTCTTCTCCCCTGTTTCTTCCCCTCGGGTTTTTCACACTTCTCTTACTCCACGTAGTGCCACACTTTGGATCCTCCTGTGATTTTCGCCCCTTGTGTTCTCCTCGTTTTTGTATTTTGCTTTTTTTTTCTTGCTCCTCGTATTCTTCTCCCCTGTTTCTTCGCCTCGGGTTTTTCACTCTTCTCTTACTCCACGTAGTGCCACACTTTTGATCCTCCTCTGATTTTCTCCCCTTGTGTTTTCCTCGTTTTTGTATTTTGCTTTTTTTTTCTTGCTCCTCGTATTCTTCTCCCCTGTTTCTTCACATCAGCTTTTTCACACTTCTGTTACTCCTCGTAGTGGCATACTGTTGATCCTCCTCTGATTTTCGCCCCTTGTGTTCTCCTCGTTTTTGTATTTTGCTTTTTTTTTCTTGCTCCTCGTATTCTTCTCCCCTGTTTCTTCGCCTCGGGTTTTTCACACTTCTCTTACTCCACCTAGTGCCACAATTTAGATCCTCCTCTGATTTTCGCCCCTTGTGTTCTCCTCGTTTTTGTATTTTGCTTTTTTTTTCTTGCTCCTCTTATTCTTCTCCCCTGTTTCTTCGCCTCGGGTTTTTCACACTTCTCTTGCTCCACGTAGTGGCATACGGTTGATCCTCCTCTGATTTTCGCCCCTTGTGTTCTCCTCGTTTTTGTATTTTGCTTTTTTTACTTGCTCCTCGTATTCTTCTCCTCTGTTTCTTCACCTCGTGTTTTTCACACTTCTCTTGCTCCTCGTAGTGGCATACTGTTGATCCTCCTCTGATTTTCGCCCCTTGTGTTCTCCTCGTTTTTGTATTTTGCTTTTTTTTTCTTGCTCCTCGTATTCTTCTCCCCTGTTTCTTCACATCAGCTTTTTCACACTTCTCTTACTCCTCGTAGTGGCATACTGGTGATCCTCCTCTGATTTTTGCCCCTTGTGTTCTCCTCGTTTTAGTATTTTGCTTTTTTTTTCTTGCTCCTCGTATTTTTCTCCCCTGTTTCTTCGCCTCGGGTTTTTCACACTTCTCTTACTCCACGTAGTGCCACACTTTTGATCCTCCACTGATTTTCGCCCCTTGTGTTCTCCTCGTTTTTGTATTTTGCTTTTTTTTCCTTGCTCCTCGTATTGTTCTCCCCTGTTTCTTCGCCTCGGGTTTTTCACACTTCTCTTACTCCACGTAGTCCCACCCATTTGATCCTCCTCTGATTTTCGCCCCTTGTGTTCTCCTCGTTTTTGTATTTTGCTTTTTTTTCCTTGCTCCTCGTATTCTTCTCCCCTGTTTTTTCGCCTCGGGTTTTTCACACTTCTCTTACTCCACGTAGTGCCACACTTTTGATCCTCCTCTGATTTTCGCCCCTTGTGTTCTCCTCGTTTTTGTATTTTGCTTTTTTTTTCTTGCTCCTCGTATTCTTCTCCCCTGTTTCTTCGCCTCGGGTTTTTCACACTTCTATTACTCCACGTAGTGGCATACGGTTGATCCTCCTCTGATTTTCGCCCCTTGTGTTCTCCTCGTTTTTGTATTTTGCTTTTTTTTCTTGCTCCTCGTATTCTTCTCCTCTGTTTCTTCACCTCGTGTTTTTCACACTTCTCTTGCTCCTCGTAGTGGCATACTGTTGATCCTCCTCTGATTTTCGCCCCTTGTGTTCTCCTCGATTTTGTATTTTGCTTTTTTTTTCTTGCTCCTCGTATTCTTCTCCCCTGTTTCTTCACTTCAGCTTTTTCACACTTCTCTTACTCCTCGTAGTGGCATACTGTTGATCCTCCTCTGATTTTCGCCCCTTGTGTTCTCCTCGTTTTTGTATTTTGCTTTTTTTTTCTTGCTCCTCGTACTCTTCTCCCCTGTTTCTTCGCCTCGTGTGTTTCCCACTTCTCTTGCTCCTCGTAGTGGCATACTGTTGATCCTCCTCTGATTTTCGCCCCTTGTGTTCTCCTCGTTTTTGTATTTTCCTTTTTTTTTCTTGCTCCTCGTATTCTTCTCCCCTGTTTCTTCGCCTCGGGTTTTTCACACTTCTCTTACTCCACGTAGTGCCACACTTTTGATCCTCCTCTGATTTTCGCCCCTTGTGTTCTCCTCGTTTTTGTATTTTGCTTTTTTTTCTTGCTCCTCGTATTCTTCTCCCCTGTTTCTTCACCTCGGGTTTTTCACACTTCTCTTACTCCACGTAGTGGCATACTGTTGATCCTCCTCTGATTTTCGCCCCTTGTGTTCTCCTCGGTTTTGTATTTTGCTTTTTTTTCATGCTCCTCGTATTCTTCTCCCCTGTTTCTTCGCCTCGGGTTTTTCACACTTCTCTTGCTCCTCGTAGTGGCATACTGATGATTCTCCTCTGATTTTCGCCCCTTGTGTTCTCCTCGTTTTTGTATTTTGCTTTTTTTTTCTTGCTCCTCTTATTCTTCTCCCCTGTTTCTTCGCCTCGGGTTTTTCACACTTCTCTTACTCCACGTTGTGGCATACGGTTGATCCTCCTCTGATTTTCGCCCCTTGTGTTCTCCTCGTTTTTGTATTTTGCTTTTTCTTCTTGCTCCTCGTATTCTTCTCCCCTGTTTCTTCGCCTCGGGTTTTTCACACTTCTCTTACTCCTCGTAGTGGCATACTGTTGATCCTCCTCTGATTTTCGCCCCTTGTGTTCTCCTCGTTTTTGTATTTTGCTTTTTTTTCTTGCTCCTCGTATTCTTCTCCCCTGTTTCTTCCCCTCGGGTTTTTCACACTTCTCTTACTCCACGTAGTGCCACACTTTGGATCCTCCTGTGATTTTCGCCCCTTGTGTTCTCCTCGTTTTTGTATTTTGCTTTTTTTTTCTTGCTCCTCGTATTCTTCTCCCCTGTTTCTTCGCCTCGGGTTTTTCACACTTCTATTACTCCACGTAGTGGCATACGGTTGATCCTCCTCTGATTTTCGCCCCTTGTGTTCTCCTCGTTTTTGTATTTTGCTTTTTTTTCTTGCTCCTCGTATTCTTCTCCTCTGTTTCTTCACCTCGTGTTTTTCACACTTCTCTTGCTCCTCGTAGTGGCATACTGTTGATCCTCCTCTGATTTTCGCCCCTTGTGTTCTCCTCGATTTTGTATTTTGCTTTTTTTTTCTTGCTCCTCGTATTCTTCTCCCCTGTTTCTTCACTTCAGCTTTTTCACACTTCTCTTACTCCTCGTAGTGGCATACTGTTGATCCTCCTCTGATTTTCGCCCTTGTGTTCTCCTCGTTTTTGTATTTTCCTTTTTTTTTCTTGCTCCTCGTATTCTTCTCCCCTGTTTCTTCGCCTCGGGTTTTTCACACTTCTCTTACTCCACCTAGTGCCACACTTTTGATCCTCCTCTGATTTTCGCCACTTGTGTTCTCCTCGTTTTTGTATTTTGCTTTTTTTTTATTGCTCCTCGTATTCTTCTCCCCTGTTTCTTCGCCTCGGGTTTTTCACACTTCTCTTACTCCACGTAGTGGCATACTGTTGATCCTCCTCTGATTTTCGCCCCTTGTGTTCTCCTCGTTTTTGTATTTTGCTTTTTTTTCATGCTCCTCGTATTCTTCTCCCCTGTTTCTTCGCCTCGGGTTTTTCACACTTCTCTTGCTCCTCGTAGTGGCATACTGTTGATCCTCCTCTGATTTTCGCCCCTTGTGTTCTCCTCGTTTTTGTATTTTGCTTTTTTTTTCTTGCTCCTCTTATTCTTCTCCCCTGTTTCTTCGCCTCGGGTTTTTCACACTTCTCTTACTCCACGTAGTGGCATACGGTTGATCCTCCTCTGATTTTCGCCCCTTGTGTTCTCCTCGTTTTTGTATTTTGCTTTTTTTTCTTGCTCCTCGTATTCTTCTCCCCTGTTTCTTCGCCTCGGGTTTTTCACACTTCTCTTACTCCTCGTAGTGGCATACTGTTGATCCTCCTCTGATTTTCGTCCCTTGTGTTCTCCTCGTTTTTGTATTTTGCTTTTTTTTCTTGCTCCTCGTATTCTTCTCCCTTGTTTCTTCGCCTCGGGTTTTTCACACTTCTCTTACTCCACGTAGTGCCACACTTTGGATCCTCCTCTGATTTTCGCCCCTTGTGTTCTCCTCGTTTTTGTATTTTGCTTTTTTTTTCTTGCTCCTCGTATTCTTCTCCCCTGTTTCTTCACATCAGCTTTTTCACACTTCTGTTACTCCTCGTAGTGGCATACTGTTGATCCTCCTCTGATTTTCCCCCCTTGTGTTCTCCTCGTTTTTGTATTTTGCTTTTTTTCTTGCTCCTCGTATTCTTCTCCCCTGTTTCTTCGCCTCGGGTTTTTCACACTTCTCTTACTCCACGTAGTGCCACACTTTTGATCCTCCTCTGATTTTCGCCCCTTGTGTTCTCCTCGTTTTTGTATTTTGCTTTTTTTTTCTTGCTCCTCGTATTCTTCTCCCCTGTTTCTTTGCCTCGGGTTTTTTACACTTCTCTTACTCCACGTAGTGGCATACGGTTGATCCTCCTCTGATTTTCGCCCCTTGTGTTCTCCTCGTTTTTGTATTTTGCTTTTTTTTCTTGCTCCTCGTATTCTTCTCCTCTGTTTCTTCACCTCGTGTTTTTCACACTTCTCTTGCTCCTCGTAGTGGCATACTGTTGATCCTCCTCTGATTTTCGCCCCTTGTGTTCTCCTCGTTTTTGTATTTTGCTTTTTTTTTCTTGCTCCTCGTATTCTTCTCCCCTGTTTCTTCACATCAGCTTTTTCACACTTCTCTTACTCCTCGTAGTGGCATACTGTTGATCCTCCTCTGATTTTCGCCCCTTGTGTTCTCCTCGTTTTTGTATTTTGCTTTTTTTTTCTTGCTCCTCGTATTCTTCTCCCCTGTTTCTTCGCCTCGGGTTTTTCACACTTCTCTTACTCCACGTAGTCCCATCCTTTTGATCCTCCTCTGATTTTCGCCCCTTGTGTTCTCCTCGTTTTTGTATTTTGCTTTTTTTTTCTTGCTCCTCGTATTCTTCTCCCCTGTTACTTCGCCTCGGGTTTTTCACACTTTTCTTACTCCACCTAGTGCCACACTTTTGATCCTCCTCTGATTTTCGCCCCTTGTGTTCTCCTCGTTTTTGTATTTTGCTTTTTTTTTCTTGCTCCTCGTATTCTTCTCCCCTGTTTCTTCACATCAGCTTTTTCACACTTCTCTTACTCCACCTAGTGGCATACTGTTGATCCTCCTCTGATTTTCGCCCCTTGTGTTCTCCTCGTTTTTGTATTTTGCTTTTTTTTTCTTGCTCCTCGTATTCTTCTCCCCTTTTTCTTCGCCTCGTGTGTTTCCCACTTCTCTTGCTCCTCGTAGTGGCATACTGTTGATCCTCCTCTGATTTTCGCCCCTTGTGTTCTCCTCGTTTTTGTATTTTGCTTTTTTTTTCTTGCTCCTCTTATTCTTCTCCCCTGTTTCTTCGCCTCGGGTTTTTCACACTTCTCTTACTCCACGTAGTGGCATACGGTTGATCCTCCTCTGATTTTCGCCCCTTGTGTTCTCCTCGTTTTTGTATTTTGCTTTTTCTTCTTGCTCCTCGTATTCTTCTCCCCTGTTTCTTCGCCTCGGGTTTTTCACACTTCTCTTACTCCTCGTAGTGGCATACTGTTGATCCTCCTCTGATTTTCGCCCCTTGTGTTCTCCTCGTTTTTGTATTTTGCTTTTTTTTTCTTGCTCCTCGTATTCTTCTCCCCTGTTTCTTCGCCTCGGGTTTTTCACATCTCTTACTCCACGTAGTGCCTCACTTTGGATCCTCCTCTGATTTTCACCCCTTGTGTTCTCCTCGTTTTTGTATTTTGCTTTTTTTTTCTTGCTCTTCGTATTCTTCTCCCCTGTTTCTTCGCCTCACGTTTTTCACACTTCTCTTACTCCACGTAGTGCCACACTTTTGATCCTCCTCTGATTTTCGCCCCTTGTGTTCTCCTCGTTTTTGTATTTTGCTTTTTTTTTCTTGCTCCTAGTATTCTTCTCCCCTGTTTCTTTGGCTCGGTTTTTCACACGTCTCTTACTCCAAGTAGTGCCACACTTTTGATCCTCCTCTGATTTTCGCCCCTTGTGTTCTCCTCGTTTTTGTATTTTGCTTTTTTTTCTTGCTCCTCGTATTCTTCTCCCCTGTTTCTTCGCCTCGGGTTTTTCACATCTCTTACTCCACTTAGTGCCACAATTTTGATCCTCCTCTGATTTTGCCCCTTGTGTTCTCCTCGTTTTTGTATTTTGCTTTTTTTTTCTTGCTCCTCTTATTCTTCTCCCCTGCTTCTTCGCCTCGGGTTTTTCACACTTCTCTTACTCCACGTAGTGCCACACTTTGGATCCTCCTCTGATTTTCGCCCCTTGTGTTCTCCTCGTTTTTGTATTTTGCTTTTTTTTTCTTGCTCCTCGTATTCTTCTCCCCTGTTTCTTCGCCTCGTGTGTTTCCCACTTCTCTTGCTCCTCGTAGTGGCATACTGTTGATCCTCCTCTGATTTTCGCCCCTTGTGTTCTCCTCGTTTTTGTATTTTGCTTTTTCTTCTTGCTCCTCGTATTCTTCTCCCCTGTTTCTTCGCCTCGTGTGTTTCCCACTTCTCTTGCTCCTCGTAGTGGCATACTGTTGATCCTCCTCTGATTTTCGCCCCTTGTGTTCTCCTCGTTTTTGTATTTTGCTTTTTTTTTCTTGCTCCTCGTATTCTTCTCCCCTGTTTCTTCGCCTCGGGTTTTTCATACTTCTCTTACTCCACCTAGTGCCACACATCAGATCCTCCTCTGATTTTCGCCCCTTGTGTTCTCCTCGTTTTTGTATTTTGCTTTTTTTTTCTTGCTCCTCGTATTCTTCTCCCCTGTTTCTTCCCCTCGGGTTTTTCACACTTCTCTTACTCCACGTAGTGGCATACGGTTGATCCTCCTCTGATTTTCGCCCCTTGTGTTCTCCTCGTTTTTGTATTTTGCTTTTTTTTCTTGCTCCTCGTATTCTTCTCCTCTGTTTCTTCACCTCGTGTTTTTCACACTTCTCTTGCTCCTCGTAGTGGCATACTGTTGATCCTCCTCTGATTTTCGCCCCTTGTGTTCTCCTCGTTTTTGTATTTTGCTTTTTTTTTATTGCTCCTCGTATTCTTCTCCCCTGTTTCTTCACATCAGCTTTTTCACACTTCTCTTACTCCACGTAGTGGCATACTGTTGATCCTCCTCTGATTTTCGCCCCTTGTGTTCTCCTCGTTTTTGTATTTTGCTTTTTTTTCTTGCTCCTCGTATTCTTCTCCCCTGTTTCTTCGCCTCGGGTTTTCACACTTCTCTTGCTCCTCGTAGTGGCATACTGTTGATCCTCCTCTTATTTTCGCCCCTTTTGTTCTCCTCGTTTTTTTATTTTGCTTTTTTTTTCTTGCTCCTCGTATTCTTCTCCCCTGTTTCTTCGCCTCGGGTTTTTCACACTTCTCTTACTCCACCTAGTGGCATACTGTTGATCCTCCTCTGATTTTCGCCCCTTGTGTTCTCCTCGTTTTTGTATTTTGCTTTTTTTTTCTTGCTCCTCGTATTCTTCTCCCCTGTTTCTTCACATCAGCTTTTTCACACTTCTCTTACTCCTCGTAGTGGCATACTGGTGATCCTCCTCTGATTTTCGCCCCTTGTGTTCTCCTCGTTTTTGTATTTTGCTTTTTTTTTCTTGCTCCTCGTATTTTTCTCCCCTGTTTCTTCGCCTCGGGTTTTTCACACTTCTCTTACTCCACGTAGTTCCACACTTTTGATCCTCCTCTGATTTTCGCCCCTTGTGTTCTCCTCGTTTTTGTATTTTGCTTTTTTTTTCTTGCTCCTCGTATTCTTCTCCCCTGTTTCTTTGCCTCGGGTTTTTCACACTTCTCTTACTCCACGTAGTGCCACCATTTTGATCCTCCTCTGATTTTCGCCCCTTGTGTTCTCCTCGTTTTTGTATTTTGCTTTTTTTTTCTTGCTCTTCGTATTCTTCTCCCCTGTTTCTTCCCCTCGGGTTTTTCACACTTCTCTTACTCCACGTAGTGCCACCATTTTGATCCTCCTCTGATTTTCGCCCCTTGTGTTCTCCTCGTTTTTGTATTTTGCTTTTTTTTCTTGCTCCTCGTATTCTTCTCCCCTGTTTCTTCGCCTCGGGTTTTTCACACTTCTCTTTCTCCACCTAGTGCCACACTTTTGATCCTCCTCTGATTTTCGCCCCTTGTGTTCTCCTCGTTTTTGTATTTTGCTTTTTTTTTATTGCTCCTCGTATTCTTCTCCCCTGTTTCTTCGCCTCGGGTTTTTCACACTTCTCTTGCTCCTCGTAGTGGCATACTGTTGATCCTCCTCTGATTTTCGCCCCTTGTGTTCTCCTCGTTTTTGTATTTTGCTTTTTTTTTTCTTGCTCCTCGTATTCTTCTCCCCTGTTTCTTCGCCTCGGGTTTTTCACACTTCTCTTACTCCACGTAGTGGCATACGGTTGATCCTCCTCTGATTTTCGCCCCTTGTGTTCTCCTCGTTTTTGTATTTTGCTTTTTTTTCTTGCTCCTCGTATTCTTCTCCTCTGTTTCTTCACCTCGTGTTTTTCACACTTCTCTTGCTCCTCGTAGTGGCATACTGTTGATCCTCCTCTGATTTTCGCCCCTTGTGTTCTCCTCGTTTTTGTATTTTGCTTTTTTTTTCTTGCTCCTCGTATTCTTCTCCCCTGTTTCTTCACATCAGCTTTTTCACACTTCTCTTACTCCTCGTAGTGGCATACTGTTGATCCTCCTCTGATTTTTGCCCCTTGTGTTCTCCTCGTTTTTGTATTTTGCTTTTTTTTTCTTGCTCCTCGTATTCTTCTCCCCTGTTTCTTCGCCTCGGGTTTTTCACATCTCTTACTCCACGTAGTGCCACACTTTGGATCCTCCTCTGATTTTCGCCCCTTGTGTTCTCCTCGTTTTTGTATTTTGCTTTTTTTTTCTTGCTCCTCTTATTCTTCTCCCCTGTTTCTTCGCCTCGGGTTTTTCACACTTCTCTTACTCCACGTAGTGACATATGGTTGATCCTCCTCTGATTTTCGCCCCTTGTGTTCTCCTCGTTTTTGTATTTTGCTTTTTTTTTCTTGCTCCTCGTATTCTTCTCCCCTGTTTCTTTGGCTCGGGTTTTTCATCCTTCTCTTACTCCACGTAGTGCCCCACTTTTGATCCTCCTCTGATTTTCGCCCCTTGTGTTCTCCTCGTTTTTGTATTTTGCTTTTTTTTTCTTGCTCCTCGTATTCTTCTCCCCTGTTTCTTCGCCTCGGGTTTTTCACACTTCTCTTACTCCACGTAGTGCCACACTTTTGATCCTCCTCTGATTTTCGCCCCTTGTGTTCTCCTCGTTTTTGTATTTTGCTTTTTTTTTCTTGCTCCTCGTATTCTTCTCCCCTGTTTCTTCACCTCGGGTTTTTCACACTTCTCTTGCTCCTCGTAGTGGCATACTGTTGATCCTCCTCTGATTTTCGCCACTTGTGTTCTCCTCGTTTTTGTATTTTGCTTTTTTTTTCTTGCTCCTCGTATTCTTCTCCCCTGTTTCTTCGCCTCGAGTTTTTCACACTTTTCTTACTCCACGTATTGCCACACTTTTGATCCTCCTCTGATTTTCGCCCCTTGTGTTCTCCTCGTTTTTGTATTTTGGTTTTTTTTTCTTGCTCCTCTTATTCTTCTCCCCTGCTTCTTCGCCTCGGGTTTTTCACACTTCTCTTACTCCACGTAGTGGCATACGGTTGATCCTCCTCTGATTTTCGCCCCTTGTGTTCTCCTCTTTTTTGTATTTTGCTTTTTTTTCTTGCTCCTCGTATTCTTCTCCTCTGTTTCTTCACCTCGGGTTTTTCCTTCTTCTCTTGCTCCTCGTAGTGGCATACTGTTGATCCTCCTCTGATTTTCGCCCCTTGTGTTCTCCTCGTTTTTGTATTTTGCTTTTTTTTTCTTGCTCCTCTTATTCTTCTCCCCTGTTTCTTCGCCTCGGGTTTTTCACACTTCTCTTACTCCACGTAGTGGCATACGGTTGATCCTCCTCTGATTTTCGCCCCTTGTGTTCTCCTCGTTTTTGTATTTTGCTTTTTCTTCTTGCTCCTCGTATTCTTCTCCCCTGTTTCTTCGCCTCGGGTTTTTCACACTTCTCTTACTCCTCGTAGTGGCATACTGTTGATCCTCCTCTGATTTTCGTCCCTTGTGTTCTCCTCGTTTTTGTATTTTGCTTTTTTTTCTTGCTCCTCGTATTCTTCTCCCTTGTTTCTTCGCCTCGGGTTTTTCACACTTCTCTTACTCCACGTAGTGCCACACTTTGGATCCTCCTCTGATTTTCGCCCCTTGTGTTCTCCTCGTTTTTGTATTTTGCTTTTTTTTTCTTGCTCCTTGTATTCTTCTCCCCTGTTTCTTCACATCAGCTTTTTCACACTTCTCTTCCTCCTCGTAGTGGCATACTGTTGATCCTCCTCTGATTTTCGCCCCTTGTGTTCTCCTCGTTTTTGTATTTTGCTTTTTTTCTTGCTCCTCGTATTCTTCTCCCCTGTTTCTTCGCCTCGGGTTTTTCACACTTCTCTTACTCCACGTAGTGCCACACTTTTGATCCTCCTCTGATTTTCGCCCCTTGTGTTCTCCTCGTTTTTGTATTTTGCTTTTTTTTTCTTGCTCCTCGTATTCTTCTCCCCTGTTTCTTTGCCTCGGGTTTTTCACACTTCTCTTACTCCACGTAGTGGCATACGGTTGATCCTCCTCTGATTTTCGCCCCTTGTGTTCTCCTCGTTTTTGTATTTTGCTTTTTTTTCTTGCTCCTCGTATTCTTCTCCTCTGTTTCTTCACCTCGTGTTTTTCACACTTCTCTTGCTCCTCGTAGTGGCATACTGTTGATCCTCCTCTGATTTTCGCCCCTTGTGTTCTCCTCGATTTTGTATTTTGCTTTTTTTTTCTTGCTCCTCGTATTCTTCTCCCCTGTTTCTTCACATCAGCTTTTTCACACTTCTCTTACTCCTCGTAGTGGCATACTGTTGATCCTCCTCTGATTTTCGCCCCTTGTGTTCTCCTCGTTTTTGTATTTTGCTTTTTTTTTCTTGCTCCTCGTATTCTTCTCCCCTGTTTCTTCGCCTCGGGTTTTTCACACTTCTCTTACTCCACGTAGTCCCATCCTTTTGATCCTCCTCTGATTTTCGCCCCTTGTGTTCTCCTCGTTTTTGTATTTTGCTTTTTTTTTCTTGCTCCTCGTATTCTTCTCCCCTGTTTCTTTGCCTCGGGTTTTTCACACTTCTCTTACTCCACGTAGTGCCACCATTTTGATCCTCCTCTGATTTTCGCCCCTTGTGTTCTCCTCGTTTTTGTATTTTGCTTTTTTTTTCTTGCTCTTCGTATTCTTCTCCCCTGTTTCTTCCCCTCGGGTTTTTCACACTTCTCTTACTCCACGTAGTGCCACCATTTTGATCCTCCTCTGATTTTCGCCCCTTGTGTTCTCCTCGTTTTTGTATTTTGCTTTTTTTTCTTGCTCCTCGTATTCTTCTCCCCTGTTTCTTCGCCTCGGGTTTTTCACACTTCTCTTACTCCACCTAGTGCCACACTTTTGATCCTCCTCTGATTTTCGCCCCTTGTGTTCTCCTCGTTTTTGTATTTTGCTTTTTTTTTATTGCTCCTCGTATTCTTCTCCCCTGTTTCTTCGCCTCGGGTTTTTCACACTTCTCTTGCTCCTCGTAGTGGCATACTGTTGATCCTCCTCTGATTTTCGCCCCTTGTGTTCTCCTCGTTTTTGTATTTTGCTTTTTTTTTTCTTGCTCCTCGTATTCTTCTCCCCTGTTTCTTCGCCTCGGGTTTTTCACACTTCTCTTACTCCACGTAGTGGCATACGGTTGATCCTCCTCTGATTTTCGCCCCTTGTGTTCTCCTCGTTTTTGTATTTTGCTTTTTTTTCTTGCTCCTCGTATTCTTCTCCTCTGTTTCTTCACCTCGTGTTTTTCACACTTCTCTTGCTCCTCGTAGTGGCATACTGTTGATCCTCCTCTGATTTTCGCCCCTTGTGTTCTCCTCGTTTTTGTATTTTGCTTTTTTTTTCTTGCTCCTCGTATTCTTCTCCCCTGTTTCTTCACATCAGCTTTTTCACACTTCTCTTACTCCTCGTAGTGGCATACTGTTGATCCTCCTCTGATTTTTGCCCCTTGTGTTCTCCTCGTTTTTGTATTTTGCTTTTTTTTTCTTGCTCCTCGTATTCTTCTCCCCTGTTTCTTCGCCTCGGGTTTTTCACATCTCTTACTCCACGTAGTGCCACACATCAGATCCTCCTCTGATTTTCGCCCCTTGTGTTCTCCTCGTTTTTGTATTTTGCTTTTTTTTTCTTGCTCCTCGTATTCTTCTCCCCTGTTTCTTCACCTCGGGTTTTTCACACTTCTCTTACTCCACGTAGTGCCACACTTTTGATCCTCCTCTGATTTTCGCCCCTTGTGTTCTCCTCGTTTTTGTATTTTGCTTTTTTTTTCTTGCTCCTCGTATTCTTCTCCCCTGTTTCTTTGGCTCGGGTTTTTCATCCTTCTCTTACTCCACGTAGTGCCCCACTTTTGATCCTCCTCTGATTTTCGCCCCTTGTGTTCTCCTCGTTTTTGTATTTTGCTTTTTTTTTCTTGCTCCTCGTATTCTTCTCCCCTGTTTCTTCGCCTCGGGTTTTTCACACTTCTCTTACTCCACGTAGTGCCACACTTTTGATCCTCCTCTGATTTTCGCCCCTTGTGTTCTCCTCGTTTTTGTATTTTGCTTTTTTTTTCTTGCTCCTCGTATTCTTCTCCCCTGTTTCTTCACCTCGGGTTTTTCACACTTCTCTTGCTCCTCGTAGTGGCATACTGTTGATCCTCCTCTGATTTTCGCCACTTGTGTTCTCCTCGTTTTTGTATTTTGCTTTTTTTTTCTTGCTCCTCGTATTCTTCTCCCCTGTTTCTTCGCCTCGAGTTTTTCACACTTTTCTTACTCCACGTATTGCCACACTTTTGATCCTCCTCTGATTTTCGCCCCTTGTGTTCTCCTCGTTTTTGTATTTTGGTTTTTTTTTCTTGCTCCTCTTATTCTTCTCCCCTGCTTCTTCGCCTCGGGTTTTTCACACTTCTCTTACTCCACGTAGTGGCATACGGTTGATCCTCCTCTGATTTTCGCCCCTTGTGTTCTCCTCTTTTTTGTATTTTGCTTTTTTTTCTTGCTCCTCGTATTCTTCTCCTCTGTTTCTTCACCTCGGGTTTTTCCTTCTTCTCTTGCTCCTCGTAGTGGCATACTGTTGATCCTCCTCTGATTTTCGCCCCTTGTGTTCTCCTCGTTTTTGTATTTTGCTTTTTTTTTCTTGCTCCTCTTATTCTTCTCCCCTGTTTCTTCGCCTCGTGTTTTTCACACTTCTCTTACTCCACGTAGTGGCATACGGTTGATCCTCCTCTGATTTTCGCCCCTTGTGTTCTCCTCGTTTTTGTATTTTGCTTTTTCTTCTTGCTCCTCGTATTCTTCTCCCCTGTTTCTTCGCCTCGGGTTTTTCACACTTCTCTTACTCCTCGTAGTGGCATACTGTTGATCCTCCTCTGATTTTCGTCCCTTGTGTTCTCCTCGTTTTTGTATTTTGCTTTTTTTTCTTGCTCCTCGTATTCTTCTCCCTTGTTTCTTCGCCTCGGGTTTTTCACACTTCTCTTACTCCACGTAGTGCCACACTTTGGATCCTCCTCTGATTTTCGCCCCTTGTGTTCTCCTCGTTTTTGTATTTTGCTTTTTTTTTCTTGCTCCTTGTATTCTTCTCCCCTGTTTCTTCACATCAGCTTTTTCACACTTCTGTTACTCCTCGTAGTGGCATACTGTTGATCCTCCTCTGATTTTCGCCCCTTGTGTTCTCCTCGTTTTTGTATTTTGCTTTTTTTCTTGCTCCTCGTATTCTTCTCCCCTGTTTCTTCGCCTCGGGTTTTTCACACTTCTCTTACTCCACGTAGTGCCACACTTTTGATCCTCCTCTGATTTTCGCCCCTTGTGTTCTCCTCGTTTTTGTATTTTGCTTTTTTTTTCTTGCTCCTCGTATTCTTCTCCCCTGTTTCTTTGCCTCGGGTTTTTCACACTTCTCTTACTCCACGTAGTGGCATACGGTTGATCCTCCTCTGATTTTCGCCCCTTGTGTTCTCCTCGTTTTTGTATTTTGCTTTTTTTTCTTGCTCCTCGTATTCTTCTCCTCTGTTTCTTCACCTCGTGTTTTTCACACTTCTCTTGCTCCTCGTAGTGGCATACTGTTGATCCTCCTCTGATTTTCGCCCCTTGTGTTCTCCTCGATTTTGTATTTTGCTTTTTTTTTCTTGCTCCTCGTATTCTTCTCCCCTGTTTCTTCACATCAGCTTTTTCACACTTCTCTTACTCCTCGTAGTGGCATACTGTTGATCCTCCTCTGATTTTCGCCCCTTGTGTTCTCCTCGTTTTTGTATTTTGCTTTTTTTTTCTTGCTCCTCGTATTCTTCTCCCCTGTTTCTTCGCCTCGGGTTTTTCACACTTCTCTTACTCCACGTAGTGCCACACTTTTGATCCTCCTCTGATTTTCGCCCCTTGTGTTCTCCTCGTTTTTGTATTTTGCTTTTTTTTTCTTGCTCCTCGTATTCTTCTCCCCTGTTTCTTTGGCTCGGGTTTTTCATCCTTCTCTTACTCCACGTAGTGCCCCACTTTTGATCCTCCTCTGATTTTCGCCCCTTGTGTTCTCCTCGTTTTTGTATTTTGCTTTTTTTTTCTTGCTCCTCGTATTCTTCTCCCCTGTTTCTTCGCCTCGGGTTTTTCACACTTCTCTTACTCCACGTAGTGCCACACTTTTGATCCTCCTCTGATTTTCGCCCCTTGTGTTCTCCTCGTTTTTGTATTTTGCTTTTTTTTTCTTGCTCCTCGTATTCTTCTCCCCTGTTTCTTCACCTCGGGTTTTTCACACTTCTCTTGCTCCTCGTAGTGGCATACTGTTGATCCTCCTCTGATTTTCGCCACTTGTGTTCTCCTCGTTTTTGTATTTTGCTTTTTTTTTCTTGCTCCTCGTATTCTTCTCCCCTGTTTCTTCGCCTCGAGTTTTTCACACTTTTCTTACTCCACGTATTGCCACACTTTTGATCCTCCTCTGATTTTCGCCCCTTGTGTTCTCCTCGTTTTTGTATTTTGGTTTTTTTTTCTTGCTCCTCTTATTCTTCTCCCCTGCTTCTTCGCCTCGGGTTTTTCACACTTCTCTTACTCCACGTAGTGGCATACGGTTGATCCTCCTCTGATTTTCGCCCCTTGTGTTCTCCTCTTTTTTGTATTTTGCTTTTTTTTCTTGCTCCTCGTATTCTTCTCCTCTGTTTCTTCACCTCGGGTTTTTCCTTCTTCTCTTGCTCCTCGTAGTGGCATACTGTTGATCCTCCTCTGATTTTCGCCCCTTGTGTTCTCCTCGTTTTTGTATTTTGCTTTTTTTTTCTTGCTCCTCTTATTCTTCTCCCCTGTTTCTTCGCCTCGGGTTTTTCACACTTCTCTTACTCCACGTAGTGGCATACGGTTGATCCTCCTCTGATTTTCGCCCCTTGTGTTCTCCTCGTTTTTGTATTTTGCTTTTTCTTCTTGCTCCTCGTATTCTTCTCCCCTGTTTCTTCGCCTCGGGTTTTTCACACTTCTCTTACTCCTCGTAGTGGCATACTGTTGATCCTCCTCTGATTTTCGTCCCTTGTGTTCTCCTCGTTTTTGTATTTTGCTTTTTTTTCTTGCTCCTCGTATTCTTCTCCCTTGTTTCTTCGCCTCGGGTTTTTCACACTTCTCTTACTCCACGTAGTGCCACACTTTGGATCCTCCTCTGATTTTCGCCCCTTGTGTTCTCCTCGTTTTTGTATTTTGCTTTTTTTTTCTTGCTCCTTGTATTCTTCTCCCCTGTTTCTTCACATCAGCTTTTTCACACTTCTGTTACTCCTCGTAGTGGCATACTGTTGATCCTCCTCTGATTTTCGCCCCTTGTGTTCTCCTCGTTTTTGTATTTTGCTTTTTTTCTTGCTCCTCGTATTCTTCTCCCCTGTTTCTTCGCCTCGGGTTTTTCACACTTCTCTTACTCCACGTAGTGCCACACTTTTGATCCTCCTCTGATTTTCGCCCCTTGTGTTCTCCTCGTTTTTGTATTTTGCTTTTTTTTTCTTGCTCCTCGTATTCTTCTCCCCTGTTTCTTTGCCTCGGGTTTTTCACACTTCTCTTACTCCACGTAGTGGCATACGGTTGATCCTCCTCTGATTTTCGCCCCTTGTGTTCTCCTCGTTTTTGTATTTTGCTTTTTTTTCTTGCTCCTCGTATTCTTCTCCTCTGTTTCTTCACCTCGTGTTTTTCACACTTCTCTTGCTCCTCGTAGTGGCATACTGTTGATCCTCCTCTGATTTTCGCCCCTTGTGTTCTCCTCGATTTTGTATTTTGCTTTTTTTTTCTTGCTCCTCGTATTCTTCTCCCCTGTTTCTTCACATCAGCTTTTTCACACTTCTCTTACTCCTCGTAGTGGCATACTGTTGATCCTCCTCTGATTTTCGCCCCTTGTGTTCTCCTCGTTTTTGTATTTTGCTTTTTTTTTCTTGCTCCTCGTATTCTTCTCCCCTGTTTCTTCGCCTCGGGTTTTTCACACTTCTCTTACTCCACGTAGTCCCATCCTTTTGATCCTCCTCTGATTTTCGCCCCTTGTGTTCTCCTCGTTTTTGTATTTTGCTTTTTTTTTCTTGCTCCTCGTATTCTTCTCCCCTGTTTCTTTGCCTCGGGTTTTTCACACTTCTCTTACTCCACGTAGTGCCACCATTTTGATCCTCCTCTGATTTTCGCCCCTTGTGTTCTCCTCGTTTTTGTATTTTGCTTTTTTTTTCTTGCTCTTCGTATTCTTCTCCCCTGTTTCTTCCCCTCGGGTTTTTCACACTTCTCTTACTCCACGTAGTGCCACCATTTTGATCCTCCTCTGATTTTCGCCCCTTGTGTTCTCCTCGTTTTTGTATTTTGCTTTTTTTTCTTGCTCCTCGTATTCTTCTCCCCTGTTTCTTCGCCTCGGGTTTTTCACACTTCTCTTACTCCACCTAGTGCCACACTTTTGATCCTCCTCTGATTTTCGCCCCTTGTGTTCTCCTCGTTTTTGTATTTTGCTTTTTTTTTATTGCTCCTCGTATTCTTCTCCCCTGTTTCTTCGCCTCGGGTTTTTCACACTTCTCTTGCTCCTCGTAGTGGCATACTGTTGATCCTCCTCTGATTTTCGCCCCTTGTGTTCTCCTCGTTTTTGTATTTTGCTTTTTTTTTTCTTGCTCCTCGTATTCTTCTCCCCTGTTTCTTCGCCTCGGGTTTTTCACACTTCTCTTACTCCACGTAGTGGCATACGGTTGATCCTCCTCTGATTTTCGCCCCTTGTGTTCTCCTCGTTTTTGTATTTTGCTTTTTTTTCTTGCTCCTCGTATTCTTCTCCTCTGTTTCTTCACCTCGTGTTTTTCACACTTCTCTTGCTCCTCGTAGTGGCATACTGTTGATCCTCCTCTGATTTTCGCCCCTTGTGTTCTCCTCGTTTTTGTATTTTGCTTTTTTTTTCTTGCTCCTCGTATTCTTCTCCCCTGTTTCTTCACATCAGCTTTTTCACACTTCTCTTACTCCTCGTAGTGGCATACTGTTGATCCTCCTCTGATTTTTGCCCCTTGTGTTCTCCTCGTTTTTGTATTTTGCTTTTTTTTTCTTGCTCCTCGTATTCTTCTCCCCTGTTTCTTCGCCTCGGGTTTTTCACATCTCTTACTCCACGTAGTGCCACACATCAGATCCTCCTCTGATTTTCGCCCCTTGTGTTCTCCTCGTTTTTGTATTTTGCTTTTTTTTTTCTTGCTCCTCGTATTCTTCTCCCCTGTTTCTTCGCCTCGGGTTTTTCACACTTCTCTTACTCCACGTAGTGCCACACTTTTGATCCTCCTCTGATTTTCGCCCCTTGTGTTCTCCTCGTTTTTGTATTTTGCTTTTTTTTTCTTGCTCCTCGTATTCTTCTCCCCTGTTTCTTTGGCTCGGGTTTTTCATCCTTCTCTTACTCCACGTAGTGCCCCACTTTTGATCCTCCTCTGATTTTCGCCCCTTGTGTTCTCCTCGTTTTTGTATTTTGCTTTTTTTTTCTTGCTCCTCGTATTCTTCTCCCCTGTTTCTTCGCCTCGGGTTTTTCACACTTCTCTTACTCCACGTAGTGCCACACTTTTGATCCTCCTCTGATTTTCGCCCCTTGTGTTCTCCTCGTTTTTGTATTTTGCTTTTTTTTTCTTGCTCCTCGTATTCTTCTCCCCTGTTTCTTCACCTCGGGTTTTTCACACTTCTCTTGCTCCTCGTAGTGGCATACTGTTGATCCTCCTCTGATTTTCGCCACTTGTGTTCTCCTCGTTTTTGTATTTTGCTTTTTTTTTCTTGCTCCTCGTATTCTTCTCCCCTGTTTCTTCGCCTCGAGTTTTTCACACTTTTCTTACTCCACGTATTGCCACACTTTTGATCCTCCTCTGATTTTCGCCCCTTGTGTTCTCCTCGTTTTTGTATTTTGGTTTTTTTTTCTTGCTCCTCTTATTCTTCTCCCCTGCTTCTTCGCCTCGGGTTTTTCACACTTCTCTTACTCCACGTAGTGGCATACGGTTGATCCTCCTCTGATTTTCGCCCCTTGTGTTCTCCTCTTTTTTGTATTTTGCTTTTTTTTCTTGCTCCTCGTATTCTTCTCCTCTGTTTCTTCACCTCGGGTTTTTCCTTCTTCTCTTGCTCCTCGTAGTGGCATACTGTTGATCCTCCTCTGATTTTCGCCCCTTGTGTTCTCCTCGTTTTTGTATTTTGCTTTTTTTTTCTTGCTCCTCTTATTCTTCTCCCCTGTTTCTTCGCCTCGGGTTTTTCACACTTCTCTTACTCCACGTAGTGGCATACGGTTGATCCTCCTCTGATTTTCGCCCCTTGTGTTCTCCTCGTTTTTGTATTTTGCTTTTTCTTCTTGCTCCTCGTATTCTTCTCCCCTGTTTCTTCGCCTCGGGTTTTTCACACTTCTCTTACTCCTCGTAGTGGCATACTGTTGATCCTCCTCTGATTTTCGTCCCTTGTGTTCTCCTCGTTTTTGTATTTTGCTTTTTTTTCTTGCTCCTCGTATTCTTCTCCCTTGTTTCTTCGCCTCGGGTTTTTCACACTTCTCTTACTCCACGTAGTGCCACACTTTGGATCCTCCTCTGATTTTCGCCCCTTGTGTTCTCCTCGTTTTTGTATTTTGCTTTTTTTTTCTTGCTCCTTGTATTCTTCTCCCCTGTTTCTTCACATCAGCTTTTTCACACTTCTGTTACTCCTCGTAGTGGCATACTGTTGATCCTCCTCTGATTTTCGCCCCTTGTGTTCTCCTCGTTTTTGTATTTTGCTTTTTTTCTTGCTCCTCGTATTCTTCTCCCCTGTTTCTTCGCCTCGGGTTTTTCACACTTCTCTTACTCCACGTAGTGCCACACTTTTGATCCTCCTCTGATTTTCGCCCCTTGTGTTCTCCTCGTTTTTGTATTTTGCTTTTTTTTTCTTGCTCCTCGTATTCTTCTCCCCTGTTTCTTTGCCTCGGGTTTTTCACACTTCTCTTACTCCACGTAGTGGCATACGGTTGATCCTCCTCTGATTTTCGCCCCTTGTGTTCTCCTCGTTTTTGTATTTTGCTTTTTTTTCTTGCTCCTCGTATTCTTCTCCTCTGTTTCTTCACCTCGTGTTTTTCACACTTCTCTTGCTCCTCGTAGTGGCATACTGTTGATCCTCCTCTGATTTTCGCCCCTTGTGTTCTCCTCGATTTTGTATTTTGCTTTTTTTTTCTTGCTCCTCGTATTCTTCTCCCCTGTTTCTTCACATCAGCTTTTTCACACTTCTCTTACTCCTCGTAGTGGCATACTGTTGATCCTCCTCTGATTTTCGCCCCTTGTGTTCTCCTCGTTTTTGTATTTTGCTTTTTTTTTCTTGCTCCTCGTATTCTTCTCCCCTGTTTCTTCGCCTCGGGTTTTTCACACTTCTCTTACTCCACGTAGTCCCATCCTTTTGATCCTCCTCTGATTTTCGCCCCTTGTGTTCTCCTCGTTTTTGTATTTTGCTTTTTTTTTCTTGCTCCTCGTATTCTTCTCCCCTGTTACTTCGCCTCGGGTTTTTCACACTTTTCTTACTCCACCTAGTGCCACACTTTTGATCCTCCTCTGATTTTCGCCCCTTGTGTTCTCCTCGTTTTTGTATTTTGCTTTTTTTTTCTTGCTCCTCGTATTCTTCTCCCCTGTTTCTTCACATCAGCTTTTTCACACTTCTCTTACTCCACCTAGTGGCATACTGTTGATCCTCCTCTGATTTTCGCCCCTTGTGTTCTCCTCGTTTTTGTATTTTGCTTTTTTTTTCTTGCTCCTCGTATTCTTCTCCCCTGTTTCTTCGCCTCGTGTGTTTCCCACTTCTCTTGCTCCTCGTAGTGGCATACTGTTGATCCTCCTCTGATTTTCGCCCCTTGTGTTCTCCTCGTTTTTGTATTTTGCTTTTTTTTTCTTGCTCCTCTTATTCTTCTCCCCTGTTTCTTCGCCTCGGGTTTTTCACACTTCTCTTACTCCACGTAGTGGCATACGGTTGATCCTCCTCTGATTTTCGCCCCTTGTGTTCTCCTCGTTTTTGTATTTTGCTTTTTCTTCTTGCTCCTCGTATTCTTCTCCCCTGTTTCTTCGCCTCGGGTTTTTCACACTTCTCTTACTCCTCGTAGTGGCATACTGTTGATCCTCCTCTGATTTTCGCCCCTTGTGTTCTCCTCGTTTTTGTATTTTGCTTTTTTTTTCTTGCTCCTCGTATTCTTCTCCCCTGTTTCTTCGCCTCGGATTTTTCACATCTCTTACTCAACGTAGTGCCTCACTTTGGATCCTCCTCTGATTTTCACCCCTTGTGTTCTCCTCGTTTTTGTATTTTGCTTTTTTTTTCTTGCTCTTCGTATTCTTCTCCCCTGTTTCTTCGCCTCACGTTTTTCACACTTCTCTTACTCCACGTAGTGCCACACTTTTGATCCTCCTCTGATTTTCGCCCCTTGTGTTCTCCTCGTTTTTGTATTTTGCTTTTTTTTTCTTGCTCCTCGTATTCTTCTCCCCTGTTTCTTTGGCTCGGTTTTTCACACGTCTCTTACTCCACGTAGTGCCACACTTTTGATCCTCCTCTGATTTTCGCCCCTTGTGTTCTCCTCGTTTTTGTATTTTGCTTTTTTTTCTTGCTCCTCGTATTCTTCTCCCCTGTTTCTTCGCCTCGGGTTTTTCACATCTCTTACTCCACTTAGTGCCACAATTTTGATCCTCCTCTGATTTTGCCCCTTGTGTTCTCCTCGTTTTTGTATTTTGCTTTTTTTTTCTTGCTCCTCTTATTCTTCTCCCCTGCTTCTTCGCCTCGGGTTTTTCACACTTCTATTACTCCACGTAGTGCCACACTTTGGATCCTCCTCTGATTTTCGCCCCTTGTGTTCTCCTCGTTTTTGTATTTTGCTTTTTTTTTCTTGCTCCTCGTATTCTTCTCCCCTGTTTCTTCGCCTCGGGTTTTTCACACTTCTCTTACTCCACGTAGTGGCATACTGTTGATCCTCCTCTGATTTTCGCCCCTTGTGTTCTCCTCGGTTTTGTATTTTGCTTTTTTTTCATGCTCCTCGTATTCTTCTCCCCTGTTTCTTCGCCTCGGGTTTTTCACACTTCTCTTGCTCCTCGTAGTGGCATACTGATGATCCTCATCTGATTTTCGCCCCTTGTGTTCTCCTCGTTTTTGTATTTTGCTTTTTTTTTCTTGCTCCTCGTATTCTTCTCCCCTGTTTCTTCGCCTCGGGTTTTTCACACTTCTCTTACTCCACGTAGTGGCATACGGTTGATCCTCCTCTGATTTTCGCCCCTTGTGTTCTCCTCGTTTTTGTATTTTGCTTTTTCTTCTTGCTCCTCGTATTCTTCTCCCCTGTTTCTTCGCCTCGGGTTTTTCACACTTCTCTTACTCCTCGTAGTGGCATACTGTTGATCCTCCTCTGATTTTCGCCCCTTGTGTTCTCCTCGTTTTTGTATTTTGCTTTTTTTTTCTTGCTCCTCGTATTCTTCTCCCCTGTTTCTTCGCCTCGGGTTTTTCACACTTCTCTTACTCCACCTAGTGCCACAATTTAGATCCTCCTCTGATTTTCGCCCCTTGTGTTCTCCTCGTTTTTGTATTTTGCTTTTTTTTTCTTGCTCCTCGTATTCTTCTCCCCTGTTTCTTCGCCTCGGGTTTTTCACACTTCTATTACTCCACGTAGTGGCATACGGTTGATCCTCCTCTGATTTTCGCCCCTTGTGTTCTCCTCGTTTTTGTATTTTGCTTTTTCTTCTTGCTCCTCGTATTCTTCTCCCCTGTTTCTTCGCCTCGGGTTTTTCACACTTCTCTTACTCCTCGTAGTGGCATACTGTTGATCCTCCTCTGATTTTCGTCCCTTGTGTTCTCCTCGTTTTTGTATTTTGCTTTTTTTTCTTGCTCCTCGTATTCTTCTCCCTTGTTTCTTCGCCTCGGGTTTTTCACACTTCTCTTACTCCACGTAGTGCCACACTTTGGATCCTCCTCTGATTTTCGCCCCTTGTGTTCTCCTCGTTTTTGTATTTTGCTTTTTTTTTCTTGCTCCTCGTATTCTTCTCCCCTGTTTCTTCACATCAGCTTTTTCACACTTCTGTTACTCCTCGTAGTGGCATACTGTTGATCCTCCTCTGATTTTCGCCCCTTGTGTTCTCCTCGTTTTTGTATTTTGCTTTTTTTCTTGCTCCTCGTATTCTTCTCCCCTGTTTCTTCGCCTCGGGTTTTTCACACTTCTCTTACTCCACGTAGTGCCACACTTTTGATCCTCCTCTGATTTTCGCCCCTTGTGTTCTCCTCGTTTTTGTATTTTGCTTTTTTTTTCTTGCTCCTCGTATTCTTCTCCCCTGTTTCTTTGCCTCGGGTTTTTTACACTTCTCTTACTCCACGTAGTGGCATACGGTTGATCCTCCTCTGATTTTCGCCCCTTGTGTTCTCCTCGTTTTTGTATTTTGCTTTTTTTTCTTGCTCCTCGTATTCTTCTCCTCTGTTTCTTCACCTCGTGTTTTTCACACTTCTCTTGCTCCTCGTAGTGGCATACTGTTGATCCTCCTCTGATTTTCGCCCCTTGTGTTCTCCTCGATTTTGTATTTTGCTTTTTTTTTCTTGCTCCTCGTATTCTTCTCCCCTGTTTCTTCACATCAGCTTTTTCACACTTCTCTTACTCCTCGTAGTGGCATACTGTTGATCCTCCTCTGATTTTCGCCCCTTGTGTTCTCCTCGTTTTTGTATTTTGCTTTTTTTTTCTTGCTCCTCGTATTCTTCTCCCCTGTTTCTTCGCCTCGGGTTTTTCACACTTCTCTTACTCCACGTAGTCCCATCCTTTTGATCCTCCTCTGATTTTCGCCCCTTGTGTTCTCCTCGTTTTTGTATTTTGCTTTTTTTTTCTTGCTCCTCGTATTCTTCTCCCCTGTTACTTCGCCTCGGGTTTTTCACACTTTTCTTACTCCACCTAGTGCCACACTTTTGATCCTCCTCTGATTTTCGCCCCTTGTGTTCTCCTCGTTTTTGTATTTTGCTTTTTTTTTCTTGCTCCTCGTATTCTTCTCCCCTGTTTCTTCACATCAGCTTTTTCACACTTCTCTTACTCCACCTAGTGGCATACTGTTGATCCTCCTCTGATTTTCGCCCCTTGTGTTCTCCTCGTTTTTGTATTTTGCTTTTTTTTTCTTGCTCCTCGTATTCTTCTCCCCTGTTTCTTCGCCTCGTGTGTTTCCCACTTCTCTTGCTCCTCGTAGTGGCATACTGTTGATCCTCCTCTGATTTTCGCCCCTTGTGTTCTCCTCGTTTTTGTATTTTGCTTTTTTTTTCTTGCTCCTCTTATTCTTCTCCCCTGTTTCTTCGCCTCGGGTTTTTCACACTTCTCTTACTCCACGTAGTGGCATACGGTTGATTTTCCTCTGATTTTCGCCCCTTGTGTTCTCCTCGTTTTTGTATTTTGCTTTTTCTTCTTGCTCCTCGTATTCTTCTCCCCTGTTTCTTCGCCTCGGGTTTTTCACACTTCTCTTACTCCTCGTAGTGGCATACTGTTGATCCTCCTCTGATTTTCGCCCCTTGTGTTCTCCTCGTTTTTGTATTTTGCTTTTTTTTTCTTGCTCCTCGTATTCTTCTCCCCTGTTTCTTCGCCTCGGGTTTTTCACATCTCTTACTCCACGTAGTGCCTCACTTTGGATCCTCCTCTGATTTTCACCCCTTGTGTTCTCCTCGTTTTTGTATTTTGCTTTTTTTTTCTTGCTCTTCGTATTCTTCTCCCCTGTTTCTTCGCCTCACGTTTTTCACACTTCTCTTACTCCACGTAGTGCCACACTTTTGATCCTCCTCTGATTTTCGCCCCTTGTGTTCTCCTCGTTTTTGTATTTTGCTTTTTTTTTCTTGCTCCTAGTATTCTTCTCCCCTGTTTCTTTGGCTCGGTTTTTCACACGTCTCTTACTCCAAGTAGTGCCACACTTTTGATCCTCCTCTGATTTTCGCCCCTTGTGTTCTCCTCGTTTTTGTATTTTGCTTTTTTTTCTTGCTCCTCGTATTCTTCTCCCCTGTTTCTTCGCCTCGGGTTTTTCACATCTCTTACTCCACTTAGTGCCACAATTTTGATCCTCCTCTGATTTTGCCCCTTGTGTTCTCCTCGTTTTTGTATTTTGCTTTTTTTTTCTTGCTCCTCTTATTCTTCTCCCCTGCTTCTTCGCCTCGGGTTTTTCACACTTCTCTTACTCCACGTAGTGCCACACTTTGGATCCTCCTCTGATTTTCGCCCCTTGTGTTCTCCTCGTTTTTGTATTTTGCTTTTTTTTTCTTGCTCCTCGTATTCTTCTCCCCTGTTTCTTCGCCTCGTGTGTTTCCCACTTCTCTTGCTCCTCGTAGTGGCATACTGTTGATCCTCCTCTGATTTTCGCCCCTTGTGTTCTCCTCGTTTTTGTATTTTGCTTTTTCTTCTTGCTCCTCGTATTTTTCTCCCCTGTTTCTTCGCCTCGTGTGTTTCCCACTTCTCTTGCTCCTCGTAGTGGCATACTGTTGATCCTCCTCTGATTTTCGCCCCTTGTGTTCTCCTCGTTTTTGTATTTTGCTTTTTTTTTCTTGCTCCTCGTATTCTTCTCCCCTGTTTCTTCGCCTCGGGTTTTTCACACTTCTCTTACTCCACCTAGTGCCACACATCAGATCCTCCTCTGATTTTCGCCCCTTGTGTTCTCCTCGTTTTTGTATTTTGCTTTTTTTTTCTTGCTCCTCGTATTCTTCTCCCCTGTTTCTTCGCCTCGGGTTTTTCACACTTCTCTTACTCCACGTAGTGCCACACTTTTGATCCTCCTCTGATTTTCGCCCCTTGTGTTCTCCTCGTTTTTGTATTTTGCTTTTTTTTCTTGCTCCTCGTATTCTTCTCCTCTGTTTCTTCACCTCGTGTTTTTCACACTTCTCTTGCTCCTCGTAGTAGCATACTGTTGATCCTCCTCTGATTTTCGCCCCTTGTGTTCTCCTCGATTTTGTATTTTGCTTTTTTTTTCTTGCTCCTCGTATTCTTCTCCCCTGTTTCTTCACATCAGCTTTTTCACACTTCTCTTACTCCTCGTAGTGGCATACTGTTGATCCTCCTCTGATTTTCGCCCCTTGTGTTCTCCTCGTTTTTATATTTTGCTTTTTTTTTCTTGCTCCTCGTATTCTTCTCCCCTGTTTCTTCGCCTCGGGTTTTTCACACTTCTCTTACTCCACGTAGTCCCATCCTTTTGATCCTCCTCTGATTTTCGCCCCTTGTGTTCTCCTCGTTTTTGTATTTTGCTTTTTTTTTCTTGCTCCTCGTATTCTTCTCCCCTGTTACTTCGCCTCGGGTTTTTCACACTTTTCTTACTCCACCTAGTGCCACACTTTTGATCCTCCTCTGATTTTCGCCCCTTGTGTTCTCCTCGTTTTTGTATTTTGCTTTTTTTTTCTTGCTCCTCGTATTCTTCTCCCCTGTTTCTTCACATCAGCTTTTTCACACTTCTCTTACTCCACCTAGTGGCATACTGTTGATCCTCCTCTGATTTTCGCCCCTTGTGTTCTCCTCGTTTTTGTATTTTGCTTTTTTTTTCTTGCTCCTCGTATTCTTCTCCCCTGTTTCTTCGCCTCGTGTGTTTCCCACTTCTCTTGCTCCTCGTAGTGGCATACTGTTGATCCTCCTCTGATTTTCGCCCCTTGTGTTCTCCTCGTTTTTGTATTTTGCTTTTTTTTTCTTGCTCCTCGTATTCTTCTCCCCTGTTTCTTCACATCAGCTTTTTCACACTTCTCTTACTCCTCGTAGTGGCATACTGGTGATCCTCCTCTGATTTTCGCCCCTTGTGTTCTCCTCGTTTTTGTATTTTGCTTTTTTTTTCTTGCTCCTCGTATTTTTCTCCCCTGTTTCTTCGCCTCGGGTTTTTCACACTTCTCTTACTCCACGTAGTTCCACACTTTTGATCCTCCTCTGATTTTCGCCCCTTGTGTTCTCCTCGTTTTTGTATTTTGCTTTTTTTTTCTTGCTCCTCGTATTCTTCTCCCCTGTTTCTTTGCCTCGGGTTTTTCACACTTCTCTTACTCCATGTAGTGCCACCATTTTGATCCTCCTCTGATTTTCGCCCCTTGTGTTCTCCTCGTTTTTGTATTTTGCTTTTTTTTTCTTGCTCTTCGTATTCTTCTCCCCTGTTTCTTCCCCTCGGGTTTTTCACACTTCTCTTACTCCACGTAGTGCCACCATTTTGATCCTCCTCTGATTTTCGCCCCTTGTGTTCTCCTCGTTTTTGTATTTTGCTTTTTTTTCTTGCTCCTCGTATTCTTCTCCCCTGTTTCTTCGCCTCGGGTTTTTCACACTTCTCTTACTCCACCTAGTGCCACACTTTTGATCCTCCTCTGATTTTCGCCCCTTGTGTTCTCCTCGTTTTTGTATTTTGCTTTTTTTTTATTGCTCCTCGTATTCTTCTCCCCTGTTTCTTCGCCTCGGGTTTTTCACACTTCTCTTGCTCCTCGTAGTGGCATACTGTTGATCCTCCTCTGATTTTCGCCCCTTGTGTTCTCCTCGTTTTTGTATTTTGCTTTTTTTTTTCTTGCTCCTCGTATTCTTCTCCCCTGTTTCTTCGCCTCGGGTTTTTCACACTTCTCTTACTCCACGTAGTGGCATACGGTTGATCCTCCTCTGATTTTCGCCCCTTGTGTTCTCCTCGTTTTTGTATTTTGCTTTTTTTTCTTGCTCCTCGTATTCTTCTCCTCTGTTTCTTCACCTCGTGTTTTTCACACTTCTCTTGCTCCTCGTAGTGGCATACTGTTGATCCTCCTCTGATTTTCGCCCCTTGTGTTCTCCTCGTTTTTGTATTTTGCTTTTTTTTTCTTGCTCCTCGTATTCTTCTCCCCTGTTTCTTCACATCAGCTTTTTCACACTTCTCTTACTCCTCGTAGTGGCATACTGTTGATCCTCCTCTGATTTTTGCCCCTTGTGTTCTCCTCGTTTTTGTATTTTGCTTTTTTTTTCTTGCTCCTCGTATTCTTCTCCCCTGTTTCTTCGCCTCGGGTTTTTCACATCTCTTACTCCACGTAGTGCCACACTTTGGATCCTCCTCTGATTTTCGCCCCTTGTGTTCTCCTCGTTTTTGTATTTTGCTTTTTTTTTCTTGCTCCTCGTATTCTTCTCCCCTGTTTCTTCGCCTCGGGTTTTTCACACTTCTCTTACTCCACGTAGTGCCACACTTTTGATCCTCCTCTGATTTTCGCCCCTTGTGTTCTCCTCGTTTTTGTATTTTGCTTTTTTTTTCTTGCTCCTCGTATTCTTCTCCCCTGTTTCTTTGGCTCGGGTTTTTCATCCTTCTCTTACTCCACGTAGTGCCCCACTTTTGATCCTCCTCTGATTTTCGCCCCTTGTGTTCTCCTCGTTTTTGTATTTTGCTTTTTTTTTCTTGCTCCTCGTATTCTTCTCCCCTGTTTCTTCACATCAGCTTTTTCACACTTCTCTTACTCCTCGTAGTGGCATACTGTTGATCCTACTCTGATTTTCGCCCCTTGTGTTCTCCTCGTTTTTGTATTTTGCTTTTTTTTTCTTGCTCCTCGTATTCTTCTCCCCTGTTTCTTCACCTCGGGTTTTTCACACTTCTCTTGCTCCTCGTAGTGGCATACTGTTGATCCTCCTCTGATTTTCGCCACTTGTGTTCTCCTCGTTTTTGTATTTTGCTTTTTTTTTCTTGCTCCTCGTATTCTTCTCCCCTGTTTCTTCGCCTCGAGTTTTTCACACTTTTCTTACTCCACGTATTGCCACACTTTTGATCCTCCTCTGATTTTCGCCCCTTGTGTTCTCCTCGTTTTTGTATTTTGGTTTTTTTTTCTTGCTCCTCTTATTCTTCTCCCCTGCTTCTTCGCCTCGGGTTTTTCACACTTCTCTTACTCCACGTAGTGGCATACGGTTGATCCTCCTCTGATTTTCGCCCCTTGTGTTCTCCTCTTTTTTGTATTTTGCTTTTTTTTCTTGCTCCTCGTATTCTTCTCCTCTGTTTCTTCACCTCGGGTTTTTCCTTCTTCTCTTGCTCCTCGTAGTGGCATACTGTTGATCCTCCTCTGATTTTCGCCCCTTGTGTTCTCCTCGTTTTTGTATTTTGCTTTTTTTTTCTTGCTCCTCTTATTCTTCTCCCCTGTTTCTTCGCCTCGGGTTTTTCACACTTCTCTTACTCCACGTAGTGGCATACGGTTGATCCTCCTCTGATTTTCGCCCCTTGTGTTCTCCTCGTTTTTGTATTTTGCTTTTTCTTCTTGCTCCTCGTATTCTTCTCCCCTGTTTCTTCGCCTCGGGTTTTTCACACTTCTCTTACTCCTCGTAGTGGCATACTGTTGATCCTCCTCTGATTTTCGTCCCTTGTGTTCTCCTCGTTTTTGTATTTTGCTTTTTTTTCTTGCTCCTCGTATTCTTCTCCCTTGTTTCTTCGCCTCGGGTTTTTCACACTTCTCTTACTCCACGTAGTGCCACACTTTGGATCCTCCTCTGATTTTCGCCCCTTGTGTTCTCCTCGTTTTTGTATTTTGCTTTTTTTTTCTTGCTCCTTGTATTCTTCTCCCCTGTTTCTTCACATCAGCTTTTTCACACTTCTGTTACTCCTCGTAGTGGCATACTGTTGATCCTCCTCTGATTTTCGCCCCTTGTGTTCTCCTCGTTTTTGTATTTTGCTTTTTTTCTTGCTCCTCGTATTCTTCTCCCCTGTTTCTTCGCCTCGGGTTTTTCACACTTCTCTTACTCCACGTAGTGCCACACTTTTGATCCTCCTCTGATTTTCGCCCCTTGTGTTCTCCTCGTTTTTGTATTTTGCTTTTTTTTTCTTGCTCCTCGTATTCTTCTCCCCTGTTTCTTTGCCTCGGGTTTTTCACACTTCTCTTACTCCACGTAGTGGCATACGGTTGATCCTCCTCTGATTTTCGCCCCTTGTGTTCTCCTCGTTTTTGTATTTTGCTTTTTTTTCTTGCTCCTCGTATTCTTCTCCTCTGTTTCTTCACCTCGTGTTTTTCACACTTCTCTTGCTCCTCGTAGTGGCATACTGTTGATCCTCCTCTGATTTTCGCCCCTTGTGTTCTCCTCGATTTTGTATTTTGCTTTTTTTTTCTTGCTCCTCGTATTCTTCTCCCCTGTTTCTTCACATCAGCTTTTTCACACTTCTCTTACTCCTCGTAGTGGCATACTGTTGATCCTCCTCTGATTTTCGCCCCTTGTGTTCTCCTCGTTTTTGTATTTTGCTTTTTTTTTCTTGCTCCTCGTATTCTTCTCCCCTGTTTCTTCGCCTCGGGTTTTTCACACTTCTCTTACTCCACGTAGTCCCATCCTTTTGATCCTCCTCTGATTTTCGCCCCTTGTGTTCTCCTCGTTTTTGTATTTTGCTTTTTTTTTCTTGCTCCTCGTATTCTTCTCCCCTGTTACTTCGCCTCGGGTTTTTCACACTTTTCTTACTCCACCTAGTGCCACACTTTTGATCCTCCTCTGATTTTCGCCCCTTGTGTTCTCCTCGTTTTTGTATTTTGCTTTTTTTTTCTTGCTCCTCGTATTCTTCTCCCCTGTTTCTTCACATCAGCTTTTTCACACTTCTCTTACTCCACCTAGTGGCATACTGTTGATCCTCCTCTGATTTTCGCCCCTTGTGTTCTCCTCGTTTTTGTATTTTGCTTTTTTTTTCTTGCTCCTCGTATTCTTCTCCCCTGTTTCTTCGCCTCGTGTGTTTCCCACTTCTCTTGCTCCTCGTAGTGGCATACTGTTGATCCTCCTCTGATTTTCGCCCCTTGTGTTCTCCTCGTTTTTGTATTTTGCTTTTTTTTTCTTGCTCCTCTTATTCTTCTCCCCTGTTTCTTCGCCTCGGGTTTTTCACACTTCTCTTACTCCACGTAGTGGCATACGGTTGATCCTCCTCTGATTTTCGCCCCTTGTGTTCTCCTCGTTTTTGTATTTTGCTTTTTTTTCTTGCTCCTCGTATTCTTCTCCCCTGTTTCTTCGCCTCGGGTTTTTCACACTTCTCTTACTCCTCGTAGTGGCATGCTGTTGATCCTCCTCTGATTTTCGCCCCTTGTGTTCTCCTCGTTTTTGTATTTTGCTTTTTTTTTCTTGCTCCTCGTATTCTTCTCCCCTGTTTCTTCGCCTCGGGTTTTTCACATCTCTTACTCAACGTAGTGCCTCACTTTGGATCCTCCTCTGATTTTCACCCCTTGTGTTCTCCTCGTTTTTGTATTTTGCTTTTTTTTCTTGCTCTTCGTATTCTTCTCCCCTGTTTCTTCGCCTCACGTTTTTCACACTTCTCTTACTCCACGTAGTGCCACACTTTTGATCCTCCTCTGATTTTCGCCCCTTGTGTTCTCCTCGTTTTTGTATTTTGCTTTTTTTTTCTTGCTCCTCGTATTCTTCTCCCCTGTTTCTTTGGCTCGGTTTTTCACACGTCTCTTACTCCACGTAGTGCCACACTTTTGATCCTCCTCTGATTTTCGCCCCTTGTGTTCTCCTCGTTTTTGTATTTTGCTTTTTTTTCTTGCTCCTCGTATTCTTCTCCCCTGTTTCTTCGCCTCGGGTTTTTCACATCTCTTACTCCACTTAGTGCCACAATTTTGATCCTCCTCTGATTTTGCCCCTTGTGTTCTCCTCGTTTTTGTATTTTGCTTTTTTTTTCTTGCTCCTCTTATTCTTCTCCCCTGCTTCTTCGCCTCGGGTTTTTCACACTTCTATTACTCCACGTAGTGCCACACTTTGGATCCTCCTCTGATTTTCGCCCCTTGTGTTCTCCTCGTTTTTGTATTTTGCTTTTTTTTTCTTGCTCCTCGTATTCTTCTCCCCTGTTTCTTCGCCTCGTGTGTTTCCCACTTCTCTTGCTCCTCGTAGTGGCATACTGTTGATCCTCCTCTGATTTTCGCCCCTTGTGTTCTCCTCGTTTTTGTATTTTGCTTTTTCTTCTTGCTCCTCGTATTCTTCTCCGCTGTTTCTTCGCCTCGTGTGTTTCCCACTTCTCTTGCTCCTCGTAGTGGCATACTGTTGATCCTCCTCTGATTTTCGCCCCTTGTGTTCTCCTCGTTTTTGTATTTTGCTTTTTTTTTCTTGCTCCTCGTATTCTTCTCCCCTGTTTCTTCGCCTCGGGTTTTTCACACTTCTCTTACTCCACCTAGTGCCACACATCAGATCCTCCTCTGATTTTCGCCCCTTGTGTTCTCCTCGTTTTTGTATTTTGCTTTTTTTTTCTTGCTCCTCGTATTCTTCTCCCCTGTTTCTTCCCCTCGGGTTTTTCACACTTCTCTTACTCCACGTAGTGGCATACGGTTGATCCTCCTCTGATTTTCGCCCCTTGTGTTCTCCTCGTTTTTGTATTTTGCTTTTTTTTCTTGCTCCTCGTATTCTTCTCCTCTGTTTCTTCACCTCGTGTTTTTCACACTTCTCTTGCTCCTCGTAGTGGCATACTGTTGATCCTCCTCTGATTTTCGCCCCTTGTGTTCTCCTCGTTTTTGTATTTTGCTTTTTTTTTATTGCTCCTCGTATTCTTCTCCCCTGTTTCTTCACATCAGCTTTTTCACACTTCTCTTACTCCACGTAGTGGCATACTGTTGATCCTCCTCTGATTTTCGCCCCTTGTGTTCTCCTCGTTTTTGTATTTTGCTTTTTTTTCTTGCTCCTCGTATTCTTCTCCCCTGTTTCTTCGCCTCGGGTTTTCACACTTCTCTTGCTCCTCGTAGTGGCATACTGTTGATCCTCCTCTGATTTTCGCCCCTTTTGTTCTCCTCGTTTTTGTATTTTGCTTTTTTTTTCTTGCTCCTCGTATTCTTCTCCCCTGTTTCTTCGCCTCGGGTTTTTCACACTTCTCTTGCTCCTCGTAGTGGCATACTGTTGATCCTCCTCTGATTTTCGCCCCTTGTGTTCTCCTCGTTTTTGTATTTTGCTTTTTTTTTCTTGCTCCTCGTATTCTTCTCCCCTGTTTCTTCACATCAGCTTTTTCACACGTCTCTTACTCCTCGTAGTGGCATACTGGTGATCCTCCTCTGATTTTCGCCCCTTGTGTTCTCCTCGTTTTTGTATTTTGCTTTTTTTTTCTTGCTCCTCGTATTTTTCTCCCCTGTTTCTTCGCCTCGGGTTTTTCACACTTCTCTTACTCCACGTAGTTCCACACTTTTGATCCTCCTCTGATTTTCGCCCCTTGTGTTCTCCTCGTTTTTGTATTTTGCTTTTTTTTTCTTGCTCCTCGTATTCTTCTCCCCTGTTTCTTTGCCTCGGGTTTTTCACACTTCTCTTACTCCACGTAGTGCCACCATTTTGATCCTCCTCTGATTTTCGCCCCTTGTGTTCTCCTCGTTTTTGTATTTTGCTTTTTTTTTCTTGCTCTTCGTATTCTTCTCCCCTGTTTCTTCCCCTCGGGTTTTTCACACTTCTTTTACTCCACGTAGTGCCACCATTTTGATCCTCCTCTGATTTTCGCCCCTTGTGTTCTCCTCGTTTTTGTATTTTGCTTTTTTTTCTTGCTCCTCGTATTCTTCTCCCCTGTTTCTTCGCCTCGGGTTTTTCACACTTCTCTTACTCCACCTAGTGCCACACTTTTGATCCTCCTCTGATTTTCGCCCCTTGTGTTCTCCTCGTTTTTGTATTTTGCTTTTTTTTTATTGCTCCTCGTATTCTTCTCCCCTGTTTCTTCGCCTCGGGTTTTTCACACTTCTCTTGCTCCTCGTAGTGGCATACTGTTGATCCTCCTCTGATTTTCGCCCCTTGTGTTCTCCTCGTTTTTGTATTTTGCTTTTTTTTTTCTTGCTCCTCGTATTCTTCTCCCCTGTTTCTTCGCCTCGGGTTTTTCACACTTCTCTTACTCCACGTAGTGGCATACGGTTGATCCTCCTCTGATTTTCGCCCCTTGTGTTCTCCTCGTTTTTGTATTTTGCTTTTTTTTCTTGCTCCTCGTATTCTTCTCCTCTGTTTCTTCACCTCGTGTTTTTCACACTTCTCTTGCTCCTCGTAGTGGCATACTGTTGATCCTCCTCTGATTTTCGCCCCTTGTGTTCTCCTCGTTTTTGTATTTTGCTTTTTTTTTCTTGCTCCTCGTATTCTTCTCCCCTGTTTCTTCGCCTCGGGTTTTTCACATCTCTTACTCCACGTAGTGCCACACTTTGGATCCTCCTCTGATTTTCGCCCCTTGTGTTCTCCTCGTTTTTGTATTTTGCTTTTTTTTTCTTGCTCCTCGTATTCTTCTCCCCTGTTTCTTCGCCTCGGGTTTTTCACACTTCTCTTACTCCACGTAGTGCCACACTTTTGATCCTCCTCTGATTTTCGCCCCTTGTGTTCTCCTCGTTTTTGTATTTTGCTTTTTTTTCTTGCTCCTCGTATTCTTCTCCCCTGTTTCTTCGCCTCGGGTTTTTCACACTTCTCTTGCTCCTCGTAGTGGCATACCGTTGATCCTCCTCTGATTTTCGCCACTTGTGTTCTCCTCGTTTTTGTATTTTGCTTTTTTTTTCTTGCTCCTCGTATTCTTCTCCCCTGTTTCTTCGCCTCGGGTTTTTCACACTTCTCTTACTCCACGTAGTTCCACACTTTTGATCCTCCTCTGATTTTCGCCCCTTGTGTTCTCCTCGTTTTTGTATTTTGGTTTTTTTCTTGCTCCTCGTATTCTTCTCCACTGTTTCTTCGCCTCGGGTTTTTCACACTTCTCTTACTCCACCTAGTGCCACACTTTTGATCCTCCTCTGATTTTCGCCCCTTGTGTTCTCCTCGTTTTTGTATTTTGCTTTTTTTTTCTTGCTCCTCGTATTCTTCTCCCCTGTTTCTTCGCCTCGGGTTTTTCACACTTCTCTTACTCCACGTAGTGCCACACTTTTCATCCTCCTCTGATTTTCGCCCCTTGTGTTCTCCTCGTTTTTGTATTTTGCTTTTTTTTTCTTGCTCCTCGTATTCTTCTCCCCTGTTTCTTCGCCTCGGGTTTTTCACACTTCTCTTACTCCACGTAGTGCCACCCTTTTGATCCTCCTCTGATTTTCGCCCCTTGTGTTCTCCTCGTTTTTGTATTTTGCTTTTTTTTTCTTGCTCCTCGTATTCTTCTCCCCTGTTTCTTCGCCTCGGGTTTTTCACACTTCTCTTACTCCACGTAGTGGCATACGGTTGATCCTCCTCTGATTTTCGCCCCTTGTGTTCTCCTCGTTTTTGTATTTTGCTTTTTTTTCTTGCTCCTCGTATTCTTCTCCCCTGTTTCTTCGCCTCGGGTTTTCACACTTCTCTTGCTCCTCGTAGTGGCATACTGTTGATCCTCCTCTGATTTTCGCCCCTTGTGTTCTCCTCGTTTTTGTATTTTGCTTTTTTTTTCTTGGTCCTCGTATTCTTCTCCCCTGTTTCTTCACATCAGCTTTTTCACACTTCTCTTACTCCACCTAGTGGCATACTGTTGATCCTCCTCTGATTTTCGCCCCTTGTGTTCTCCTCGTTTTTGTATTTTGCTTTTTTTTTCTTGCTCCTCGTATTCTTTTCCCCTGTTTCTTCACATCAGCTTTTTCACACTTCTCTTACTCCTCGTAGTGGCATACTGGTGATCCTCCTCTGATTTTCGCCCCTTGTGTTCTCCTCGTTTTTGTATTTTGCTTTTTTTTTCTTGCTCCTCGTATTTTTCTCCCCTGTTTCTTCGCCTCGGGTTTTTCACACTTCTCTTACTCCACGTAGTTCCACACTTTTGATCCTCCTCTGATTTTCGCCCCTTGTGTTCTCCTCGTTTTTGTATTTTGCTTTTTTTTTCTTGCTCCTCGTATTCTTCTCCCCTGTTTCTTCGCCTCGGGTTTTTCACACTTCTCTTACTCCACGTAGTGCCACCCTTTTGATCCTCCTCTGATTTTCGCCCCTTGTGTTCTCCTCGTTTTTGTATTTTACTTTTTTTTCTTGCTCCTCGTATTCTTCTCCCCTGTTTCTTCGCCTCGGGTTTTTCACACTTCTCTTACTCCACGTAGTGCCACACTTTTGATCCTCCTCTGATTTTCGCCCCTTGTGTTCTCCTCGTTTTTGTATTTTGCTTTTTTTTTCTTGCTCCTCGTATTCTTCTCCCCTGTTTCTTCGCCTCGCGTTTTTCACACTTCTCTTACTCCACATAGTGGCATACGGTTGATCCTCCTCTGATTTTCGCCCCTTGTGTTCTCCTCGTTTTTGTATTTTGCTTTTTTTTCTTTCTCCTCGTATTCTTCTCCCCTGTTTCTTCACCTCGTGTTTTTCACACTTCTCTTGCTCCTCGTAGTGGCATACTGTTGATCCTCCTCTGATTTTCGCCCCTTGTGTTCTCCTCGTTTTTGTATTTTGCTTTTTTTTTCTTGCTCCTCGTATTCTTCTCCCCTGTTTCTTCACATCAGCTTTTTCACACTTCTCTTACTCCTCGTAGTGGCATACTGTTGATCCTCCTCTGATTTTCGCCCCTTGTGTTCTCCTCGTTTTTGTATTTTGCTTTTTTTTTCTTGCTCCTCGTATTCTTCTCCCCTGTTTCTTCGCCTCGGGTTTTTCACATCTCTTACTCCACGTAGTGCCACACTTTGGATCCTCCTCTGATTTTCACCCCTTGTGTTCTCCTCGTTTTTGTATTTTGCTTTTTTTTTCTTGCTCCTCGTATTCTTCTCCCCTGTTTCTTCGCCTCGGATTTTTCACACTTCTCTTACTCCACGTAGTGCCACACTTTTGATCCTCCTCTGATTTTCGCCCCTTGTGTTCTCCTCGTTTTTGTATTTTGCTTTTTTTTCTTGCTCCTCGTATTCTTCTCCCCTGTTTCTTCGCCTCGGGTTTTTCACACTTCTCTTACTCCACGTAGGGCCACACTTTGGATCCTCCTCTGATTTTCGCCCCTTGTGTTCTCCTCGTTTTTGTATTTTGCTTTTTTTTTTCTTGCTCCTCGTATTCTTCTCCCCTGTTTCTTCGCCTCGGGTTTTTCACACTTCTCTTACTCCACGTAGTGCCACACTTTTGATCCTCCTCTGATTTTCTCCCCTTGTGTTCTCCTCGTTTTTGTATTTTGCTTTTTTTTTCTTGCTCCTCGTATTCTTCTCCCCTGTTTCTTCACATCAGCTTTTTCACACTTCTGTTACTCCTCGTAGTGGCATACTGTTGATCCTCCTCTGATTTTCGCCCCTTGTGTTCTCCTCGTTTTTGTATTTTGCTTTTTTTTTCTTGCTCCTCGTATTCTTCTCCCCTGTTTCTTCGCCTCGGGTTTTTCACACTTCTCTTACTCCACCTAGTGCCACACTTCAGATCCTCCTCTGATTTTCGCCCCTTGTGTTCTCCTCGTTTTTGTATTTTGCTTTTTTTTTCTTGCTCCTCGTATTCTTCTCCCCTGTTTCTTCGCCTCGGGTTTTTCACACTTCTCTTACTCCACGTAGTGGCATACGGTTGATCCTCCTCTGATTTTCGCCCCTTGTGTTCTCCTCGTTTTTGTATTTTGCTTTTTTTTCTTGCTCCTCGTATTCTTCTCCTCTGTTTCTTCACCTCGTGTTTTTCACACTTCTCTTGCTCCTCGTAGTGGCATACTGTTGATCCTCCTCTGATTTTCGCCCCTTGTGTTCTCCTCGTTTTTGTATTTTGCTTTTTTTTCTTGCTCCTCGTATTCTTCTCCCCTGTTTCTTCACATCAGCTTTTTCACACTTCTCTTACTCCTCGTAGTGGCATACTGTTGATCCTCCTCTGATTTTCGCCCCTTGTATTCTCCTCGTTTTTGTATTTTGCTTTTTTTTTCTTGCTCCTCGTATTTTTCTCCCCTGTTTCTTCGCCTCGGGTTTTTCACACTTCTCTTACTCCACGTAGTTCCACACATTTGATCCTCCTCTGATTTTCGCCCCTTGTGTTCTCCTCGTTTTTGTATTTTGGTTTTTTTCTTGCTCCTCGTATTCTTCTCCACTGTTTCTTCGCCTCGGGTTTTTCACACTTCTCTTACTCCACGTAGTGCCACACTTTTGATCCTCCTCTGATTTTCGCCCCTTGTGTTCTCCTCGTTTTTGTATTTTGCTTTCTTTTTCTTGCTCCTCGTATTCTTCTCCCCTGTTTCTTCACATCAGCTTTTTCACACTTCTCTTACTCCACCTAGTGGCATAATGTTGATCCTCCTCTGATTTTCGCCCCTTGTGTTCTCCTCGTTTTTGTATTTTGCTTTTTTTTTCTTGCTCCTCGTATTCTTCTCCCCTGTTTCTTCACATCAGCTTTTTCACACTTCTCTTACTCCTCGTAGTGGCATACTGTTGATCCTCCTCTGATTTTCGCCCCTTGTGTTCTCCTCGTTTTTGTATTTTGCTTTTTTTTTCTTGCTCCTCGTATTCTTCTCCCCTGTTTCTTCGCCTCGGGTTTTTCACATCTCTTACTCCACGTAGTGCCACACTTTTGATCCTCCTCTGATTTTCTCCCCTTGTGTTCTCCTCGTTTTTGTATTTTGCTTTTTTTTTCTTGCTCCTCGTATTCTTCTCCCCTGTTTCTTCACATCAGCTTTTTCACACTTCTGTTACTCCTCGTAGTGTCATACTGTTGATCCTCCTCTGATTTTCGCCCCTTGTGTTCTCCTCGTTTTTGTATTTTGCTTTTTTTTTCTTGCTCCTCGTATTCTTCTCCCCTGTTTCTTCGCCTCGGGTTTTTCACACTTCTCTTACTCCACCTAGTGCCACACTTCAGATCCTCCTCTGATTTTCGCCCCTTGTGTTCTCCTCGTTTTTGTATTTTGCTTTTTTTTTCTTGCTCCTCGTATTCTTCTCCCCTGTTTCTTCGCCTCGGGTTTTTCACACTTCTCTTACTCCACGTAGTGGCATACGGTTGATCCTCCTCTGATTTTCGCCCCTTGTGTTCTCCTCGTTTTTGTATTTTGCTTTTTTTTCTTGCTCCTCGTATTCTTCTCCTCTGTTTCTTCACCTCGTGTTTTTCACACTTCTCTTGCTCCTCGTAGTGGCATACTGTTGATCCTCCTCTGATTTTCGCCCCTTGTGTTCTCCTCGTTTTTGTATTTTGCTTTTTTTTCTTGCTCCTCGTATTCTTCTCCCCTGTTTCTTCACATCAGCTTTTTCACACTTCTCTTACTCCTCGTAGTGGCATACTGGTGATCCTCCTCTGATTTTCGCCCCTTGTATTCTCCTCGTTTTTGTATTTTGCTTTTTTTTTCTTGCTCCTCGTATTTTTCTCCCCTGTTTCTTCGCCTCGGGTTTTTCACACTTCTCTTACTCCACGTAGTTCCACACTTTTGATCCTCCTCTGATTTTCGCCCCTTGTGTTCTCCTCGTTTTTGTATTTTGGTTTTTTTCTTGCTCCTCGTATTCTTCTCCACTGTTTCTTCGCCTCGGGTTTTTCACACTTTTCTTACTCCACCTAGTGCCACACTTTTGATCCTCCTCTGATTTTCGCCCCTTGTGTTCTCCTCGTTTTTGTATTTTGCTTTCTTTTTCTTGCTCCTCGTATTCTTCTCCCCTGTTTCTTCGCCTCGGGTTTTTCACACTTCTCTTACTCCACCTAGTGCCACCCTTTTGATCCTCCTCTGATTTTCGCCCCTTGTGTTCTCCTCGTTTTTGTATTTTGCTTTTTTTTTCTTGCTCCTCGTATTCTTCTCCCCTGTTTCTTCGCCTCGGGTTTTTCACACTTCTCTTACTCCACGTAGTGGCATACGGTTGATCCTCCTCTGATTTTCGCCCCTTGTGTTCTCCTCGTTTTTGTATTTTGCTTTTTTTTCTTGCTCCTCGTATTCTTCTCCCCTGTTTCTTCGCCTCGGGTTTTCACACTTCTCTTACTCCACGTAGTGGCATACGGTTGATCCTCCTCTGATTTTCGCCCCTTGTGTTCTCCTCGTTTTTGTATTTTGCTTTTTTTTTCTTGGTCCTCGTATTCTTCTCCCCTGTTTCTTCACATCAGCTTTTTCACACTTCTCTTACTCCACCTAGTGGCATACTGTTGATCCTCCTCTGATTTTCGCCCCTTGTGTTCTCCTCGTTTTTGTATTTTGCTTTTTTTTTCTTGCTCCTCGTATTCTTTTCCCCTGTTTCTTCACATCAGCTTTTTCACACTTCTCTTACTCCTCGTAGTGGCATACTGGTGATCCTCCTCTGATTTTCGCCCCTTGTGTTCTCCTCGTTTTTGTATTTTGCTTTTTTTTTCTTGCTCCTCTTATTTTTCTCCCCTGTTTCTTCGCCTCGGGTTTTTCACACTTCTCTTACTCCACGTAGTTCCACACTTTTGATCCTCCTCTGATTTTCGCCCCTTGTGTTCTCCTCGTTTTTGTATTTTGCTTTTTTTTTCTTGCTCCTCGTATTCTTCTCCCCTGTTTCTTCGCCTCGGGTTTTTCACACTTCTCTTATTCCACGTAGTGCCACCCTTTTGATCCTCCTCTGATTTTCGCCCCTTGTGTTCTCCTCGTTTTTGTATTTTACTTTTTTTTCTTGCTCCTCGTATTCTTCTCCCCTGTTTCTTCGCCTCGGGTTTTTCACACTTCTCTTACTCCACGTAGTTCCACACTTTTGATCCTCCTCTGATTTTCGCCCCTTGTGTTCTCCTCGTTTTTGTATTTTGGTTTTTTTCTTGCTCCTCGTATTCTTCTCCACTGTTTCTTCGCCTCGGGTTTTTCACACTTCTCTTACTCCACCTAGTGCCACACTTTTGATCCTCCTCTGATTTTCGCCCCTTGTGTTCTCCTCGTTTTTGTATTTTGCTTTCTTTTTCTTGCTCCTCGTATTCTTCTCCCCTGTTTCTTCGCCTCGGGTTTTTCACACTTCTCTTACTCCACGTAGTGCCACACTTTTCATCCTCCTCTGATTTTCGCCCCTTGTGTTCTCCTCGTTTTTGTATTTTGCTTTTTTTTTCTTGCTCCTCGTATTCTTCTCCCCTGTTTCTTTGCCTCGGGTTTTTCACACTTCTCTTACTCCACGTAGTGCCAGCCTTTTGATCCTCCTCTGATTTTCGCCCCTTGTGTTCTCCTCGTTTTTGTATTTTCCTTTTTTTTTCTTGCTCCTCGTATTCTTCTCCCCTGTTTCTTCGCCTCGGGTTTTTCACACTTCTCTTACTCCACGTAGTGGCATACGGTTGATCCTCCTCTGATTTTCGCCCCTTGTGTTCTCCTCGTTTTTGTATTTTGCTTTTTTTTCTTGCTCCTCGTATTCTTCTCCCCTGTTTCTTCGCCTCGGGTTTTCACACTTCTCTTGCTCCTCGTAGTGGCATACTGTTGATCCTCCTCTGATTTTCGCCCCTTGTGTTCTCCTCGTTTTTGTATTTTGCTTTTTTTTTCTTGGTCCTCGTATTCTTCTCCCCTGTTTCTTCACATCAGCTTTTTCACACTTCTCTTACTCCACCTAGTGGCATAATGTTGATCCTCCTCTGATTTTCGCCCCTTGTGTTCTCCTCGTTTTTGTATTTTGCTTTTTTTTTCTTGCTCCTCGTATTCTTCTCCCCTGTTTCTTCACATCAGCTTTTTCACACTTCTCTTACTCCTCGTAGTGGCATACTGTTGATCCTCCTCTGATTTTCGCCCCTTGTGTTCTCCTCGTTTTTGTATTTTGCTTTTTTTTTCTTGCTCCTCGTATTCTTCTCCCCTGTTTCTTCGCCTCGGGTTTTTCACATCTCTTACTCCACGTAGTGCCACACTTTGGATCCTCCTCTGATTTTCACCCCTTGTGTTCTCCTCGTTTTTGTATTTTGCTTTTTTTTTCTTGCTCCTCGTATTCTTCTCCCCTGTTTCTTCGCCTCGGATTTTTCACACTTCTCTTACTCCACGTAGTGCCACACTTTTGATCCTCCTCTGATTTTCGCCCCTTGTGTTCTCCTCGTTTTTGTATTTTGCTTTTTTTTCTTGCTCCTCGTATTCTTCTCCCCTGTTTCTTCGCCTCGGGTTTTTCACACTTCTCTTACTCCACGTAGGGCCACACTTTGGATCCTCCTCTGATTTTCGCCCCTTGTGTTCTCCTCGTTTTTGTATTTTGCTTTTTTTTTCTTGCTCCTCGTATTCTTCTCCCCTGTTTCTTCGCCTCGGGTTTTTCACACTTCTCTTACTCCACGTAGTGCCACACTTTTGATCCTCCTCTGATTTTCTCCCCTTGTGTTCTCCTCGTTTTTGTATTTTGCTTTTTTTTTCTTGCTCCTCGTATTCTTCTCCCCTGTTTCTTCACATCAGCTTTTTCACACTTCTGTTACTCCTCGTAGTGGCATACTGTTGATCCTCCTCTGATTTTCGCCCCTTGTGTTCTCCTCGTTTTTGTATTTTGCTTTTTTTTTCTTGCTCCTCGTATTCTTCTCCCCTGTTTCTTCGCCTCGGGTTTTTCACACTTCTCTTACTCCACCTAGTGCCACACTTCAGATCCTCCTCTGATTTTCGCCCCTTGTGTTCTCCTCGTTTTTGTATTTTGCTTTTTTTTTCTTGCTCCTCGTATTCTTCTCCCCTGTTTCTTCGCCTCGGGTTTTTCACACTTCTCTTACTCCACGTAGTGGCATACGGTTGATCCTCTTCTGATTTTCGCCCCTTGTGTTCTCCTCGTTTTTGTATTTTGCTTTTTTTTCTTGCTCCTCGTATTCTTCTCCTCTGTTTCTTCACCTCGTGTTTTTCACACTTCTCTTGCTCCTCGTAGTGGCATACGGTTGATCCTCCTCTGATTTTCGCCCCTTGTGTTCTCCTCGTTTTTGTATTTTGCTTTTTTTTCTTGCTCCTCGTATTCTTCTCCCCTGTTTCTTCGCCTCGGGTTTTCACACTTCTCTTGCTCCTCGTAGTGGCATACTGTTGATCCTCCTCTGATTTTCGCCCCTTGTGTTCTCCTCGTTTTTGTATTTTGCTTTTTTTTTCTTGGTCCTCGTATTCTTCTCCCCTGTTTCTTCACATCAGCTTTTTCACACTTCTCTTACTCCACCTAGTGGCATACTGTTGATCCTCCTCTGATTTTCGCCCCTTGTGTTCTCCTCGTTTTTGTATTTTGCTTTTTTTTTCTTGCTCCTCGTATTCTTTTCCCCTGTTTCTTCACATCAGCTTTTTCACACTTCTCTTACTCCTCGTAGTGGCATACTGGTGATCCTCCTCTGATTTTCGCCCCTTGTGTTCTCCTCGTTTTTGTATTTTGCTTTTTTTTTCTTGCTCCTCGTATTTTTCTCCCCTGTTTCTTCGCCTCGGGTTTTTCACACTTCTCTTACTCCACGTAGTTCCACACTTTTGATCCTCCTCTGATTTTCGCCCCTTGTGTTCTCCTCGTTTTTGTATTTTGTTTTTTTTTTCTTGCTCCTCGTATTCTTCTCCCCTGTTTCTTCGCCTCGGGTTTTTCACACTTCTCTTACTCCACGTAGTGCCACCCTTTTGATCCTCCTCTGATTTTCGCCCCTTGTGTTCTCCTCGTTTTTGTATTTTACTTTTTTTTCTTGCTCCTCGTATTCTTCTCCCCTGTTTCTTCGCCTCGGGTTTTTCACACTTCTCTTACTCCACCTAGTGCCACACTTTTGATCCTCCTCTGATTTTCGCCCCTTGTGTTCTCCTCGTTTTTGTATTTTGCTTTTTTTTTCTTGCTCCTCGTATTCTTCTCCCCTGTTTCTTCGCCTCGGGTTTTTCACACTTCTCTTACTCCACATAGTGGCATACGGTTGATCCTCCTCTGATTTTCGCCCCTTGTGTTCTCCTCGTTTTTGTATTTTGCTTTTTTTTCTTTCTCCTCGTATTCTTCTCCTCTGTTTCTTCACCTCGTGTTTTTCACACTTCTCTTGCTCCTCGTAGTGGCATACTGTTGATCCTCCTCTGATTTTCGCCCCTTGTGTTCTCCTCGTTTTTGTATTTTGCTTTTTTTTTCTTGCTCCTCGTATTCTTCTCCCCTGTTTCTTCACATCAGCTTTTTCACACTTCTCTTACTCCTCGTAGTGGCATACTGTTGATCCTCCTCTGATTTTCGCCCCTTGTGTTCTCCTCGTTTTTGTATTTTGCTTTTTTTTTCTTGCTCCTCGTATTCTTCTCCCCTGTTTCTTTGCGTCGGGTTTTTCACATCTCTTACTCCACGTAGTGCCACACTTTGGATCCTCCTCTGATTTTCACCCCTTGTGTTCTCCTCGTTTTTGTATTTTGCTTTTTTTTTCTTGCTCTTCGTATTCTTCTCCCCTGTTTCTTCGCCTCGCGTTTTTCACACTTCTCTTACTCCACGTAGTGCCACACTTTTGATCCTCCTCTGATTTTCGCCCCTTGTGTTCTCCTCGTTTTTGTATTTTGCTTTTTTTTTCTTGCTCCTCGTATTCTTCTCCCCTGTTTCTTTGGCTCGGTTTTTCACACTTCTCTTACTCCACGTAGTGCCACACTTTTGATCCTCCTCTGATTTTCGCCCCTTGTGTTCTCCTCGTTTTTGTATTTTGCTTTTTTTTCTTGCTCCTCGTATTCTTCTCCCCTGTTTCTTCGCCTCGGGTTTTTCACACTTCTCTTGCTCCTCGTAGTGGCATACTGTTGATCCTCCTCTGATTTCCGCCACTTGTGTTCTCCTCGTTTTTGTATTTTGCATTTTTTTTCTTGCTCCTCGTATTCTTCTCCCCTGTTTCTTCACATCAGCTTTTTCACACTTCTCTTACTCCTCGTAGTGGCATACTGTTGATCCTACTCTGATTTTCGCCCCTTGTGTTCTCCTCGTTTTTGTATTTTGCTTGTTTTTTCTTGCTCCTCGTATTCTTCTCCCCTGTTTCTTCACCTCGGGTTTTTCACACTTCTCTTACTCCACCTAGTGGCATACTGTTGATCCTCCTCTGATTTTCGCCCCTTGTGTTCTCCTCGTTTTTGTATTTTGCTTTTTTTTTCTTGCTCCTCGTATTTTTCTCCCCTGTTTCTTCGCCTCGGGTTTTTCACACTTCTCTTACTCCACGTAGTTCCACACTTTTGATCCTCCTCTGATTTTCGCCCCTTGTGTTCTCCTCGTTTTTGTATTTTGCTTTTTTTTTCTTGCTCCTCGTATTCTTCTCCCCTGTTTCTTCGCCTCGGGTTTTTCACACTTCTCTTACTCCACGTAGTGCCACCCTTTTGATCCTCCTCTGATTTTCGCCCCTTGTGTTCTACTCGTTTTTGTATTTTACTTTTTTTTCTTGCTCCTCGTATTCTTCTCCCCTGTTTCTTCGCCTCGGGTTTTTCACACTTCTCTTACTCCACGTAGTGCCACACTTTTGATCCTCCTCTGATTTTCGCCCCTTGTGTTCTCCTCGTTTTTGTATTTTGCTTTTTTTTTCTTGCTCCTCGTATTCTTCTCCCCTGTTTCTTCGCCTCGCGTTTTTCACACTTCTCTTACTCCACATAGTGGCATACGGTTGATCCTCCTCTGATTTTCGCCCCTTGTGTTCTCCTCGTTTTTGTATTTTGCTTTTTTTTCTTTCTCCTCGTATTCTTCTCCTCTGTTTCTTCACCTCGTGTTTTTCACACTTCTCTTGCTCCTCGTAGTGGCATACTGTTGATCCTCCTCTGATTTTCGCCCCTTGTGTTCTCCTCGTTTTTGTATTTTGCTTTTTTTTTCTTGCTCCTCGTATTCTTCTCCCCTGTTTCTTCACATCAGCTTTTTCACACTTCTCTTACTCCTCGTAGTGGCATACTGTTGATCCTCCTCTGATTTTCGCCCCTTGTGTTCTCCTCGTTTTTGTATTTTGCTTTTTTTTTCTTGCTCCTCGTATTCTTCTCCCCTGTTTCTTCGCCTCGGGTTTTTCACATCTCTTACTCCACGTAGTGCCACACTTTGGATCCTCCTCTGATTTTCACCCCTTGTGTTCTCCTCGTTTTTGTATTTTGCTTTTTTTTTCTTGCTCCTCGTATTCTTCTCCCCTGTTTCTTCGCCTCGGATTTTTCACACTTCTCTTACTCCACGTAGTGCCACACTTTTGATCCTCCTCTGATTTTCGCCCCTTGTGTTCTCCTCGTTTTTGTATTTTGCTTTTTTTTCTTGCTCCTCGTATTCTTCTCCCCTGTTTCTTCGCCTCGGGTTTTTCACACTTCTCTTACTCCACGTAGGGCCACACTTTGGATCCTCCTCTGATTTTCGCCCCTTGTGTTCTCCTCGTTTTTGTATTTTGCTTTTTTTTTCTTGCTCCTCGTATTCTTCTCCCCTGTTTCTTCGCCTCGGGTTTTTCACACTTCTCTTACTCCACGTAGTGCCACACTTTTGATCCTCCTCTGATTTTCTCCCCTTGTGTTCTCCTCGTTTTTGTATTTTGCTTTTTTTTTCTTGCTCCTCGTATTCTTCTCCCCTGTTTCTTCACATCAGCTTTTTCACACTTCTGTTACTCCTCGTAGTGGCATACTGTTGATACTCCTCTGATTTTCGCCCCTTGTGTTCTCCTCGTTTTTGTATTTTGCTTTTTTTTTCTTGCTCCTCGTATTCTTCTCCCCTGTTTCTTCGCCTCGGGTTTTTCACACTTCTCTTACTCCACCTAGTGCCACACTTCAGATCCTCCTCTGATTTTCGCCCCTTGTGTTCTCCTCGTTTTTGTATTTTGCTTTTTTTTTCTTGCTCCTCGTATTCTTCTCCCCTGTTTCTTCGCCTCGGGTTTTTCACACTTCTCTTACTCCACGTAGTGGCATACGGTTGATCCTCCTCTGATTTTCGCCCCTTGTGTTCTCCTCGTTTTTGTATTTTGCTTTTTTTTCTTGCTCCTCGTATTCTTCTCCTCTGTTTCTTCACCTCGTGTTTTTCACACTTCTCTTGCTCCTCGTAGTGGCATACTGTTGATCCTCCTCTGATTTTCGCCCCTTGTGTTCTCCTCGTTTTTGTATTTTGCTTTTTTTTCTTGCTCCTCGTATTCTTCTCCCCTGTTTCTTCACATCAGCTTTTTCACACTTCTCTTACTCCTCGTAGTGGCATACTGGTGATCCTCCTCTGATTTTCGCCCCTTGTATTCTCCTCGTTTTTGTATTTTGCTTTTTTTTTCTTGCTCCTCGTATTTTTCTCCCCTGTTTCTTCGCCTCGGGTTTTTCACACTTCTCTTACTCCACGTAGTTCCACACATTTGATCCTCCTCTGATTTTCGCCCCTTGTGTTCTCCTCGTTTTTGTATTTTGGTTTTTTTCTTGCTCCTCGTATTCTTCTCCACTGTTTCTTCGCCTCGGGTTTTTCACACTTCTCTTACTCCACCTAGTGCCACACTTTTGATCCTCCTCTGATTTTCGCCCCTTGTGTTCTCCTCGTTTTTGTATTTTGCTTTCTTTTTCTTGCTCCTCGTATTCTTCTCCCCTGTTTCTTCACATCAGCTTTTTCACACTTCTCTTACTCCACCTAGTGGCATAATGTTGATCCTCCTCTGATTTTCGCCCCTTGTGTTCTCCTCGTTTTTGTATTTTGCTTTTTTTTTCTTGCTCCTCGTATTCTTCTCCCCTGTTTCTTCACATCAGCTTTTTCACACTTCTCTTACTCCTCGTAGTGGCATACTGTTGATCCTCCTCTGATTTTCGCCCCTTGTGTTCTCCTCGTTTTTGTATTTTGCTTTTTTTTTCTTGCTCCTCGTATTCTTCTCCCCTGTTTCTTCGCCTCGGGTTTTTCACATCTCTTACTCCACGTAGTGCCACACTTTTGATCCTCCTCTGATTTTCTCCCCTTGTGTTCTCCTCGTTTTTGTATTTTGCTTTTTTTTTCTTGCTCCTCGTATTCTTCTCCCCTGTTTCTTCACATCAGCTTTTTCACACTTCTGTTACTCCTCGTAGTGTCATACTGTTGATCCTCCTCTGATTTTCGCCCCTTGTGTTCTCCTCGTTTTTGTATTTTGCTTTTTTTTTCTTGCTCCTCGTATTCTTCTCCCCTGTTTCTTCGCCTCGGGTTTTTCACACTTCTCTTACTCCACCTAGTGCCACACTTCAGATCCTCCTCTGATTTTCGCCCCTTGTGTTCTCCTCGTTTTTGTATTTTGCTTTTTTTTTCTTGCTCCTCGTATTCTTCTCCCCTGTTTCTTCGCCTCGGGTTTTTCACACTTCTCTTACTCCACGTAGTGGCATACGGTTGATCCTCCTCTGATTTTCGCCCCTTGTGTTCTCCTCGTTTTTGTATTTTGCTTTTTTTTCTTGCTCCTCGTATTCTTCTCCTCTGTTTCTTCACCTCGTGTTTTTCACACTTCTCTTGCTCCTCGTAGTGGCATACTGTTGATCCTCCTCTGATTTTCGCCCCTTGTGTTCTCCTCGTTTTTGTATTTTGCTTTTTTTTCTTGCTCCTCGTATTCTTCTCCCCTGTTTCTTCACATCAGCTTTTTCACACTTCTCTTACTCCTCGTAGTGGCATACTGGTGATCCTCCTCTGATTTTCGCCCCTTGTATTCTCCTCGTTTTTGTATTTTGCTTTTTTTTTCTTGCTCCTCGTATTTTTCTCCCCTGTTTCTTCGCCTCGGGTTTTTCACACTTCTCTTACTCCACGTAGTTCCACACTTTTGATCCTCCTCTGATTTTCGCCCCTTGTGTTCTCCTCGTTTTTGTATTTTGGTTTTTTTCTTGCTCCTCGTATTCTTCTCCACTGTTTCTTCGCCTCGGGTTTTTCACACTTTTCTTACTCCACCTAGTGCCACACTTTTGATCCTCCTCTGATTTTCGCCCCTTGTGTTCTCCTCGTTTTTGTATTTTGCTTTCTTTTTCTTGCTCCTCGTATTCTTCTCCCCTGTTTCTTCGCCTCGGGTTTTTCACACTTCTCTTACTCCACGTAGTGCCACACTTTTCATCCTCCTCTGATTTTCGCCCCTTGTGTTCTCCTCGTTTTTGTATTTTGCTTTTTTTTTCTTGCTCCTCGTATTCTTCTCCCCTGTTTCTTCGCCTCGGGTTTTTCACACTTCTCTTACTCCACCTAGTGCCACCCTTTTGATCCTCCTCTGATTTTCGCCCCTTGTGTTCTCCTCGTTTTTGTATTTTGCTTTTTTTTTCTTGCTCCTCGTATTCTTCTCCCCTGTTTCTTCGCCTCGGGTTTTTCACACTTCTCTTACTCCACGTAGTGGCATACGGTTGATCCTCCTCTGATTTTCGCCCCTTGTGTTCTCCTCGTTTTTGTATTTTGCTTTTTTTTCTTGCTCCTCGTATTCTTCTCCCCTGTTTCTTCGCCTCGGGTTTTCACACTTCTCTTACTCCACGTAGTGGCATACGGTTGATCCTCCTCTGATTTTCGCCCCTTGTGTTCTCCTCGTTTTTGTATTTTGCTTTTTTTTTCTTGGTCCTCGTATTCTTCTCCCCTGTTTCTTCACATCAGCTTTTTCACACTTCTCTTACTCCACCTAGTGGCATACTGTTGATCCTCCTCTGATTTTCGCCCCTTGTGTTCTCCTCGTTTTTGTATTTTGCTTTTTTTTTCTTGCTCCTCGTATTCTTTTCCCCTGTTTCTTCACATCAGCTTTTTCACACTTCTCTTACTCCTCGTAGTGGCATACTGGTGATCCTCCTCTGATTTTCGCCCCTTGTGTTCTCCTCGTTTTTGTATTTTGCTTTTTTTTTCTTGCTCCTCTTATTTTTCTCCCCTGTTTCTTCGCCTCGGGTTTTTCACACTTCTCTTACTCCACGTAGTTCCACACTTTTGATCCTCCTCTGATTTTCGCCCCTTGTGTTCTCCTCGTTTTTGTATTTTGCTTTTTTTTTCTTGCTCCTCGTATTCTTCTCCCCTGTTTCTTCGCCTCGGGTTTTTCACACTTCTCTTATTCCACGTAGTGCCACCCTTTTGATCCTCCTCTGATTTTCGCCCCTTGTGTTCTCCTCGTTTTTGTATTTTACTTTTTTTTCTTGCTCCTCGTATTCTTCTCCCCTGTTTCTTCGCCTCGGGTTTTTCACACTTCTCTTACTCCACGTAGTGCCACACTTTTGATCCTCCTCTGATTTTCGCCCCTTGTGTTCTCCTCGTTTTTGTATTTTGCTATTTTTTTCTTGCTCCTCGTATTCTTCTCCCCTGTTTCTTCGCCTCGGGTTTTTCACACTTCTCTTACTCCACATAGTGGCATACGGTTGATCCTCCTCTGATTTTCGCCCCTTGTGTTCTCCTCGTTTTTGTATTTTGCTTTTTTTTCTTTCTCCTCGTATTCTTCTCCTCTGTTTCTTCACCTCGTGTTTTTCACACTTCTCTTGCTCCTCGTAGTGGCATACTGTTGATCCTCCTCTGATTTTCGCCCCTTGTGTTCTCCTCGTTTTTGTATTTTGCTTTTTTTTTCTTGCTCCTCGTATTCTTCTCCCCTGTTTCTTCACATCAGCTTTTTCACACTTCTCTTACTCCTCGTAGTGGCATACTGTTGATCCTCCTCTGATTTTCGCCCCTTGTGTTCTCCTCGTTTTTGTATTTTGCTTTTTTTTTCTTGCTCCTCGTATTCTTCTCCCCTGTTTCTTCGCCTCGGGTTTTTCACATCTCTTACTCCACGTAGTGCCACACTTTGGATCCTCCTCTGATTTTCACCCCTTGTGTTCTCCTCGTTTTTGTATTTTGCTTTTTTTTTCTTGCTCCTCGTATTCTTCTCCCCTGTTTCTTCGCCTCGGATTTTTCACACTTCTCTTACTCCACGTAGTGCCACACTTTTGATCCTCCTCTGATTTTCGCCCCTTGTGTTCTCCTCGTTTTTGTATTTTGCTTTTTTTTCTTGCTCCTCGTATTCTTCTCCCCTGTTTCTTCGCCTCGGGTTTTTCACACTTCTCTTACTCCACGTAGGGCCACACTTTGGATCCTCCTCTGATTTTCGCCCCTTGTGTTCTCCTCGTTTTTGTATTTTGCTTTTTTTTTCTTGCTCCTCGTATTCTTCTCCCCTGTTTCTTCGCCTCGGGTTTTTCACACTTCTCTTAATCCACGTAGTGCCACACTTTTGATCCTCCTCTGATTTTCTCCCCTTGTGTTCTCCTCGTTTTTGTATTTTGCTTTTTTTTTCTTGCTCCTCGTATTCTTCTCCCCTGTTTCTTCACATCAGCTTTTTCACACTTCTGTTACTCCTCGTAGTGGCATACTGTTGATCCTCCTCTGATTTTCGCCCCTTGTGTTCTCCTCGTTTTTGTATTTTGCTTTTTTTTTCTTGCTCCTCGTATTCTTCTCCCCTGTTTCTTCGCCTCGGGTTTTTCACACTTCTCTTACTCCACCTAGTGCCACACTTCAGATCCTCCTCTGATTTTCGCCCCTTGTGTTCTCCTCGTTTTTGTATTTTGCTTTTTTTTTCTTGCTCCTCGTATTCTTCTCCCCTGTTTCTTCGCCTCGGGTTTTTCACACTTCTCTTACTCCACGTAGTGGCATACGGTTGATCCTCCTCTGATTTTCGCCCCTTGTGTTCTCCTCGTTTTTGTATTTTGCTTTTTTTTCTTGCTCCTCGTATTCTTCTCCTCTGTTTCTTCACCTCGTGTTTTTCACACTTCTCTTGCTCCTCGTAGTGGCATACTGTTGATCCTCCTCTGATTTTCGCCCCTTGTGTTCTCCTCGTTTTTGTATTTTGCTTTTTTTTCTTGCTCCTCGTATTCTTCTCCCCTGTTTCTTCACATCAGCTTTTTCACACTTCTCTTACTCCTCGTAGTGGCATACTGGTGATCCTCCTCTGATTTTCGCCCCTTGTATTCTCCTCGTTTTTGTATTTTGCTTTTTTTTTCTTGCTCCTCGTATTTTTCTCCCCTGTTTCTTCGCCTCGGGTTTTTCACACTTCTCTTACTCCACGTAGTTCCACACTTTTGATCCTCCTCTGATTTTCGCCCCTTGTGTTCTCCTCGTTTTTGTATTTTGGTTTTTTTCTTGCTCCTCGTATTCTTCTCCACTGTTTCTTCGCCTCGGGTTTTTCACACTTCTCTTACTCCACCTAGTGCCACACTTTTGATCCTCCTCTGATTTTCGCCCCTTGTGTTCTCCTCGTTTTTGTATTTTGCTTTCTTTTTCTTGCTCCTCGTATTCTTCTCCCCTGTTTCTTCGCCTCGGGTTTTTCACACTTCTCTTACTCCACGTAGTGCCACACTTTTCATCCTCCTCTGATTTTCGCCCCTTGTGTTCTCCTCGTTTTTGTATTTTGCTTTTTTTTTCTTGCTCCTCGTATTCTTCTCCCCTGTTTCTTTGCCTCGGGTTTTTCACACTTCTCTTACTCCACGTAGTGCCAGCCTTTTGATCCTCCTCTGATTTTCGCCCCTTGTGTTCTCCTCGTTTTTGTATTTTCCTTTTTTTTTCTTGCTCCTCGTATTCTTCTCCCCTGTTTCTTCGCCTCGGGTTTTTCACACTTCTCTTACTCCACGTAGTGGCATACGGTTGATCCTCCTCTGATTTTCGCCCCTTGTGTTCTCCTCGTTTTTGTATTTTGCTTTTTTTTCTTGCTCCTCGTATTCTTCTCCCCTGTTTCTTCGCCTCGGGTTTTCACACTTCTCTTGCTCCTCGTAGTGGCATACTGTTGATCCTCCTCTGATTTTCGCCCCTTGTGTTCTCCTCGTTTTTGTATTTTGCTTTTTTTTTCTTGGTCCTCGTATTCTTCTCCCCTGTTTCTTCACATCAGCTTTTTCACACTTCTCTTACTCCACCTAGTGGCATAATGTTGATCCTCCTCTGATTTTCGCCCCTTGTGTTCTCCTCGTTTTTGTATTTTGCTTTTTTTTTCTTGCTCCTCGTATTCTTCTCCCCTGTTTCTTCACATCAGCTTTTTCACACTTCTCTTACTCCTCGTAGTGGCATACTGTTGATCCTCCTCTGATTTTCGCCCCTTGTGTTCTCCTCGTTTTTGTATTTTGCTTTTTTTTTATTGCTCCTCGTATTCTTCTCCCCTGTTTCTTCGCCTCGGGTTTTTCACATCTCTTACTCCACGTAGTGCCACACTTTGGATCCTCCTCTGATTTTCACCCCTTGTGTTCTCCTCGTTTTTGTATTTTGCTTTTTTTTTCTTGCTCCTCGTATTCTTCTCCCCTGTTTCTTCGCCTCGGATTTTTCACACTTCTCTTACTCCACGTAGTGCCACACTTTTGATCCTCCTCTGATTTTCGCCCCTTGTGTTCTCCTCGTTTTTGTATTTTGCTTTTTTTTCTTGCTCCTCGTATTCTTCTCCCCTGTTTCTTCGCCTCGGGTTTTTCACACTTCTCTTACTCCACGTAGGGCCACACTTTGGATCCTCCTCTGATTTTCGCCCCTTGTGTTCTCCTCGTTTTTGTATTTTGCTTTTTTTTTCTTGCTCCTCGTATTCTTCTCCCCTGTTTCTTCGCCTCGGGTTTTTCACACTTCTCTTACTCCACGTAGTGCCACACTTTTGATCCTCCTCTGATTTTCTCCCCTTGTGTTCTCCTCGTTTTTGTATTTTGCTTTTTTTTTCTTGCTCCTCGTATTCTTCTCCCCTGTTTCTTCACATCAGCTTTTTCACACTTCTGTTACTCCTCGTAGTGGCATACTGTTGATCCTCCTCTGATTTTCGCCCCTTGTGTTCTCCTCGTTTTTGTATTTTGCTTTTTTTTTCTTGCTCCTCGTATTCTTCTCCCCTGTTTCTTCGCCTCGGGTTTTTCACACTTCTCTTACTCCACCTAGTGCCACACTTCAGATCCTCCTCTGATTTTCGCCCCTTGTGTTCTCCTCGTTTTTGTATTTTGCTTTTTTTTTCTTGCTCCTCGTATTCTTCTCCCCTGTTTCTTCGCCTCGGGTTTTTCACACTTCTCTTACTCCACGTAGTGGCATACGGTTGATCCTCTTCTGATTTTCGCCCCTTGTGTTCTCCTCGTTTTTGTATTTTGCTTTTTTTTCTTGCTCCTCGTATTCTTCTCCTCTGTTTCTTCACCTCGTGTTTTTCACACTTCTCTTGCTCCTCGTAGTGGCATACGGTTGATCCTCCTCTGATTTTCGCCCCTTGTGTTCTCCTCGTTTTTGTATTTTGCTTTTTTTTCTTGCTCCTCGTATTCTTCTCCCCTGTTTCTTCGCCTCGGGTTTTCACACTTCTCTTGCTCCTCGTAGTGGCATACTGTTGATCCTCCTCTGATTTTCGCCCCTTGTGTTCTCCTCGTTTTTGTATTTTGCTTTTTTTTTCTTGGTCCTCGTATTCTTCTCCCCTGTTTCTTCACATCAGCTTTTTCACACTTCTCTTACTCCACCTAGTGGCATACTGTTGATCCTCCTCTGATTTTCGCCCCTTGTGTTCTCCTCGTTTTTGTATTTTGCTTTTTTTTTCTTGCTCCTCGTATTCTTTTCCCCTGTTTCTTCACATCAGCTTTTTCACACTTCTCTTACTCCTCGTAGTGGCATACTGGTGATCCTCCTCTGATTTTCGCCCCTTGTGTTCTCCTCGTTTTTGTATTTTGCTTTTTTTTTCTTGCTCCTCGTATTTTTCTCCCCTGTTTCTTCGCCTCGGGTTTTTCACACTTCTCTTACTCCACGTAGTTCCACACTTTTGATCCTCCTCTGATTTTCGCCCCTTGTGTTCTCCTCGTTTTTGTATTTTGTTTTTTTTTTCTTGCTCCTCGTATTCTTCTCCCCTGTTTCTTCGCCTCGGGTTTTTCACACTTCTCTTACTCCACGTAGTGCCACCCTTTTGATCCTCCTCTGATTTTCGCCCCTTGTGTTCTCCTCGTTTTTGTATTTTACTTTTTTTTCTTGCTCCTCGTATTCTTCTCCCCTGTTTCTTCGCCTCGGGTTTTTCACACTTCTCTTACTCCACCTAGTGCCACACTTTTGATCCTCCTCTGATTTTCGCCCCTTGTGTTCTCCTCGTTTTTGTATTTTGCTTTTTTTTTCTTGCTCCTCGTATTCTTCTCCCCTGTTTCTTCGCCTCGGGTTTTTCACACTTCTCTTACTCCACATAGTGGCATACGGTTGATCCTCCTCTGATTTTCGCCCCTTGTGTTCTCCTCGTTTTTGTATTTTGCTTTTTTTTCTTTCTCCTCGTATTCTTCTCCTCTGTTTCTTCACCTCGTGTTTTTCACACTTCTCTTGCTCCTCGTAGTGGCATACTGTTGATCCTCCTCTGATTTTCGCCCCTTGTGTTCTCCTCGTTTTTGTATTTTGCTTTTTTTTTCTTGCTCCTCGTATTCTTCTCCCCTGTTTCTTCACATCAGCTTTTTCACACTTCTCTTACTCCTCGTAGTGGCATACTGTTGATCCTCCTCTGATTTTCGCCCCTTGTGTTCTCCTCGTTTTTGTATTTTGCTTTTTTTTTCTTGCTCCTCGTATTCTTCTCCCCTGTTTCTTTGCGTCGGGTTTTTCACATCTCTTACTCCACGTAGTGCCACACTTTGGATCCTCCTCTGATTTTCACCCCTTGTGTTCTCCTCGTTTTTGTATTTTGCTTTTTTTTTCTTGCTCTTCGTATTCTTCTCCCCTGTTTCTTCGCCTCGCGTTTTTCACACTTCTCTTACTCCACGTAGTGCCACACTTTTGATCCTCCTCTGATTTTCGCCCCTTGTGTTCTCCTCGTTTTTGTATTTTGCTTTTTTTTTCTTGCTCCTCGTATTCTTCTCCTCTGTTTCTTTGGCTCGGTTTTTCACACTTCTCTTACTCCACGTAGTGCCACACTTTTGATCCTCCTCTGATTTTCGCCCCTTGTGTTCTCCTCGTTTTTGTATTTTGCTTTTTTTTCTTGCTCCTCGTATTCTTCTCCCCTGTTTCTTCGCCTCGGGTTTTTCACACTTCTCTTGCTCCTCGTAGTGGCATACTGTTGATCCTCCTCTGATTTCCGCCCCTTGTGTTCTCCTCCTTTTTGTATTTTGCATTTTTTTTCTTGCTCCTCGTATTCTTCTCCCCTGTTTCTTCACATCAGCTTTTTCACACTTCTCTTACTCCTCGTAGTGGCATACTGTTGATCCTACTCTGATTTTCGCCCCTTGTGTTCTCCTCGTTTTTGTATTTTGCTTGTTTTTTCTTGCTCCTCGTATTCTTCTCCCCTGTTTCTTCACCTCGGGTTTTTCACACTTCTCTTACTCCACCTAGTGGCATACTGTTGATCCTCCTCTGATTTTCGCCCCTTGTGTTCTCCTCGTTTTTGTATTTTGCTTTTTTTTTCTTGCTCCTCGTATTCTTCTCCCCTGTTTCTTCGCCTCGGGTTTTTCACACTTCTCTTACTCCACCTAGTGCCACACTTCAGATCCTCCTCTGATTTTCGCCCCTTGTGTTCTCCTCGTTTTTGTATTTTGCTTTTTTTTTCTTGCTCCTCGTATTCTTCTCCCCTGTTTCTTCGCCTCGGGTTTTTCACACTTCTCTTACTCCACGTAGTGGCATACGGTTGATCCTCCTCTGATTTTCGCCCCTTGTGTTCTCCTCGTTTTTGTATTTTGCTTTTTTTTCTTGCTCCTCGTATTCTTCTCCTCTGTTTCTTCACCTCGTGTTTTTCACACTTGTCTTGCTCCTCGTAGTGGCATACTGTTGATCCTCCTCTGATTTTCGCCCCTTGTGTTCTCCTCGTTTTTGTATTTTGCTTTTTTTTCTTGCTCCTCGTATTCTTCTCCCCTGTTTCTTCACATCAGCTTTTTCACACTTCTCTTACTCCTCGTAGTGGCATACTGGTGATCCTCCTCTGATTTTCGCCCCTTGTATTCTCCTCGTTTTTGTATTTTGCTTTTTTTTTCTTGCTCCTCGTATTTTTCTCCCCTGTTTCTTCGCCTCGGGTTTTTCACACTTCTCTTACTCCACGTAGTTCCACACTTTTGATCCTCCTCTGATTTTCGCCCCTTGTGTTCTCCTCGTTTTTGTATTTTGGTTTTTTTCTTGCTCCTCGTATTCTTCTCCACTGTTTCTTCGCCTCGGGTTTTTCACACTTCTCTTACTCCACCTAGTGCCACACTTTTGATCCTCCTCTGATTTTCGCCCCTTGTGTTCTCCTCGTTTTTGTATTTTGCTTTTTTTTTCTTGCTCCTCGTATTCTTCTCCCCTGTTTCTTTGCCTCGGGTTTTTCACACTTCTCTTACTCCACGTAGTGCCACACTTTTCATCCTCCTCTGATTTTCGCCCCTTGTGTTCTCCTCGTTTTTGTATTTTGCTTTTTTTTTCTTGCTCCTCGTATTCTTCTCCCCTGTTTCTTCGCCTCGGGTTTTTCACACTTCTCTTACTCCACGTAGTGCCACACTTTTGATCCTCCTCTGATTTTCGCCCCTTGTGTTCTCCTCGTTTTTGTATTTTGCTTTTTTTTTCTTGCTCCTCGTATTCTTCTCCCCTGTTTCTTCGCCTCGGGTTTTTCACACTTCTCTTACTCCACGTAGTGGCATACGGTTGATCCTCCTCTGATTTTCGCCCCTTGTGTTCTCCTCGTTTTTGTATTTTGCTTTTTTTTCTTGCTCCTCGTATTCTTCTCCCCTGTTTCTTCGCCTCGGGTTTTCACACTTCTCTTGCTCCTCGTAGTGGCATACTGTTGATCCTCCTCTGATTTTCGCCCCTTGTGTTCTCCTCGTTTTTGTATTTTGCTTTTTTTTTCTTGGTCCTCGTATTCTTCTCCCCTGTTTCTTCACATCAGCTTTTTCACACTTCTCTTACTCCACCTAGTGGCATACTGTTGATCCTCCTCTGATTTTCGCCCCTTGTGTTCTCCTCGTTTTTGTATTTTGCTTTTTTTTTCTTGCTCCTCGTATTCTTTTCCCCTGTTTCTTCACATCAGCTTTTTCACACTTCTCTTACTCCTCGTAGTGGCATACTGGTGATCCTCCTCTGATTTTCGCCCCTTGTGTTCTCCTCGTTTTTGTATTTTGCTTTTTTTTTCTTGCTCCTCGTATTTTTCTCCCCTGTTTCTTCGCCTCGGGTTTTTCACACTTCTCTTACTCCACGTAGTTCCACACTTTTGATCCTCCTCTGATTTTCGCCCCTTGTGTTCTCCTCGTTTTTGTATTTTGCTTTTTTTTTCTTGCTCCTCGTATTCTTCTCCCCTGTTTCTTCGCCTCGGGTTTTTCACACTTCTCTTACTCCACGTAGTGCCACCCTTTTGATCCTCCTCTGATTTTCGCCCCTTGTGTTCTCCTCGTTTTTGTATTTTGCTTTTTTTTCTTGCTCCTCGTATTCTTCTCCCCTGTTTCTTCGCCTCGGGTTTTTCACACTTCTCTTACTCCACCTAGTGCCACACTTCAGATCCTCCTCTGATTTTCGCCCCTTGTGTTCTCCTCGTTTTTGTATTTTGCTTTTTTTTTCTTGCTCCTCGTATTCTTCTCCCCTGTTTCTTCGCCTCGGGTTTTTCACACTTCTCTTACTCCACATAGTGGCATACGGTTGATCCTCCTCTGATTTTCGCCCCTTGTGTTCTCCTCGTTTTTGTATTTTGCTTTTTTTTCTTTCTCCTCGTATTCTTCTCCTCTGTTTCTTCACCTCGTGTTTTTCACACTTCTCTTGCTCCTCGTAGTGGCATACTGTTGATCCTCCTCTGATTTTCGCCCCTTGTGTTCTCCTCGTTTTTGTATTTTGCTTTTTTTTTCTTGCTCCTCGTATTCTTCTCCCCTGTTTCTTCACATCAGCTTTTTCACACTTCTCTTACTCCTCGTAGTGGCATACTGTTGATCCTCCTCTGATTTTCGCCCCTTGTGTTCTCCTCGTTTTTGTATTTTGCTTTTTTTTTCTTGCTCCTCGTATTCTTCTCCCCTGTTTCTTCGCCTCGGGTTTTTCACATCTCTTACTCCACGTAGTGCCACACTTTGGATCCTCCTCTGATTTTCACCCCTTGTGTTCTCCTCGTTTTTGTATTTTGCTTTTTTTTTCTTGCTCCTCGTATTCTTCTCCCCTGTTTCTTCGCCTCGGATTTTTCACACTTCTCTTACTCCACGTAGGGCCACACTTTGGATCCTCCTCTGATTTTCGCCCCTTGTGTTCTCCTCGTTTTTGTATTTTGCTTTTTTTTTCTTGCTCCTCGTATTCTTCTCCTCTGTTTCTTCACCTCGTGTTTTTCACACTTGTCTTGCTCCTCGTAGTGGCATACTGTTGATCCTCCTCTGATTTTCGCCCCTTGTGTTCTCCTCGTTTTTGTATTTTGCTTTTTTTTCTTGCTCCTCGTATTCTTCTCCCCTGTTTCTTCACATCAGCTTTTTCACACTTCTCTTACTCCTCGTAGTGGCATACTGGTGATCCTCCTCTGATTTTCGCCCCTTGTATTCTCCTCGTTTTTGTATTTTGCTTTTTTTTTCTTGCTCCTCGTATTTTTCTCCCCTGTTTCTTCGCCTCGGGTTTTTCACACTTCTCTTACTCCACGTAGTTCCACACTTTTGATCCTCCTCTGATTTTCGCCCCTTGTGTTCTCCTCGTTTTTGTATTTTGGTTTTTTTCTTGCTCCTCGTATTCTTCTCCACTGTTTCTTCGCCTCGGGTTTTTCACACTTCTCTTACTCCACCTAGTGCCACACTTTTGATCCTCCTCTGATTTTCGCCCCTTGTGTTCTCCTCGTTTTTGTATTTTGCTTTTTTTTTCTTGCTCCTCGTATTCTTCTCCCCTGTTTCTTTGCCTCGGGTTTTTCACACTTCTCTTACTCCACGTAGTGCCACACTTTTCATCCTCCTCTGATTTTCGCCCCTTGTGTTCTCCTCGTTTTTGTATTTTGCTTTTTTTTTCTTGCTCCTCGTATTCTTCTCCCCTGTTTCTTCGCCTCGGGTTTTTCACACTTCTCTTACTCCACGTAGTGCCACCCTTTTGATCCTCCTCTGATTTTCGCCCCTTGTGTTCTCCTCGTTTTTGTATTTTGCTTTTTTTTTCTTGCTCCTCGTATTCTTCTCCCCTGTTTCTTCGCCTCGGGTTTTTCACACTTCTCTTACTCCACGTAGTGGCATACGGTTGATCCTCCTCTGATTTTCGCCCCTTGTGTTCTCCTCGTTTTTGTATTTTGCTTTTTTTTCTTGCTCCTCGTATTCTTCTCCCCTGTTTCTTCGCCTCGGGTTTTCACACTTCTCTTGCTCCTCGTAGTGGCATACTGTTGATCCTCCTCTGATTTTCGCCCCTTGTGTTCTCCTCGTTTTTGTATTTTGCTTTTTTTTTCTTGGTCCTCGTATTCTTCTCCCCTGTTTCTTCACATCAGCTTTTTCACACTTCTCTTACTCCACCTAGTGGCATACTGTTGATCCTCCTCTGATTTTCGCCCCTTGTGTTCTCCTCGTTTTTGTATTTTGCTTTTTTTTTCTTGCTCCTCGTATTCTTTTCCCCTGTTTCTTCACATCAGCTTTTTCACACTTCTCTTACTCCTCGTAGTGGCATACTGGTGATCCTCCTCTGATTTTCGCCCCTTGTGTTCTCCTCGTTTTTGTATTTTGCTTTTTTTTTCTTGCTCCTCGTATTTTTCTCCCCTGTTTCTTCGCCTCGGGTTTTTCACACTTCTCTTACTCCACGTAGTTCCACACTTTTGATCCTCCTCTGATTTTCGCCCCTTGTGTTCTCCTCGTTTTTGTATTTTGCTTTTTTTTTCTTGCTCCTCGTATTCTTCTCCCCTGTTTCTTCGCCTCGGGTTTTTCACACTTCTCTTACTCCACGTAGTGCCACCCTTTTGATCCTCCTCTGATTTTCGCCCCTTGTGTTCTCCTCGTTTTTGTATTTTACTTTTTTTTCTTGCTCCTCGTATTCTTCTCCCCTGTTTCTTCGCCTCGGGTTTTTCACACTTCTCTTACTCCACGTAGTGCCACACTTTTGATCCTCCTCTGATTTTCGCCCCTTGTGTTCTCCTCGTTTTTGTATTTTGCTTTTTTTTTCTTGCTCCTCGTATTCTTCTCCCCTGTTTCTTCGCCTCGGGTTTTTCACACTTCTCTTACTCCACATAGTGGCATACGGTTGATCCTCCTCTGATTTTCGCCCCTTGTGTTCTCCTCGTTTTTGTATTTTGCTTTTTTTTCTTTCTCCTCGTATTCTTCTCCTCTGTTTCTTCACCTCGTGTTTTTCACACTTCTCTTGCTCCTCGTAGTGGCATACTGTTGATCCTCCTCTGATTTTCGCCCCTTGTGTTCTCCTCGTTTTTGTATTTTGCTTTTTTTTTCTTGCTCCTCGTATTCTTCTCCCCTGTTTCTTCACATCAGCTTTTTCACACTTCTCTTACTCCTCGTAGTGGCATACTGTTGATCCTCCTCTGATTTTCGCCCCTTGTGTTCTCCTCGTTTTTGTATTTTGCTTTTTTTTTCTTGCTCCTCGTATTCTTCTCCCCTGTTTCTTTGCGTCGGGTTTTTCACATCTCTTACTCCACGTAGTGCCACACTTTGGATCCTCCTCTGATTTTCACCCCTTGTGTTCTCCTCGTTTTTGTATTTTGCTTTTTTTTTCTTGCTCTTCGTATTCTTCTCCCCTGTTTCTTCGCCTCGCGTTTTTCACACTTCTCTTACTCCACGTAGTGCCACACTTTTGATCCTCCTCTGATTTTCGCCCCTTGTGTTCTCCTCGTTTTTGTATTTTGCTTTTTTTTTCTTGCTCCTCGTATTCTTCTCCCCTGTTTCTTTGGCTCGGTTTTTCACACTTCTCTTACTCCACGTAGTGCCACACTTTTGATCCTCCTCTGATTTTCGCCCCTTGTGTTCTCCTCGTTTTTGTATTTTGCTTTTTTTTCTTGCTCCTCGTATTCTTCTCCCCTGTTTCTTCGCCTCGGGTTTTTCACACTTCTCTTGCTCCTCGTAGTGGCATACTGTTGATCCTCCTCTGATTTTCGCCCCTTGTGTTCTCCTCGTTTTTGTATTTTGCTTTTTTTTTCTTGCTCCTCTTATTCTTCTCCCCTGTTTCTTCGCCTCGGGTTTTTCACACTTCTCTTACTCCACGTAGTGGCATACGGTTGATCCTCCTCTGATTTTCGCCCCTTGTGTTCTCCTCGTTTTTGTATTTTGCTTTTTCTTCTTGCTCCTCGTATTCTTCTCCCCTGTTTCTTCGCCTCGGGATTTTCACACTTCTCTTACTCCTCGTAGTGGCATACTGTTGATCCTCCTCTGATTTTCGTCCCTTGTGTTCTCCTCGTTTTTGTATTTTGCTTTTTTTTCTTGCTCCTCGTATTCTTCTCCCTTGTTTCTTCGCCTCGGGTTTTTCACACTTCTCTTACTCCACGTAGTGCCACACTTTGGATCCTCCTCTGATTTTCGCCCCTTGTGTTCTCCTCGTTTTTGTATTTTGCTTTTTTTTTCTTGCTCCTCGTATTCTTCTCCCCTGTTTCTTCACATCAGCTTTTTCACACTTCTCTTACTCCACGTAGTGCCACACTTTTGATCCTGCTCTGATTTTCTCCCCTTGTGTTCTCCTCGTTTTTGTATTTTGCTTTTTTTTTCTTGCTCCTCGTATTCTTCTCCCCTGTTTCTTCACATCAGCTTTTTCACACTTCTGTTACTCCTCGTAGTGGCATACTGTTGATCCTCCTCTGATTTTCGCCCCTTGTGTTCTCCTCGTTTTTGTATTTTGCTTTTTTTTCTTGCTCCTCGTATTCTTCTCCCCTGTTTCTTCGCCTCGGGTTTTTCACACTTCTCTTACTCCACGTAGTGCCACACTTTTGATCCTCCTCTGATTTTCGCCCCTTGTGTTCTCCTCGTTTTTGTATTTTGCTTTTTTTTTCTTGCTCCTCGTATTCTTCTCCCCTGTTTCTTCGCCTCGGGTTTTTCACACTTCTCTTACTCCACGTAGTGGCATACGGTTGATCCTCCTCTGATTTTCGCCCCTTGTGTTCTCCTCGTTTTTGTATTTTGCTTTTTTTTCTTGCTCCTCGTATTCTTCTCCTCTGTTTCTTCACCTCGTGTTTTTCACACTTCTCTTGCTCCTCATAGTGGCATACTGTTGATCCTCCTCTGATTTTCGCCCCTTGTGTTCTCCTCGATTTTGTATTTTGCTTTTTTTTTCTTGCTCCTCGTATTCTTCTCCCCTGTTTCTTCACATCAGCTTTTTCACACTTCTCTTACTCCTCGTAGTGGCATACTGTTGATCCTCCTCTGATTTTCGCCCCTTGTGTTCTCCTCGTTTTTGTATTTTGCTTTTTTTTTCTTGCTCCTCGTATTCTTCTCCCCTGTTACTTCGCCTCGGGTTTTTCACACTTCTCTTACTCCACGTAGTCCCACCCTTTTGAACCTCCTCTGATTTTCGCCGCTTGTGTTCTCCTCGTTTTTGTATTTTGCTTTTTTTTTCTTGCTCCTCGTATTCTTTTCTCCTGTTACTTCGCCTCGGGTTTTTCACACTTTTCTTACTCCACCTAGTGCCACACTTTTGATCCTCCTCTGATTTTCGCCCCTTGTGTTCTCCTCGTTTTTGTATTTGGCTTTTTTTTTCTTGCTCCTCGTATTCTTCTCCCCTGTTTCTTCGCCTCGGGTTTTTCACACTTCTCTTACTCCACCTAGTGGCATACTGTTGATCCTCCTCTGATTTTCGCCCCTTGTGTTCTCCTCGTTTTTGTATTTTGCTTTTTTTTTCTTGCTCCTCGTATTCTTCTCCCCTGTTTCTTCGCCTCGTGTGTTTCCCAATTCTCTTGCTCCTCGTAGTGGCATACTGTTGATCCTCCTCTGATTTTCGCCCCTTGTGTTCTCCTCGTTTTTGTATTTTGCTTTTTTTTTCTTGCTCCTCTTATTCTTCTCCCCTGTTTCTTCGCCTCGGGTTTTTCACACTTCTCTTACTCCACGTAGTGGCATACGGTTGATCCTCCTCTGATTTTCGCCCCTTGTGTTCTCCTCGTTTTTGTATTTTGCTTTTTCTTCTTGCTCCTCGTATTCTTCTCCCCTGTTTCTTCGCCTCGGGTTTTTCACACTTCTCTTACTCCTCGTAGTGGCATACTGTTGATCCTCCTCTGATTTTCGCCCCTTGTGTTCTCCTCGTTTTTGTATTTTGCTTTTTTTTTCTTGCTCCTCGTATTCTTCTCCCCTGTTTCTTCGCCTCGGGTTTTTCACATCTCTTACTCCACGTAGTGCCTCACTTTGGATCCTCCTCTGATTTTCACCCCTTGTGTTCTCCTCGTTTTTGTATTTTGCTTTTTTTTTCTTGCTCTTCGTATTCTTCTCCCCTGTTTCCTCGCCTCACGTTTTTCACACTTCTCTTACTCCACGTAGTGCCACACTTTTGATCCTCCTCTGATTTTCGCCCCTTGTGTTCTCCTCGTTTTTGTATTTTGCTTTTTTTTTCTTGCTCCTCGTATTCTTCTCCCCTGTTTCTTTGGCTCGGTTTTTCACACGTCTCTTACTCCACGTAGTGCCACACTTTTGATCCTCCTCTGATTTTCGCCCCTTGTGTTCTCCTCGTTTTTGTATTTTGCTTTTTTTTCTTGCTCCTCGTATTCTTCTCCCCTGTTTCTTCGCCTCGGGTTTTTCACATCTCTTACTCCACTTAGTGCCACAATTTTGATCCTCCTCTGATTTTGCCCCTTGTGTTCTCCTCGTTTTTGTATTTTGCTTTTTTTTTCTTGCTCCTCTTATTCTTCTCCCCTGATTCTTCGCCTCGGGTTTTTCACACTTCTCTTACTCCACGTAGTGCCACACTTTGGATCCTCCTCTGATTTTCGCCCCTTGTGTTCTCCTCGTTTTTGTATTTTGCTTTTTTTTTCTTGCTCCTCGTATTCTTCTCCCCTGTTTCTTCGCCTCGTGTGTTTCCCACTTCTCTTGCTCCTCGTAGTGGCATACTGTTGATCCTCCTCTGATTTTCGCCCCTTGTGTTCTCCTCGTTTTTGTATTTTGCTTTTTCTTCTTGCTCCTCGTATTCTTCTCCCCTGTTTCTTCGCCTCGTGTGTTTCCCACTTCTCTTGCTCCTCGTAGTGGCATACTGTTGATCCTCCTCTGATTTTCGCCCCTTGTGTTCTCCTCGTTTTTGTATTTTGCTTTTTTTTTCTTGCTCCTCGTATTCTTCTCCCCTGTTTCTTCGCCTCGGGTTTTTCACACTTCTCTTACTCCACCTAGTGCCACACATCAGATCCTCCTCTGATTTTCGCCCCTTGTGTTCTCCTCGTTTTTGTATTTTGCTTTTTTTTTCTTGCTCCTCGTATTCTTCTCCCCTATTTCTTCCCCTCGGGTTTTTCACACTTCTCTTACTCCACGTAGTGGCATACGGTTGATCCTCCTCTGATTTTCGCCCCTTGTGTTCTCCTCGTTTTTGTATTTTGCTTTTTTTTCTTGCTCCTCGTATTCTTCTCCTCTGTTTCTTCACCTCGTGTTTTTCACACTTCTCTTGCTCCTCGTAGTGGCATACTGTTGATCCTCCTCTGATTTTCGCCCCTTGTGTTCTCCTCGTTTTTGTATTTTGCTTTTTTTTTATTGCTCCTCGTATTCTTCTCCCCTGTTTCTTCACATCAGCTTTTTCACACTTCTCTTACTCCTCGTAGTGGCATACTGGTGATCCTCCTCTGATTTTCGCCCCTTGTGTTCTCCTCGTTTTTGTATTTTGCTTTTTTTTTTCTTGCTCCTCGTATTTTTCTCCCCTGTTTCTTCGCCTCGGGTTTTTCACACTTCTCTTACTCCACGTAGTTCCACACTTTTGATCCTCCTCTGATTTTCGCCCCTTGTGTTCTCCTCGTTTTTGTATTTTGCTTTTTTTTTCTTGCTCCTCGTATTCTTCTCCCCTGTTTCTTTGCCTCGGGTTTTTCACACTTCTCTTACTCCACGTAGTGCCACCATTTTGATCCTCCTCTGATTTTCGCCCCTTGTGTTCTCCTCGTTTTTGTATTTTGCTTTTTTTTTTCTTGCTCCTCGTATTCTTCTCCCCTGTTTCTTCCCCTCGGGTTTTTCACACTTCTCTTACTCCACGTAGTGGCATACGGTTGATCCTCCTCTGATTTTCGCCCCCTGTGTTCTCCTCGTTTTTGTATTTTGCTTTTTTTTCTTGCTCCTCGTATTCTTCTCCTCTGTTTCTTCACCTCGTGTTTTTCACACTTCTCTTGCTCCTCGTAGTGGCATACTGTTGATCCTCCTCTGATTTTCGCCCCTTGTGTTCTCCTCGTTTTTGTATTTTGCTTTTTTTTTCTTGCTCCTCGTATTCTTCTCCCCTGTTTCTTCACATCAGCTTTTTCACACTTCTCTTACTCCACGTAGTGGCATACTGTTGATCCTCCTCTGATTTTCGCCCCTTGTGTTCTCCTCGTTTTTGTATTTTGCTTTTTTTTCTTGCTCCTCGTATTCTTCTCCCCTGTTTCTTCGCCTCGGGTTTTCACACTTCTCTTGCTCCTCGTAGTGGCATACTGTTGATCCTCCTCTGATTTTCGCCCCTTTTGTTCTCCTCGTTTTTGTATTTTGCTTTTTTTTTCTTGCTCCTAGTATTCTTCTCCCCTGTTTCTTCGCCTCGGGTTTTTCACACTTCTCTTACTCCACCTAGTGGCATACTGTTGATCCTCCTCTGATTTTCGCCCCTTGTGTTCTCCTCGTTTTTGTATTTTGCTTTTTTTTTCTTGCTCCTCGTATTCTTCTCCCCTGTTTCTTCACATCAGCTTTTTCACACTTCTCTTACTCCTCGTAGTGGCATACTGGTGATCCTCCTCTGATTTTCGCCCCTTGTGTTCTCCTCGTTTTTGTATTTTGCTTTTTTTTTCTTGCTCCTCGTATTTTTCTCCCCTGTTTCTTCGCCTCGGGTTTTTCACACTTCTCTTACTCCACGTAGTTCCACACTTTTGATCCTCCTCTGATTTTCGCCCCTTGTGTTCTCCTCGTTTTTGTATTTTGCTTTTTTTTTCTTGCTCCTCGTATTCTTCTCCCCTGTTTCTTTGCCTCGGGTTTTTCACACTTCTCTTACTCCACGTAGTGCCACCATTTTGATCCTCCTCTGATTTTCGCCCCTTGTGTTCTCCTCGTTTTTGTATTTTGCTTTTTTTTCTTGCTCCTCGTATTCTTCTCCCCTGTTTCTTCGCCTCGGGTTTTTCACACTTCTCTTACTCCACCTAGTGCCACACTTTTGATCCTCCTCTGATTTTCGCCCCTTGTGTTCTCCTCGTTTTTGTATTTTGCTTTTTTTTTATTGCTCCTCGTATTCTTCTCCCCTGTTTCTTCGCCTCGGGTTTTTCACACTTCTCTTGCTCCTCGTAGTGGCATACTGTTGATCCTCCTCTGATTTTCGCCCCTTGTGTTCTCCTCGTTTTTGTATTTTGCTTTTTTTTCTTGCTCCTCGTATTCTTCTCCCCTGTTTCTTCGCCTCGGATTTTTCACACTTCTCTTGCTCCTCGTAGTGGCATACTGTTGATCCTCCTCTGATTTTCGCCCCTTGTGTTCTCCTCGTTTTTGTATTTTGCTTTTTTTTTTCTTGCTCCTCGTATTCTTCTCCCCTGTTTCTTCGCCTCGGGTTTTTCACACTTCTCTTACTCCACGTAGTGGCATACGGTTGATCCTCCTCTGATTTTCGCCCCTTGTGTTCTCCTCGTTTTTGTATTTTGCTTTTTTTTCTTGCTCCTCGTATTCTTCTCCTCTGTTTCTTCACCTCGTGTTTTTCACACTTCTCTTGCTCCTCGTAGTGGCATACTGTTGATCCTCCTCTGATTTTCGCCCCTTGTGTTCTCCTCGTTTTTGTATTTTGCTTTTTTTTTCTTGCTCCTCGTATTCTTCTCCCCTGTTTCTTCACATCAGCTTTTTCACACTTCTCTTACTCCTCGTAGTGGCATACTGTTGATCCTCCTCTGATTTTTGCCCCTTGTGTTCTCCTCGTTTTTGTATTTTGCTTTTTTTTTCTTGCTCCTCGTATTCTTCTCCCCTGTTTCTTCGCCTCGGGTTTTTCACATCTCTTACTCCACGTAGTGCCACACTTTGGATCCTCCTCTGATTTTCGCCCCTTGTGTTCTCCTCGTTTTTGTATTTTGCTTTTTTTTTCTTGCTCCTCGTATTCTTCTCCCCTGTTTCTTCGCCTCGGGTTTTTCACACTTCTCTTACTCCACGTAGTGCCACACTTTTGATCCTCCTCTTATTTTCGCCCCTTGTGTTCTCCTCGTTTTTGTATTTTGCTTTTTTTTTCTTGCTCCTCGTATTCTTCTCCCCTGTTTCTTTGGCTCGGGTTTTTCATCCTTCTCTTACTCCACGTAGTGCCACACTTTTGATCCTCCTCTGATTTTCGCCCCTTGTGTTCTCCTCGTTTTTGTATTTTGCTTTTTTTTCTTGCTCCTCGTATTCTTCTCCCCTGTTTCTTCGCCTCGGGTTTTTCACACTTCTCTTGCTCCTCGTAGTGGCATACCGTTGATCCTCCTCTGATTTTCGCCACTTGTGTTCTCCTCGTTTTTGTATTTTGCTTTTTTTTTCTTGCTCCTCGTATTCTTCTCCCCTGTTTCTTCACATCAGCTTTTTCACACTTCTCTTACTCCTCGTAGTGGCATACTGTTGATCCTACTCTGATTTTCGCCCCTTGTGTTCTCCTCGTTTTTGTATTTTGCTTTTTTTTTCTTGCTCCTCGTATTCTTCTCCCCTGTTTCTTCGCCTCGGGTTTTTCACACTTCTCTTGCTCCTTGTAGTGGCATACTGTTGATCCTCCTCTGATTTTCGCCACTTGTGTTCTCCTCGTTTTTGTATTTTGCTTTTTTTTTCTTGCTCCTCGTATTCTTCTCCCCTGTTTCTTCGCCTCGAGTTTTTCACACTTTTCTTACTCCACGTATTGCCACACTTTTGATCCTCCTCTGATTTTCTCCCCTTGTGTTTTCCTCGTTTTTGTATTTTGCTTTTTTTTTCTTGCTCCTCGTATTCTTCTCCCCTGTTTCTTCACATCAGCTTTTTCACACTTCTGTTACTCCTCGTAGTGGCATACTGTTGATCCTCCTCTGATTTTCGCCCCTTGTGTTCTCCTCGTTTTTGTATTTTGCTTTTTTTCTTGCTCCTCGTATTCTTCTCCCCTGTTTCTTCGCCTCGGGTTTTTCACACTTCTCTTACTCCACGTAGTGCCACACTTTTGATCCTCCTTTAATTTCCCCCTTGTGTTCTCCTCGTTTTTGTATGTTGCTTTTTTTTTCTTGCTCCTCGTATTCTTCTCCCCTGTTTCTTCGCCTCGGGTTTTTCACACTTCTCTTACTCCACGTAGTGGCATACGGTTGATCCTCCTCTGATTTTCGCCCCTTGTGTTCTCCTCGTTTTTGTATTTTGCTTTTTTTTCTTGCTCCTCGTATTCTTCTCCTCTGTTTCTTCACCTCGTGTTTTTCACACTTCTCTTGCTCCTCGTAGTGGCATACTGTTGATCCTCCTCTGATTTTCGCCCCTTGTGTTCTCCTCGATTTTGTATTTTGCTTTTTTTTTCTTGCTCCTCGTATCTTCTCCCCTGTTTCTTCACATCAGCTTTTTCACACTTCTCTTACTCCTCGTAGTGGCATACTGTTGATCCTCCTCTGATTTTCGCCCCTTGTGTTCTCCTCGTTTTTGTATTTTGCTTTTTTTTTCTTGCTCCTCGTATTCTTCTCCCCTGTTTCTTCGCCTCGGGTTTTTCACACTTCTCTTACTCCACGTCGTCCCACCCTTTTGATCCTCCTCTGATTTTCGCCCCTTGTGTTCTCCTCGTTTTTGTATTTTGCTTTTTTTTTCTTGCTCCTCGTATTCTTCTCCCCTGTTTCTTCGCCTCGGGTTTTTCACACTTCTCTTACTCCACGTAGTGCCACACTTTTGATCCTCCTCTGATTTTCGCCCCTTGTGTTCTCCTCGTTTTTGTATTTTGCTTTTTTTTTATTGCTCCTCGTATTCTTCTCCCCTGTTTCTTCGCCTCGGGTTTTTCACACTTCTCTTACTCCACGTAGTGGCATACTGTTGATCCTCCTCTGATTTTCGCCCCTTGTGTTCTCCTCGTTTTTGTATTTTGCTTTTTTTTTCTTGCTCCTCGTATTCTTCTCCCCTGTTTCTTCGCCTCGGGTTTTTCACACTTCTCTTGCTCCTCATAGTGGCATACTGTTGATCCTCCTCTGATTTTCGCCCCTTGTGTTCTCCTCGTTTTTGTATTTTGCTTTTTTTTTCTTGCTCCTCGTATTCTTCTCCCCTGTTTCTTCGCCTCGGGTTTTTCACACTTCTCTTACTCCACGTAGTGGCATACGGTTGATCCTCCTCTGATTTTTGCCCCTTGTGTTCTCCTCGTTTTTGTATTTTGCTTTTTTTTCTTGCTCCTCGTATTCTTCTCCCCTGTTTCTTCGCCTCGGGTTTTTCACACTTCTCTTACTCCTCGTAGTGGCATACTGTTGATCCTCCTCTGATTTTCGTCCCTTGTGTTCTCCTCGTTTTTGTATTTTGCTTTTTTTTCTTGCTCCTCGTATTCTTCTCCCCTGTTTCTTCGCCTCGGGTTTTTCACACTTCTCTTACTCCACGTAGTGCCACACTTTTGATCCTCCTCTGATTTTCGCCCCTTGTGTTCTCCTCGTTTTTGTATTTTGCTTTTTTTTTCTTGCTCCTCGTATTCTTCTCCCCTGTTTCTTCGCCTCGGGTTTTTCACACTTCTCTTACTCCACGTAGTGCCACACTTTTGATCCTCCTCTGATTTTCTCCCCTTGTGTTTTCCTCGTTTTTGTATTTTGCTTTTTTTTTCTTGCTCCTCGTATTCTTCTCCCCTGTTTCTTCACATCAGCTTTTTCACACTTCTGTTACTCCTCGTAGTGGCATACTGTTGATCCTCCTCTGATTTTCGCCCCTTGTGTTCTCCTCGTTTTTGTATTTTGCTTTTTTTTTCTTGCTCCTCGTATTCTTCTCCCCTGTTTCTTCGTCTCGGGTTTTTCACACTTCTCTTACTCCACCTAGTGCCACAATGCAGATCCTCCTCTGATTTTCGCCCCTTGTGTTCTCCTCGTTTTTGTATTTTGCTTTTTTTTTATTGCTCCTCTTTTTCTTCTCCCCTGTTTCTTCGCCTCGGGTTTTTCACACTTCTCTTACTCCACGTAGTGGCATACGGTTGATCCTCCTCTGATTTTCGCCTCTTGTGTTCTCCTCGTTTTTGTATTTTGCTTTTTTTACTTGCTCCTCGTATTCTTCTCCTCTGTTTCTTCACCTCGTGTTTTTCACAATTCTCTTACTCTACCTAGTGGCATACTGTTGATCCTCCTCTGATTTTCGCCCCTTGTGTTCTCCTCGTTTTTGTATTTTGTTTTTTTTTTCTTGCTCCTCGTATTCTTCTCCCCTGTTTCTTCACATCAGCTTTTTCACACTTCTCTTACTCCTCGTAGTGGCCTACTGGTGATCCTCCTCTGATTTTCGCCCCTTGTGTTCTCCTCGTTTTTGTATTTTGCTTTTTTTTTGTTGCTCCTCGTATTTTTCTCCCCTGTTTCTTCGCCTCGGGTTTTTCACACTTCTCTTACTCCACGTAGTGCCACACTTTTGATCCTCCACTGATTTTCGCCCCTTGTGTTCTCCTCGTTTTTGTATTTTGCTTTTTTTTTCTTGCTCCTCGTATTCTTCTCCCCTGTTTCTTCGCCTCGGGTTTTTCACACTTCTCTTACTCCACGTAGTCCCACCCTTTTGATCCTCCTCTGATTTTCGCCCCTTGTGTTCTCCTCGTTTTTGTATTTTGCTTTTTTTCTTGCTCCTCGTATTCTTCTCCCCTGTTTCTTCGCCTCGGGTTTTTCACACTTCTCTTACTCCACCTAGTGCCACACTTTTGATCCTCCTCTGATTTTCGCCCCTTGTGTTCTCCTCGTTTTTGTATTTTGCTTTTTTTTTCTTGCTCCTCGTATTCTTCTCCCCTGTTTCTTCGCCTCGGGTTTTTCACACTTCTCTTACTCCACGTAGTGGCATACGGTTGATCCTCCTCTGATTTTCGCCCCTTGTGTTCTCCTCGTTTTTGTATTTTGCTTTTTTTTCTTGCTCCTCGTATTCTTCTCCTCTGTTTCTTCACCTCGTGTTTTTCACACTTCTCTTGCTCCTCGTAGTGGCATACTGTTGATCCTCCTCTGATTTTCGCCCCTTGTGTTCTCCTCGATTTTGTATTTTGCTTTTTTTTTCTTGCTCCTCGTATTCTTCTCCCCTGTTTCTTCACATCAGCTTTTTCACACTTCTCTTACTCCTCGTAGTGGCATACTGTTGATCCTCCTCTGATTTTCGCCCCTTGTGTTCTCCTCGTTTTTGTATTTTGCTTTTTTTTTCTTGCTCCTCGTATTCTTCTCCCCTGTTTCTTCGCCTCGGGTTTTTCTCATCTCTTACTCCACGTAGTGCCACACTTTGGATCCTCCTCTGATTTTCACCCCTTGTGTTCTCCTCGTTTTTGTATTTTGCTTTTTTTTTCTTGCTCTTCGTATTCTTCTCCCCTGTTTCTTCGCCTCGGGTTTTTCACACTTCTCTTACTCCACGGAGTGCCACACTTTGGATCCTCCTCTGATTTTCACCCCTTGTGTTCTCCTCGTTTTTGTATTTTGCTTTTTTTTTCTTGCTCCTCGTATTCTTCTCCCCTGTTTCTTCGCCTCGGGTTTTTCACACTTCTCTTACTCCACGTAGTGGCATACTGTTGATCCTCCTCTGATTTTCGCCCCTTGTGTTCTCCTCGTTTTTGTATTTTGCTTTTTTTTTCTTGGTCCTCGTATTCTTCTCCCCTGTTTCTTCACATCAGCTTTTTCACACTTCTCTTACTCCTCGTAGTGGCATACTGTTGATCCTTCTCTGATTTTCGCCCCTTGTGTTCTCCTCGTTTTTGTATTTTGCTTTTTTTTTCTTGCTCCTCGTATTCTTCTCCCCTGTTACTTCGCCTCGGGTTTTTCACACTTTTCTTACTCCACCTAGTGCCACACTTTTGATCCTCCTCTGATTTTCGCCCCTTGTGTTCTCCTCGTTTTTGTATTTTGCTTTTTTTTTCTTGCTCCTCGTATTCTTCTCCCCTGTTTCTTCTCCTCGGGTTTTTCACACTTCTCTTACTCCACGTAGTGGCATACTGTTGATCCTCCTCTGATTTTCGCCCCTTGTGTTCTCCTCATTTTTGTATTTTGCTTTTTTTTCATGCTCCTCGTATTCTTCTCCCCTGTTTCTTCGCCTCGGGTTTTTCACACTTCTCTTGCTCCTCGTAGTGGCATACTGTTGATCCTCCTCTGATTTTCGCCCCTTGTGTTCTCCTCGTTTTTGTATTTTGCTTTTTTTTTCTTGCTCCTCTTATTCTTCTCCCCTGTTTCTTCACCTCGGGTTTTTCACACTTCTCTTACTCCACGTAGTGGCATACGGTTGATCCTCCTCTCATTTTCGCCCCTTGTGTTCTCCTCGTTTTTGTATTTTGCTTTTTCTTCTTGCTCCTCGTATTCCTCTCCCCTGTTTCTTCGCCTCGGGTTTTTCACACTTCTCTTACTCCTCGTAGTGGCATACTGTTGATCCTCCTCTGATTTTCGCCCCTTGTGTTCTCCTCGTTTTTGTATTTTGCTTTTTTTTCTTGCTCCTCGTATTCTTCTCCCCTGTTTCTTCGCCTCGGGTTTTTCACACTTCTCTTACTCCACGTAGTGCCACACTTTGGATCCTCCTCTGATTTTCGCCCCTTGTGTTCTCCTCGTTTTTGTATTTTGCTTTTTTTTTCTTGCTCCTCGTATTCTTCTCCCCTGTTTCTTCGCCTCGGGTTTTTCACACTTCTCTTACTCCACGTAGTGCCACACTTTTGATCCTCCTCTGATTTTCTCCCCTTGTGTTTTCCTCGTTTTTGTATTTTGCTTTTTTTTTCTTGCTCCTCGTATTCTTCTCCCCTGTTTCTTCACATCAGCTTTTTCACACTTCTGTTACTCCTCGTAGTGGCATACTGTTGATCCTCCTCTGATTTTCGCCCCTTGTGTTCTCCTCGTTTTTGTATTTTGCTTTTTTTTTCTTGCTCCTCGTATTCTTCTCCCCTGTTTCTTCGCCTCGTGTGTTTCCCACTTCTCTTGCTCCTCGTAGTGGCATACTGTTGATCCTCCTCTGATTTTCGCCCCTTGTGTTCTCCTCGTTTTTGTATTTTGCTTTTTTTTTCTTGCTCCTCGTATTCTTCTCCCCTGTTTCTTCGCCTCGGGTTTTTCACACTTCTCTTACTCCACCTAGTGCCACACTTTTGATCCTCCTCTGATTTTCGCCACTTGTGTTCTCCTCGTTTTTGTATTTTGCTTTTTTTTTATTGCTCCTCGTATTCTTCTCCCCTGTTTCTTCGCCTCGGGTTTTTCACACTTCTCTTACTCCACGTAGTGGCATACTGTTGATCCTCCTCTGATTTTCGCCCCTTGTGTTCTCCTCGTTTTTGTATTTTGCTTTTTTTTCATGCTCCTCGTATTCTTCTCCCCTGTTTCTTCACCTCGGGTTTTTCACACTTCTCTTGCTCCTCGTAGTGGCATACTGTTGATCCTCCTCTGATTTTCGCCCCTTGTGTTCTCCTCGTTTTTGTATTTTGCTTTTTTTTTCTTGCTCCTCTTATTCTTCTCCCCTGTTTCTTCGCCTCGGGTTTTTCACACTTCTCTTACTCCACGTAGTGGCATACGGTTGATCCTCCTCTGATTTTCGCCCCTTGTGTTCTCCTCGTTTTTGTATTTTGCTTTTTCTTCTTGCTCCTCGTATTCTTCTCCCCTGTTTCTTCGCCTCGGGTTTTTCACACTTCTCTTACTCCTCGTAGTGGCATACTGTTGATCCTCCTCTGATTTTCGTCCCTTGTGTTCTCCTCGTTTTTGTATTTTGCTTTTTTTTCTTGCTCCTCGTATTCTTCTCCCCTGTTTCTTCGCCTCGGGTTTTTCACACTTCTCTTACTCCACGTAGTGCCACACTTTGGATCCTCCTCTGATTTTCGCCCCTTGTGTTCTCCTCGTTTTTGTATTTTGCTTTTTTTTTCTTGCTCCTCGTATTCTTCTCCCCTGTTTCTTCGCCTCGGGTTTTTCACACTTCTCTTACTGCACGTAGTGCCACACTTTTGATCCTCCTCTGATTTTCTCCCCTTGTGTTCTCCTCGTTTTTGTATTTTGCTTTTTTTTTCTTGCTCCTCGTATTCTTCTCCCCTGTTTCTTCACATCAGCTTTTTCACACTTCTGTTACTCCTCGTAGTGGCATACTGTTGATCCTCCTCTGATTTTCGCCCCTTGTGTTCTCCTCGTTTTTGTATTTTGCTTTTTTTCTTGCTCCTCGTATTCTTCTCCCCTGTTTCTTCGCCTCGGGTTTTTCACACTTCTCTTACTCCACGTAGTGCCACACTTTTGATCCTCCTCTGATTTTCGCCCCTTGTGTTCTCCTCGTTTTTGTATGTTGCTTTTTTTTTCTTGCTCCTCGTATTCTTCTCCCCTGTTTCTTCGCCTCGGGTTTTTCACACTTCTCTTACTCCACGTAGTGGCATACGGTTGATCCTCCTCTGATTTTCGCCCCTTGTGTTCTCCTCGTTTTTGTATTTTGCTTTTTTTTCTTGCTCCTCGTATTCTTCTCCTCTGTTTCTTCACCTCGTGTTTTTCACACTTCTCTTGCTCCTCGTAGTGGCATACTGTTGATCCTCCTCTGATTTTCGCCCCTTGTGTTCTCCTCGATTTTGTATTTTGCTTTTTTTTTCTTGCTCCTCGTATTCTTCTCCCCTGTTTCTTCACATCAGCTTTTTCACAGTTCTCTTACTCCTCGTAGTGGCATACTGTTGATCCTCCTCTGATTTTCGCCCCTTGTGTTCTCCTCGTTTTTGTATTTTGCTTTTTTTTTCTTGCTCCTCGTATTCTTCTCCCCTGTTTCTTCGCCTCGGGTTTTTCACACTTCTCTTACTCCACGTAGTCCCACCCTTTTGATCCTCCTCTGATTTTCGCCCCTTGTGTTCTCCTCGTTTTTGTATTTTGCTTTTTTTTTCTTGCTCCTCGTATTCTTCTCCCCTGTTACTTCGCCTCGGGTTTTTCACACTTTTCTTACTCCACCTAGTGCCACACTTTTGATCCTCCTCTGATTTTCGCCCCTTGTGTTCTCCTCGTTTTTGTATTTTGCTTTTTTTTTCTTGCTCCTCGTATTCTTCTCCCCTGTTTCTTCGCCTCGGGTTTTTCACACTTCTCTTACTCCACCTAGTGGCATACTGTTGATCCTCCTCTGATTTTCGCCCCTTGTGTTCTCCTCGTTTTTGTATTTTGCTTTTTTTTTCTTGCTCCTCGTATTCTTCTCCCCTGTTTCTTCGCCTCGTGTGTTTCCCACTTCTCTTGCTCCTCGTAGTGGCATACTGTTGATCCTCCTCTGATTTTCGCCCCTTGTGTTCTCCTCGTTTTTGTATTTTGCTTTTTTTTTCTTGCTCCTCGTATTCTTCTCCCCTGTTTCTTCGCCTCGGGTTTTTCACACTTCTCTTACTCCACGTAGTGGCATACGGTTGATCCTCCTCTGATTTTCGCCCCTTGTGTTCTCCTCGTTTTTGTATTTTGCTTTTTCTTCTTGCTCCTCGTATTCTTCTCCCCTGTTTCTTCGCCTCGGGTTTTTCACACTTCTCTTACTCCTCGTAGTGGCATACTGTTGATCCTCCTCTGATTTTCGCCCCTTGTGTTCTCCTCGTTTTTGTATTTTGCTTTTTTTTTCTTTCTCCTCGTATTCTTCTCCCCTGTTTCTTCACCTCGGGTTTTTCACATCTCTTACTCCACGTAGTGCCTCACTTTGGATCCTCCTCTGATTTTCACCCCTTGTGTTCTCCTCGTTTTTGTATTTTGCTTTTTTTTTCTTGCTCTTCGTATTCTTCTCCCCTGTTTCTTCGCCTCACGTTTTTCACACTTCTCTTACTCCACGTAGTGCCACACTTTTGATCCTCCTCTGATTTTCGCCCCTTGTGTTCTCCTCGTTTTTGTATTTTGCTTTTTTTTTCTTGCTCCTCGTATTCTTCTCCCCTGTTTCTTTGGCTCGGTTTTTCACACGTCTCTTACTCCACGTAGTGCCACACTTTTGATCCTCCTCTGATTTTCGCCCCTTGTGTTCTCCTCGTTTTTGTATTTTGCTTTTTTTTCTTGCTCCTCGTATTCTTCTCCCCTGTTTCTTCGCCTCGGGTTTGTCACATCTCTTACTCCACTTAGTGCCACAATTTTGATCCTCCTCTGATTTTGCCACTTGTGTTCTCCTCGTTTTTGTATTTTGCTTTTTTTTTCTTGCTCCTCTTATTCTTCTCCCCTGCTTCTTCGCCTCGGGTTTTTCACACTTCTCTTACTCCACGTAGTGCCACACTTTGGATCCTCCTCTGATTTTCGCCCCTTGTGTTCTCCTCGTTTTTGTATTTTGCTTTTTTTTTCTTGCTCCTCTTATTCTTCTCCCCTGTTTCTTCGCCTCGGGTTTTTCACACTTCTCTTACTCCACGTAGTGGCATACGGTTGATCCTCCTCTGATTTTCGCCCCTTATGTTCTCCTCGTTTTTGTATTTTGCTTTTTCTTCTTGCTCCTCGTATTCTTCTCCCCTGTTTCTTCGCCTCGGGTTTTCACACTTCTCTTGCTCCTCGTAGTGGCATACTGTTGATCCTCCTCTGATTTTCGCCCCTTGTGTTCTCCTCGTTTTTGTATTTTGCTTTTTTTTTCTTGCTCCTCGTATTCTTCTCCCCTGTTTCTTCACATCAGCTTTTTCACACTTCTCTTACTCCTCGTAGTGGCATACTGGTGATCCTCCTCTGATTTTCGCCCCTTGTGTTCTCCTCGTTTTTGTATTTTGCTTTTTTTTTCTTGCTCCTCGTATTCTTCTCCCCTGTTTCTTCACATCAGCTTTTTCACACTTCTGTTACTCCTCGTAGTGGCATACTGTTGATCCTCCTCTGATTTTCGCCCCTTGTGTTCTCCTCGTTTTTGTATTTTGCTTTTTTTTTCTTGCTCCTCGTATTCTTCTCCCCTGTTTCTTCGCCTCGTGTGTTTCCCACTTCTCTTGCTCCTCGTAGTGGCATACTGTTGATCCTCCTCTGATTTTCGCCCCTTGTGTTCTCCTCGTTTTTGTATTTTGCTTTTTTTTTCTTGCTCCTCGTATTCTTCTCCCCTGTTTCTTCGCCTCGGGTTTTTCACACTTCTCTTACTCCACCTAGTGCCACACTTTTGATCCTCCTCTGATTTTCGCCACTTGTGTTCTCCTCGTTTTTGTATTTTGCTTTTTTTTTATTGCTCCTCGTATTCTTCTCCCCTGTTTCTTCGCCTCGGGTTTTTCACACTTCTCTTACTCCACGTAGTGGCATACTGTTGATCCTCCTCTGATTTTCGCCCCTTGTGTTCTCCTCGTTTTTGTATTTTGCTTTTTTTTCATGCTCCTCGTATTCTTCTCCCCTGTTTCTTCACCTCGGGTTTTTCACACTTCTCTTGCTCCTCGTAGTGGCATACTGTTGATCCTCCTCTGATTTTCGCCCCTTGTGTTCTCCTCGTTTTTGTATTTTGCTTTTTTTTTCTTGCTCCTCTTATTCTTCTCCCCTGTTTCTTTGCCTCGGGTTTTTCACACTTCTCTTACTCCACGTAGTGGCATATGGTTGATCCTCCTCTGATTTTCGCCCCTTGTGTTCTCCGCGTTTTTGTATTTTGCTTTTTCTTCTTGCTCCTCGTATTCTTCTCCCCTGTTTCTTCGCCTCGGGTTTTTCACACTTCTCTTACTCCTCGTAGTGGCATACTGTTGATCCTCCTCTGATTTTCGTCCCTTGTGTTCTCCTCGTTTTTGTATTTTGCTTTTTTTTCTTGCTCCTCGTATTCTTCTCCCCTGTTTCTTCGCCTCGGGTTTTTCACACTTCTCTTACTCCACGTAGTGCCACACTTTGGATCCTCCTCTGATTTTCGCCCCTTGTGTTCTCCTCGTTTTTGTTTTTTGCTTTTTTTTTCTTGCTCCTCGTATTCTTCTCCCCTGTTTCTTCGCCTCGGGTTTTTCACACTTCTCTTACTGCACGTAGTGCCACACTTTTGATCCTCCTCTGATTTTCTCCCCTTGTGTTCTCCTCGTTTTTGTATTTTGCTTTTTTTTTCTTGCTCCTCGTATTCTTCTCCCCTGTTTCTTCACATCAGCTTTTTCACACTTCTGTTACTCCTCGTAGTGGCATACTGTTGATCCTCCTCTGATTTTCGCCCCTTGTGTTCTCCTCGTTTTTGTATTTTGCTTTTTTTCTTGCTCCTCGTATTCTTCTCCCCTGTTTCTTCGCCTCGGGTTTTTCACACTTCTCTTACTCCACGTAGTGCCACACTTTTGATCCTCCTCTGATTTTCGCCCCTTGTGTTCTCCTCGTTTTTGTATGTTGCTTTTTTTTTCTTGCTCCTCGTATTCTTCTCCCCTGTTTCTTCGCCTCGGGTTTTTCACACTTCTCTTACTCCACGTAGTGGCATACGGTTGATCCTCCTCTGATTTTCGCCCCTTGTGTTCTCCTCGTTTTTGTATTTTGCTTTTTTTTCTTGCTCCTCGTATTCTTCTCCTCTGTTTCTTCACCTCGTGTTTTTCACACTTCTCTTGCTCCTCGTAGTGGCATACTGTTGATCCTCCTCTGATTTTCGCCCCTTGTGTTCTCCTCGATTTTGTATTTTGCTTTTTTTTTCTTGCTCCTCGTATTCTTCTCCCCTGTTTCTTCACATCAGCTTTTTCACACTTCTCTTACTCCTCGTAGTGGCATACTGTTGATCCTCCTCTGATTTTCGCCCCTTGTGTTCTCCTCGTTTTTGTATTTTGCTTTTTTTTTCTTGCTCCTCGTATTCTTCTCCCCTGTTTCTTCGCCTCGGGTTTTTCACACTTCTCTTACTCCACGTAGTCCCACCCTTTTGATCCTCCTCTGATTTTCGCCCCTTGTGTTCTCCTCGTTTTTGTATTTTGCTTTTTTTTTCTTGCTCCTCGTATTCTTCTCCCCTGTTACTTCGCCTCGGGTTTTTCACACTTTTCTTACTCCACCTAGTGCCACACTTTTGATCCTCCTCTGATTTTCGCCCCTTGTGTTCTCCTCGTTTTTGTATTTTGCTTTTTTTTTCTTGCTCCTCGTATTCTTCTCCCCTGTTTCTTCGCCTCGGGTTTTTCACACTTCTCTTACTCCACCTAGTGGCATACTGTTGATCCTCCTCTGATTTTCGCCCCTTGTGTTCTCCTCGTTTTTGTATTTTGCTTTTTTTTTCTTGCTCCTCGTATTCTTCTCCCCTGTTTCTTCGCCTCGTGTGTTTCCCACTTCTCTTGCTCCTCGTAGTGGCATACTGTTGATCCTCCTCTGATTTTCGCCCCTTGTGTTCTCCTCGTTTTTGTATTTTGCTTTTTTTTTCTTGCTCCTCGTATTCTTCTCCCCTGTTTCTTCGCCTCGGGTTTTTCACACTTCTCTTACTCCACGTAGTGGCATACGGTTGATCCTCCTCTGATTTTCGCCCCTTGTGTTCTCCTCGTTTTTGTATTTTGCTTTTTTTTCTTGCTCCTCGTATTCTTCTCCCCTGTTTCTTCGCCTCGGGTTTTTCACACTTCTCTTACTCCTCGTAGTGGCATACTGTTGATCCTCCTCTGATTTTCGCCCCTTGTGTTCTCCTCGTTTTTGTTTTTTGCTTTTTTTTTCTTTCTCCTCGTATTCTTCTCCCCTGTTTCTTCACCTCGGGTTTTTCACATCTCTTACTCCACGTAGTGCCTCACTTTGGATCCTCCTCTGATTTTCACCCCTTGTGTTCTCCTCGTTTTTGTATTTTGCTTTTTTTTTCTTGCTCTTCGTATTCTTCTCCCCTGTTTCTTCGCCTCACGTTTTTCACACTTCTCTTACTCCACGTAGTGCCACACTTTTGATCCTCCTCTGATTTTCGCCCCTTGTGTTCTCCTCGTTTTTGTATTTTGCTTTTTTTTTCTTGCTCCTCGTATTCTTCTCCCCTGTTTCTTTGGCTCGGTTTTTCACACGTCTCTTACTCCACGTAGTGCCACACTTTTGATCCTCCTCTGATTTTCGCCCCTTGTGTTCTCCTCGTTTTTGTATTTTGCTTTTTTTTCTTGCTCCTCGTATTCTTCTCCCCTGTTTCTTCGCCTCGGGTTTGTCACATCTCTTACTCCACTTAGTGCCACAATTTTGATCCTCCTCTGATTTTGCCACTTGTGTTCTCCTCGTTTTTGTATTTTGCTTTTTTTTTCTTGCTCCTCTTATTCTTCTCCCCTGCTTCTTCGCCTCGGGTTTTTCACACTTCTCTTACTCCACGTAGTGCCACACTTTGGATCCTCCTCTGATTTTCGCCCCTTGTGTTCTCCTCGTTTTTGTATTTTGCTTTTTTTTTCTTGCTCCTCTTATTCTTCTCCCCTGTTTCTTCGCCTCGGGTTTTTCACACTTCTCTTACTCCACGTAGTGGCATACGGTTGATCCTCCTCTGATTTTCGCCCCTTATGTTCTCCTCGTTTTTGTATTTTGCTTTTTCTTCTTGCTCCTCGTATTCTTCTCCCCTGTTTCTTCGCCTCGGGTTTTCACACTTCTCTTGCTCCTCGTAGTGGCATACTGTTGATCCTCCTCTGATTTTCGCCCCTTGTGTTCTCCTCGTTTTTGTATTTTGCTTTTTTTTTCTTGCTCCTCGTATTCTTCTCCCCTGTTTCTTCACATCAGCTTTTTCACACTTCTCTTACTCCTCGTAGTGGCATACTGGTGATCCTCCTCTGATTTTCGCCCCTTGTGTTCTCCTCGTTTTTGTATTTTGCTTTTTTTTTCTTGGTCCTCGTATTCTTCTCCTCTGTTTCTTCACCTCGGGTTTTTCCTTCTTCTCTTGCTCCTCGTAGTGGCATACTGTTGATCCTCCTCTGATTTTCGCCCCTTGTGTTCTCCTCGTTTTTGTATTTTGCTTTTTTTTTCTTGGTCCTCGTATTCTTCTCCCCTGTTTCTTCACATCAGCTTTTTCACACTTCTCTTACTCCTCGTAGTGGCATACTGTTGATCCTTCTCTGATTTTCGCCCCTTGTGTTCTCCTCGTTTTTGTATTTTGTTTTTTTTTTCTTGCTCCTCGTATTCTTCTCCCCTGTTACTTCGCCTCGGGTTTTTCCACACTTTTCTTACTCCACCTAGTGCCACACTTTTGATCCTCCTCTGATTTTCGCCCCTTGTGTTCTCCTCGTTTTTGTATTTTGCTTTTTTTTTCTTGCTCCTCGTACTCTTCTCCCCTGTTTCTTCGCCTCGGGTTTTTCACACTTCTCTTACTCCACCTAGTGGCATACTGTTGATCCTCCTCTGATTTTCGCCCCTTGTGTTCTCCTCGTTTTTGTATTTTGCTTTTTTTTTCTTGCTCCTCGTATTCTTCTCCCCTGTTTCTTCGCCTCGTGTTTTTCCCACTTCTCTTGCTCCTCGTAGTGGCATACTGGTGATCCTCCTCTGATTTTCGCCCCTTGTGTTCTCCTCGTTTTTGTATTTTGCTTTTTTTTTCTTGCTCCTCGTATTCTTCTCCCCTGTTTCTTCGCCTCGAGTTTTTCACACTTCTCTTACTCCACGTAGTGCCACCCTTTTGATCCTCCTCGGATTTTCGCCCCTTGTGTTCTCCTCGTTTTTGTATTTTGCTTTTTTTTCTTGCTCCTCGTATTCTTCTCCCCTGTTTCTTCACATCAGCTTTTTCACACTTCTCTTACTCCTCGTAGTGGCATACTGTTGATCCTCCTCTGATTTTCGCCCCTTGTGTTCTCCTCGTTTTTGTATTTTGCTTTTTTTTTCTTGCTCCTCGTATTCTTCTCCCCTGTTTCTTCGCCTCGGGTTTTTCACACTTCTCTTACTCCACGTCGTCCCACCCTTTTGATCCTCCTCTGATTTTCGCCCCTTGTGTTCTCCTCGTTTTTGTATTTTGCTTTTTTTTTCTTGCTCCTCGTATTCTTCTCCCCTGTTTCTTCGTCTCGGGTTTTTCACACTTCTCTTACTCCACCTAGTGCCACACTTTTGATCCTCCTCTGATTTTCGCCCCTTGTGTTCTCCTCGTTTTTGTATTTTGCTTTTTTTTTATTGCTCCTCGTATTCTTCTCCCCTGTTTCTTCGCCTCGGGTTTTTCACACTTCTCTTACTCCACGTAGTGGCATACTGTTGATCCTCCTCTGATTTTCGCCCCTTGTGTTCTCCTCGTTTTTGTATTTTGCTTTTTTTTCATGCTCCTCGTATTCTTCTCCCCTGTTTCTTCGCCTCGGGTTTTTCACACTTCTCTTGCTCCTCGTAGTGGCATACTGTTGATCCTCCTCTGATTTTCGCCCCTTGTGTTCTCCTCGTTTTTGTATTTTGCTTTTTTTTTCTTGCTCCTCGTATTCTTCTCCCCTGTTTCTTCGTCTCGGGTTTTTCACACTTCTCTTACTCCACCTAGTGCCACACTTTTGATCCTCCTCTGATTTTCGCCCCTTGTGTTCTCCTCGTTTTTGTATTTTGCTTTTTTTTTATTGCTCCTCGTATTCTTCTCCCCTGTTTCTTCGCCTCGGGTTTTTCACACTTCTCTTACTCCACGTAGTGGCATACTGTTGATCCTCCTCTGATTTTCGCCCCTTGTGTTCTCCTCGTTTTTGTATTTTGCTTTTTTTTCATGCTCCTCGTATTCTTCTCCCCTGTTTCTTCGCCTCGGGTTTTTCACACTTCTCTTGCTCCTCGTAGTGGCATACTGTTGATCCTCCTCTGATTTTCGCCCCTTGTGTTCTCCTCGTTTTTGTATTTTGCTTTTTTTTTCTTGCTCCTCGTATTCTTCTCCTCTGTTTCTTCACCTCGTGTTTTTCACACTTCTCTTGCTCCTCGTAGTGGCATACTGTTGATCCTCCTCTGATTTTCGCCCCTTGTGTTCTCCTCGATTTTGTATTTTGCTTTTTTTTTCTTGCTCCTCGTATCTTCTCCCCTGTTTCTTCACATCAGCTTTTTCACACTTCTCTTACTCCTCGTAGTGGCATACTGTTGATCCTCCTCTGATTTTCGCCCCTTGTGTTCTCCTCGTTTTTGTATTTTGCTTTTTTTTTCTTGCTCCTCGTATTCTTCTCCCCTGTTTCTTCGCCTCGGGTTTTTCACACTTCTCTTACTCCACGTCGTCCCACCCTTTTGATCCTCCTCTGATTTTCGCCCCTTGTGTTCTCCTCGTTTTTGTATTTTGCTTTTTTTTTCTTGCTCCTCGTATTCTTCTCCCCTGTTTCTTCGTCTCGGGTTTTTCACACTTCTCTTACTCCACCTAGTGCCACACTTTTGATCCTCCTCTGATTTTCGCCCCTTGTGTTCTCCTCGTTTTTGTATTTTGCTTTTTTTTTATTGCTCCTCGTATTCTTCTCCCCTGTTTCTTCGCCTCGGGTTTTTCACACTTCTCTTACTCCACGTAGTGGCATACTGTTGATCCTCCTCTGATTTTCGCCCCTTGTGTTCTCCTCGTTTTTGTATTTTGCTTTTTTTTCATGCTCCTCGTATTCTTCTCCCCTGTTTCTTCGCCTCGGGTTTTTCACACTTCTCTTGCTCCTCGTAGTGGCATACTGTTGATCCTCCTCTGATTTTCGCCCCTTGTGTTCTCCTCGTTTTTGTATTTTGCTTTTTTTTTCTTGCTCCTCGTATTCTTCTCCCCTGTTTCTTCGCCTCGGGTTTTTCACACTTCTCTTACTCCACGTAGTGGCATACGGTTGATCCTCCTCTGATTTTCGCCCCTTGTGTTCTCCTCGTTTTTGTATTTTGCTTTTTCTTCTTGCTCCTCGTATTCTTCTCCCCTGTTTCTTCGCCTCGGGTTTTTCACACTTCTCTTACTCCTCGTAGTGGCATACTGTTGATCCTCCTCTGATTTTCGTCCCTTGTGTTCTCCTCGTTTTTGTATTTTGCTTTTTTTTCTTGCTCCTCGTATTCTTCTCCCCTGTTTCTTCGCCTCGGGTTTTTCACACTTCTCTTACTCCACGTAGTGCCACACTTTGGATCCTCCTCTGATTTTCGCCCCTTGTGTTCTCCTCGTTTTTGTATTTTGCTTTTTTTTTCTTGCTCCTCGTATTCTTCTCCCCTGTTTCTTCGCCTCGGGTTTTTCACACTTCTCTTACTCCACGTAGTGCCACACTTTTGATCCTCCTCTGATTTTCTCCCCTTGTGTTCTCCTCGTTTTTGTATTTTGCTTTTTTTTTCTTGCTCCTCGTATTCTTCTCCCCTGTTTCTTCACATCAGCTTTTTCACACTTCTGTTACTCCTCGTAGTGGCATACTGTTGATCCTCCTCTGATTTTCGCCCCTTGTGTTCTCCTCGTTTTTGTATTTTGCTTTTTTTTTCTTGCTCCTCGTATTCTTCTCCCCTGTTTCTTCGCCTCGGGTTTTTCACACTTCTCTTACTCCACCTAGTGCCACAATGCAGATCCTCCTCTGATTTTCGCCCCTTGTGTTCTACTCGTTTTTGTATTTTGCTTTTTTTTTATTGCTCCTCTTATTCTTCTCCCCTGTTTCTTCGCCTCGGGTTTTTCACACTTCTCTTACTCCACGTAGTGGCATACGGTTGATCCTCCTCTGATTTTCGCCTCTTGTGTTCTCCTCGTTTTTGTATTTTGCTTTTTTTACTTGCTCCTCGTATTCTTCTCCTCTGTTTCTTCACCTCGTGTTTTTCACACTTCTCTTACTCCACCTAGTGGCATACTGTTGATCCTCCTCTGATTTTCGCCCCTTGTGTTCTCCTCGTTTTTGTATTTTGCTTTTTTTTTCTTGCTCCTCGTATTCTTCTCCCCTGTTTCTTCACATCAGCTTTTTCACACTTCTCTTACTCCTCGTAGTGGCATACTGGTGATCCTCCTCTGATTTTCGCCCCTTGTGTTCTCCTCGTTTTTGTATTTTGCTTTTTTTTTCTTGCTCCTCGTATTTTTCTCCCCTGTTTCTTCGCCTCGGGTTTTTCACACTTCTCTTACTCCACGTAGTGCCACACTTTTGATCCTCCACTGATTTTCGCCCCTTGTGTTCTCCTCGTTTTTGTATTTTGCTTTTTTTTTCTTGCTCCTCGTATTCTTCTCCCCTGTTTCTTCGCCTCGGGTTTTTCACACTTCTCTTACTCCACGTAGTCCCACCCTTTTGATCCTCCTCTGATTTTCGCCCCTTGTGTTCTCCTCGTTTATGTATTTTGCTTTTTTTCTTGCTCCTCGTATTCTTCTCCCCTGTTTCTTCGCCTCGGGTTTTTCACACTTCTCTTACTCCACCTAGTGCCACACTTTTGATCCTCCTCTGATTTTCACCCCTTGTGTTCTCCTCGTTTTTGTATTTTGCTTTTTTTTTCTTGCTCCTCGTATTCTTCTCCCCTGTTTCTTCGCCTCGGGTTTTTCACACTTCTCTTACTCCACGTAGTGGCATACGGTTGATCCTCCTCTGATTTTCGCCCCTTGTGTTCTCCTCGTTTTTGTATTTTGCTTTTTTTTCTTGCTCCTCGTATTCTTCTCCTCTGTTTCTTCACCTCGTGTTTTTCACACTTCTCTTGCTCCTCGTAGTGGCATACTGTTGATCCTCCTCTGATTTTCGCCCCTTGTGTTCTCCTCGATTTGTATTTTGCTTTTTTTTTCTTGCTCCTCGTATTCTTCTCCCCTGTTTCTTCACTTCAGCTTTTTCACACTTCTCTTACTCCTCGTAGTGGCATACTGTTGATCCTCCTCTGATTTTCGCCCCTTGTGTTCTCCTCGTTTTTGTATTTTGCTTTTTTTTTCTTGCTCCTCGTATTCTTCTCCCCTGTTTCTTCGCCTCGTGTGTTTCCCACTTCTCTTGCTCCTCGTAGTGGCATACTGTTGATCCTCCTCTGATTTTCGCCCCTTGTGTTCTCCTCGTTTTTGTATTTTGCTTTTTTTTTCTTGCTCCTCGTATTCTTCTCCCCTGTTTCTTCGCCTCGGGTTTTTCACACTTCTCTTACTCCACCTAGTGCCACACTTTTGATCCTCCTCTGATTTTCGCCCCTTGTGTTCTCCTCGTTTTTGTATTTTGCTTTTTTTTTATTGCTCCTCGTATTCTTCTCCCCTGTTTCTTCCCTTCGGGTTTTTCACACTTCTCTTGCTCCTCGTAGTGGCATACTGTTGATCCTCCTCTGATTTTCGCTCCTTGTGTTCTCCTCGTTTTTGTATTTTGCTTTTTTTTTCTTGCTCCTCTTATTCTTCTCCCCTGTTTCTTCGCCTCGGGTTTTTCACACTTCTCTTACTCCACGTAGTGGCATACGGTTGATCCTCCTCTGATTTTCGCCCCTTGTGTTCTCCTCGTTTTTGTATTTTGCTTTTTCTTCTTGCTCCTCGTATTCTTCTCCCCTGTTTCTTCGCCTCGGGTTTTTCACACTTCTCTTACTCCTCGTAGTGGCATACTGTTGATCCTCCTCTGATTTTCGTCCCTTGTGTTCTCCTCGTTTTTGTATTTTGCTTTTTTTCCTGCTCCTCGTATTCTTCTCCCTTGTTTCTTCGCCTCGGGTTTTTCACACTTCTCTTACTCCACGTAGTGCCACACTTTTGATCCTCCTCTGATTTTCGCCCCTTGTGTTCTCCTCGTTTTTGTATTTTGCTTTTTTTTTCTTGCTCCTCGTATTCTTCTCCCCTGTTTCTTCGCCTCGCGTTTTTCACACTTCTCTTACTCCACGTAGTGCCACACTTTTGATCCTCCTCTGATTTTCTCCCCTTGTGTTCTCCTCGTTTTTGTATTTTGCTTTTTTTTTCTTGCTCCTCGTATTCTTCTCCCCTGTTTCTTCACATCAGCTTTTTCACACTTCTGTTACTCCTCGTAGTGGCATACTGTTGATCCTCCTCTGATTTTCGCCCCTTGTGTTCTCCTCGTTTTTGTATTTTGCTTTTTTTCTTGCTCCTCGTATTCTTCTCCCCTGTTTCTTCGCCTCGGGTTTTTCACACTTCTCTTACTCCACGTAGTGCCACACTTTTGATCCTCCTCTGATTTTCGCCCCTTGTGTTCTCCTCGTTTTTGTATGTTGCTTTTTTTTTCTTGCTCCTCGTATTCTTCTCCCCTGTTTCTTCGCCTCGGGTTTTTCACACTTCTCTTACTCCACGTAGTGGCATACGGTTGATCCTCCTCTGATTTTCGCCCCTTGTGTTCTCCTCGTTTTTGTATTTTGCTTTTTTTTCTTGCTCCTCGTATTCTTCTCCTCTGTTTCTTCACCTCGTGTTTTTCACACTTCTCTTGCTCCTCGTAGTGGCATACTGTTGATCCTCCTCTGATTTTCGCCCCTTGTGTTCTCCTCGATTTTGTATTTTGCTTTTTTTTTCTTGCTCCTCGTATTCTTCTCCCCTGTTTCTTCACATCAGCTTTTTCACACTTCTCTTACTCCTCGTAGTGGCATACTGTTGATCCTCCTCTGATTTTCGCCCCTTGTGTTCTCCTCGTTTTTGTATTTTGCTTTTTTTTTCTTGCTCCTCGTATTCTTCTCCCCTGTTTCTTCGCCTCGGGTTTTTCACACTTCTCTTACTCCACGTAGTCCCACCCTTTTGATCCTCCTCTGATTTTCGCCCCTTGTGTTCTCCTCGTTTTTGTATTTTGCTTTTTTTTTCTTGCTCCTCGTATTCTTCTCCCCTGTTACTTCGCCTCGGGTTTTTCACACTTTTCTTACTCCACCTAGTGCCACACTTTTGATCCTCCTCTGATTTTCGCCCCTTGTGTTCTCCTCGTTTTTGTATTTTGCTTTTTTTTTCTTGCTCCTCGTATTCTTCTCCCCTGTTTCTTCGCCTCGGGTTTTTCACACTTCTCTTACTCCACCTAGTGGCATACTGTTGATCCTCCTCTGTTTTTCGCCCCTTGTGTTCTCCTCGTTTTTGTATTTTGCTTTTTTTTTCTTGCTCCTCGTATTCTTCTCCCCTGTTTCTTCGCCTCGTGTGTTTCCCACTTCTCTTGCTCCTCGTAGTGGCATACTGTTGATCCTCCTCTGATTTTCGCCCCTTGTGTTCTCCTCGTTTTTGTATTTTGCTTTTTTTTTCTTGCTCCTCGTATTCTTCTCCCCTGTTTCTTCGCCTCGGGTTTTTCACACTTCTCTTACTCCACGTAGTGGCATACGGTTGATCCTCCTCTGATTTTCGCCCCTTGTGTTCTCCTCGTTTTTGTATTTTGCTTTTTCTTCTTGCTCCTCGTATTCTTCTCCCCTGTTTCTTCGCCTCGGGTTTTTCACACTTCTCTTACTCCTCGTAGTGGCATACTGTTGATCCTCCTCTGATTTTCGCCCCTTGTGTTCTCCTCGTTTTTGTATTTTGCTTTTTTTTTCTTTCTCCTCGTATTCTTCTCCCCTGTTTCTTCACCTCGGGTTTTTCACATCTCTTACTCCACGTAGTGCCTCACTTTGGATCCTCCTCTGATTTTCACCCCTTGTGTTCTCCTCGTTTTTGTATTTTGCTTTTTTTTTCTTGCTCTTCGTATTCTTCTCCCCTGTTTCTTCGCCTCACGTTTTTCACACTTCTCTTACTCCACGTAGTGCCACACTTTTGATCCTCCTCTGATTTTCGCCCCTTGTGTTCTCCTCGTTTTTGTATTTTGCTTTTTTTTTCTTGCTCCTCGTATTCTTCTCCCCTGTTTCTTTGGCTCGGTTTTTCACACGTCTCTTACTCCACGTAGTGCCACACTTTTGATCCTCCTCTGATTTTCGCCCCTTGTGTTCTCCTCGTTTTTGTATTTTGCTTTTTTTTCTTGCTCCTCGTATTCTTCTCCCCTGTTTCTTCGCCTCGGGTTTGTCACATCTCTTACTCCACTTAGTGCCACAATTTTGATCCTCCTCTGATTTTGCCACTTGTGTTCTCCTCGTTTTTGTATTTTGCTTTTTTTTTCTTGCTCCTCTTATTCTTTTCCCCTGCTTCTTCGCCTCGGGTTTTTCACACTTCTCTTACTCCACGTAGTGCCACACTTTGGATCCTCCTCTGATTTTCGCCCCTTGTGTTCTCCTCGTTTTTGTATTTTGCTTTTTTTTTCTTGCTCCTCTTATTCTTCTCCCCTGTTTCTTCGCCTCGGGTTTTTCACACTTCTCTTACTCCACGTAGTGGCATACGGTTGATCCTCCTCTGATTTTCGCCCCTTATGTTCTCCTCGTTTTTGTATTTTGCTTTTTCTTCTTGCTCCTCGTATTCTTCTCCCCTGTTTCTTCGCCTCGGGTTTTCACACTTCTCTTGCTCCTCGTAGTGGCATACTGTTGATCCTCCTCTGATTTTCGCCCCTTGTGTTCTCCTCGTTTTTGTATTTTGCTTTTTTTTTCTTGCTCCTCGTATTCTTCTCCCCTGTTTCTTCACATCAGCTTTTTCACACTTCTCTTACTCCTCGTAGTGGCATACTGGTGATCCTCCTCTGATTTTCGCCCCTTGTGTTCTCCTCGTTTTTGTATTTTGCTTTTTTTTTCTTGCTCCTCGTATTCTTCTCCCCTGTTTCTTCGCCTCGAGTTTTTCACACTTCTCTTAATCCACGTAGTGCCACCCTTTTGATCCTCCTCGGATTTTCGCCCCTTGTGTTCTCCTCGTTTTTGTATTTTGCTTTTTTTTCCTGCTCCTCGTATTCTTCTCCCCTGTTTCTTCGCCTCGGGTTTTTCACACTTCTCTTACTCCACGTAGTGGCATACTGTTGATCCTCCTCTGATTTTCGCCCCTTGTGTTCTCCTCGTTTTTGTATTTTGCTTTTCTTTCTTGCTCCTCGTATTCTTCTCCCCTGTTTCTTCGCCTCGGGTTTTTCACACTTCTCTTACTCCACCTAGTGCCACACTTTTGATCCTCCTCTGATTTTCGCCCCTTGTGTTCTCCTCGTTTTTGTATTTTGCTTTTTTTTTCTTGCTCCTCGTATTCTTCTCCCCTGTTTCTTCCCTTCGGGTTTTTCACACTTCTCTTACTCCACGTAGTGCCACAATTTTGATCCTTCTCTGATTTTCGCCCCTTGTGTTCTCCTCGTTTTTGTATTTTGCTTTTTTTTCTTGCTCCTCGTATTCTTCTCCTCTGTTTCTTCACCTCGGGTTTTTCCTTCTTCTCTTGCTCCTCGTAGTGGCATACTGTTGATCCTCCTCTGATTTTCGCCCCTTGTGTTCTCCTCGTTTTTGTATTTTGCTTTTTTTTTCTTGGTCCTCGTATTCTTCTCCCCTGTTTCTTCACATCAGCTTTTTCACACTTCTCTTACTCCTCGTAGTGGCATACTGTTGATCCTTCTCTGATTTTCGCCCCTTGTGTTCTCCTCGTTTTTGTATTTTGTTTTTTTTTTCTTGCTCCTCGTATTCTTCTCCCCTGTTACTTCGCCTCGGGTTTTTCCACACTTTTCTTACTCCACCTAGTGCCACACTTTTGATCCTCCTCTGATTTTCGCCCCTTGTGTTCTCCTCGTTTTTGTATTTTGCTTTTTTTTTCTTGCTCCTCGTACTCTTCTCCCCTGTTTCTTCGCCTCGGGTTTTTCACACTTCTCTTACTCCACCTAGTGGCATACTGTTGATCCTCCTCTGATTTTCGCCCCTTGTGTTCTCCTCGTTTTTGTATTTTGCTTTTTTTTTCTTGCTCCTCGTATTCTTCTCCCCTGTTTCTTCGCCTCGTGTGTTTCCCACTTCTCTTGCTCCTCGTAGTGGCATACTGTTGATCCTCCTCTGATTTTCGCCCCTTGTGTTCTCCTCGTTTTTGTATTTTGCTTTTTTTTTCTTGCTCCTCGTATTTTTCTCCCCTGTTTCTTCGCGTCGGGTTTTTCACACTTCTCTTACTCCACGTAGTTCCACACTTTTGATCCTCCTCTGATTTTCGCCCCTTGTGTTCTCCTCGTTTTTGTATTTTGCTTTTTTTTTCTTGCTCCTCGTATTCTTCTCCCCTGTTTCTTCGCCTCGAGTTTTTCACACTTCTCTTACTCCACGTAGTGCCACCCTTTTGATCCTCCTCGGATTTTCGCCCCTTGTGTTCTCCTCGTTTTTGTATTTTGCTTTTTTTTCTTGCTCCTCGTATTCTTCTCCCCTGTTTCTTCGCCTCGGGTTTTTCACACTTCTCTTACTCCACCTAGTGCCACACTTTTGATCCTCCTCTGATTTTCGCCCCTTGTGTTCTCCTCGTTTTTGTATTTTGCTTTTTTTTTCTTGCTCCTCGTATTCTTCTCCCCTGTTTCTTCCCTTCGGGTTTTTCACACTTCTCTTACTCCACGTAGAACCACAATTTTGATCCTTCTCTGATTTTCGCCCCTTGTGTTCTCCTCGTTTTTGTATTTTGCTTTTTTTTCTTGCTCCTCGTATTCTTCTCCACTGTTTCTTCGCCTCGGGTTTTTCACACTTCTCTTACTCCACCTAGTGCCACACTTTTGATCCTCCTCTGATTTTCGCCCCTTGTGTTCTCCTCGTTTTTGTATTTTGCTTTTTTTTTCTTGCTCCTCGTATTCTTCTCCCCTGTTTCTTCACCTCGGGTTTTTCACACTTCTCTTACTCCACGTAGTGCCACACTTTTCATCCTCCTCTGATTTTCGCCCCTTGTGTTCTCCTCGTTTTTGTATTTTGCTTTTTTTTTCTTGCTCCTCGTATTCTTCTCCCCTGTTTCTTCGCCTCGGGTTTTTCACACTTCTCTTACTACACGTAGTGCCACACTTTTGATCCTCCTCTGATTTTCGCCCCTTGTGTTCTCCTCGTTTTTGTATTTTGCTTTTTTTTTCTTGCTCCTCGTATTCTTCTCCCCTGTTTCTTTGCCTCGGGTTTATAACACTTCTCTTACTCCACGTAGTGGCATACTGTTGATCCTCCTCTGATTTTCGCCCCTTGTGTTCTCCTCGTTTTTGTATTTTGCTTTTTTTTCTTGCTCCTCGTATTCTTCTCCCCTGTTTCTTCGCCTCGGGTTTTCACACTTCTCTTGCTCCTCGTAGTGGCATACTGTTGATCCTCCTCTGATTTTGGCCCCTTTTGTTCTCCTCGTTTTTGTATTTTGCTTTTTTTTTCTTGCTCCTTGTATTCTTCTCCCCTGTTTCTTCGCCTCGGGTTTTCACACTTCTCTTGCTCCTCGTAGTGGCATACTGTTGATCCTCCTCTGATTTTCGCCCCTTGTGTTCTCCTCGTTTTTGTATTTTGCTTTTTTTTTCTTGCTCCTCGTATTCTTCTCCCCTGTTTCTTCCCCTCGGGTTTTTCACACTTCTCTTACTCCACGTAGTGGCATACGGTTGATCCTCCTCTGATTTTCGCCCCTTGTGTTCTCCTCGTTTTTGTATTTTGCTTTTTTTTTTTGCTCCTCGTATTTTTCTCCCCTGTTTTTTCCCCTCGGGTTTTTCACACTTCTCTTACTCCACGTAGTTCCACACTTTTGATCCTCCTCTGATTTTCGCCCCTTGTGTTCTCCTCGTTTTTGTATTTTGCTTTTTTTTTCTTGCTCCTCGTATTCTTCTCCCCTGTTTCTTCGCCTCGGGTTTTTCACACTTCTCTTACTCCACGTAGTGCCACCCTTTTGATCCTCCTCTGATTTTCGCCCCTTGTGTTCTCCTCGTTTTTGTATTTTGCTTTTTTTTCTTGCTCCTCGTATTCTTCTCCCCTGTTTCTTCGCCTCGGGTTTTTCACACTTCTCTTACTCCACGTAGTGCCACACTTTTGATCCTCCTCGGATTTTCGCCCCTTGTGTTCTCCTCGTTTTTGTATTTTGCTTTTTTTTTCTTGCTCCTCGTATTCTTCTCCCCTGTTTCTTCGCCTCGGATTTTTCACACTTCTCTTACTCCACGTAGTGCCACACTTTTGATCCTCCTCTGATTTTCACCCCTTGTGTTCTCCTCGTTTTTGTATTTTGCTTTTTTTTCTTGCTCCTCGTATTCTTCTCCCCTGTTTCTTCGCCTCGGGTTTTTCACACTTCTCTTACTCCACGTAGGGCCACACTTTGGATCCTCCTCTGATTTTCGCCCCTTGTGTTCTCCTCGTTTTTGTATTTTGCTTTTTTTTTCTTGCTCCTCGTATTCTTCTCCCCTGTTTCTTCGCCTCGGGTTTTTCACACTTCTCTTACTCCACGTAGTGCCACACTTTTGATCCTCCTCTGATTTTCTCCCCTTGTGTTCTCCTCGTTTTTGTATTTTGCTTTTTTTTTCTTGCTCCTCGTATTCTTCTCCCCTGTTTCTTCACATCAGCTTTTTCACACTTCTGTTACTCCTCGTAGTGGCATACTGTTGATCCTCCTCTGATTTTCGCCCCTTGTGTTCTCCTCGTTTTTGTATTTTGCTTTTTTTTTCTTGCTCCTCGTATTCTTCTCCCCTGTTTCTTCGCCTCTGGTTTTTCACACTTCTCTTACTCCACCTAGTGCCACACTTCAGATCCTCCTCTGATTTTCGCCCCTTGTGTTCTCCTAGTTTTTGTATTTTGCTTTTTTTTTCTTGCTCCTCGTATTTTTCTCCCCTGTTTCTTCGCCTCGGGTTTTTCACACTTCTCTTACTCCACGTAGTTCCACACTTTTGATCCTCCTCTGATTTTCGCCCCTTGTGTTCTCCTCGTTTTTGTATTTTGCTTTTTTTTCTTGCTCCTCGTATTCTTCTCCCCTGTTTCTTCGCCTCGGGTTTTTCACACTTCTCTTACTCCACGTAGTGCCACACTTTTGATCCTCCTCTGATTTTCGCCCCTTGTGTTCTCCTCGTTTTTGTATTTTGCTTTTTTTTTCTTGCTCCTCGTATTCTTCTCCCCTGTTTCTTCGCCTCGGGTTTTTCACACTTCTCTTACTCCACGTAGTGGCATACTGTTGATCCTCCTCTGATTTTCGCCCCTTGTGTTCTCCTCGTTTTTGTATTTTGCTTTTTTTTCTTGCTCCTCGTATTCTTCTCCCCTGTTTCTTCACCTCGTGTTTTTCACACTTCTCTTGCTCCTCGTAGTGGCATACTGTTGATCCTCCTCTGATTTTCGCCCCTTGTGTTCTCCTCGTTTTTGTATTTTGCTTTTTTTTTCTTGCTCCTCGTATTCTTCTCCCCTGTTTCTTCACATCAGCTTTTTCACACTTCTCTTACTCCTCGTAGTGGCATACTGTTGATCCTCCTCTGATTTTCGCCCCTTGTGTTCTCCTCGTTTTTGTATTTTGCTTTTTTTTTCTTGCTCCTCGTATTCTTCTCCCCTGTTTCTTCACCTCGGGTTTTTCACATCTCTTACTCCACGTAGTGCCACACTTTGGATCCTCCTCTGATTTTCACCCCTTGTGTTCTCCTCGTTTTTGTATTTTGCTTTTTTTTTCTTGCTCTTCGTATTCTTCTCCCCTGTTTCTTCGCCTCGCGTTTTTCACACTTCTCTTACTCCACGTAGTGCCACACTTTTGATCCTCCTCTGATTTTCGCCCCTTGTGTTCTCCTCGTTTTTGTATTTTGCTTTTTTTTTCTTGCTCCTCGTATTCTTCTCCCCTGTTTCTTTGGCTCGGTTTTTCACACTTCTCTTACTCCACGTAGTGCCACACTTTTGATCCTCCTCTGATTTTCGCCCCTTGTGTTCTCCTCGTTTTTGTATTTTGCTTTTTTTTCTTGCTCCTCGTATTCTTCTCCCCTGTTTCTTCGCCTCGGGTTTTTCACACTTCTCTTGCTCCTCGTAGTGGCATACTGTTGATCCTCCTCTGATTTTCGCCACTTGTGTTCTCCTCGTTTTTGTATTTTGCTTTTTTTTTCTTGCTCCTCGTATTCTTCTCCCCTGTTTCTTCACATCAGCATTTTCACACTTCTCTTACTCCTCGTAGTGGCATACTGTTGATCCTACTCTGATTTTCGCCCCTTGTGTTCTCCTCGTTTTTGTATTTTGCTTGTTTTTTCTTGCTCCTCGTATTCTTCTCCCCTGTTTGTTCACCTCGGGTTTTTCACACTTCTCTTACTCCACCTAGTGGCATACTGTTGATCCTCCTCTGATTTTCGCCCCTTGTGTTCTCCTCGTTTTTGTATTTTGCTTTTTTTTTCTTGCTCCTCGTATTCTTCTCCCCTGTTTCTTCGCCTCGGGTTTTTCACACTTCTCTTACTCCACCTAGTGCCACACTTTTGATCCTCCTCTGATTTTCGCCACTTGTGTTCTCCTCGTTTTTGTATTTTGCTTTTTTTTTATTGCTCCTCGTAATCTTCTCCCCTGTTTCTTCGCCTCGGTTTTTCACACTTCTCTTACTCCACGTAGTGGCATACTGTTGATCCTCCTCTGATTTTCGCCCCTTGTGTTCTCCTCGTTTTTGTATTTTGCTTTTTTTTCATGCTCCTCGTATTCTTCTCCGCTGTTTCTTCGCCTCGGGTTTTTCACACTTCTCTTGCTCCTCGTAGTGGCATACTGTTGATCCTCCTCTGATTTTCGCCCCTTGTGTTCTCCTCGTTTTTGTATTTTGCTTTTTTTTTCTTGCTCCTCTTATTCTTCTCCCCTGTTTCTTCGCCTCGGGTTTTTCACACTTCTCTTACTCCACGTAGTGGTATATGGTTGATCCTCCTCTGATTTTCGCCCCTTGTGTTCTCCTCGTTTTTGTATTTTGCTTTTTCTTCTTGCTCCTCGTATTCTTCTCCCCTGTTTCTTCGCCTCGGGTTTTTCACACTTCTCTTACTCCTCGTAGTGGCATACTGTTGATCCTCCTCTGATTTTCGCCCCTTGTGTTCTCCTCGTTTTTGGATTTTGCTTTTTTTTTCTTGCTCCTCGTATTCTTCTCCCCTGTTTCTTCACATCAGCTTTTTCACACTTCTCTTACTCCTCGTAGTGGCATACTGGTGATCCTCCTCTGATTTTCGCCCCTTGTGTTCTCCTCGTTTTTGTATTTTGCTTTTTTTTTCTTGCTCCTCGTATTTTTCTTCCCTTTTTCTTCGCCTCGGGTTTTTCACACTTCTCTTACTCCACGTAGTGCCACACTTTTGATCCTCCACTGATTTTCGCCCCTTGTGTTCTCCTCGTTTATGTATTTTGCTTTTTTTTTCTTGCTCCTCGTATTCTTCTCCCCTGTTTCTTCACCTCGGGTTTTTCACACTTCTCTTACTCCACGTAGTCCCACCCTTTTGATCCTCCTCTGATTTTCGCCCCTTGTGTTCTCCTCGTTTTTGTATTTTGCTTTTTTTCTTGCTCCTCTTATTCTTCTCCCCTGTTTCTTCGCCTCGGGTTTTTCACACTTCTCTTATTCCACGTAGTGCCACACTTTTGATCCTCCTCTGATTTTCGCCCCTTGTGTTCTCCTCGTTTTTGTATTTTGCTTTTTTTTTCTTGCTCCTCGTATTCTTCTCCCCTGTTTCTTCGCCTCGGGTTTTTCACACTTCTCTTACTCCACGTAGTGGCATACGGTTGATCCTCCTCTGATTTTCGCCCCTTGTGTTCTCCTCGTTTTTGTATTTTGCTTTTTCTTCTTGCTCCTCGTATTCTTCTCCCCTGTTTCTTCGCCTCGGGTTTTTCACACTTCTCTTACTCCTCGTAGTGGCATACTGTTGATCCTCCTCTGATTTTCGTCCCTTGTGTTCTCCTCGTTTTTGTATTTTGCTTTTTTTTCTTGCTCCTCGTATTCTTCTCCCTTGTTTCTTCGCCTCGGGTTTTTCACACTTCTCTTACTCCACGTAGTGCCACACTTTGGATCCTCCTCTGATTTTCGCCCCTTGTGTTCTCCTCGTTTTTGTATTTTGCTTTTTTTTTCTTGCTCCTCGTATTCTTCTCCCCTGTTTCTTCGCCTCGCGTTTTTCACACTTCTCTTACTCCACGTAGTGCCACACTTTTGATCCTCCTCTGATTTTCTCCCCTTGTGTTCTCCTCGTTTTTGTATTTTGCTTTTTTTTTCTTGCTCCTCGTATTCTTCTCCCCTGTTTCTTCACATCAGCTTTTTCACACTTCTGTTACTCCTCGTAGTGGCATACTGTTGATCCTCCTCTGATTTTCGCCCCTTGTGTTCTCCTCGTTTTTGTATTTTGCTTTTTTTCTTGCTCCTCGTATTCTTCTCCCCTGTTTCTTCGCCTCGGGTTTTTCACACTTCTCTTACTCCACGTAGTGCCACACTTTTGATCCTCCTCTGATTTTCGCCCCTTGTGTTCTCCTCGTTTTTGTATTTTGCTTTTTTTTTCTTGCTCCTCGTATTCTTCTCCCCTGTTTCTTCGCCTCGGGTTTTTCACACTTCTCTTACTCCACGTAGTGGCATACGGTTGATCCTCCTCTGATTTTCGCCCCTTGTGTTCTCCTCGATTTTGTATTTTGCTTTTTTTTCTTGCTCCTCGTATTCTTCTCCTCTGTTTCTTCACCTCGTGTTTTTCACACTTCTCTTGCTCCTCGTAGTGGCATACTGTTGATCCTCCTCTGATTTTCGCCCCTTGTGTTCTCCTCGATTTTGTATTTTGCTTTTTTTTTCGTGCTCCTCGTATTCTTCTCCCCTGTTTCTTCACATCAGCTTTTTCACACTTCTCTTACTCCTCGTAGTGGCATACTGTTGATCCTCCTCTGATTTTCGCCCCTTGTGTTCTCCTCGTTTTTGTATTTTGCTTTTTTTTTCTTGCTCCTCGTATTCTTCTCCCCTGTTTCTTCGCCTCGGGTTTTTCACACTTCTCTTACTCCACGTAGTCCCACCCTTTTGATCCTCCTCTGATTTTCGCCCCTTGTGTTCTCCTCGTTTTTGTATTTTGCTTTTTTTTTCTTGCTCCTCGTATTCTTCTCTCCTGTTACTTCGCCTCGGGTTTTTCACACTTTTCTTACTCCACCTAGTGCCACACTTTTGATCCTCCTCTGATTTTCGCCCCTTGTGTTCTCCTCGTTTTTGTATTTTGCTTTTTTTTTCTTGCTCCTCGTATTCTTCTCCCCTGTTTCTTCACCTCGGGTTTTTCACACTTCTCTTACTCCACCTAGTGGCATACTGTTGATCCTCCTCTGATTTTCGCCCCTTGTGTTCTCCTCGTTTTTGTATTTTGCTTTTTTTTTTCTTGCTCGTCTTATTCTTCTCCCCTGTTTCTTCGCCTCGGGTTTTTCACACTTCTCTTACTCCACGTAGTGGCATACGGTTGATCCTCCTCTGATTTTCGCCCCTTGTGTTCTCCTCGTTTTTGTATTTTGCTTTTTCTTCTTGCTCCTCGTATTCTTCTCCCCTGTTTCTTCGCCTCGGGTTTTTCACACTTCTCTTACTCCTCGTAGTGGCATACTGTTGATCCTCCTCTGATTTTCGCCCCTTGTGTTCTCCTCGTTTTTGTATTTTGCTTTTTTTTTCTTGCTCCTCGTATTCTTCTCCCCTGTTTCTTCGCCTCGGGTTTTTCACATCTCTTACTCCACGTAGTGCCTCACTTTTGATCCTCCTCTGATTTTCGCCCCTTGTGTTCTCCTCGTTTTTGTATTTTGCTTTTTTTTTCTTGCTCTTCGTATTCTTCTCCCCTGTTTCTTCGCCTCACGTTTTTCACACTTCTCTTACTCCACGTAGTGCCACACTTTTGATCCTCCTCTTATTTTCGCCCCTTGTGTTCTCCTCGTTTTTGTATTTTGCTTTTTTTTTCTTGCTCCTCGTATTCTTCTCCCCTGTTTCTTTGGCTCGGTTTTTCACACGTCTCTTACTCCACGTAGTGCCACACTTTTGATCCTCCTCTGATTTTCGCCCCTTGTGTTCTCCTCGTTTTTGTATTTTGCTTTTTGTTCTTGCTCCTCGTATTCTTCTCCCCTGTTTCTTCGCCTCGGGTTTTTCACATCTCTTACTCCACTTAGTGCCACAATTTTGATCCTCCTCTGATTTTGCCCCTTGTGTTCTCCTCGTTTTTGTATTTTGCTTTTTTTTTCTTGCTCCTCTTATTCTTCTCCCCTGCTTCTTCGCCTCGGGTTTTTCACACTTCTCTTACTCCACGTAGTGCCACACTTTGGATCCTCCTCTGATTTTCGCCCCTTGTGTTCTCCTCGTTTTTGTATTTTGCTTTTTTTTTCTTGCTCCTCGTATTCTTCTCCCCTGTTTCTTCGCCTCGTGTGTTTCCCACTTCTCTTGCTCCTCGTAGTGGCATACTGTTGATCCTCCTCTGATTTTCGCCCCTTGTGTTCTCCTCGTTTTTGTATTTTGCTTTTTCTTCTTGCTCCTCGTATTCTTCTCCCCTGTTTCTTCGCCTCGTGTGTTTCCCACTTCTCTTGCTCCTCGTAGTTGCATACTGTTGATCCTCCTCTGATTTTCGCCCCTTGTGTTCTCCTCGTTTTTGTATTTTGCTTTTTTTTTCTTGCTCCTCGTATTCTTCTCCCCTGTTTCTTCGCCTCGGGTTTTTCACACTTCTCTTACTCCACCTAGTGCCACACATCAGATCCTCCTCTGATTTTCGCCCCTTGTGTTCTCCTCGTTTTTGTATTTTGCTTTTTTTTTCTTGCTCCTCGTATTCTTCTCCCCTGTTTCTTCGCCTCGGGTTTTTCACACTTCTCTTACTCCACGTAGTGGCATACGGTTGATCCTCCTCTGATTTTCGTCCCTTGTGTTCTCCTCGTTTTTGTATTTTGCTTTTTTTTCTTGCTCCTCGTATTCTTCTCCTCTGTTTCTTCACCTCGTGTTTTTCACACTTCTCTTGCTCCTCGTAGTGGCATACTGTTGATCCTCCTCTGATTTTCGCCCCTTGTGTTCTCCTCGTTTTTGTATTTTGCTTTTTTTTTATTGCTCCTCGTATTCTTCTCCCCTGTTTCTTCACATCAGCTTTTTCACACTTCTCTTACTCCACGTAGTGGCATACTGTTGATCCTCCTCTGATTTTCGCCCCTTGTGTTCTCCTCGTTTTTGTATTTTGCTTTTTTTTCTTGCTCCTCGTATTCTTCTCCCCTGTTTCTTCGCCTCGGGTTTTCACACTTCTCTTGCTCCTCGTAGTGGCATATTTTTGATCCTCCTCTGATTTTCGCCCCTTTTGTTCTCCTCGTTTTTGTATTTTGCTTTTTTTTTCTTGCTCCTCGTATTCTTCTCCCCTGCTTCTTCGCCTCGGGTTTTTCACACTTCTCTTACTCCACCTAGTGGCATACTGTTGATCCTCCTCTGATTTTCGCCCCTTGTGTTCTCCTCGTTTTTGTATTTTGCTTTTTTTTTCTTGCTCCTCGTATTCTTCTCCCCTGTTTCTTCACATCAGCTTTTTCACACTTCTCTTACTTCTCGTAGTGGCATACTGGTGATCCTCCTCTGATTTTCGCCCCTTGTGTTCTCCTCGTTTTTGTATTTTGCTTTTTTTTTCTTGCTCCTCGTATTTTTTTCCCCTGTTTCTTCGCCTCGGGATTTTCACACTTCTCTTACTCCACGTAGTTCCACACTTTTGATCCTCCTCTGATTTTCGCCCCTTGTGTTCTCCTCGTTTTTGTATTTTGCTTTTTTTTTCTTGCTCCTCGTATTCTTCTCCCCTGTTTCTTTGCCTCGGGTTTTTCACACTTCTCTTACTCCACGTAGTGCCACCGTTTTGATCCTCCTCTGATTTTCGCCCCTTGTGTTCTCCTCGTTTTTGTATTTTGCTTTTTTTTTCTTGCTCCTCGTATTCTTCTCCCCTGTTTCTTCCCCTCGGGTTTTTCACACTTCTCTTACTCCACGTAGTGGCATACGGTTGATCCTCCTCTGATTTTCGCCCCTTGTGTTCTCCTCGTTTTTGTATTTTGCTTTTTTTTCTTGCTCCTCGTATTCTTCTCCTCTGTTTCTTCACCTCGTGTTTTTCACACTTCTCTTGCTCCTCGTAGTGGCATACTGTTGATCCTCCTCTGATTTTCGCCCCTTGTGTTCTCCTCGTTTTTGTATTTTGCTTTTTTTTTATTGCTCCTCGTATTCTTCTCCCCTGTTTCTTCACATCAGCTTTTTCACACTTCTCTTACTCCACGTAGTGGCATTCTGTTGATCCTCCTCTGATTTTCGCCCCTTGTGTTCTCCTCGTTTTTGTATTTTGCTTTTTTTTCTTGCTCCTCGTATTCTTCTCCCCTGTTTCTTCGCCTCGGGTTTTCACACTTCTCTTGCTCCTCGTAGTGGCATACTGTTGATCCTCCTCTGATTTTCGCCCCTTTTGTTCTCCTCGGTTTTGTATTTTGCTTTTTTTTTCTTGCTCCTCGTATTCTTCTCCCCTGTTTCTTCGCCTCGGGTTTTTCACACTTCTCTTACTCCACCTAGTGGCATACTGTTGATCCTCCTCTGATTTTCGCCCCTTGTGTTCTCCTCGTTTTTGTATTTTGCTTTTTTTTTCTTGCTCCTCGTATTCTTCTCCCCTGTTTCTTCACATCAGCTTTTTCACACTTCTCTTACTCCTCGTAGTGGCATACTGGTGATCCTCCTCTGATTTTCGCCCCTTGTGTTCTCCTCGTTTTTGTATTTTGCTTTTTTTTTCTTGCTCCTCGTATTTTTCTCCCCTGTTTCTTCGCCTCGGGTTTTTCACACTTCTCTTACTCCACGTAGTTCCACACTTTTGATCCTCCTCTGATTTTCGCCCCTTGTGTTCTCCTCGTTTTTGTATTTTGCTTTTTTTTTCTTGCTCCTCGTATTCTTCTCCCCTGTTTCTTTGCCTCGGGTTTTTCACACTTCTCTTACTCCACGTAGTGCCACCATTTTGATCCTCCTCTGATTTTCGCCCCTTGTGTTCTCCTCGTTTTTGTATTTTGCTTTTTTTTCTTGCTCCTCGTATTCTTCTCCCCTGTTTCTTCGCCTCGGGTTTTTCACACTTCTCTTACTCCTCCTAGTGCCACACTTTTGATCCTCCTCTGATTTTCGCCCCTTGTGTTCTCCTCGTTTTTGTATTTTGCTTTTTTTTTCTTGCTCCTCGTATTCTTCTCCCCTGTTTCTTCGCCTCGGGTTTTTCACACTTCTCTTGCTCCTCGTATTGGCATACTGTTGATCCTCCTCTGATTTTCGCCCCTTGTGTTCTCCTCGTTTTTGTATTTTGCTTTTTTTTCATGCTCCTCGTATTCTTCTCCCCTGTTTCTTCGCCTCGGGTTTTTCACACTTCTCTTGCTCCTCGTAGTGGCATACTGTTGATCCTCCTCTGATTTTCGCCCCTTGTGTTCTCCTCGTTTTTGTATTTTGCTTTTTTTTTTCTTGCTCCTCGTATTCTTCTCCCCTGTTTCTTCGCCTCGGGTTTTTCACACTTCTCTTACTCCACGTAGTGGCATACGGTTGATCCTCCTCTGATTTTCGCCCCTTGTGTTCTCCTCGTTTTTGTATTTTGCTTTTTTTTTCTTGCTCCTCGTATTCTTCTCCTCTGTTTCTTCACCTCGTGTTTTTCACACTTCTCTTGCTCCTCGTAGTGGCATACTGTTGATCCTCCTCTGATTTTCGCCCCTTGTGTTCTCCTCGTTTTTGTATTTTGCTTTTTTTTTCTTGCTCCTCGTATTCTTCTCCCCTGTTTCTTCACATCAGCTTTTTCACACTTCTCTTACTCCTCGTAGTGGCATACTGTTGATCCTCCTCTGATTTTTGCCCCTTGTGTTCTCCTCGTTTTTGTATTTTGCTTTTTTTTTCTTGCTCCTCGTATTCTTCTCCCCTGTTTCTTCGCCTCGGGTTTTTCACATCTCTTACTCCACGTAGTGCCACACTTTGGATCCTCCTCTGATTTTCGCCCCTTGTGTTCTCCTCGTTTTTGTATTTTGCTTTTTTTTTCTTGCTCCTCATATTCTTCTCCCCTGTTTCTTCGCCTCGGGTTTTTCACACTTCTCTTACTCCACGTAGTGCCACACTTTTGATCCTCCTCTGATTTTCGCCCCTTGTGTTCTCCTCGTTTTTGTATTTTGCTTTTTTTTTCTTGCTCCTCGTATTCTTCTCCCCTGTTTCTTTGGCTCGGGTTTTTCATCCTTCTCTTACTCCACGTAGTGCCACACTTTTGATCCTCCTCTGATTTTCGCCCCTTGTGTTCTCCTCGTTTTTGTATTTTGCTTTTTTTTCTTGCTCCTCGTATTCTTCTCCCCTGTTTCTTCGCCTCGGGTTTTTCACACTTCTCTTGCTCCTCGTAGTGCCACACTTTTGATCCTCCTCTGATTTTCGCCCCTTGTGTTCTCCTCGTTTTTGTATTTTGCTTTTTTTTCTTGCTCCTCGTATTCTTCTCCTCTGTTTCTTCACCTCGGGTTTTTCCTTCTTCTCTTGCTCCTCGTAGTGGCATACTGTTGATCCTCCTCTGATTTTCGCCCCTTGTGTTCTCCTCGTTTTTGTATTTTGCTTTTTTTTCATGCTCCTCGTATTCTTTTCCCCTGTTTCTTCGCCTCGGGTTTTTCACACTTCTTTTGCTCCTCGTAGTGGCATACTGTTGATCCTCCTCTGATTTTCGCCCCTTGTGTTCTCCTCGTTTTTGTATTTTGCTTTTTTTTTCTTGCTCCTCTTATTCTTCTCCCCTGTTTCTTCGCCTCGGGTTTTTCACACTTTTCTTACTCCACGTAGTGGCATACGGTTGATCCTCCTCTGATTTTCGCCCCTTGTGTTCTCCTCGTTTTTGTATTTTGCTTTTTCTTCTTGCTCCTCGTATTCTTCTCCCCTGTTTCTTCGCCTCGGGTTTTTCACACTTCTCTTACTCCTCGTAGTGGCATACTGTTGATCCTCCTCTGATTTTCGTCCCTTGTGTTCTCCTCGTTTTTGTATTTTGCTTTTTTTTCTTGCTCCTCGTATTCTTCTCCCCTGTTTCTTCGCCTCGGGTTTTTCACACTTCTCTTACTCCACGTAGTGCCACACTTTGGATCCTCCTCTGATTTTCGCCCCTTGTGTTCTCCTCGTTTTTGTATTTTGCTTTTTTTTTCTTGCTCCTCGTATTCTTCTCCCCTGTTTCTTCGCCTCGGGTTTTTCACACTTCTCTTACTCCACCTAGTGCCACACTTCAGATCCTCCTCTGATTTTCGCCCCTTGTGTTCTCCTCGTTTTTGTATTTTGCTTTTTTTTTCTTGCTCCTCGTATTCTTCTCCCCTGTTTCTTCGCCTCGGGTTTTTCACACTTCTCTTACTCCACGTAGTGGCATACGGTTGATCCTCCTCTGATTTTCGCCCCTTGTGTTCTCCTCGTTTTTGTATTTTGCTTTTTTTTCTTGCTCCTCGTATTCTTCTCCTCTGTTTCTTCACCTCGTGTTTTTCACACTTCTCTTGCTCCTCGTAGTGGCATACTGTTGATCCTCCTCTGATTTTCGCCCCTTGTGTTCTCCTCGTTTTTGTATTTTGCTTTTTTTTCTTGCTCCTCGTATTCTTCTCCCCTGTTTCTTCACATCAGCTTTTTCACACTTCTCTTACTCCTCGTAGTGGCATACTGGTGATCCTCCTCTGATTTTCGCCCCTTGTATTCTCCTCGTTTTTGTATTTTGCTTTTTTTTTCTTGCTCCTCGTATTTTTCTCCCCTGTTTCTTCGCCTCGGGTTTTTCACACTTCTCTTACTCCACGTAGTTCCACACTTTTGATCTTCCTCTGATTTTCGCCCCTTGTGTTCTCCTCGTTTTTGTATTTTGGTTTTTTTCTTGCTCCTCGTATTCTTCTCCACTGTTTCTTCGCCTCGGGTTTTTCACACTTCTCTTACTCCACCTAGTGCCACACTTTTGATCCTCCTCTGATTTTCGCCCCTTGTGTTCTCCTCGTTTTTGTATTTTGCTTTTTTTTTCTTGCTCCTCGTATTCTTCTCCCCTGTTTCTTCGCCTAGGGTTTTTCACACGTCTCTTACTCCACGTAGTGCCACACTTTTCATCCTCCTCTGATTTTCGCCCCTTGTGTTCTCCTCGTTTTTGTATTTTGCTTTTTTTTTCTTGCTCCTCGTATTCTTCTCCCCTGTTTCTTCGCCTCGGGTTTTTCACACTTCTCTTGCTCCTCGTAGTGGCATACTGTTGATCCTCCTCTGATTTTCGCCCCTTGTGTTCTCCTCGTTTTTGTATTTTGCTTTTTTTTTCTTGCTCCTCTTATTCTTCTCCCCTGTTTGTTCGCCTCGGGTTTTTCACACTTCTCTTACTCCACGTAGTGGTATATGGTTGATCCTCCTCTGATTTTCGCCCCTTGTGTTCTCCTCGTTTTTGTATTTTGCTTTTTCTTCTTGCTCCTCGTATTCTTCTCCCCTGTTTCTTCGCCTCGGGTTTTTCACATTTCTCTTACTCCTCGTAGTGGCATACTGTTGATCCTCCTCTGATTTTCGCCCCTTGTGTTCTCCTCGTTTTTGTATTTTGCTTTTTTTTTCTTGCTCCTCGTATTCTTCTCCCCTGTTTCTTCACATCAGCTTTTTCACACTTCTCTTACTCCTCGTAGTGGCATACTGGTGATCCTCCTCTGATTTTCGCCCCTTGTGTTCTCCTCGTTTTTGTATTTTGCTTTTTTTCTTGCTCCTCGTATTTTTCTTCCCTGTTTCTTCGCCTCGGGTTTTTCACACTTCTCTTACTCCACGTAGTGCCACACTTTTGATCCTCCACTGATTTTCGCCCCTTGTGTTCTCCTCGTTTATGTATTTTGCTTTTTTTTTTCTTGCTCCTCGTATTCTTCTCCCCTGTTTCTTCGCCTCGGGTTTTTCACACTTCTCTTACTCCACGTAGTCCCACCCTTTTGATCCTCCTCTGATTTTCGCCCCTTGTGTTCTCCTCGTTTTTGTATTTTGCTTTTTTTCTTGCTCCTCGTATTCTTCTCCCCTGTTTCTTCGCCTCGGGTTTTTCACACTTCTCTTATTCCACGTAGTGCCACACTTTTGATCCTCCTCTGATTTTCGCCCCTTGTGTTCTCCTCGTTTTTGTATTTTGCTTTTTTTTTCTTGCTCCTCGTATTCTTCTCCCCTGTTTCTTCGCCTCGGGTTTTTCACACTTCTCTTACTCCACGTAGTGGCATACGGTTGATCCTCCTCTGATTTTCGCCCCTTGTGTTCTCCTCGTTTTTGTATTTTGCTTTTTTTTCTTGCTCCTCGTATTCTTCTCCCCTGTTTCTTCACCTCGTGTTTTTCACACTTCTCTTGCTCCTCGTAGTGGCATACTGTTGATCCTCCTCTGATTTTAGCCCCTTGTGTTCTCCTCGATTTTGTATTTTGCTTTTTTTTTCTTGCTCCTCGTATTCTTCTCCCCTGTTTCTTCACTTCAGCTTTTTCACACTTCTCTTACTCCTCGTAGTGGCATACTGTTGATCCTCCTCTGATTTTCGCCCCTTGTGTTCTCCTCGTTTTTGTATTTTGCTTTTTTTTTCTTGCTCCTCGTATTCTTCTCCCCTGTTTCTTCGCCTCGTGTGTTTCCCACTTCTCTTGCTCCTCGTAGTGGCATACTGTTGATCCTCCTCTGATTTTCGCCCCTTGTGTTCTCCTCGTTTTTGTATTTTGCTTTTTTTTTCTTGCTCCTCGTATTCTTCTCCCCTGTTTCTTCGCCTCGGGTTTTTCACACTTCTCTTACTCCACCTAGTGCCACACTTTTGATCCTCCTCTGATTTTCGCCACTTGTGTTCTCCTCGTTTTTGTATTTTGCTTTTTTTTTATTGCTCCTCGTATTCTTCTCCCCTGTTTCTTCGCCTCGGGTTTTTCACACTTCTCTTACTCCACGTAGTGGCATACTGTTGATCCTCCTCTGATTTTCGCCCCTTGTGTTCTCCTCGTTTTTGTATTTTGCTTTTTTTTCATGCTCCTCGTATTCTTCTCCCCTGTTTCTTCGCCTCGGGTTTTTCACACTTCTCTTGCTCCTCGTAGTGGCATACTGTTGATCCTCCTCTGATTTTCGCCCCTTGTGTTCTCCTCGTTTTTGTATTTTGCTTTTTTTTTCTTGCTCCTCTTATTCTTCTCCCCTGTTTCTTCGCCTCGGGTTTTTCACACTTCTCTTACTCCACGTAGTGGCATACGGTTGATCCTCCTCTGATTTTCGCCCCTTGTGTTCTCCTCGTTTTTGTATTTTGCTTTTTCTTCTTGCTCCTCGTATTCTTCTCCCCTGTTTCTTCGCCTCGGGTTTTTCACACTTCTCTTACTCCTCGTAGTGGCATACTGTTGATCCTCCTCTGATTTTCGTCCCTTGTGTTCTCCTCGTTTTTGTATTTTGCTTTTTTTTCTTGCTCCTCGTATTCTTCTCCCTTGTTTCTTCGCCTCGGGTTTTTCACACTTCTCTTACTCCACGTAGTGACACACTTTGGATCCTCCTCTGATTTTCGCCCCTTGTGTTCTCCTCGTTTTTGTATTTTGCTTTTTTTTTCTTGCTCCTCGTATTCTTCTCCCCTGTTTCTTCGCCTCGCGTTTTTCACACTTCTCTTACTCCACGTAGTGCCACACTTTTGATCCTCCTCTGATTTTCTCCCCTTGTGTTCTCCTCGTTTTTGTATTTTGCTTTTTTTTTCTTGCTCCTCGTATTCTTCTCCCCTGTTTCTTCACATCAGCTTTTTCACACTTCTGTTACTCCTCGTAGTGGCATACTGTTGATCCTCCTCTGATTTTCGCCCCTTGTGTTCTCCTCGTTTTTGTATTTTGCTTTTTTTCTTGCTCCTCGTATTCTTCTCCCCTGTTTCTTCGCCTCGGGTTTTTCACACTTCTCTTACTCCACGTAGTGCCACACTTTTGATCCTCCTCTGATTTTCGCCCCTTGTGTTCTCCTCGTTTTTGTATTTTGCTTTTTTTTCATGCTCCTCGTATTCTTCTCCCCTGTTTCTTCGCCTCGGGTTTTTCACACTTCTCTTGCTCCTCGTAGTGGCATACTGTTGATCCTCCTCTGATTTTCGCCCCTTGTGTTCTCCTCGTTTTTGTATTTTGCTTTTTTTTTCTTGCTCCTCTTATTCTTCTCCCCTGTTTCTTCGCCTCGGGTTTTTCACACTTCTCTTACTCCACCTAGTGGCATACGGTTGATCCTCCTCTGATTTTCGCCCCTTGTGTTCTCCTCGTTTTTGTATTTTGCTTTTTCTTCTTGCTCCTCGTATTCTTCTCCCCTGTTTCTTCGCCTCGGGTTTTTCACACTTCTCTTACTCCTCGTAGTGGCATACTGTTGATCCTCCTCTGATTTTCGTCCCTTGTGTTCTCCTCGTTTTTGTATTTTGCTTTTTTTTCTTGCTCCTCGTATTCTTCTCCCTTGTTTCTTCGCCTCGGGTTTTTCACACTTCTCTTACTCCACGTAGTGCCACACTTTGGATCCTCCTCTGATTTTCGCCCCTTGTGTTCTCCTCGTTTTTGTATTTTGCTTTTTTTTTCTTGCTCCTCGTATTCTTCTCCCCTGTTTCTTCACCTCGCGTTTTTCACACTTCTCTTACTCCACGTAGTGCCACACTTTTGATCCTCCTCTGATTTTCTCCCCTTGTGTTCTCCTCGTTTTTGTATTTTGCTTTTTTTTTCTTGCTCCTCGTATTCTTCTCCCCTGTTTCTTCACATCAGCTTTTTCACACTTCTGTTACTCCTCGTAGTGGCATACTGTTGATCCTCCTCTGATTTTCGCCCCTTGTGTTCTCCTCGTTTTTGTATTTTGCTTTTTTTCTTGCTCCTCGTATTCTTCTCCCCTGTTTCTTCGCCTCGGGTTTTTCACACTTCTCTTACTCCACGTAGTGCCACACTTTTGATCATCCTCTGATTTTCGCCCCTTGTGTTCTCCTCGTTTTTGTATTTTGCTTTTTTTTTCTTGCTCCTCGTATTCTTCTCCCCTGTTTCTTCGCCTCGGGTTTTTCACACTTCTCTTACTCCACGTAGTGGCATACGGTTGATCCTCCTCTGATTTTCGCCCCTTGTGTTCTCCTCGTTTTTGTATTTTGCTTTTTTTTCTTGCTCCTCGTATTCTTCTCCTCTGTTTCTTCACCTCGTGTTTTTCACACTTCTCTTGCTCCTCGTAGTGGCATACTGTTGATCCTCCTCTGATTTTCGCCCCTTGTGTTCTCCTCGATTTTGTATTTTGCTTTTTTTTTCGTGCTCCTCGTATTCTTCTCCCCTGTTTCTTCACATCAGCTTTTTCACACTTCTCTTACTCCTCGTAGTGGCATACTGTTGATCCTCCTCTGATTTTCGCCCCTTGTGTTCTCCTCGTTTTTGTATTTTGCTTTTTTTTTCTTGCTCCTCGTATTCTTCTCCCCTGTTTCTTCGCCTCGGGTTTTTCACACTTCTCTTACTCCACGTAGTCCCACCCTTTTGATCCTCCTCTGATTTTCGCCCCTTGTGTTCTCCTCGTTTTTGTATTTTGCTTTTTTTTTCTTGCTCCTCGTATTCTTCTCTCCTGTTACTTCGCCTCGTGGTTTTCACACTTTTCTTACTCCACCTAGTGCCACACTTTTGATCCTCCTCTGATTTTCGCCCCTTGTGTTCTCCTCGTTTTTGTATTTTGCTTTTTTTTTCTTGCTCCTCGTATTCTTCTCCCCTGTTTCTTCGCCTCGGGTTTTTCACACTTCTCTTACTCCACCTAGTGGCATACTGTTGATCCTCCTCTGATTTTCGCCCCTTGTGTTCTCCTCGTTTTTGTATTTTGCTTTTTTTTTTCTTGCTCGTCTTATTCTTCTCCCCTGTTTCTTCGCCTCGGGTTTTTCACACTTCTCTTACTCCACGTAGTGGCATACGGTTGATCCTCCTCTGATTTTCGCCCCTTGTGTTCTCCTCGTTTTTGTATTTTGCTTTTTCTTCTTGCTCCTCGTATTCTTCTCCCCTGTTTCTTCGCCTCGGGTTTTTCACACTTCTCTTACTCCTCGTAGTGGCATACTGTTGATCCTCCTCTGATTTTCGCCCCTTGTGTTCTCCTCGTTTTTGTATTTTGCTTTTTTTTTCTTGCTCCTCGTATTCTTCTCCCCTGTTTCTTCGCCTCGGGTTTTTCACATCTCTTACTCCACGTAGTGCCTCACTTTGGATCCTCCTCTGATTTTCACCCCTTGTGTTCTCCTCGTTTTTGTATTTTGCTTTTTTTTTCTTGCTCTTCGTATTCTTCTCCCCTGTTTCTTCGCCTCACGTTTTTCACACTTCTCTTACTCCACGTAGTGCCACACTTTTGATCCTACTCTGATTTTCGCCCCTTGTGTTCTCCTCGTTTTTGTATTTTGCTTTTTTTTTCTTGCTCCTCGTATTCTTCTCCCCTGTTTCTTTGGCTCGGTTTTTCACACGTCTCTTACTCCACGTAGTGCCACACTTTTGATCCTCCTCTGATTTTCGCCCCTTGTGTTCTCCTCGTTTTTGTATTTTGCTTTTTGTTCTTGCTCCTCGTATTCTTCTCCCCTGTTTCTTCGCCTCGGGTTTTTCACATCTCTTACTCCACTTAGTGCCACAATTTTGATCCTCCTCTGATTTTGCCCCTTGTGTTCTCCTCGTTTTTGTATTTTGCTTTTTTTTTCTTGCTCCTCTTATTCTTCTCCCCTGCTTCTTCGCCTCGGGTTTTTCACACTTCTCTTACTCCACGTAGTGCCACACTTTGGATCCTCCTCTGATTTTCGCCCCTTGTGTTCTCCTCGTTTTTGTATTTTGCTTTTTTTTTCTTGCTCCTCGTATTCTTCTCCCCTGTTTCTTCGCCTCGTGTGTTTCCCACTTCTCTTGCTCCTCGTAGTGGCATACTGTTGATCCTCCTCTGATTTTCGCCCCTTGTGTTCTCCTCGTTTTTGTATTTTGCTTTTTCTTCTTGCTCCTCGTATTCTTCTCCCCTGTTTCTTCGCCTCGTGTGTTTCCCACTTCTCTTGCTCCTCGTAGTTGCATACTGTTGATCCTCCTCTGATTTTCGCCCCTTGTGTTCTCCTCGTTTTTGTATTTTGCTTTTTTTTTCTTGCTCCTCGTATTCTTCTCCCCTGTTTCTTCGCCTCGGGTTTTTCACACTTCTCTTACTCCACCTAGTGCCACACATCAGATCCTCCTCTGATTTTCGCCCCTTGTGTTCTCCTCGTTTTTGTATTTTGCTTTTTTTTTCTTGCTCCTCGTATTCTTCTCCCCTGTTTCTTCGCCTCGGGTTTTTCACACTTCTTTTGCTCCTCGTAGTGGCATACTGTTGATCCTCCTCTGATTTTCGCCCCTTGTGTTCTCCTCGTTTTTGTATTTTGCTTTTTTTTTCTTGCTCCTCTTATTCTTCTCCCCTGTTTCTTCGCCTCGGGTTTTTCACACTTCTCTTACTCCACGTAGTGGCATACGGTTGATCCTCCTCTGATTTTCGCCCCTTGTGTTCTCCTCGTTTTTGTATTTTGCTTTTTCTTCTTGCTCCTCGTATTCTTCTCCCCTGTTTCTTCGCCTCGGGTTTTTCACACTTCTCTTACTCCTCGTAGTGGCATACTGTTGATCCTCCTCTGATTTTCGCCCCTTGTGTTCTCCTCGTTTTTGTATTTTGCTTTTTTTTCTTGCTCCTCGTATTCTTCTCCCCTGTTTCTTCGCCTCGGGTTTTTCACACTTCTCTTACTCCACGTAGTGCCACACTTTGGATCCTCCTCTGATTTTCGCCCCTTGTGTTCTCCTCGTTTTTGTATTTTGCTTTTTTTTTCTTGCTCCTCGTATTCTTCTCCCCTGTTTCTTCGCCTCGGGTTTTTCACACTTCTCTTACTCCACGTAGTGCCACACTTTTGATCCTCCTCTGATTTTCGCCCCTTGTGTTCTCCTCGTTTATGTATTTTGCTTTTTTTTTCTTGCTCCTCGTATTCTTCTCCCCTGTTTCTTTGGCTCGGGTTTTTCATCCTTCTCTTACTCCACGTCGTGCCACACTTTTGATCCTCCTCTGATTTTCGCCCCTTGTGTTCTCCTCGTTTTTGTATTTTGCTTTTTTTTCTTGCTCCTCGTATTCTTCTCCCCTGTTTCTTCGCCTCGGGTTTTTCACACTTCTCTTGCTCCTCGTAGTGGCATACCGTTGATCCTCCTCTGATTTTCGCCACTTGTGTTCTCCTCGTTTTTGTATTTTGCTTTTTTTTTCTTGCTCCTCGTATTCTTCTCCCCTGTTTCTTCACATCAGCTTTTTCACACTTCTCTTACTCCTCGTAGTGGCATACTGTTGATCCTACTGTGATTTTCGCCCCTTGTGTTCTCCTCGTTTTTGTATTTTGCTTTTTTTTTCTTGCTCCTCGTATTCTTCTCCCCTGTTTCTTCGCCTCGGGTTTTTCACACTTCTGTTGCTCCTCGTAGTGGCATACTGTTGATCCTCCTCTGATTTTCGCCACTTGTGTTCTCCTCGTTTTTGTATTTTGCTTTTTTTTTCTTGCTCCTCGTATTCTTCTCCCCTGTTTCTTCGCCTCGAGTTTTTCACACTTTTCTTACTCCACGTATTGCCACACTTTTGATCCTCCTCTGATTTTCGCCCCTTGTGTTCTCCTCGTTTTTGTATTTTGCTTTTTTTTTCTTGCTCCTCTTATTCTTCTCCCCTGCTTCTTCGCCTCGGGTTTTTCACACTTCTCTTACTCCACGTAGTGGCATACGGTTGATCCTCCTCTGATTTTCGCCCCTTGTGTTCTCCTCGTTTTTGTATTTTGCTTTTTTTTCTTGCTCCTCGTATTCTTCTCCTCTGTTTCTTCACCTCGGGTTTTTCCTTCTTCTCTTGCTCCTCGTAGTGGCATACTGTTGATCCTCCTCTGATTTTCGCCCCTTGTGTTCTCCTCGTTTTTGTATTTTGCTTTTTTTTTCTTGCTCCTCGTATTCTTCTCCCCTGTTTCTTCACATCAGCTTTTTCACACTTCTCTTACTCCTCGTAGTGGCATACTGTTTATCCTTCTCTGATTTTCGCCCCTTGTGTTCTCCTCGTTTTTGTATTTTGCTTTTTTTTTCTTGCTCCTCATATTCTTCTCCCCTGTTACTTCGCCTCGGGTTTTTCACACTTTTCTTACTCCACCTAGTGCCACACGTTTGATCCTCCTCTGATTTTCGCCCCTTGTGTTCTCCTCGTTTTTGTATTTTGCTTTTTTTTTCTTGCTCCTCGTATTCTTCTCCCCTGTTTCTTCGCCTCGGGTTTTTCACACTTCTCTTACTCCACCTAGTGGCATACTGTTGATCCTCCTCTGATTTTCGCCCCTTGTGTTCTCCTCGTTTTTGTATTTTGCTTTTTTTTTCTTGCTCCTCGTATTCTTCTCCCCTGTTTCTTCGCCTCGGGTTTTTCACACTTCTCTTACTCCTCGTAGTGGCATACTGTTGATCCTCCTCTGATTTTCGCCCCTTGTGTTCTCCTCGTTTTTGTATTTTGCTTTCTTTTTCTTGCTCCTCGTATTCTTCTCCCCTGTTTCTTCGCCTCGGGTTTTTCACACTTCTCTTACTCCACGTAGTGCCACACTTTTGATCCTCCTCTGATTTTCGCCCCTTGTGTTCTCCTCGTTTTTGTATTTTGCTTTTTTTTTCTTGCTCCTCGTATTCTTCTCCCCTGTTTCTTCGCCTCGGATTTTTCACACTTCTCTTACTCCACGTAGTGCCACACTTTTGATCCTCCTCTGATTTTCGCCCCTTGTGTTCTCCTCGTTTTTGTATTTTGCTTTTTTTTCTTGCTCCTCGTATTCTTCTCCCCTGTTTCTTCGCCTCGGGTTTTTCACACTTCTCTTACTCCACGTAGGGCCACACTTTGGATCCTCCTCTGATTTTCGCCCCTTGTGTTCTCCTCGTTTTTGTATTTTGCTTTTTTTTTCTTGCTCCTCGTATTCTTCTCCCCTGTTTCTTCGCCTCGTGTTTTTCACACTTCTCTTACTCCACGTAGTGCCACACTTTTGATCCTCCTCTGATTTTCTCCCCTTGTGTTCTCCTCGTTTTTGTATTTTGCTTTTTTTTTCTTGCTCCTCGTATTCTTCTCCCCTGTTTCTTCACATCAGCTTTTTCACACTTCTGTTACTCCTCGTAGTGGCATACTTTTGATCCTCCTCTGATTTTCGCCCCTTGTGTTCTCCTCGTTTTTGTATTTTGCTTTTTTTTCTTGCTCCTCGTATTCTTCTCCCCTGTTTCTTCGCCTCGGGTTTTCACACTTCTCTTGCTCCTCGTAGTGGCATACTGTTGATCCTCCTCTGATTTTCGCCCCTTGTGTTCTCCTCGTTTTTGTATTTTGCTTTTTTTTTCTTGGTCCTCGTATTCTTCTCCCCTGTTTCTTCACATCAGCTTTTTCACACTTCTCTTACTCCACCTAGTGGCATAATGTTGATCCTCCTCTGATTTTCGCCCCTTGTGTTCTCCTCGTTTTTGTATTTTGCTTTTTTTTTCTTGCTCCTCGTATTCTTCTCCCCTGTTTCTTCACATCAGCTTTTTCACACTTCTCTTACTCCTCGTAGTGGCATACTGTTGATCCTCCTCTGATTTTCGCCCCTTGTGTTCTCCTCGTTTTTGTATTTTGCTTTTTTTTTCTTGCTCCTCGTATTCTTCTCCCCTGTTTCTTCGCCTCGGGTTTTTCACATCTCTTACTCCACGTAGTGCCACACTTTGGATCCTCCTCTGATTTTCACCCCTTGTGTTCTCCTCGTTTTTGTATTTTGCTTTTTTTTTCTTGCTCCTCGTATTCTTCTCCCCTGTTTCTTCGCCTCGGATTTTTCACACTTCTCTTACTCCACGTAGTGCCACACTTTTGATCCTCCTCTGATTTTCGCCCCTTGTGTTCTCCTCGTTTTTGTATTTTGCTTTTTTTTCTTGCTCCTCGTATTCTTCTCCCCTGTTTCTTCGCCTCGGGTTTTTCACACTTCTCTTACTCCACGTAGGGCCACACTTTGGATCCTCCTCTGATTTTCGCCCCTTGTGTTCTCCTCGTTTTTGTATTTTGCTTTTTTTTTCTTGCTCCTCGTATTCTTCTCCCCTGTTTCTTCGCCTCGGGTTTTTCACACTTCTCTTACTCCACGTAGTGCCACACTTTTGATCCTCCTCTGATTTTCTCCCCTTGTGTTCTCCTCGTTTTTGTATTTTGCTTTTTTTTTCTTGCTCCTCGTATTTCTCCCCTGTTTCTTCACATCAGCTTTTTCACACTTCTGTTACTCCTCGTAGTGGCATACTGTTGATCCTCCTCTGATTTTCGCCCCTTGTGTTCTCCTCGTTTTTGTATTTTGCTTTTTTTTTCTTGCTCCTCGTATTCTTCTCCCCTGTTTCTTCGCCTCGGGTTTTTCACACTTCTCTTACTCCACCTAATGCCACACTTCAGATCCTCCTCTGATTTTCGCCCCTTGTGTTCTCCTCGTTTTTGTATTTTGCTTTTTTTTTCTTGCTCCTCGTATTCTTCTCCCCTGTTTCTTCGCCTCGGGTTTTTCACACTTCTCTTACTCCACGTAGTGGCATACGGTTGATCCTCCTCTGATTTTCGCCCCTTGTGTTCTCCTCGTTTTTGTATTTTGCTTTTTTTTCTTGCTCCTCGTATTCTTCTCCTCTGTTTCTTCACCTCGTGTTTTTCACACTTCTCTTGCTCCTCGTAGTGGCATACTGTTGATCCTCCTCTGATTTTCGCCCCTTGTGTTCTCCTCGTTTTTGTATTTTGCTTTTTTTTCTTGCTCCTCGTATTCTTCTCCCCTGTTTCTTCACATCAGCTTTTTCACACTTCTCTTACTCCTCGTAGTGGCATACTGGTGATCCTCCTCTGATTTTCGCCCCTTGTATTCTCCTCGTTTTTGTATTTTGCTTTTTTTTTCTTGCTCCTCGTATTTTTCTCCCCTGTTTCTTCGCCTCGGGTTTTTCACACTTCTCTTACTCCACGTAGTTCCACACTTTTGATCCTCCTCTGATTTTCGCCCCTTGTGTTCTCCTCGTTTTTGTATTTTGGTTTTTTTCTTGCTCCTCGTATTCTTCTCCACTGTTTCTTCGCCTCGGGTTTTTCACACTTCTCTTACTCCACCTAGTGCCACACTTTTGATCCTCCTCTGATTTTCGCCCCTTGTGTTCTCCTCGTTTTTGTATTTTGCTTTCTTTTTCTTGCTCCTCGTATTCTTCTCCCCTGTTTCTTCGCCTCGGGTTTTTCACACTTCTCTTACTCCACGTAGTGCCACACTTTTCATCCTCCTCTGATTTTCGCCCCTTGTGTTCTCCTCGTTTTTGTATTTTGCTTTTTTTTTCTTGCTCCTCGTATTCTTCTCCCCTGTTTCTTCGCCTCGGGTTTTTCACACTTCTCTTACTCCACGTAGTGCCACCCTTTTGATCCTCCTCTGATTTTCGCCCCTTGTGTTCTCCTCGTTTTTGTATTTTGCTTTTTTTTTCTTGCTCCTCGTATTCTTCTCCCCTGTTTCTTCACCTCGGGTTTTTCACACTTCTCTTACTCCACGTAGTGGCATACGGTTGATCCTCCTCTGATTTTCGCCCCTTGTGTTCTCCTCGTTTTTGTATTTTGCTTTTTTTTCTTGCTCCTCGTATTCTTCTCCCCTGTTTCTTCGCCTCGGGTTTTCACACTTCTCTTGCTCCTCGTAGTGGCATACTGTTGATCCTCCTCTGATTTTCGCCCCTTGTGTTCTCCTCGTTTTTGTATTTTGCTTTTTTTTTCCTGGTCCTCGTATTCTTCTCCCCTGTTTCTTCACATCAGCTTTTTCACACTTCTCTTACTCCACCTAGTGGCATACTGTTGATCCTCCTCTGATTTTCGCCCCTTGTGTTCTCCTCGTTTTTGTATTTTGCTTTTTTTTTCTTGCTCCTCGTATTCTTTTCCCCTGTTTCTTCACATCAGCTTTTTCACACTTCTCTTACTCCTCGTAGTGGCATACTGGTGATCCTCCTCTGATTTTCGCCCCTTGTGTTCTCCTCGTTTTTGTATTTTGCTTTTTTTTTCTTGCTCCTCGTATTTTTCTCCCCTGTTTCTTCACCTCGGGTTTTTCACACTTCTCTTACTCCACGTAGTTCCACACTTTTGATCCTCCTCTGATTTTCGCCCCTTGTGTTCTCCTCGTTTTTGTATTTTGCTTTTTTTTTCTTGCTCCTCGTATTCTTCTCCCCTGTTTCTTCGCCTCGGGTTTTTCACACTTCTCTTACTCCACGTAGTGCCACCCTTTTGATCCTCCTCTGATTTTCGCCCCTTGTGTTCTCCTCGTTTTTGTATTTTACTTTTTTTTCTTGCTCCTCGTATTCTTCTCCCCTGTTTCTTCGCCTCGGGTTTTTCACACTTCTCTTACTCCACGTAGTGCCACACTTTTGATCCTCCTCTGATTTTCGCCCCTTGTGTTCTCCTCGTTTTTGTATTTTGCTTTTTTTTTCTTGCTCCTCGTATTCTTCTCCCCTGTTTCTTCGCCTCGGGTTTTTCACACTTCTCTTACTCCACATAGTGGCATACGGTTGATCCTCCTCTGATTTTCGCCCCTTGTGTTCTCCTCGTTTTTGTATTTTGCTTTTTTTTCTTTCTCCTCGTATTCTTCTCCTCTGTTTCTTCACCTCGTGTTTTTCACACTTCTCTTGCTCCTCGTAGTGGCATACTGTTGATCCTCCTCTGATTTTCGCCCCTTGTGTTCTCCTCGTTTTTGTATTTTGCTTTTTTTTTCTTGCTCCTCGTATTCTTCTCCCCTGTTTCTTCACATCAGCTTTTTCACACTTCTCTTACTCCTCGTAGTGGCATACTGTTGATCCTCCTCTGATTTTCGCCCCTTGTGTTCTCCTCGTTTTTGTATTTTGCTTTTTTTTTCTTGCTCCTCGTATTCTTCTCCCCTGTTTCTTCGCGTCGGGTTTTTCACATCTCTTACTCCACGTAGTGCCACACTTTGGATCCTCCTCTGATTTTCACCCCTTGTGTTCTCCTCGTTTTTGTATTTTGCTTTTTTTTTCTTGCTCTTCGTATTCTTCTCCCCTGTTTCTTCGCCTCGCGTTTTTCTCACTTCTCTTACTCCACGTAGTGCCACACTTTTGATCCTCCTCTGATTTTCGCCCCTTGTGTTCTCCTCGTTTTTGTATTTTGCTTTTTTTTTCTTGCTCCTCGTATTCTTCTCCCCTGTTTCTTTGGCTCGGTTTTTCACACTTCTCTTACTCCACGTAGTGCCACACTTTTGATCCTCCTCTGATTTTCGCCCCTTGTGTTCTCCTCGTTTTTGTATTTTGCTTTTTTTTCTTGCTCCTCGTATTCTTCTCCCCTGTTTCTTCGCCTCGGGTTTTTCACACTTCTCTTGCTCCTCGTAGTGGCATACTGTTGATCCTCCTCTGATTTCCGCCACTTGTGTTCTCCTCGTTTTTGTATTTTGCATTTTTTTTCTTGCTCCTCGTATTCTTCTCCCCTGTTTCTTCACATCAGCTTTTTCACACTTCTCTTACTCCTCGTAGTGGCATACTGTTGATCCTACTCTGATTTTCGCCCCTTGTGTTCTCCTCGTTTTTGTATTTTGCTTGTTTTTTCTTGCTCCTCGTATTCTTCTCCCCTGTTTCTTCACCTCGGGTTTTTCACACTTCTCTTACTCCACCTAGCGGCATACTGTTGATCCTCCTCTGATTTTCGCCCCTTGTGTTCTCCTCGTTTTTGTATTTTGCTTTTTTTTTCTTGCTCCTCGTATTCTTCTCCCCTGTTTCTTCGCCTCGGGTTTTTCACACTTCTCTTACTCCACCTAGTGCCACACTTTTGATCCTCCTCTGATTTTCGCCACTTGTGTTCTCCTCGTTTTTGTATTTTGCTTTTTTTTTATTGCTCCTCGTATTCTTCTCCCCTGTTTCTTCGCCTCGGGTTTTTCACACTTCTCTTACTCCACGTAGTGGCATACTGTTGATCCTCCTCTGATTTTCGCCCCTTGTGTTCTCCTCGTTTTTGTATTTTGCTTTTTTTTCATGCTCCTCGTATTCTTCTCCCCTGTTTCTTCGCCTCGGGTTTTTCACACTTCTCTTGCTCCTCGTAGTGGCATACTGATGATCCTCCTCTGATTTTTGCCCCTTGTGTTCTCCTCGTTTTTGTATTTTGCTTTTTTTTTCTTGCTCCTCTTATTCTTCTCCCCTGTTTCTTCGCCTCGGGTTTTTCACACTTCTCTTACTCCACGTAGTGGCATACGGTTGATCCTCCTCTGATTTTCGCCCCTTGTGTTCTCCTCGTTTTTGTATTTTGCTTTTTCTTCTTGCTCCTCGTATTCTTCTCCCCTGTTTCTTCGCCTCGGGTTTTTCACACTTCTCTTACTCCTCGTAGTGGCATACTGTTGATCCTCCTCTGATTTTCGCCCCTTGTGTTCTCCTCGTTTTTGTATTTTGCTTTTTTTTCTTGCTCCTCGTATTCTTCTCCCCTGTTTCTTCGCCTCGGGTTTTTCACACTTCTCTTACTCCACCTAGTGCCACACTTTGGATCCTCCTCTGATTTTCGCCCCTTGTGTTCTCCTCGTTTTTGTATTTTGCTTTTTTTTTCTTGCTCCTCGTATTCTTCTCCCCTGTTTCTTCGCCTCGCGTTTTTCACACTTCTCTTACTCCACGTAGTGCCACACTTTTGATCCTCCTCTGATTTTCTCCCCTTGTGTTTTCCTCGTTTTTGTATTTTGCTTTTTTTTTCTTGCTCCTCGTATTCTTCTCCCCTGTTTCTTCACATCAGCTTTTTCACACTTCTGTTACTCCTCGTAGTGGCATACTGTTGATCCTCCTCTGATTTTCGCCCCTTGTGTTCTCCTCGTTTTTGTATTTTGCTTTTTTTTTCTTGCTCCTCGTATTCTTCTCCCCTGTTTCTTCGCCTCGGGTTTTTCACACTTCTCTTACTCCACCTAGTGCCACAATTCAGATCCTCCTCTGATTTTCGCCCCTTGTGTTCTCCTCGTTTTTGTATTTTGCTTTTTTTTTCTTGCTCCTCGTATTCTTCTCCCCTGTTTCTTCGCCTCGGGTTTTTCACACTTCTCTTACTCCACGTAGTGGCATACGGTTGATCCTCCTCTGATTTTCGCCCCTTGTGTTCTCCTCGTTTTTGTATTTTGCTTTTTTTACTTGCTCCTCGTATTCTTCTCCTCTGTTTCTTCACCTCGTGTTTTTCACACTTCTCTTGCTCCTCGTAGTGGCATACTGTTGATCCTCCTCTGATTTTCGCCCCTTGTGTTCTCCTCGTTTTTGTATTTTGCTTTTTTTTTCTTGCTCCTCGTATTCTTCTCCCCTGTTTCTTCGCCTCGGGTTTTTCACACTTCTCTTACTCCACGTAGTGCCACACTTTTGATCCTCCTCTGATTTTCTCCCCTTGTGTTCTCCTCGTTTTTGTATTTTGCTTTTTTTTTTCTTGCTCCTCGTATTCTTCTCCCCTGTTTCTTCACATCAGCTTTTTCACACTTCTGTTACTCCTCGTAGTGGCATACTGTTGATCCTCCTCTGATTTTCGCCCCTTGTGTTCTCCTCGTTTTTCTATTTTGCTTTTTTTTTCTTGCTCCTCGTATTCTTCTCCCCTGTTTCTTCGCCTCGGGTTTTTCACACTTCTCTTACTCCACCTAGTGCCACACTTCAGATCCTCCTCTGATTTTCGCCCCTTGTGTTCTCCTCGTTTTTGTATTTTGCTTTTTTTTTCTTGCTCCTCGTATTCTTCTCCCCTGTTTCTTCGCCTCGGGTTTTTCACACTTCTCTTACTCCACGTAGTGGCATACGGTTGATCCTCCTCTGATTTTCGCCCCTTGTGTTCTCCTCGTTTTTGTATTTTGCTTTTTTTTCTTGCTCCTCGTATTCTTCTCCTCTGTTTCTTCACCTCGTGTTTTTCACACTTCTCTTGCTCCTCGTAGTGGCATACTGTTGATCCTCCTCTGATTTTCGCCCCTTGTGTTCTCCTCGTTTTTGTATTTTGCTTTTTTTTCTTGCTCCTCGTATTCTTCTCCCCTGTTTCTTCACATCAGCTTTTTCACACTTCTCTTACTCCTCGTAGTGGCATACTGGTGATCCTCCTCTGATTTTCGCCCCTTGTATTCTCCTCGTTTTTGTATTTTGCTTTTTTTTTCTTGCTCCTCGTATTTTTCTCCCCTGTTTCTTCGCCTCGGGTTTTTCACACTTCTCTTACTCCACGTAGTTCCACACTTTTGATCCTCCTCTGATTTTCGCCCCTTGTGTTCTCCTCGTTTTTGTATTTTGGTTTTTTTCTTGCTCCTCGTATTCTTCTCCACTGTTTCTTCGCCTCGGGTTTTTCACACTTCTCTTACTCCACCTAGTGCCACACTTTTGATCCTCCTCTGATTTTCGCCCCTTGTGTTCTCCTCGTTTTTGTATTTTGCTTTTTTTTTCTTGCTCCTCGTATTCTTCTCCCCTGTTTCTTCGCCTCGGGTTTTTCACACTTCTCTTACTCCACGTAGTGCCACACTTTTCATCCTCCTCTGATTTTCGCCCCTTGTGTTCTCCTCGTTTTTGTATTTTGCTTTTTTTTTCTTGCTCCTCGTATTCTTCTCCCCTGTTTCTTCGCCTCGGGTTTTTCACACTTCTCTTACTCCACGTAGTGCCACCCTTTTGATCCTCCTCTGATTTTCGCCCCTTGTGTTCTCCTCGTTTTTGTATTTTGCTTTTTTTTTCTTGCTCCTCGTATTCTTCTCCCCTGTTTCTTCGCCTCGGGTTTTTCACACTTCTCTTACTCCACGTAGTGGCATACGGTTGATCCTCCTCTGATTTTCGCCCCTTGTGTTCTCCTCGTTTTTGTATTTTGCTTTTTTTTCTTGCTCCTCGTATTCTTCTCCCCTGTTTCTTCGCCTCGGGTTTTCACACTTCTCTTGCTCCTCGTAGTGGCATACGGTTGATCCTCCTCTGATTTTCGCCCCTTGTGTTCTCCTCGTTTTTGTATTTTGCTTTTTTTTTCTTGGTCCTCGTATTCTTCTCCCGTGTTTCTTCACATCAGATTTTTCACACTTCTCTTACTCCACCTAGTGGCATACTGTTGATCCTCCTCTGATTTTCGCCCCTTGTGTTCTCCTCGTTTTTGTATTTTGCTTTTTTTTTCTTGCTCCTCGTATTCTTTTCCCCTGTTTCTTCACATCAGCTTTTTCACACTTCTCTTACTCCTCGTAGTGGCATACTGGTGATCCTCCTCTGATTTTCGCCCCTTGTGTTCTCCTCGTTTTTGTATTTTGCTTTTTTTTTCTTGCTCCTCGTATTTTTCTCCCCTGTTTCTTCGCCTCGGGTTTTTCACACTTCTCTTACTCCACGTAGTTCCACACTTTTGATCCTCCTCTGATTTTCGCCCCTTGTGTTCTCCTCGTTTTTGTATTTTGCTTTTTTTTTCTTGCTCCTCGTATTCTTCTCCCCTGTTTCTTCGCCTCGGGTTTTTCACACTTCTCTTACTCCACGTAGTGCCACCCTTTTGATCCTCCTCTGATTTTCGCCCCTTGTGTTCTCCTCGTTTTTGTATTTTACTTTTTTTTCTTGCTCCTCGTATTCTTCTCCCCTGTTTCTTCGCCTCGGGTTTTTCACACTTCTCTTACTCCACCTAGTGCCACACTTCAGATCCTCCTCTGATTTTCGCCCCTTGTGTTCTCCTCGTTTTTGTATTTTGCTTTTTTTTTCTTGCTCCTCGTATTCTTCTCCCCTGTTTCTTCGCCTCGGGTTTTTCACACTTCTCTTACTCCACATAGTGGCATACGGTTGATCCTCCTCTGATTTTCGCCCCTTGTGTTCTCCTCGTTTTTGTATTTTGCTTTTTTTTCTTTCTCCTCGTATTCTTCTCCTCTGTTTCTTCACCTCGTGTTTTTCACACTTCTCTTGCTCCTCGTAGTGGCATACTGTTGATCCTCCTCTGATTTTCGCCCCTTGTGTTCTCCTCGTTTTTGTATTTTGCTTTTTTTTTCTTGCTCCTCGTATTCTTCTCCCCTGTTTCTTCACATCAGCTTTTTCACACTTCTCTTACTACTCGTAGTGGCATACTGTTGATCCTCCTCTGATTTTCGCCCCTTGTGTTCTCCTCGTTTTTGTATTTTGCTTTTTTTTTCTTGCTCCTCTTATTCTTCTCCCCTGTTTCTTCGCCTCGGGTTTTTCACATCTCTTACTCCACGTAGTGCCACACTTTGGATCCTCCTCTGATTTTCACCCCTTGTGTTCTCCTCGTTTTTGTATTTTGCTTTTTTTTTCTTGCTCCTCGTATTCTTCTCCCCTGTTTCTTCGCCTCGGATTTTTCACACTTCTCTTACTCCACGTAGGGCCACACTTTGGATCCTCCTCTGATTTTCGCCCCTTGTGTTCTCCTCGTTTTTGTATTTTGCTTTTTTTTTCTTGCTCCTCGTATTCTTCTCCCCTGTTTCTTCGCCTCGGGTTTTTCACACTTCTCTTACTCCACGTAGTGCCACACTTTTGATCCTCCTCTGATTTTCTCCCCTTGTGTTCTCCTCGTTTTTGTATTTTGCTTTTTTTTTCTTGCTCCTCGTATTCTTCTCCCCTGTTTCTTCACATCAGCTTTTTCACACTTCTGTTACTCCTCGTAGTGGCATACTGTTGATCCTCCTCTGATTTTCGCCCCTTGTGTTCTCCTCGTTTTTGTATTTTGCTTTTTTTTTCTTGCTCCTCGTATTCTTCTCCCCTGTTTCTTCGCCTCGGGTTTTTCACACTTCTCTTACTCCACCTAGTGCCACACTTCAGATCCTCCTCTGATTTTCGCCCCTTGTGTTCTCCTCGATTTTGTATTTCGCTTTTTTTTTCTTGCTCCTCGTATTCTTCTCCCCTGTTTCTTCGCCTCGGGTTTTTCACACTTCTCTTACTCCACGTAGTGGCATACGGTTGATCCTCCTCTGATTTTCGCCCCTTGTGTTCTCCTCGTTTTTGTATTTTGCTTTTTTTTCTTGCTCCTCGTATTCTTCTCCTCTGTTTCTTCACCTCGTGTTTTTCACACTTCTCTTGCCCTCGTAGTGGCATACTGTTGATCCTCCTCTGATTTTCGCCCCTTGTGTTCTCCTCGTTTTTGTATTTTGCTTTTTTTTCTTGCTCCTCGTATTCTTCTCCCCTGTTTCTTCACATCAGCTTTTTCACACTTCTCTTACTCCTCGTAGTGGCATACTGGTGTTCCTCCTCTGATTTTCGCCCCTTGTATTCTCCTCGTTTTTGTATTTTGCTTTTTTTTTCTTGCTCCTCGTATTTTTCTCCCCTGTTTCTTCGCCTCGGGTTTTTCACACTTCTCTTACTCCACGTAGTTCCACACTTTTGATCCTCCTCTGATTTTCGCCCCTTGTGTTCTCCTCGTTTTTGTATTTTGGTTTTTTTCTTGCTCCTCGTATTCTTCTCCACTGTTTCTTCGCCTCGGGTTTTTCACACTTCTCTTACTCCACCTAGTGCCACACTTTTGATCCTCCTCTGATTTTCGCCCCTTGTGTTCTCCTCGTTTTTGTATTTTGCTTTCTTTTTCTTGCTCCTCGTATTCTTCTCCCCTGTTTCTTCGCCTCGGGTTTTTCACACTTCTCTTACTCCACGTAGTGCCACACTTTTCATCCTCCTCTGATTTTCGCCCCTTGTGTTCTCCTCGTTTTTGTATTTTGCTTTTTTTTTCTTGCTCCTCGTATTCTTCTCCCCTGTTTCTTCGCCTCGGGTTTTTCACACTTCTCTTACTCCACGTAGTGCCACCCTTTTGATCCTCCTCTGATTTTCGCCCCTTGTGTTCTCCTCGTTTTTGTATTTTGCTTTTTTTTTCTTGCTCCGCGTATTCTTCTCCCCTGTTTCTTCGCGTCGGGTTTTTCACACTTCTCTTACTCCACGTAGTGGCATACGGTTGATCCTCCTCTGATTTTCGCCCCTTGTGTTCTCCTCGTTTTTGTATTTTGCTTTTTTTTCTTGCTCCTCGTATTCTTCTCCCCTGTTTCTTCGCCTCGGGTTTTCACACTTCTCTTGCTCCTCGTAGTGGCATACTGTTGATCCTCCTCTGATTTTCGCCCCTTGTGTTCTCCTCGTTTTTGTATTTTGCTTTTTTTTTCTTGGTCCTCGTATTCTTCTCCCCTGTTTCTTCACATCAGCTTTTTCACACTTCTCTTACTCCACCTAGTGGCATACTGTTGATCCTCCTCTGATTTTCGCCCCTTGTGTTCTCCTCGTTTTTGTATTTTGCTTTTTTTTTCTTGCTCCTCGTATTCTTCTCCCCTGTTTCTTCACATCAGCTTTTTCACACTTCTCTTACTCCTCGTAGTGGCATACTGTTGATCCTCCTCTGATTTTCGCCCCTTGTGTTCTCCTCGTTTTTGTATTTTGCTTTTTTTTTCTTGCTCCTCGTATTCTTCTCCCCTGTTTCTTCGCCTCGGGTTTTTCACATCTCTTACTCCACGTAGTGCCACACTTTGAATCCTCCTCTGATTTTCACCCCTTGTGTTCTCCTCGTTTTTGTATTTTGCTTTTTTTTTCTTGCTCTTCGTATTCTTCTCCCCTGTTTCTTCGCCTCGCGTTTTTCACACTTCTCTTACTCCACGTAGTGCCACACTTTTGATCCTCCTCAGATTTTCGCCCCTTGTGTTCTCCTCGTTTTTGTATTTTGCTTTTTTTTTCTTGCTCCTCGTATTCTTCTCCCCTGTTTCTTTGGCTCGGTTTTTCACACTTCTCTTACTCCACGTAGTGCCACACTTTTGATCCTCCTCTGATTTTCGCCACTTGTGTTCTCCTCGTTTTTGTATTTTGCTTCTTTTTCTTGCTCCTCGTATTCTTCTCCCCTGTTTCTTCGCCTCGGGTTTTTCACACTTCTCTTGCTCCTCGTAGTGGCATACTGTTGATCCTCCTCTGATTTCCGCCACTTGTGTTCTCCTCGTTTTTGTATTTTGCATTTTTTTTCTTGCTCCTCGTATTCTTCTCCCCTGTTTCTTCACATCAGCTTTTTCACACTTCTCTTACTCCTCGTAGTGGCATACTGTTGATCCTCCTCTGATTTTCGCCCCTTGTGTTCTCCTCGTTTTTGTATTTTGCTTGTTTTTTCTTGCTCCTCGTATTCTTCTCCCCTGTTTTTTCACCTCGGGTTTTTCACACTTCTCTTACTCCACCTAGTGGCATACTGTTGATCCTCCTCTGATTTTCGCCCCTTGTGTTCTCCTCGTTTTTGTATTTTGCTTTTTTTTTCTTGCTCCTCGTATTCTTCTCCCCTGTTTCTTCGCCTCGGGTTTTTCACACTTCTCTTACTCCACCTAGTGCCACACTTTTGATCCTCCTCTGATTTTCGCCACTTGTGTTCTCCTCGTTTTTGTATTTTGCTTTTTTTTTATTGCTCCTCGTATTCTTCTCCCCTGTTTCTTCGCCTCGGGTTTTTCACACTTCTCTTACTCCACGTAGTGGCATACTGTTGATCCTCCTCTGATTTTCGCCCCTTGTGTTCTCCTCGTTTTTGTATTTTGCTTTTTTTTCATGCTCCTCGTATTCTTCTCCCCTGTTTCTTCGCCTCGGGTTTTTCACACTTCTCTTGCTCCTCGTAGTGGCATACTGATGATCCTCCTCTGATTTTCGCCCCTTGTGTTCTCCTCGTTTTTGTATTTTGCTTTTTTTTTCTTGCTCCTCTTATTCTTCTCCCCTGTTTCTTCGCCTCGGGTTTTTCACACTTCTCTTACTCCACGTAGTGGCATACGGTTGATCCTCCTCTGATTTTCGCCCCTTGTGTTCTCCTCGTTTTTGTATTTTGCTTTTTTTTCTTGCTCCTCGTATTCTTCTCCCCTGTTTCTTCGCCTCGGGTTTTTCACACTTCTCTTACTCCACGTAGTGCCACACTTTGGATCCTCCTGTGATTTTCGCCCCTTGTGTTCTCCTCGTTTTTGTATTTTGCTTTTTTTTTCTTGCTCCTCGTATTCTTCTCCCCTGTTTCTTCGCCTCGGGTTTTTCACACTTCTCTTACTCCACGTAGTGCCACCCTTTTGATCCTCCTCTGATTTTCTCCCCTTGTGTTTTCCTCGTTTTTGTATTTTGCTTTTTTTTTCTTGCTCCTCGTATTCTTCTCCCCTGTTTCTTCACATCAGCTTTTTCACACTTCTGTTACTCCTTGTAGTGGCATACTGTTGATCCTCCTCTGATTTTCGCCCCTTGTGTTCTCCTCGTTTTTGTATTTTGCTTTTTTTTTCTTGCTCCTCGTATTCTTCTCCCCTGTTTCTTCGCCTCGGGTTTTTCACACTTCTCTTACTCCACCTAGTGCCACGATTCAGATCCTCCTCTGATTTTCGCCCCTTGTGTTCTCCTCGTTTTTGTATTTTGCTTTTTTTTTCTTGCTCCTCTTATTCTTCTCCCCTGTTTCTTCGCCTCGGGTTTTTCACACTTCTCTTACTCCACGTAGTGGCATACGGTTGATCCTCCTCTGATTTTCGCCCCTTGTGTTCTCCTCGTTTTTGTATTTTGCTTTTTTTACTTGCTCCTCGTATTCTTCTCCTCTGTTTCTTCACCTCGTGTTTTTCACACTTCTCTTGCTCCTCGTAGTGGCATACTGTTGATCCTCCTCTGATTTTCGCCCCTTGTGTTCTCCTCGTTTTTGTATTTTGCTTTTTTTTTCTTGCTCCTCGTATTCTTCTCCCCTGTTTCTTCACATCAGCTTTTTCACACTTCTCTTACTCCTCGTAGTGGCATACTGGTGATCCTCCTCTGATTTTTGCCCCTTGTGTTCTCCTCGTTTTTTTATTTTGCTTTTTTTTTCTTGCTCCTCGTATTTTTCTCCCCTGTTTCTTCGCCTCGGGTTTTTCACACTTCTCTTACTCCACGTAGTGCCACACTTTTGATCCTCCACTGATTTTCGCCCCTTGTGTTCTCCTCGTTTTTGTATTTTGCTTTTTTTTCCTTGCTCCTCGTATTCTTCTCCCCTGTTTCTTCGCCTCGGGTTTTTCACACTTCTCTTACTCCACGTAGTCCCACCCATTTGATCCTCCTCTGATTTTCGCCCCTTGTGTTCTCCTCGTTTATGTATTTTGCTTTTTTTCTTGCTCCTCGTATTCTTCTCCCCTGTTTCTTCGCCTCGGGTTTTTCACACTTCTCTTACTCCACGTAGTGCCACACTTTTGATCCTCCTCTGATTTTCGCCCCTTGTGTTCTCCTCGTTTTTGTATTTTGCTTTTTTTTTCTTGCTCCTCGTATTCTTCTCCCCTGTTTCTTCGCCTCGGGTTTTTCACACTTCTATTACTCCACGTAGTGGCATACGGTTGATCCTCCTCTGATTTTCGCCCCTTGTGTTCTCCTCGTTTTTGTATTTTGCTTTTTTTTCTTGCTCCTCGTATTCTTCTCCTCTGTTTCTTCACCTCGTGTTTTTCACACTTCTCTTGCTCCTCGTAGTGGCATACTATTGATCCTCCTCTGATTTTCGCCCCTTGTGTTCTCCTCGATTTTGTATTTTGCTTTTTTTTTCTTGCTCCTCGTATTCTTCTCCCCTGTTTCTTCACTTCAGCTTTTTCACACTTCTCTTACTCCTCGTAGTGGCATACTGTTGATCCTCCTCTGATTTTCGCCCCTTGTGTTCTCCTCGTTTTTGTATTTTGCTTTTTTTTTTTGCTCCTCGTATTCTTCTCCCCTGTTTCTTCGCCTCGTGTGTTTCCCACTTCTCTTGCTCCTCGTAGTGGCATACTGTTGATCCTCCTCTGATTTTCGCCCCTTGTGTTCTCCTCGTTTTTGTATTTTCCTTTTTTTTTCTTGCTCCTCGTATTCTTCTCCCCTGTTTCTTCGCCTCGGGTTTTTCACACTTCTCTTACTCCACCTAGTGCCACACTTTTGATCCTCCTCTGATTTTCGCCCCTTGTGTTCTCCTCGTTTTTGTATTTTGCTTTTTTTTTATTGCTCCTCGTATTCTTCTCCCCTGTTTCTTCGGCTCGGGTTTTTCACACTTCTCTTACTCCACGTAGTGGCATACTGTTGATCCTCCTCTGATTTTCGCCCCTTGTGTTCTCCTCGTTTTTGTATTTTGCTTTTTTTTCATGCTCCTCGTATTCTTCTCCCCTGTTTCTTCGCCTCGGGTTTTTCACACTTCTCTTGCTCCTCGTAGTGGCATACTGTTGATCCTCCTCTGATTTTCGCCCCTTGTGTTCTCCTCGTTTTTCTATTTTGCTTTTTTTTTCTTGCTCCTCGTATTCTTCTCCCCTGTTTCTTCGCCTCGGGTTTTTCACACTTCTCTTACTCCACGTAGTGGCATACGGCTGATCCTCCTCTGATTTTCGCCCCTTGTGTTCTCCTCGTTTTTGTATTTTGCTTTTTCTTCTTGCTCCTCGTATTCTTCTCCCCTGTTTCTTCGCCTCGGGTTTTTCACACTTCTCTTACTCCTCGTAGTGGCATACTGTTGATCCTCCTCTGATTTTCGTCCCTTGTGTTCTCCTCGTTTTTGTATTTTGCTTTTTTTTCTTGCTCCTCGTATTCTTCTCCCTTGTTTCTTCGCCTCGGGTTTTTCACACTTCTCTTACTCCACGTAGTGCCACACTTTGGATCCTCCTCTGATTTTCGCCCCTTGTGTTCTCCTCGTTTTTGTATTTTGCTTTTTTTTTCTTGCTCCTCGTATTCTTCTCCCCTGTTTCTTTGCCTCGGGTTTTTCACACTTCTCTTACTCCACGTAGTGGCATACGGTTGATCCTCCTCTGATTTTCGCCCCTTGTGTTCTCCTCGTTTTTGTATTTTGCTTTTTTTTCTTGCTCCTCGTATTCTTCTCCTCTGTTTCTTCACCTCGTGTTTTTCACACTTCTCTTGCTCCTCGTAGTGGCATACTGTTGATCCTCCTCTGATTTTCGCCCCTTGTGTTCTCCTCGATTTTGTATTTTGCTTTTTTTTTCTTGCTCCTCGTATTCTTCTCCCCTGTTTCTTCACATCAGCTTTTTCACACTTCTCTTACTCCTCGTAGTGGCATACTGTTGATCCTCCTCTGATTTTCGCCCCTTGTGTTCTCCTCGTTTTTGTATTTTGCTTTTTTTTTCTTGCTCCTCGTATTCTTCTCCCCTGTTTCTTCGCCTCGGGTTTTTCACACTTCTCTTACTCCACGTAGTCCCATCCTTTTGATCCTCCTCTGATTTTCGCCCCTTGTGTTCTCCTCGTTTTTGTATTTTGCTTTTTTTTTCTTGCTCCTCGTATTCTTCTCCCCTGTTACTTCGCCTCGGGTTTTTCACACTTTTCTTACTCCACCTAGTGCCACACTTTTGATCCTCCTCTGATTTTCGCCCCTTGTGTTCTCCTCGTTTTTGTATTTTGCTTTTTTTTTCTTGCTCCTCGTATTCTTCTCCCCTGTTTCTTCACATCAGCTTTTTCACACTTCTCTTTCTCCACCTAGTGGCATACTGTTGATCCTCCTCTGATTTTCGCCCCTTGTGTTCTCCTCGTTTTTGTATTTTGCTTTTTTTTTCTTGCTCCTCGTATTCTTCTCCCCTGTTTCTTCGCCTCGTGTGTTTCCCACTTCTCTTGCTCCTCGTAGTGGCATACTGTTGATCCTCCTCTGATTTTCGCCCCTTGTGTTCTCCTCGTTTTTGTATTTTGCTTTTTTTTTCTTGCTCCTCTTATTCTTCTCCCCTGTTTCTTCGCCTCGGGTTTTTCACACTTCTCTTACTCCACGTAGTGGCATACGGTTGATCCTCCTCTGATTTTCGCCCCTTGTGTTCTCCTCGTTTTTGTATTTTGCTTTTTCTTCTTGCTCCTCGTATTCTTCTCCCCTGTTTCTTCGCCTCGGGTTTTTCACACTTCTCTTACTCCTCGTAGTGGCATACTGTTGATCCTCCTCTGATTTTCGCCCCTTGTGTTCTCCTCGTTTTTGTATTTTGCTTTTTTTTTTCTTGCTCCTCGTATTCTTCTCCCCTGTTTCTTCGCCTCGGGTTTTTCACATCTCTTACTCCACGTAGTGCCTCACTTTGGATCCTCCTCTGATTTTCACCCCTTGTGTTCTCCTCGTTTTTGTATTTTGCTTTTTTTTTCTTGCTCTTCGTATTCTTCTCCCCTGTTTCTTCGCCTCACGTTTTTCACACTTCTCTTACTCCACGTAGTGCCACACTTTTGATCCTCCTCTGATTTTCGCCCCTTGTGTTCTCCTCGTTTTTGTATTTTGCTTTTTTTTTCTTGCTCCTCGTATTCTTCTCCCCTGTTTCTTTGGCTCGGTTTTTCACACGTCTCTTACTCCACGTAGTGCCACAATTTTGATCCTCCTCTGATTTTCGCCCCTTGTGTTCTCCTCGTTTTTGTATTTTGCTTTTTTTTCTTGCTCCTCGTATTCTTCTCCCCTGTTTCTTCGCCTCGGGTTTTTCACATCTCTTACTCCACTTAGTGCCACAATTTTGATCCTCCTCTGATTTTGCCCCTTGTGTTCTCCTCGTTTTTGTATTTTGCTTTTTTTTTCTTGCTCCTCTTATTCTTCTCCCCTGCTTCTTCGCCTCGGGTTTTTCACACTTCTCTTACTCCACGTAGTGCCACACTTTGGATCCTCCTCTGATTTTCGCCCCTTGTGTTCTCCTCGTTTTTGTATTTTGCTTTTTTTTTCTTGCTCCTCGTATTCTTCTCCCCTGTTTCTTCGCCTCGTGTGTTTCCCACTTCTCTTGCTCCTCGTAGTGGCATACTGTTGATCCTCCTCTGATTTTCGCCCCTTGTGTTCTCCTCGTTTTTGTATTTTGCTTTTTCTTCTTGCTCCTCGTATTCTTCTCCCCTGTTTCTTCGCCTCGTGTGTTTCCCACTTCTCTTGCTCCTCGTAGTGGCATACTGGTGATCCTCCTCTGATTTTCGCCCCTTGTGTTCTCCTCGTTTTTGTATTTTGCTTTTTTTTTCTTGCTCCTCGTATTCTTCTCCCCTGTTTCTTCGCCTCGGGTTTTTCACACTTCTCTTCCTCCACCTAGTGCCACACATCAGATCCTCCTCTGATTTTCGCCCCTTGTGTTCTCCTCGTTTTTGTATTTTGCTTTTTTTTTCTTGCTCCTCGTATTCTTCTCCCCTGTTTCTTCCCCTCGGGTTTTTCACACTTCTCTTACTCCACGTAGTGGCATACGGTTGATCCTCCTCTGATTTTCGCCCCTTGTGTTCTCCTCGTTTTTGTATTTTGCTTTTTTTTCTTGCTCCTCGTATTCTTCTCCTCTGTTTCTTCACCTCGTGTTTTTCACACTTCTCTTGCTCCTCGTAGTGGCATACTGTTGATCCTCCTCTGATTTTCGCCCCTTGTGTTCTCCTCGTTTTTGTATTTTGCTTTTTTTTTATTGCTCCTCGTATTCTTCTCCCCTGTTTCTTCACATCAGCTTTTTCACACTTCTCTTACTCCACGTAGTGGCATACTGTTGATCCTCCTCTGATTTTCGCCCCTTGTGTTCTCCTCGTTTTTGTATTTTGCTTTTTTTTCTTGCTCCTCGTATTCTTCTCCCCTGTTTCTTCGCCTCGGGTTTTCACACTTCTCTTGCTCCTCGTAGTGGCATACTGTTGATCCTCCTCTGATTTTCGCCCCTTGTGTTCTCCTCGTTTTTGTATTTTGCTTTTTCTTCTTGCTCCTCGTATTCTTCTCCCCTGTTTCTTCGCCTCGGGTTTTTCACACTTCTCTTACTCCACCTAGTGGCATACTGTTGATCCTCCTCTGATTTTCGCCCCTTGTGTTCTCCTCGTTTTTGTATTTTGCTTTTTTTTTCTTGCTCCTCGTATTCTTCTCCCCTGTTTCTTCACATCAGCTTTTTCACACTTCTCTTACTCCTCGTAGTGGCATACTGGTGATCCTCCTCTGATTTTCGCCCCTTGTGTTCTCCTCGTTTTTGTATTTTGCTTTTTTTTTCTTGCTCCTCGTATTTTTCTCCCCTGTTTCTTCGCCTCGGGTTTTTCACACTTCTCTTACTCCACGTAGTTCCACACTTTTGATCCTCCTCTGATTTTCGCCCCTTGTGTTCTCCTCGTTTTTGTATTTTGCTTTTTTTTTCTTGCTCCTCGTATTCTTCTCCCCTGTTTCTTTGCCTCGGGTTTTTCACACTTCTCTTACTCCACGTAGTGCCACCATTTTGATCCTCCTCTGATTTTCGCCCCTTGTGTTCTCCTCGTTTTTGTATTTTGCTTTTTTTTTCTTGCTCTTCGTATTCTTCTCCCCTGTTTCTTCCCCTCGGGTTTTTCACACTTCTCTTACTCCACGTAGTGCCACCATTTTGATCCTCCTCTGATTTTCGCCCCTTGTGTTCTCCTCGTTTTTTTATTTTGCTTTTTTTTCTTGCTCCTCGTATTCTTCTCCCCTGTTTCTTCGCCTCGGGTTTTTCACACTTCTCTTACTCCACCTAGTGCCACACTTTTGATCCTCCTCTGATTTTCGCCCCTTGTGTTCTCCTCGTTTTTGTATTTTGCTTTTTTTTTATTGCTCCTCGTATTCTTCTCCCCTGTTTCTTCGCCTCGGGTTTTTCACCCTTCTCTTGCTCCTCGTAGTGGCATACTGTTGATCCTCCTCTGATTTTCGCCCCTTGTGTTCTCCTCGTTTTTGTATTTTGCTTTTTTTTTCCTTGCTCCTCGTATTCTTCTCCCCTGTTTCTTCGCCTCGGGTTTTTCACACTTCTCTTACTCCACGTAGTGGCATACGGTTGATCCTCCTCTGATTTTCGCCCCTTGTGTTCTCCTCGTTTTTGTATTTTGCTTTTTTTTCTTGCTCCTCGTATTCTTCTCCTCTGTTTCTTCACCTCGTGTTTTTCACACTTCTCTTGCTCCTCGTAGTGGCATACTGTTGATCCTCCTCTGATTTTCGCCCCTTGTGTTCTCCTCGTTTTTGTATTTTGCTTTTTTTTTCTTGCTCCTCGTATTCTTCTCCCCTGTTTCTTCACATCAGCTTTTTCACACTTCTCTTACTCCTCGTAGTGGCATACTGTTGATCCTCCTCTGATTTTTGCCCCTTGTGTTCTCCTCGTTTTTGTATTTTGCTTTTTTTTTCTTGCTCCTCGTATTCTTCTCCCCTGTTTCTTCGCCTCGGGTTTTTCACATCTCTTACTCCACGTAGTGCCACACTTTGGATCCTCCTCTGATTTTCGCCCCTTGTGTTCTCCTCGTTTTTGTATTTTGCTTTTTTTTTCTTGCTCCTCGTATTCTTCTCCCCTGTTTCTTCGCCTCGGGTTTTTCACACTTCTCTTACTCCACGTAGTGCCACACTTTTGATCCTCCTCTGATTTTCGCCCCTTGTGTTCTCCTCGTTTTTGTATTTTGCTTTTTTTTTCTTGCTCCTCGTATTCTTCTCCCCTGTTTCTTCACATCAGCTTTTTCACACTTCTCTTACTCCTCGTAGTGGCATACTGTTGATCCTACTCTGATTTTCGCCCCTTGTGTTCTCCTCGTTTTTGTATTTTGCTTTTTTTTTCTTGCTCCTCGTATTCTTCTCCCCTGTTTCTTCACCTCGGGTTTTTCACACTTCTCTTGCTCCTCGTAGTGGCATACTGTTGATCCTCCTCTGATTTTCGCCACTTGTGTTCTCCTCGTTTTTGTATTTTGCTTTTTTTTTCTTGCTCCTCGTATTCTTCTCCCCTGTTTCTTCGCCTCGAGTTTTTCACACTTTTCTTACTCCACGTATTGCCACACTTTTGATCCTCCTCTGATTTTCGCCCCTTGTGTTCTCCTCGTTTTTGTATTTTGGTTTTTTTTTCTTGCTCCTCTTATTCTTCTCCCCTGCTTCTTCGCCTCGGGTTTTTCACACTTCTCTTACTCCACGTAGTGGCATACGGTTGATCCTCCTCTGATTTTCGCCCCTTGTGTTCTCCTCGTTTTTGTATTTTGCTTTTTTTTTCTTGCTCCTCGTATTTTTCTCCCCTGTTTCTTCGCCTCGAGTTTTTCACACTTCTCTTACTCCACGTAGTGCCACACTTTTGATCCTCCACTGATTTTCGCCCCTTGTGTTCTCCTCGTTTTTGTATTTTGCTTTTTTTTTCTTGCTCCTCGTATTCTTCTCCCCTGTTTCTTCGCCTCGGATTTTTCACACTTCTCTTACTCCACGTAGTCCCACCCTTTTGATCCTCCTCTGATTTTCGCCCCTTGTGTTCTCCTCGTTTATGTATTTTGCTTTTTTTCTTGCTCCTCGTATTCTTCTCCCCTGTTTCTTCGCCTCGGGTTTTTCACACTTCTCTTACTCCACGTAGTGCCACACTTTTGATCCTCCTCTGATTTTCGCCCCTTGTGTTCTCCTCGTTTTTGTATTTTGCTTTTTTTTTCTTGCTCCTCGTATTCTTCTCCCCTGTTTCTTCGCCTCGGGTTTTTCACACTTCTCTTACTCCACGTAGTGGCATACGGTTGATCCTCCTCTGATTTTCGCCCCTTGTGTTCTCCTCGTTTTTGTATTTTGCTTTTTTTTCTTGCTCCTCGTATTCTTCTCCTCTGTTTCTTCACCTCGTGTTTTTCACACTTCTCTTGCTCCTCGTAGTGGCATACTGCTGATCCTCCTCTGATTTTCGCCCCTTGTGTTCTCCTCGATTTTGTATTTTGCTTTTTTTTTCTTGCTCCTCGTATTCTTCTCCCCTGTTTCTTCACATCAGCTTTTTCACACTTCTCTTACTCCTCGTAGTGGCATACTGTTGATCCTCCTCTGATTTTCGCCCCTTGTGTTCTCCTCGTTTTTGTATTTTGCTTTTTTTTTCTTGCTCCTCGTATTCTTCTCCCCTGTTTCTTCGCCTCGTGTGTTTCCCACTTCTCTTGCTCCTCGTAGTGGCATACTGTTGATCCTCCTCTGATTTTCGCCCCTTGTGTTCTCCTCGTTTTTGTATTTTGCTTTTTTTTTCTTGCTCCTCGTATTCTTCTCCCCTGTTTCTTCGCCTCGGGTTTTTCACACTTCTCTTACTCCACCTAGTGCCACACTTTTGATCCTCCTCTGATTTTCGCCACTTGTGTTCTCCTCGTTTTTGTATTTTGCTTTTTTTTTATTGCTCCTCGTATTCTTCTCCCCTGTTTCTTCGCCTCGGGTTTTTCACACTTCTCTTACTCCACGTAGTGGCATACTGTTGATCCTCCTCTGATTTTCGCCCCTTGTGTTCTCCTCGTTTTTGTATTTTGCTTTTTTTTCATGCTCCTCGTATTCTTCTCCCCTGTTTCTTCGCCTCGGGTTTTTCACACTTCTCTTGCTCCTCGTAGTGGCATACTGTTGATCCTCCTCTGATTTTCGCCCCTTGTGTTCTCCTCGTTTTTGTATTTTGCTTTTTTTTTCTTGCTCCTCTTATTCTTCTCCCCTGTTTCTTCGCCTCGGGTTTTTCACACTTCTCTTACTCCACGTAGTGGCATACGGTTGATCCTCCTCTGATTTTCGCCCCTTGTGTTCTCCTCGTTTTTGTATTTTGCTTTTTCTTCTTGCTCCTCGTATTCTTCTCCCCTGTTTCTTCGCCTCGGGATTTTCACACTTCTCTTACTCCTCGTAGTGGCATACTGTTGATCCTCCTCTGATTTTCGTCCCTTGTGTTCTCCTCGTTTTTGTATTTTGCTTTTTTTTCTTGCTCCTCGTATTCTTCTCCCTTGTTTCTTCGCCTCGGGTTTTTCACACTTCTCTTACTCCACGTAGTGCCACACTTTGGATCCTCCTCTGATTTTCGCCCCTTGTGTTCTCCTCGTTTTTGTATTTTGCTTTTTTTTTCTTGCTCCTCGTATTCTTCTCCCCTGTTTCTTCGCCTCGCGTTTTTCACACTTCTCTTACTCCACGTAGTGCCACACTTTTGATCCTGCTCTGATTTTCTCCCCTTGTGTTCTCCTCGTTTTTGTATTTTGCTTTTTTTTTCTTGCTCCTCGTATTCTTCTCCCCTGTTTCTTCACATCAGCTTTTTCACACTTCTGTTACTCCTCGTAGTGGCATACTGTTGATCCTCCTCTGATTTTCGCCCCTTGTGTTCTCCTCGTTTTTGTATTTTGCTTTTTTTTCTTGCTCCTCGTATTCTTCTCCCCTGTTTCTTCGCCTCGGGTTTTTCACACTTCTCTTACTCCACATAGTGCCACACTTTTGATCCTCCTCTGATTTTCGCCCCTTGTGTTCTCCTCGTTTTTGTATTTTGCTTTTTTTTTCTTGCTCCTCGTATTCTTCTCCCCTGTTTCTTCGCCTCGGGTTTTTCACACTTCTCTTACTCCACGTAGTGGCATACGGTTGATCCTCCTCTGATTTTCGCCCCTTGTGTTCTCCTCGTTTTTGTATTTTGCTTTTTTTTCTTGCTCCTCGTATTCTTCTCCTCTGTTTCTTCACCTCGTGTTTTTCACACTTCTCTTGCTCCTCATAGTGGCATACTGTTGATCCTCCTCTGATTTTCGCCCCTTGTGTTCTCCTCGATTTTGTATTTTGCTTTTTTTTTCTTGCTCCTCGTATTCTTCTCCCCTGTTTCTTCACATCAGCTTTTTCACACTTCTCTTACTCCTCGTAGTGGCATACTGTTGATCCTCCTCTGATTTTCGCCCCTTGTGTTCTCCTCGTTTTTGTATTTTGCTTTTTTTTTCTTGCTCCTCGTATTCTTCTCCCCTGTTACTTCGCCTCGGGTTTTTCACACTTCTCTTACTCCACGTAGTCCCACCCTTTTGATCCTCCTCTGATTATCGCCCCTTGTGTTCTCCTCGTTTTTGTATTTTGCTTTTTTTTTCTTGCTCCTCGTATTCTTTTCTCCTGTTACTTCGCCTCGGGTTTTTCACACTTTTCTTACTCCACCTAGTGCCACACTTTTGATCCTCCTCTGATTTTCGCCCCTTGTGTTCTCCTCGTTTTTGTATTTGGCTTTTTTTTTCTTGCTCCTCGTATTCTTCTCCCCTGTTTCTTCGCCTCGGGTTTTTCACACTTCTCTTACTCCACCTAGTGGCATACTGTTGATCCTCCTCTGATTTTCGCCCCTTGTGTTCTCCTCGTTTTTGTATTTTGCTTTTTTTTTCTTGCTCCTCGTATTCTTCTCCCCTGTTTCTTCGCCTCGTGTGTTTCCCACTTCTCTTGCTCCTCGTAGTGGCATACTGTTGATCCTCCTCTGATTTTCGCCCCTTGTGTTCTCCTCGTTTTTGTATTTTGCTTTTTTTTTCTTGCTCCTCTTATTCTTCTCCCCTGTTTCTTCGCCTCGGGTTTTTCACACTTCTCTTACTCCACGTAGTGGCATACGGTTGATCCTCCTCTGATTTTCGCCCCTTGTGTTCTCCTCGTTTTTGTATTTTGCTTTTTCTTCTTGCTCCTCGTATTCTTCTCCCCTGTTTCTTCGCCTCGGGTTTTTCACACTTCTCTTACTCCTCGTAGTGGCATACTGTTGATCCTCCTCTGATTTTCGCCCCTTGTGTTCTCCTCGTTTTTGTATTTTGCTTTTTTTTTCTTGCTCCTCGTATTCTTCTCCCCTGTTTCTTTGCCTCGGGTTTTTCACATCTCTTACTCCACGTAGTGCCTCACTTTGGATCCTCCTCTGATTTTCACCCCTTGTGTTCTCCTCGTTTTTGTATTTTGCTTTTTTTTTCTTGCTCTTCGTATTCTTCTCCCCTGTTTCCTCGCCTCACGTTTTTCACACTTCTCTTACTCCACGTAGTGCCACACTTTTGATCCTCCTCTGATTTTCGCCCCTTGTGTTCTCCTCGTTTTTGTATTTTGCTTTTTTTTTCTTGCTCCTCGTATTCTTCTCCCCTGTTTCTTTGGCTCGGTTTTTCACACGTCTCTTACTCCACGTAGTGCCACACTTTTGATCCTCCTCTGATTTTCGCCCCTTGTGTTCTCCTCGTTTTTGTATTTTGCTTTTTTTTCTTGCTCCTCGTATTCTTCTCCCCTGTTTCTTCGCCTCGTGTGTTTCCCACTTCTCTTGCTCCTCGTAGTGGCATACTGTTGATCCTCCTCTGATTTTCGCCCCTTGTGTTCTCCTCGTTTTTGTATTTTGCTTTTTCTTCTTGCTCCTCGTATTCTTCTCCCCTGTTTCTTCGCCTCGTGTGTTTCCCACTTCTCTTGCTCCTCGTAGTGGCATACTGTTGATCCTCCTCTGATTTTCGCCCCTTGTGTTCTCCTCGTTTTTGTATTTTGCTTTTTTTTTCTTGCTCCTCGTATTCTTCTCCCCTGTTTCTTCACATCAGCTTTTTCAGACTTCTATTACTCCACGTAGTGCCACACTTTTGATCCTCCTCTGATTTTCGCCCCTTGTGTTCTCCTCGTTTTTGTATTTTGCTTTTTTTTTATTGCTCCTCGTATTCTTCTCCCCTGTTTCTTCACATCAGCTTTTTCACACTTCTCTTACTCCACGTAGTGGCATACTGTTGATCCTCCTCTGATTTTCGCCCCTTGTGTTCTCCTCGTTTTTGTATTTTGCTTTTTTTTCTTGCTCCTCGTATTCTTCTCCCCTGTTTCTTCGCCTCGGGTTTTCACACTTCTCTTGCTCCTCGTAGTGGCATACTGTTGATCCTCCTCTGATTTTCGCCCCTTGTGTTCTCCTCGTTTTTGTATTTTGCTTTTTTTTTCTTGCTCCTCGTATTCTTCTCCCCTGTTTCTTCGCCTCGGGTTTTTCACACTTCTCTTACTCCACCTAGTGGCATACTGTTGATCCTCCTCTGATTTTCGCCCCTTGTGTTCTCCTCGTTTTTGTATTTTGCTTTTTTTTTCTTGCTCCTCGTATTCTTCTCCCCTGTTTCTTCACATCAGCTTTTTCACACTTCTCTTACTCCTCGTAGTGGCATACTGGTGATCCTCCTCTGATTTTCGCCCCTTGTGTTCTCCTCGTTTTTGTATTTTGCTTTTTTTTTTCTTGCTCCTCGTATTTTTCTCCCCTGTTTCTTCGCCTCGGGTTTTTCACACTTCTCTTACTCCACGTAGTTCCACACTTTTGATCCTCCTCTGATTTTCGCCCCTTGTGTTCTCCTCGTTTTTGTATTTTGCTTTTTTTTTCTTGCTCCTAGTATTCTTCTCCCCTGTTTCTTTGCCTCGGGTTTTTCACACTTCTCTTACTCCACGTAGTGCCACCATTTTGATCCTCCTCTGATTTTCGCCCCTTGTGTTCTCCTCGTTTTTGTATTTTGCTTTTTTTTTTCTTGCTCCTCGTATTCTTCTCCCCTTTTTTTTCCCCTCGGGTTTTTCACACTTCTCTTACTCCACGTAGTGGCATATGGTTGATCCTCCTCTGATTTTCGCCCCCTGTGTTCTCCTCGTTTTTGTATTTTGCTTTTTTTTCTTGCTCCTCGTATTCTTCTCCTCTGTTTCTTCACCTCGTGTTTTTCACACTTCTCTTGCTCCTCGTAGTGGCATACTGTTGATCCTCCTCTGATTTTCGCCCCTTGTGTTCTCCTCGTTTTTGTATTTTGCTTTTTTTTTCTTGCTCCTCGTATTCTTCTCCCCTGTTTCTTCACATCAGCTTTTTCACACTTCTCTTACTCCACGTAGTGGCATACTGTTGATCCTCCTCTGATTTTCGCCCCTTGTGTTCTCCTCGTTTTTGTATTTTGCTTTTTTTTCTTGCTCCTCGTATTCTTCTCCCCTGTTTCTTCGCCTCGGGTTTTCACACTTCTCTTGCTCCTCGTAGTGGCATACTGTTGATCCTCCTCTGATTTTCGCCCCTTTTGTTCTCCTCGTTTTTGTATTTTGCTTTTTTTTTCTTGCTCCTAGTATTCTTCTCCCCTGTTTCTTCGCCTCGGGTTTTTCACACTTCTCTTACTCCACCTAGTGGCATACTGTTGATCCTCCTCTGCTTTTCGCCCCTTGTGTTCTCCTCGTTTTTGTATTTTGCTTTTTTTTTCTTGCTCCTCGTATTCTTCTCCCCTGTTTCTTCACATCAGCTTTTTCACACTTCTCTTACTCCTCGTAGTGGCATACTGGTGATCCTCCTCTGATTTTCGCCCCTTGTGTTCTCCTCGTTTTTGTATTTTGCTTTTTTTTTCTTGCTCCTCGTATTTTTCTCCCCTGTTTCTTCGCCTCGGGTTTTTCACACTTCTCTTACTCCACGTAGTTCCACACTTTTGATCCTCCTCTGATTTTCGCCCCTTGTGTTCTCCTCGTTTTTGTATTTTGCTTTTTTTTTCTTGCTCCTCGTATTCTTCTCCCCTGTTTCTTTGCCTCGGGTTTTTCACACTTCTCTTACTCCACGTAGTGCCACCCTTTTGATCCTCCTCTGATTTTCGCCCCTTGTGTTCTCCTCGTTTTTGTATTTTGCTTTTTTTTCTTGCTCCTCGTATTCTTCTCCCCTGTTTCTTCGCCTCGGGTTTTTCACACTTCTCTTACTCCACCTAGTGCCACACTTTTGATCCTCCTCTGATTTTCGCCCCTTGTGTTCTCCTCGTTTTTGTATTTTGCTTTTTTTTAATTGCTCCTCGTATTCTTCTCCCCTGTTTCTTCGCCTCGGGTTTTTCACACTTCTCTTGCTCCTCGTAGTGGCATACTGTTGATCCTCCTCTGATTTTCGCCCCTTGTGTTCTCCTCGTTTTTGTATTTTGCTTTTTTTTCATGCTCCTCGTATTCTTCTCCCCTGTTTCTTCGCCTCGGGTTTTTCACACTTCTCTTGCTCCTCGTAGTGGCATACTGTTGATCCTCCTCTGATTTTCGCCCCTTGTGTTCTCCTCGTTTTTGTATTTTGCTTTTTTTTTTCTTGCTCCTCGTATTCTTCTCCCCTGTTTCTTCGCCTCGGGTTTTTCACACTTCTCTTACTCCACGTAGTGGCATACGGTTGATCCTCCTCTGATTTTCGCCCCTTGTGTTCTCCTCGTTTTTGTATTTTGCTTTTTTTTCTTGCTCCTCGTATTCTTCTCCTCTGTTTCTTCACCTCGTGTTTTTCACACTTCTCTTGCTCCTCGTAGTGGCATACTGTTGATCCTCCTCTGATTTTCGCCCCTTGTGTTCTCCTCGTTTGTGTATTTTGCTTTTTTTTTCTTGCTCCTCGTATTCTTCTCCCCTGTTTCTTCACATCAGCTTTTTCACACTTCTCTTACTCCTCGTAGTGGCATACTGTTGATCCTCCTCTGATTTTTGCCCCTTGTGTTCTCCTCGTTTTTGTATTTTGCTTTTTTTTTCTTGCTCCTCATATTCTTCTCCCCTGTTTCTTCGCCTCGGGTTTTTCACATCTCTTACTCCACGTAGTGCCACACTTTGGATCCTCCTCTGATTTTCGCCCCTTGTGTTCTCCTCGTTTTTGTATTTTGCTTTTTTTTTCTTGCTCCTCGTATTCTTCTCCCCTGTTTCTTCGCCTCGGGTTTTTCACACTTCTCTTACTCCACGTAGTGCCACACTTTTGATCCTCCTCTTATTTTCGCCCCTTGTGTTCTCCTCGTTTTTGTATTTTGCTTTTTTTTTCTTGCTCCTCGTATTCTTCTCCCCTGTTTCTTTCGCTCGGGTTTTTCATCCTTCTCTTACTCCACGTAGTGCCACACTTTTGATCCTCCTCTGATTTTCGCCCCTTGTGTTCTCCTCGTTTTTGTATTTTGCTTTTTTTTCTTGCTCCTCGTATTCTTCTCCCCTGTTTCTTCGCCTCGGGTTTTTCACACTTCTCTTGCTCCTCGTAGTGGCATACCGTTGATCCTCCTCTGATTTTCGCCACTTGTGTTCTCCTCGTTTTTGTATTTTGCTTTTTTTTTCTTGCTCCTCGTATTCTTCTCCCCTGTTTCTTCACATCAGCTTTTTCACACTTCTCTTACTCCTCGTAGTGGCATACTGTTGATCCTACTCTGATTTTCGCCCCTTGTGTTCTCCTCGTTTTTGTATTTTGCTTTTTTTTTCTTGCTCCTCGTATTCTTCTCCCCTGTTTCTTCGCCTCGGGTTTTTCACACTTCTCTTGCTCCTCGTAGTGGCATACTGTTGATCCTCCTCTGATTTTCGCCACTTGTGTTCTCCTCGTTTTTGTATTTTGCTTTTTTTTTCTTGCTCCTCGTATTCTTCTCCCCTGTTTCTTCGCCTCGGGTTTTTCACACTTTTCTTACTCCACGTATTGCCACACTTTTGATCCTCCTCTGATTTTCGCCCCTTGTGTTCTCCTCGTTTTTGTATTTTGCTTTTTTTTTCTTGCTCCTCTTATTCTTCTCCCCTGCTTCTTCGCCTTGGGTTTTTCACACTTCTCTTACTCCACGTAGTGGCATACGGTTGATCCTCCTCTGATTTTCGCCCCTTGTGTTCTCCTCGTTTTTGTATTTTGCTTTTTCTTCTTGCTCCTCGTATTCTTCTCCCCTGTTTCTTCGCCTCGGGTTTTTCACACTTCTCTTACTCCACGTAGTGCCACACTTTGGATCCTCCTCTGATTTTCGCCCCTTGTGTTCTCCTCGTTTTTGTATTTTGCTTTTTTTTTCTTGCTCCTCGTATTCTTCTCCCCTGTTTCTTCGCCTCGGGTTTTTCACACTTCTCTTACTCCACGTAGTGCCACACTTTTGATCCTCCTCTGATTTTCTCCCCTTGTGTTCTCCTCGTTTTTGTATTTTGCTTTTTTTTTCTTGCTCCTCGTATTCTTCTCCCCTGTTTCTTCACATCAGCTTTTTCACACTTCTGTTACTCCTCGTAGTGGCATACTGTTGATCCTCCTCTGATTTTCGCCCCTTGTGTTCTCCTCGTTTTTGTATTTTGCTTTTTTTCTTGCTCCTCGTATTCTTCTCCCCTGTTTCTTCGCCTCGGGTTTTTCACACTTCTCTTACTCCACGTAGTGCCACACTTTTGATCCTCCTCTGATTTTCGCCCCTTGTGTTCTCCTCGTTTTTGTATGTTGCTTTTTTTTTCTTGCTCCTCGTATTCTTCTCCCCTGTTTCTTCGCCTCGGGTTTTTCACACTTCTCTTACTCCACGTAATGGCATACGGTTGATCCTCCTCTGATTTTCGCCCCTTGTGTTCTCCTCGTTTTTGTATTTTGCTTTTTTTTCTTGCTCCTCGTATTCTTCTCCTCTGTTTCTTCACCTCGTGTTTTTCACACTTCTCTTGCTCCTCGTAGTGGCATACTGTTGATCCTCCTCTGATTTTCGCCCCTTGTGTTCTCCTCGATTTTGTATTTTGCTTTTTTTTTCTTGCTCCTCTTATCTTCTCCCCTGTTTCTTCACATCAGCTTTTTCACACTTCTCTTACTCCTCGTAGTGGCATACTGTTGATCCTCCTCTGATTTTCGCCCCTTGTGTTCTCCTCGTTTTTGTATTTTGCTTTTTTTTTCTTGCTCCTCGTATTCTTCTCCCCTGTTTCTTCGCCTCGGGTTTTTCACACTTCTCTTACTCCACGTCGTCCCACCCTTTTGATCCTCCTCTGATTTTCGCCCCTTGTGTTCTCCTCGTTTTTGTATTTTGCTTTTTTTTTCTTGCTCCTCGTATTCTTCTCCCCTGTTTCTTCGCCTCGGGTTTTTCACACTTCTCTTACTCCACCTAGTGCCACACTTTTGATCCTCCTCTGATTTTCGCCCCTTGTGTTCTCCTCGTTTTTGTATTTTGCTTTTTTTTTATTGCTCCTCGTATTCTTCTCCCCTGTTTCTTCGCCTCGGGTTTTTCACACTTCTCTTACTCCACGTAGTGGCATACTGTTGATCCTCCTCTGATTTTCGCCCCTTGTGTTCTCCTCGTTTTTGTATTTTGCTTTTTTTTCATGCTCCTCGTATTCTTCTCCCCTGTTTCTTCGCCTCGGGTTTTTCACACTTCTCTTGCTCCTCGTAGTGGCATACTGTTGATCCTCCTCTGATTTTCGCCCCTTGTGTTCTCCTCGTTTTTGTATTTTGCTTTTTTTTTCTTGCTCCTCGTATTCTTCTCCCCTGTTTCTTCGCCTCGGGTTTTTCACACTTCTCTTACTCCACGTAGTGGCATACGGTTGATCCTCCTCTGATTTTCGCCCCTTGTGTTCTCCTCGTTTTTGTATTTTGCTTTTTCTTCTTGCTCCTCGTATTCTTCTCCCCTGTTTCTTCGCCTCGGGTTTTTCACACTTCTCTTACTCCTCGTAGTGGCATACTGTTGATCCTCCTCTGATTTTCGTCCCTTGTGTTCTCCTCGTTTTTGTATTTTGCTTTTTTTTCTTGCTCCTCGTATTCTTCTCCCCTGTTTCTTCGCCTCGGGTTTTTCACACTTCTCTTACTCCACGTAGTGCCACACTTTGGATCCTCCTCTGATTTTCGCCCCTTGTGTTCTCCTCGTTTTTGTATTTTGCTTTTTTTTTCTTGCTCCTCGTATTCTTCTCCCCTGTTTCTTCGCCTCGGGTTTTTCACACTTCTCTTACTCCACGTAGTGCCACACTTTTGATCCTCCTCTGATTTTCTCCCCTTGTGTTTTCCTCGTTTTTGTATTTTGCTTTTTTTTTCTTGCTCCTCGTATTCTTCTCCCCTGTTTCTTCACATCAGCTTTTTCACACTTCTGTTACTCCTCGTAGTGGCATACTGTTGATCCTCCTCTGATTTTCGCCCCTTGTGTTCTCCTCGTTTTTGTATTTTGCTTTTTTTTTCTTGCTCCTCGTATTCTTCTCCCCTGTTTCTTCGTCTCGGGTTTTTCACACTTCTCTTACTCCACCTAGTGCCACAATGCAGATCCTCCTCTGATTTTCGCCCCTTGTGTTCTACTCGTTTTTGTATTTTGCTTTTTTTTATTGCTCCTCTTATTCTTCTCCCCTGTTTCTTCGCCTCGGGTTTTTCACACTTCTCTTACTCCACGTAGTGGCATACGGTTGATCCTCCTCTGATTTTCGCCTCTTGTGTTCTCCTCGTTTTTGTATTTTGCTTTTTTTACTTGCTCCTCGTATTCTTCTCCTCTGTTTCTTCACCTCGTGTTTTTCACACTTCTCTTACTCTACCTAGTGGCATACTGTTGATCCTCCTCTGATTTTCGCCCCTTGTGTTCTCCTCGTTTTTGTATTTTGCTTTTTTTTTCTTGCTCCTCGTATTCTTCTCCCCTGTTTCTTCACATCAGCTTTTTCACACTTCTCTTACTCCTCGTAGTGGCATACTGGTGATCCTCCTCTGATTTTCGCCCCTTGTGTTCTCCTCGTTTTTGTATTTTGCTTTTTTTTTGTTGCTCCTCGTATTTTTCTCCCCTGTTTCTTCGCCTCGGGTTTTTCACACTTCTCTTACTCCACGTAGTGCCACACTTTTGATCCTCCACTGATTTTCGCCCCTTGTGTTCTCCTCGTTTTTGTATTTTGCTTTTTTTTTCTTGCTCCTCGTATTCTTCTCCCCTGTTTCTTCGCCTCGGGTTTTTCACACTTCTCTTACTCCACGTAGTCCCACCCTTTTGATCCTCCTCTGATTTTCGCCCCTTGTGTTCTCCTCGTTTATGTATTTTGCTTTTTTTCTTGCTCCTCGTATTCTTCTCCCCTGTTTCTTCGCCTCGGGTTTTTCACACTTCTCTTACTCCACCTAGTGCCACACTTTTGATCCTCCTCTGATTTTCGCCCCTTGTGTTCTCCTAGTTTTTGTATTTTGCTTTTTTTTTCTTGCTCCTCGTATTCTTCTCCCCTGTTTCTTCGCCTCGGGTTTTTCACACTTCTCTTACTCCACGTAGTGGCATACGGTTGATCCTCCTCTGATTTTCGCCCCTTGTGTTCTCCTCGTTTTTGTATTTTGCTTTTTTTTCTTGCTCCTCGTATTCTTCTCCTCTGTTTCTTCACCTCGTGTTTTTCACACTTCTCTTGCTCCTCGTAGTGGCATACTGTTGATCCTCCTCTGATTTTCGCCCCTTGTGTTCTCCTCGATTTTGTATTTTGCTTTTTTTTTCTTGCTCCTCGTATTCTTCTCCCCTGTTTCTTCACATCAGCTTTTTCACACTTCTCTTACTCCTCGTAGTGGCATACTGTTGATCCTCCTCTGATTTTCGCCCCTTGTGTTCTCCTCGTTTTTGTATTTTGCTTTTTTTTTCTTGCTCCTCGTATTCTTCTCCCCTGTTTCTTCGCCTCGGGTTTTTCTCATCTCTTACTCCACGTAGTGCCACACTTTGGATCCTCCTCTGATTTTCACCCCCTGTGTTCTCCTCGTTTTTGTATTTTGCTTTTTTTTTCTTGCTCTTCGTATTCTTCTCCCCTGTTTCTTCACCTCGGGTTTTTCACACTTCTCTTACTCCACGGAGTGCCACACTTTGGATCCTCCTCTGATTTTCACCCCTTGTGTTCTCCTCGTTTTTGTATTTTGCTTTTTTTTTCTTGCTCCTCGTATTCTTCTCCCCTGTTTCTTCGCCTCGGGTTTTTCACACTTCTCTTACTCCACGTAGTGGCATACTGTTGATCCTCCTCTGATTTTCGCCCCTTGTGTTCTCCTCGTTTTTGTATTTTGCTTTTTTTTTCTTGGTCCTCGTATTCTTCTCCCCTGTTTCTTCACATCAGCTTTTTCACACTTCTCTTACTCCTCGTAGTGGCATACTGTTGATCCTTCTCTGATTTTCGCCCCTTGTGTTCTCCTCGTTTTTGTATTTTGCTTTTTTTTTCTTGCTCCTCGTATTCTTCTCCCCTGTTACTTCGCCTCGGGTTTTTCACACTTTTCTTACTCCACCTAGTGCCACACTTTTGATCCTCCTCTGATTTTCGCCCCTTGTGTTCTCCTCGTTTTTGTATTTTGCTTTTTTTTTCTTGCTCCTCGTATTCTTCTCCCCTGTTTCTTCTCCTCGGGTTTTTCACACTTCTCTTACTCCACGTAGTGGCATACTGTTGATCCTCCTCTGATTTTCGCCCCTTCTGTTCTCCTCATTTTTGTATTTTGCTTTTTTTTCATGCTCCTCGTATTCTTCTCCCCTGTTTCTTCGCCTCGGGTTTTTCACACTTCTCTTGCTCCTCGTAGTGGCATACTGTTGATCCTCCTCTGATTTTCGCCCCTTGTGTTCTCCTCGTTTTTGTATTTTGCTTTTTTTTTCTTGCTCCTCTTATTCTTCTCCCCTGTTTCTTCACCTCGGGTTTTTCACACTTCTCTTACTCCACGTAGTGGCATACGGTTGATCCTCCTCTCATTTTCGCCCCTTGTGTTCTCCTCGTTTTTGTATTTTGCTTTTTCTTCTTGCTCCTCGTATTCCTCTCCCCTGTTTCTTCGCCTCGGGTTTTTCACACTTCTCTTACTCCTCGTAGTGGCATACTGTTGATCCTCCTCTGATTTTCGCCCCTTGTGTTCTCCTCGTTTTTGTATTTTGCTTTTTTTTCTTGCTCCTCGTATTCTTCTCCCCTGTTTCTTCGCCTCGGGTTTTTCACACTTCTCTTACTCCACGTAGGGCCACACTTTGGATCCTCCTCTGATTTTCGCCCCTTGTGTTCTCCTCGTTTTTGTATTTTGCTTTTTTTTTCTTGCTCCTCGTATTCTTCTCCCCTGTTTCTTCGCCTCGGGTTTTTCACACTTCTCTTACTCCACGTAGTGCCACACTTTTGATCCTCCTCTGATTTTCTCCCCTTGTGTTTTCCTCGTTTTTGTATTTTGCTTTTTTTTTCTTGCTCCTCGTATTCTTCTCCCCTGTTTCTTCACATCAGCTTTTTCACACTTCTGTTGCTCCTCGTAGTGGCATACTGGTGATCCTCCTCTGATTTTCGCCCCTTGTGTTCTCCTCGTTTTTGTATTTTGCTTTTTTTTTCTTGCTCCTCGTATTCTTCTCCCCTGTTTCTTCGCCTCGTGTGTTTCCCACTTCTCTTGCTCCTCGTAGTGGCATACTGTTGATCCTCCTCTGATTTTCGCCCCTTGTGTTCTCCTCGTTTTTGTATTTTGCTTTTTTTTTCTTGCTCCTCGTATTCTTCTCCCCTGTTTCTTCGCCTCGGGTTTTTCACACTTCTCTTACTCCACCTAGTGCCACACTTTTGATCCTCCTCTGATTTTCGCCACTTGTGTTCTCCTCGTTTTTGTATTTTGCTTTTTTTTTATTGCTCCTCGTATTCTTCTCCCCTGTTTCTTCGCCTCGGGTTTTTCACACTTCTCTTACTCCACGTAGTGGCATACTGTTGATCCTCCTCTGATTTTCGCCCCTTGTGTTCTCCTCGTTTTTGTATTTTGCTTTTTTTTCATGCTCCTCGTATTCTTCTCCCCTGTTTCTTCGCCTCGGGTTTTTCACACTTCTCTTGCTCCTCGTAGTGGCATACTGTTGATCCTCCTCTGATTTTCGCCCCTTGTGTTCTCCTCGTTTTTGTATTTTGCTTTTTTTTTCTTGCTCCTCTTATTCTTCTCCCCTGTTTCTTCGCCTCGGGTTTTTCACACTTCTCTTACTCCACGTAGTGGCATACGGTTGATCCTCCTCTGATTTTCGCCCCTTGTGTTCTCCTCGTTTTTGTATTTTGCTTTTTCTTCTTGCTCCTCGTATTCTTCTCCCCTGTTTCTTCGCCTCGGGTTTTTCACACTTCTCTTACTCCTCGTAGTGGCATACTGTTGATCCTCCTCTGATTTTCGTCCCTTGTGTTCTCCTCGTTTTTGTATTTTGCTTTTTTTTCTTGCTCCTCGTATTCTTCTCCCCTGTTTCTTCGCCTCGGGTTTTTCACACTTCTCTTACTCCACGTAGTGCCACACTTTGGATCCTCCTCTGATTTTCGCCCCTTGTGTTCTCCTCGTTTTTGTATTTTGCTTTTTTTTTCTTGCTCCTCGTATTCTTCTCCCCTGTTTCTTCGCCTCGGGTTTTTCACACTTCTCTTACTCCACGTAGTGCCACACTTTTGATCCTCCTCTGATTTTCTCCCCTTGTGTTCTCCTCGTTTTTGTATTTTGCTTTTTTTTTCTTGCTCCTCGTATTCTTCTCCCCTGTTTCTTCACATCAGCTTTTTCACACTTCTGTTACTCCTCGTAGTGGCATACTGGTGATCCTCCTCTGATTTTCGCCCCTTGTGTTCTCCTCGTTTTTGTATTTTGCTTTTTTTCTTGCTCCTCGTATTCTTCTCCCCTGTTTCTTCGCCTCGGGTTTTTCACACTTCTCTTACTCCACGTAGTGCCACACTTTTGATCCTCCTCTGATTTTCGCCCCTTGTGTTCTCCTCGTTTTTGTATGTTGCTTTTTTTTTCTTGCTCCTCGTATTCTTCTCCCCTGTTTCTTCGCCTCGGGTTTTTCACACTTCTCTTACTCCACGTAGTGGCATACGGTTGATCCTCCTCTGATTTTCGCCCCTTGTGTTCTCCTCGTTTTTGTATTTTGCTTTTTTTTCTTGCTCCTCGTATTCTTCTCCTCTGTTTCTTCACCTCGTGTTTTTCACACTTCTCTTGCTCCTCGTAGTGGCATACTGTTGATCCTCCTCTGATTTTCGCCCCTTGTGTTCTCCTCGATTTTGTATTTTGATTTTTTTTTCTTGCTCCTCGTATCTTCTCCCCTGTTTCTTCACATCAGCTTTTTCACACTTCTCTTACTCCTCGTAGTGGCATACTGTTGATCCTCCTCTGATTTTCGCCCCTTGTGTTCTCCTCGTTTTTGTATTTTGCTTTTTTTTTCTTGCTCCTCGTATTCTTCTCCCCTGTTTCTTCGCCTCGGGTTTTTCACACTTCTCTTACTCCACGTCGTCCCACCCTTTTGATCCTCCTCTGATTTTCGCCCCTTGTGTTCTCCTCGTTTTTGTATTTTGCTTTTTTTTTCTTGCTCCTCGTATTCTTCTCCCCTGTTTCTTCGTCTCGGGTTTTTCACACTTCTCTTACTCCACCTAGTGCCACACTTTTGATCCTCCTCTGATTTTCGCCCCTTGTGTTCTCCTCGTTTTTGTATTTTGCTTTTTTTTTATTGCTCCTCGTATTCTTCTCCCCTGTTTCTTCGCCTCGGGTTTTTCACACTTCTCTTACTCCACGTAGTGGCATACTGTTGATCCTCCTCTGATTTTCGCCCCTTGTGTTCTCCTCGTTTTTGTATTTTGCTTTTTTTTCATGCTCCTCGTATTCTTCTCCCCTGTTTCTTCGCCTCGGGTTTTTCACACTTCTCTTGCTCCTCGTAGTGGCATACTGTTGATCCTCCTCTGATTTTCGCCCCTTGTGTTCTCCTCGTTTTTGTATTTTGCTTTTTTTTTCTTGCTCCTCGTATTCTTCTCCCCTGTTTCTTCGCCTCGGGTTTTTCACACTTCTCTTACTCCACGTAGTGGCATACGGTTGATCCTCCTCTGATTTTCGCCCCTTGTGTTCTCCTCGTTTTTGTATTTTGCTTTTTCTTCTTGCTCCTCGTATTCTTCTCCCCTGTTTCTTCGCCTCGGGTTTTTCACACTTCTCTTACTCCTCGTAGTGGCATACTGTTGATCCTCCTCTGATTTTCGTCCCTTGTGTTCTCCTCGTTTTTGTATTTTGCTTTTTTTTCTTGCTCCTCGTATTCTTCTCCCCTGTTTCTTCGCCTCGGGTTTTTCACACTTCTCTTACTCCACGTAGTGCCACACTTTGGATCCTCCTCTGATTTTCGCCCCTTGTGTTCTCCTCGTTTTTGTATTTTGCTTTTTTTTTCTTGCTCCTCGTATTCTTCTCCCCTGTTTCTTCGCCTCGGGTTTTTCACACTTCTCTTACTCCACGTAGTGCCACACTTTTGATCCTCCTCTGATTTTCTCCCCTTGTGTTCTCCTCGTTTTTGTATTTTGCTTTTTTTTTCTTGCTCCTCGTATTCTTCTCCCCTGTTTCTTCACATCAGCTTTTTCACACTTCTGTTACTCCTCGTAGTGGCATACTGTTGATCCTCCTCTGATTTTCGCCCCTTGTGTTCTCCTCGTTTTTGTATTTTGCTTTTTTTTTCTTGCTCCTCGTATTCTTCTCCCCTGTTTCTTCGTCTCGGGTTTTTCACACTTCTCTTACTCCACCTAGTGCCACAATGCAGATCCTCCTCTGATTTTCGCCCCTTGTGTTCTACTCGTTTTTGTATTTTGCTTTTTTTTTATTGCTCCTCTTATTCTTCTCCCCTGTTTCTTCGCCTCGGGTTTTTCACACTTCTCTTACTCCACGTAGTGGCATACGGTTGATCCTCCTCTGATTTTCGCCTCTTGTGTTCTCCTCGTTTTTGTATTTTGCTTTTTTTACTTGCTCCTCGTATTCTTCTCCTCTGTTTCTTCACCTCGTGTTTTTCACACTTCTCTTACTCCACCTAGTCGCATACTGTTGATCCTCCTCTGATTTTCGCCCCTTGTGTTCTCCTCGTTTTTGTATTTTGCTTTTTTTTTCTTGCTCCTCGTATTCTTCTCCCCTGTTTCTTCACATCAGCTTTTTCACACTTCTCTTACTCCTCGTAGTGGCATACTGGTGATCCTCCTCTGATTTTCGCCCCTTGTGTTCTCCTCGTTTTTGTATTTTGCTTTTTTTTTCTTGCTCCTCGTATTTTTCTCCCCTGTTTCTTCGCCTCGGGTTTTTCACACTTCTCTTACTCCACGTAGTGCCACACTTTTGATCCTCCACTGATTTTCGCCCCTTGTGTTCTCCTCGTTTTTGTATTTTGCTTTTTTTTTCTTGCTCCTCGTATTCTTCTCCCCTGTTTCTTCGCCTCGGGTTTTTCACACTTCTCTTACTCCACGTAGTCCCACCCTTTTGATCCTCCTCTGATTTTCGCCCCTTGTGTTCTCCTCGTTTATGTATTTTGCTTTTTTTCTTGCTCCTCGTATTCTTCTCCCCTGTTTCTTCGCCTCGGGTTTTTCACACTTCTCTTACTCCACCTAGTGCCACACTTTTGATCCTCCTCTGATTTTCGCCCCTTGTGTTCTCCTCGTTTTTGTATTTTGCTTTTTTTTTCTTGCTCCTCGTATTCTTCTCCCCTGTTTCTTCGCCTCGGGTTTTTCACACTTCTCTTACTCCACGTAGTGGCATACGGTTGATCCTCCTCTGATTTTCGCCCCTTGTGTTCTCCTCGTTTTTGTATTTTGCTTTTTTTTCTTGCTCCTCGTATTCTTCTCCTCTGTTTCTTCACCTCGTGTTTTTCACACTTCTCTTGCTCCTCGTAGTGGCATACTGTTGATCCTCCTCTGATTTTCGCCCCTTGTGTTCTCCTCGATTTGTATTTTGCTTTTTTTTTCTTGCTCCTCGTATTCTTCTCCCCTGTTTCTTCACTTCAGCTTTTTCACACTTCTCTTACTCCTCGTAGTGGCATACTGTTGATCCTCCTCTGATTTTCGCCCCTTGTGTTCTCCTCGTTTTTGTATTTTGCTTTTTTTTTCTTGCTCCTCGTATTCTTCTCCCCTGTTTCTTCGCCTCGTGTGTTTCCCACTTCTCTTGCTCCTCGTAGTGGCATACTGTTGATCCTCCTCTGATTTTCGCCCCTTGTGTTCTCCTCGTTTTTGTATTTTGCTTTTTTTTTCTTGCTCCTCGTATTCTTCTCCCCTGTTTCTTCGCCTCGGGTTTTTCACACTTCTCTTACTCCACCTAGTGCCACACTTTTGATCCTCCTCTGATTTTCGCCACTTGTGTTCTCCTCGTTTTTGTATTTTGCTTTTTTTTTCTTGCTCCTCGTATTCTTCTCCCCTGTTTCTTCCCTTCGGGTTTTTCACACTTCTCTTGCTCCTCGTAGTGGCATACTGTTGATCCTCCTCTGATTTTCGCCCCTTGTGTTCTCCTCGTTTTTGTATTTTGCTTTTTTTTTCTTGCTCCTCTTATTCTTCTCCCCTGTTTCTTCGCCTCGGGTTTTTCACACTTCTCTTACTCCACGTAGTGGCATACGGTTGATCCTCCTCTGATTTTCGCCCCTTGTGTTCTCCTCGTTTTTGTATTTTGCTTTTTCTTCTTGCTCCTCGTATTCTTCTCCCCTGTTTCTTCGCCTCGGGTTTTTCACACTTCTCTTACTCCTCGTAGTGGCATAATGTTGATCCTCCTCTGATTTTCGTCCCTTGTGTTCTCCTCGTTTTTGTATTTTGCTTTTTTTTCTTGCTCCTCGTATTCTTCTCCCTTGTTTCTTCGCCTCGGGTTTTTCACACTTCTCTTACTCCACGTAGTGCCACACTTTGGATCCTCCTCTGATTTTCGCCCCTTGTGTTCTCCTCGTTTTTGTATTTTACTTTTTTTTTCTTGCTCCTCGTATTCTTCTCCCCTGTTTCTTCGCCTCGCGTTTTTCACACTTCTCTTACTCCACGTAGTGCCACACTTTTGATCCTCCTCTGATTTTCTCCCCTTGTGTTCTCCTCGTTTTTGTATTTTGCTTTTTTTTTCTTGCTCCTCGTATTCTTCTCCCCTGTTTCTTCACATCAGCTTTTTCACACTTCTGTTACTCCTCGTAGTGGCATACTGTTGATCCTCCTCTGATTTTCGCCCCTTGTGTTCTCCTCGTTTTTGTATTTTGCTTTTTTTCTTGCTCCTCGTATTCTTCTCCCCTGTTTCTTCGCCTCGGGTTTTTCACACTTCTCTTACTCCACGTAGTGCCACACTTTTGATCCTCCTCTGATTTTCGCCCCTTGTGTTCTCCTCGTTTTTGTATGTTGCTTTTTTTTTCTTGCTCCTCGTATTCTTCTCCCCTGTTTCTTCGCCTCGGGTTTTTCACACTTCTCTTACTCCACGTAGTGGCATACGGTTGATCCTCCTCTGATTTTCGCCCCTTGTGTTCTCCTCGTTTTTGTATTTTGCTTTTTTTTCTTGCTCCTCGTATTCTTCTCCTCTGTTTCTTCACCTCGTGTTTTTCACACTTCTCTTGCTCCTCGTAGTGGCATACTGTTGATCCTCCTCTGATTTTCGCCCCTTGTGTTCTCCTCGATTTTGTATTTTGCTTTTTTTTTCTTGCTCCTCGTATTCTTCTCCCCTGTTTCTTCACATCAGCTTTTTCACACTTCTCTTACTCCTCGTAGTGGCATACTGTTGATCCTCCTCTGATTTTTGCCCCTTGTGTTCTCCTCGTTTTTGTATTTTGCTTTTTTTTTCTTGCTCCTCGTATTCTTCTCCCCTGTTTCTTCGCCTCGGGTTTTTCACACTTCTCTTACTCCACGTAGTCCCACCCTTTTGATCCTCCTCTGATTTTCGCCCCTTGTGTTCTCCTCGTTTTTGTATTTTGCTTTTTTTTTCTTGCTCCTCGTATTCTTCTCCCCTGTTACTTCGCCTCGGGTTTTTCACACTTTTCTTACTCCACCTAGTGCCACACTTTTGATCCTCCTCTGATTTTCGCCCCTTGTGTTCTCCTCGTTTTTGTATTTTGCTTTTTTTTTCTTGCTCCTCGTATTCTTCTCCCCTGTTTCTTCGCCTCGGGTTTTTCACACTTCTCTTACTCCACCTAGTGGCATACTGTTGATCCTCCTCTGATTTTCGCCCCTTGTGTTCTCCTCGTTTTTGTATTTTGCTTTTTTTTTCTTGCTCCTCGTATTCTTCTCCCCTGTTTCTTCGCCTCGTGTGTTTCCCATTTCTCTTGCTCCTCGTAGTGGCATACTGTTGATCCTCCTCTGATTTTCGCCCCTTGTGTTCTCCTCGTTTTTGTATTTTGCTTTTTTTTTCTTGCTCCTCGTATTCTTCTCCCCTGTTTCTTCGCCTCGGGTTTTTCACACTTCTCTTACTCCACGTAGTGGCATACGGTTGATCCTCCTCTGATTTTCGCCCCTTGTGTTCTCCTCGTTTTTGTATTTTGCTTTTTCTTCTTGCTCCTCGTATTCTTCTCCCCTGTTTCTTCGCCTCGGGTTTTTCACACTTCTCTTACTCCTCGTAGTGGCATACTGTTGATCCTCCTCTGATTTTCGCCCCTTGTGTTCTCCTCGTTTTTGTATTTTGCTTTTTTTTTCTTTCTCCTCGTATTCTTCTCCCCTGTTTCTTCACCTCGGGTTTTTCACATCTCTTACTCCACGTAGTGCCTCACTTTGGATCCTCCTCTGATTTTCACCCCTTGTGTTCTCCTCGTTTTTGTATTTTGCTTTTTTTTTCTTGCTCTTCGTATTCTTCTCCCCTGTTTCTTCGCCTCACGTTTTTCACACTTCTCTTACTCCACGTAGTGCCACACTTTTGATCCTCCTCTGATTTTCGCCCCTTGTGTTCTCCTCGTTTTTGTATTTTGCTTTTTTTTTCTTGCTCCTCGTATTCTTCTCCCCTGTTTCTTTGGCTCGGTTTTTCACACGTCTCTTACTCCACGTAGTGCCACACTTTTGATCCTCCTCTGATTTTCGCCCCTTGTGTTCTCCTCGTTTTTGTATTTTGCTTTTTTTTCTTGCTCCTCGTATTCTTCTCCCCTGTTTCTTCGCCTCGGGTTTGTCACATCTCTTACTCCACTTAGTGCCACAATTTTGATCCTCCTCTGATTTTGCCCCTTATGTTCTCCTCGTTTTTGTATTTTGCTTTTTTTTTCTTGCTCCTCTTATTCTTCTCCCCTGCTTCTTCGCCTCGGGTTTTTCACACTTCTCTTACTCCACGTAGTGCCACACTTTGCATCCTCCTCTGATTTTCGCCCCTTGTGTTCTCCTCGTTTTTGTATTTTGCTTTTTTTTTCTTGCTCCTCGTATTCTTCTCCCCTGTTTCTTCGCCTCGGGTTTTTCACACTTCTCTTACTCCACGTAGTGGCATACTGTTGATCCTCCTCTGATTTTCGCCCCTTGTGTTCTCCTCGTTTTTGTATTTTGCTTTTTTTTTCTTGCTCCTCGTATTCTTCTCCCCTGTTTCTTCACATCAGCTTTTTCACACTTCTCTTACTCCTCGTAGTGGCATACTGGTGATCCTCCTCTGATTTTCGCCCCTTGTGTTCTCCTCGTTTTTGTATTTTGCTTTTTTTTTCTTGCTCCTCGTATTCTTCTCCCCTGTTTCTTCGCCTCGAGTTTTTCACACTTCTCTTAATCCACGTAGTGCCACCCTTTTGATCCTCGTCGGATTTTCGCCCCTTGTGTTCTCCTCGTTTTTGTATTTTGCTTTTTTTTCCTGCTCCTCGTATTCTTCTCCCCTGTTTCTTCGCCTCGGGTTTTTCACACTTCTCTTACTCCACGTAGTGGCATACTGTTGATCCTCCTCTGATTTTCGCCCCTTGTGTTCTCCTCGTTTTTGTATTTTGCTTTTCTTTCTTGCTCCTCGTATTCTTCTCCCCTGTTTCTTCGCCTCGGGTTTTTCACACTTCTCTTACTCCACCTAGTGCCACACTTTTGATCCTCCTCTGATTTTCGCCCCTTGTGTTCTCCTCGTTTTTGTATTTTGCTTTTTTTTTCTTGCTCCTCGTATTCTTCTCCCCTGTTTCTTCCCTTCGGGTTTTTCACACTTCTCTTACTCCACGTAGTGCCACAATTTTGATCCTTCTCTGATTTTCGCCCCTTGTGTTCTCCTCGTTTTTGTATTTTGCTTTTTTTTCTTGCTCCTCGTATTCTTCTCCTCTGTTTCTTCACCTCGGGTTTTTCCTTCTTCTCTTGCTCCTCGTAGTGGCATACTGTTGATCCTCCTCTGATTTTCGCCCCTTGTGTTCTCCTCGTTTTTGTATTTTGCTTTTTTTTTCTTGGTCCTCGTATTCTTCTCCCCTGTTTCTTCACATCAGCTTTTTCACACTTCTCTTACTCCTCGTAGTGGCATACTGTTGATCCTTCTCTGATTTTCGCCCCTTGTGTTCTCCTCGTTTTTGTATTTTGTTTTTTTTTTCTTGCTCCTCGTATTCTTCTCCCCTGTTACTTCGCCTCGGGTTTTTCCACACTTTTCTTACTCCACCTAGTGCCACACTTTTGATCCTCCTCTGATTTTCGCCCCTTGTGTTCTCCTCGTTTTTGTATTTTGCTTTTTTTTTCTTGCTCCTCGTACTCTTCTCCCCTGTTTCTTCGCCTCGGGTTTTTCACACTTCTCTTACTCCACCTAGTGGCATACTGTTGATCCTCCTCTGATTTTCGCCCCTTGTGTTCTCCTCGTTTTTGTATTTTGCTTTTTTTTTCTTGCTCCTCGTATTCTTCTCCCCTGTTTCTTCGCCTCGTGTGTTTCCCACTTCTCTTGCTCCTCGTAGTGGCATACTGGTGATCCTCCTCTGATTTTCGCCCCTTGTGTTCTCCTCGTTTTTGTATTTTGCTTTTTTTTTCTTGCTCCTCGTATTTTTCTCCCCTGTTTCTTCGCGTCGGGTTTTTCACACTTCTCTTACTCCACGTAGTTCCACACTTTTGATCCTCCTCTGATTTTCGCCCCTTGTGTTCTCCTCGTTTTTGTATTTTGCTTTTTTTTTCTTGCTCCTCGTATTCTTCTCCCCTGTTTCTTCGCCTCGAGTTTTTCACACTTCTCTTACTCCACGTAGTGCCACCCTTTTGATCCTCCTCGGTTTTTCGCCCCTTGTGTTCTCCTCGTTTTTGTATTTTGCTTTTTTTTCTTGCTCCTCGTATTCTTCTCCCCTGTTTCTTCGCCTCGGGTTTTTCACACTTCTCTTACTCCACCTAGTGCCACACTTTTGATCCTCCTCTGATTTTCGCCCCTTGTGTTCTCCTCGTTTTTGTATTTTGCTTTTTTTTTCTTGCTCCTCGTATTCTTCTCCCCTGTTTCTTCCCTTCGGGTTTTTCACACTTCTCTTACTCCACGTAGAACCACAATTTTGATCCTTCTCTGATTTCCCCCCTTGTGTTCTCCTCGTTTTTGTATTTTGCTTTTTTTTCTTGCTCCTCGTATTCTTCTCCACTGTTTCTTCGCCTCGGGTTTTTCACACTTCTCTTACTCCACCTAGTGCCACACTTTTGATCCTCCTCTGATTTTCGCCCCTTGTGTTCTCCTCGTTTTTGTATTTTGCTTTTTTTTTCTTGCTCCTCGTATTCTTCTCCCCTGTTTCTTCACCTCGGGTTTTTCACACTTCTCTTACTCCACGTAGTGCCACACTTTTCATCCTCCTCTGATTTTCGCCCCTTGTGTTCTCCTCGTTTTTGTATTTTGCTTTTTTTTTCTTGCTCCTCGTATTCTTCTCCCCTGTTTCTTCGCCTCGGGTTTTTCACACTTCTCTTACTACACGTAGTGCCACACTTTTGATCCTCCTCTGATTTTCGCCCCTTGTGTTCTCCTCGTTTTTGTATTTTGCTTTTTTTTTCTTGCTCCTCGTATTCTTCTCCCCTGTTTCTTTGCCTCGGGTTTATAACACTTCTCTTACTCCACGTAGTGGCATACTGTTGATCCTCCTCTGATTTTCGCCCCTTGTGTTCTCCTCGTTTTTGTATTTTGCTTTTTTTTCTTGCTCCTCGTATTCTTCTCCCCTGTTTCTTCGCCTCGGGTTTTCACACTTCTCTTGCTCCTCGTAGTGGCATACTGTTGATCCTCCTCTGATTTTCGCCCCTTTTGTTCTCCTCGTTTTTGTATTTTGCTTTTTTTTTCTTGCTCCTTGTATTCTTCTCCCCTGTTTCTTCGCCTCGGGTTTTCACACTTCTCTTGCTCCTCGTAGTGGCATACTGTTGATCCTCCTCTGATTTTCGCCCCTTGTGTTCTCCTCGTTTTTGTATTTTGCTTTTTTTTTCTTGCTCCTCGTATTCTTCTCCCCTGTTTCTTCCCCTCGGGTTTTTCACACTTCTCTTACTCCACGTAGTGGCATACGGTTGATCCTCCTCTGATTTTCGCCCCTTGTGTTCTCCTCGTTTTTGTATTTTGCTTTTTTTTTCTTGCTCCTCGTATTCTTCTCCCCTGTTTCTTCACCTCGGGTTTTTCACACTTCTCTTACTCCACGTAGTTCCACACTTTTGATCCTCCTCTGATTTTCGCCCCTTGTGTTCTCCTCGTTTTTGTATTTTGCTTTTTTTTTCTTGCTCCTCGTATTCTTCTCCCCTGTTTCTTCGCCTCGGGTTTTTCACACTTCTCTTACTCCACGTAGTGCCACCCTTTTGATCCTCCTCTGATTTTCGCCCCTTGTGTTCTCCTCGTTTTTGTATTTTGCTTTTTTTTCTTGCTCCTCGTATTCTTCTCCCCTGTTTCTTCGCCTCGGGTTTTTCACACTTCTCTTACTCCACGTAGTGCCACACTTTTGATCCTCCTCGGATTTTCGCCCCTTGTGTTCTCCTCGTTTTTGTATTTTGCTTTTTTTTTCTTGCTCCTCGTATTCTTCTCCCCTGTTTCTTCGCCTCGGATTTTTCACACTTCTCTTACTCCACGTAGTGCCACACCTTTGATCCTCCTCTGATTTTCACCCCTTGTGTTCTCCTCGTTTTTGTATTTTGCTTTTTTTTCTTGCTCCTCGTATTCTTCTCCCCTGTTTCTTCGCCTCGGGTTTTTCACACTTCTCTTACTCCACGTAGGGCCACACTTTGGATCCTCCTCTGATTTTCGCCCCTTGTGTTCTCCTCGTTTTTGTATTTTGCTTTTTTTTTCTTGCTCCTCGTATTCTTCTCCCCTGTTTCTTCGCCTCGGATTTTTCACACTTCTCTTACTCCACGTAGTGCCACACTTTTGATCCTCCTCTGATTTTCTCCCCTTGTGTTCTCCTCGTTTTTGTATTTTGCTTTTTTTTTCTTGCTCCTCGTATTCTTCTCCCCTGTTTCTTCACATCAGGTTTTTCACACTTCTGTTACTCCTCGTAGTGGCATACTGTTGATCCTCCTCTGATTTTCGCCCCTTGTGTTCTCCTCGTTTTTGTATTTTGCTTTTTTTTTCTTGCTCCTCGTATTCTTCTCCCCTGTTTCTTCGCCTCGGGTTTTTCACACTTCTCTTACTCCACCTAGTGCCACACTTCAGATCCTCCTCTGATTTTCGCCCCTTGTGTTCTCCTCGTTTTTGTATTTTGCTTTTTTTTTCTTGCTCCTCGTATTTTTCTCCCCTGTTTCTTCGCCTCGGGTTTTTCACACTTCTCTTACTCCACGTAGTTCCACACTTTTGATCCTCCTCTGATTTTCGCCCCTTGTGTTCTCCTCGTTTTTGTATTTTGCTTTTTTTTCTTGCTCCTCGTATTCTTCTCCCCTGTTTCTTCGCCTCGGGTTTTTCACACTTCTCTTACTCCACGTAGTGCCACACTTTTGATCCTCCTCTGATTTTCGCCCCTTGTGTTCTCCTCGTTTTTGTATTTTGCTTTTTTTTTCTTGCTCCTCGTATTCTTCTCCCCTGTTTCTTCGCCTCGGGTTTTTCACACTTCTCTTACTCCACGTAGTGGCATACTGTTGATCCTCCTCTGATTTTCGCCCCTTGTGTTCTCCTCGTTTTTGTATTTTGCTTTTTTTTCTTGCTCCTCGTATTCTTCTCCCCTGTTTCTTCACCTCGTGTTTTTCACACTTCTCTTACTCCACCTAGTGGCATACTGTTGATCCTCCTCTGATTTTCGCCCCTTGTGTTCTCCTCGTTTTTGTATTTTGCTTTTTTTTTCTTGCTCCTCGTATTCTTCTCCCCTGTTTTTCACATCAGCTTTTTCACACTTCTCTTACTCCTCGTAGTGGCATACTGTTGATCCTCCTCTGATTTTCGCCCCTTGTGTTCTCCTCGTTTTTGTATTTTGCTTTTTTTTTCTTGCTCCTCGTATTCTTCTCCCCTGTTTCTTCGCCTCGGGTTTTTCACATCTCTTACTCCACGTAGTGCCACACTTTGGATCCTCCTCTGATTTTCACCCCTTGTGTTCTCCTCGTTTTTGTATTTTGCTTTTTTTTTCTTGCTCTTCGTATTCTTCTCCCCTGTTTCTTCGCCTCGCGTTTTTCACACTTCTCTTACTCCACGTAGTGCCACACTTTTGATCCTCCTCTGATTTTCGCCCCTTGTGTTCTCCTCGTTTTTGTATTTTGCTTTTTTTTTCTTGCTCCTCGTATTCTTCTCCCCTGTTTCTTTGGCTCGGTTTTTCACACTTCTCTTACTCCACGTAGTGCCACACTTTTGATCCTCCTCTGATTTTCGCCCCTTGTGTTCTCCTCGTTTTTGTATTTTGCTTTTTTTTCTTGCTCCTCGTATTCTTCTCCCCTGTTTCTTCGCCTCGGGTTTTTCACACTTCTCTTGCTCCTCGTAGTGGCATACTGTTGATCCTCCTCTGATTTTCGCCACTTGTGTTCTCCTCGTTTTTGTATTTTGCTTTTTTTTTCTTGCTCCTCGTATTCTTCTCCCCTGTTTCTTCACATCAGCTTTTTCACACTTCTCTTACTCCTCGTAGTGGCATACTGTTGATCCTACTCTGATTTTCGCCCCTTGTGTTCTCCTCATTTTTGTATTTTGCTTGTTTTTTCTTGCTCCTCGTATTCTTCTCCCCTGTTTGTTCACCTCGGGTTTTTCACACTTCTCTTACTCCACCTAGTGGCATACTGTTGATCCTCCTCTGATTTTCGCCCCTTGTGTTCTCCTCGTTTTTGTATTTTGCTTTTTTTTTCTTGCTCCTCGTATTCTTCTCCCCTGTTTCTTCGCCTCGGGTTTTTCACACTTCTCTTACTCCACCTAGTGCCACACTTTTGATCCTCCTCTGATTTTCGCCGCTTGTGTTCTCCTCGTTTTTGTATTTTGCTTTTTTTTTATTGCTCCTCGTAATCTTCTCCCCTGTTTCTTCGCCTCGGTTTTTCACACTTCTCTTACTCCACGTAGTGGCATACTGTTGATCCTCCTCTGATTTTCGCCCCTTGTGTTCTCCTCGTTTTTGTATTTTGCTTTTTTTTCATGCTCCTCGTATTCTTCTCCGCTGTTTCTTCGCCTCAGGTTTTTCACACTTCTCTTGCTCCTCGTAGTGGCATACTGTTGATCCTCCTCTGATTTTCGCCCCTTGTGTTCTCCTCGTTTTTGTATTTTGCTTTTTTTTTCTTGCTCCTCTTATTCTTCTCCCCTGTTTCTTCGCCTCGGGTTTTTCACACTCCTCTTACTCCACGTAGTGGTATATGGTTGATCCTCCTCTGATTTTCGCCCCTTGTGTTCTCCTCGTTTTTGTATTTTGCTTTTTCTTCTTGCTCCTCGTATTCTTCTCCCCTGTTTCTTCGCCTCGGGTTTTTCACACTTCTCTTACTCCTCGTAGTGGCATACTGTTGATCCTCCTCTGATTTTCGCCCCTTGTGTTCTCCTCGTTTTTGTATTTTGCTTTTTTTTTCTTGCTCCTCGTATTCTTCTCCCCTGTTTCTTCACATCAGCTTTTTCACACTTCTCTTACTCCTCGTAGTGGCATACTGGTGATCCTCCTCTGATTTTCGCCCCTTGTGTTCTCCTCGTTTTTGTATTTTGCTTTTTTTTTCTTGCTCCTCGTATTTTTCTTCCCTGTTTCTTCGCCTCGGGTTTTTCACACTTCTCTTACTCCACGTAGTGCCACACTTTTGATCCTCCACTGATTTTCGCCCCTTGTGTTCTCCTCGTTTATGTATTTTGCTTTTTTTTTCTTGCTCCTCGTATTCTTCTCCCCTGTTTCTTCGCCTCGGGTTTTTCACACTTCTCTTACTCCACGTAGTCCCACCCTTTTGATCCTCCTCTGATTTTCGCCCCTTGTGTTCTCCTCGTTTTTGTATTTTGCTTTTTTTCTTGCTCCTCGTATTCTTCTCCCCTGTTTCTTCGCCTCGGGTTTTTCACACTTCTCTTATTCCACGTAGTGCCACACTTTTGATCCTCCTCTGATTTTCGCCCCTTGTGTTCTCCTCGTTTTTGTATTTTGCTTTTTTTTTCTTGCTCCTCGTATTCTTCTCCCCTGTTTCTTCGCCTCGGGTTTTTCACACTTCTCTTACTCCACGTAGTGGCATACGGTTGATCCTCCTCTGATTTTCGCCCCTTGTGTTCTCCTCGTTTTTGTATTTTGCTTTTTTTTCTTGCTCCTCGTATTCTTCTCCCCTGTTTCTTCACCTCGTGTTTTTCACACTTCTCTTGCTCCTCGTAGTGGCATACTGTTGATCCTCCTCTGATTTTAGCCCCTTGTGTTCTCCTCGATTTTGTATTTTGCTTTTTTTTTCTTGCTCCTCGTATTCTTCTCCCCTGTTTCTTCACTTCAGCTTTTTCACACTTCTCTTACTCCTCGTAGTGGCATACTGTTGATCCTCCTCTGATTTTCGCCCCTTGTGTTCTCCTCGTTTTTGTATTTTGCTTTTTTTTTCTTGCTCCTCGTATTCTTCTCCCCTGTTTCTTCGCCTCGTGTGTTTCCCACTTCTCTTGCTCCTCGTAGTGGCATACTGTTGATCCTCCTCTGATTTTCGCCCCTTGTGTTCTCCTCGTTTTTGTATTTTGCTTTTTTTTTCTTGCTCCTCGTATTCTTCTCCCCTGTTTCTTCGCCTCGGGTTTTTCACACTTCTCTTACTCCACCTAGTGCCACACTTTTGATCCTCCTCTGATTTTCGCCACTTGTGTTCTCCTCGTTTTTGTATTTTGCTTTTTTTTTATTGCTCCTCGTATTCTTCTCCCCTGTTTCTTCGCCTCGGGTTTTTCACACTTCTCTTACTCCACGTAGTGGCATACTGTTGATCCTCCTCTGATTTTCGCCCCTTGTGTTCTCCTCGTTTTTGTATTTTGCTTTTTTTTCATGCTCCTCGTATTCTTCTCCCCTGTTTCTTCGCCTCGGGTTTTTCACACTTCTCTTGCTCCTCGTAGTGGCATACTGTTGATCCTCCTCTGATTTTCGCCCCTTGTGTTCTCCTCGTTTTTGTATTTTGCTTTTTTTTTCTTGCTCCTCTTATTCTTCTCCCCTGTTTCTTCGCCTCGGGTTTTTCACACTTCTCTTACTCCACGTAGTGGCATACGGTTGATCCTCCTCTGATTTTCGCCCCTTGTGTTCTCCTCGTTTTTGTATTTTGCTTTTTCTTCTTGCTCCTCGTATTCTTCTCCCCTGTTTCTTCGCCTCGGGTTTTTCACACTTTTCTTACTCCTCGTAGTGGCATACTGTTGATCCTCCTCTGATTTTCACCCCTTGTGTTCTCCTCGTTTTTGTATTTTGCTTTTTTTTCTTGCTCCTCGTATTCTTCTCCCTTGTTTCTTCGCCTCGGGTTTTTCACACTTCTCTTACTCCACGTAGTGCCACACTTTGGATCCTCCTCTGATTTTCGCCCCTTGTGTTCTCCTCGTTTTTGTATTTTGCTTTTTTTTTCTTGCTCCTCGTATTCTTCTCCCCTGTTTCTTCGCCTCGCGTTTTTCACACTTCTCTTACTCCACGTAGTGCCACACTTTTGATCCTCCTCTGATTTTCTCCCCTTGTGTTCTCCTCGTTTTTGTATTTTGCTTTTTTTTTCTTGCTCCTCGTATTCTTCTCCCCTGTTTCTTCACATCAGCTTTTTCACACTTCTGTTACTCCTCGTAGTGGCATACTGTTGATCCTCCTCTGATTTTCGCCCCTTGTGTTCTCCTCGTTTTTGTATTTTGCTTTTTTTCTTGCTCCTCGTATTCTTCTCCCCTGTTTCTTCGCCTCGGGTTTTTCACACTTCTCTTACTCCACGTAGTGCCACACTTTTGATCCTCTTCTGATTTTCGCCCCTTGTGTTCTCCTCGTTTTTGTATTTTGCTTTTTTTTTCTTGCTCCTCGTATTCTTCTCCCCTGTTTCTTCGCCTCGGGTTTTTCACATTTCTCTTACTCCACGTAGTGGCATACGGTTGATCCTCCTCTGATTTTCGCCCCTTGTGTTCTCCTCGTTTTTGTATTTTGCTTTTTTTTCTTGCTCCTCGTATTCTTCTCCTCTGTTTCTTCACCTCGTGTTTTTCACACTTCTCTTGCTCCTCGTAGTGGCATACTGTTGATCCTCCTCTGATTTTCGCCCCTTGTGTTCTCCTCGATTTTGTATTTTGCTTTTTTTTTCGTGCTCCTCGTATTCTTCTCCCCTGTTTCTTCACATCAGCTTTTTCACACTTCTCTTACTTCTCGTAGTGGCATACTGTTGATCCTCCTCTGATTTTCGCCCCTTGTGTTCTCCTCGTTTTTGTATTTTGCTTTTTTTTTCTTGCTCCTCGTATTCTTCTCCCCTGTTTCTTCGCCTCGGGTTTTTCACACTTCTCTTACTCCACGTAGTCCCACCCTTTTGATCCTCCTCTGATTTTCGCCCCTTGTGTTCTCCTCGTTTTTGTATTTTGCTTTTTTTTTCTTGCTCCTCGTATTCTTCTCTCCTGTTACTTCGCCTCGGGTTTTTCACACTTTTCTTACTCCACCTAGTGCCACACTTTTGATACTCCTCTGATTTTCGCCCCTTGTGTTCTCCTCGTTTTTGTATTTTGCTTTTTTTTTCTTGCTCCTCGTATTCTTCTCCCCTGTTTCTTCGCCTCGGGTTTTTCACACTTCTCTTACTCCACCTAGTGGCATACTGTTGATCCTCCTCTGATTTTCGCCCCTTGTGTTCTCCTCGTTTTTGTATTTTGCTTTTTTTTTTCTTGCTCGTCTTATTCTTCTCCCCTGTTTCTTCGCCTCGGGTTTTTCACACTTCTCTTACTCCACGTAGTGGCATACGGTTGATCCTCCTCTGATTTTCGCCCCTTGTGTTCTCCTCGTTTTTGTATTTTGCTTTTTCTTCTTGCTCCTCGTATTCTTCTCCCCTGTTTCTTCGCCTCGGGTTTTTCACACTTCTCTTACTCCTCGTAGTGGCATACTGTTGATCCTCCTCTGATTTTCGCCCCTTGTGTTCTCCTCGTTTTTGTATTTTGCTTTTTTTTTCTTGCTCCTCGTATTCTTCTCCCCTGTTTCTTCGCCTCGGGTTTTTCACATCTCTTACTCCACGTAGTGCCTCACTTTGGATCCTCCTCTGATTTTCACCCCTTGTGTTCTCCTCGTTTTTGTATTTTGCTTTTTTTTTCTTGCTCTTCGTATTCTTCTCCCCTGTTTCTTCGCCTCACGTTTTTCACACTTCTCTTACTCCACGTAGTGCCACACTTTTGATCCTCCTCTGATTTTCGCCCCTTGTGTTCTCCTCGTTTTTGTATTTTGCTTTTTTTTTCTTGCTCCTCGTATTCTTCTCCCCTGTTTCTTTGGCTCGGTTTTTCACACGTCTCTTACTCCACGTAGTGCCACACTTTTGATCCTCCTCTGATTTTCGCCCCTTGTGTTCTCCTCGTTTTTGTATTTTGCTTTTTGTTCTTGCTCCTCGTATTCTTCTCCCCTGTTTCTTCGCCTCGGGTTTTTCACATCTCTTACTCCACTTAGTGCCACAATTTTGATCCTCCTCTGATTTTGCCCCTTGTGTTCTCCTCGTTTTTGTATTTTGCTTTTTTTTTCTTGCTCCTCTTATTCTTCTCCCCTGCTTCTTCGCCTCGGGTTTTTCACACTTCTCTTACTCCACGTAGTGCCACACTTTGGATCCTCCTCTGATTTTCGCCCCTTGTGTTCTCCTCGTTTTTGTATTTTGCTTTTTTTTTCTTGCTCCTCGTATTCTTCTCCCCTGTTTCTTCGCCTCGTGTGTTTCCCACTTCTCTTGCTCCTCGTAGTGGCATACTGTTGATCCTCCTCTGATTTTCGCCCCTTGTGTTCTCCTCGTTTTTGTATTTTGCTTTTTCTTCTTGCTCCTCGTATTCTTCTCCCCTGTTTCTTCGCCTCGTGTGTTTCCCACTTCTCTTGCTCCTCGTAGTTGCATACTGTTGATCCTCCTCTGATTTTCGCCCCTTGTGTTCTCCTCGTTTTTGTATTTTGCTTTTTTTTTCTTGCTCCTCGTATTCTTCTCCCCTGTTTCTTCGCCTCGGGTTTTTCACACTTCTCTTACTCCACCTAGTGCCACACATCAGATCCTCCTCTGATTTTCGCCCCTTGTGTTCTCCTCGTTTTTGTATTTTGCTTTTTTTTTCTTGCTCCTCGTATTCTTCTCCCCTGTTTCTTCCCCTCGGGTTTTTCACACTTCTCTTACTCCACGTAGTGGCATACGGTTGATCCTCCTCTGATTTTCGTCCCTTGTGTTCTCCTCGTTTTTGTATTTTGCTTTTTTTTCTTGCTCCTCGTATTCTTCTCCTCTGTTTCTTCACCTCGTGTTTTTCACACTTCTCTTGCTCCTCGTAGTGGCATACTGTTGATCCTCCTCTGATTTTCGCCCCTTGTGTTCTCCTCGTTTTTGTATTTTGCTTTTTTTTTATTGCTCCTCGTATTCTTCTCCCCTGTTTCTTCACATCAGCTTTTTCACACTTCTCTTACTCCACGTAGTGGCATACTGTTGATCCTCCTCTGATTTTCGCCCCTTGTGTTCTCCTCGTTTTTGTATTTTGCTTTTTTTTCTTGCTCCTCGTATTCTTCTCCCCTGTTTCTTCGCCTCGGGTTTTCACACTTCTCTTGCTCCTCGTAGTGGCATATTTTTGATCCTCCTCTGATTTTCGCCCCTTTTGTTCTCCTCGTTTTTGTATTTTGCTTTTTTTTTCTTGCTCCTCGTATTCTTCTCCCCTGCTTCTTCTCCTCGGGTTTTTCACACTTCTCTTACTCCACCTAGTGGCATACTGTTGATCCTCCTCTGATTTTCGCCCCTTGTGTTCTCCTCGTTTTTGTATTTTGCTTTTTTTTTCTTGCTCCTCGTATTCTTCTCCCCTGTTTCTTCACATCAGCTTTTTCACACTTCTCTTACTCCTCGTAGTGGCATACTGGTGATCCTCCTCTGATTTTCGCCCCTTGTGTTCTCCTCGTTTTTGTATTTTGCTTTTTTTTTCTTGCTCCTCGTATTTTTCTCCCCTGTTTCTTCGCCTCGGGATTTTCACACTTCTCTTACTCCACGTAGTTCCACACTTTTGATCCTCCTCTGATTTTCGCCCCTTGTGTTCTCCTCGTTTTTGTATTTTGCTTTTTTTTTCTTGCTCCTCGTATTCTTCTCCCCTGTTTCTTTGCCTCGGGTTTTTCACACTTCTCTTACTCCACGTAGTGCCACCATTTTGATCCTCCTCTGATTTTCGCCCCTTGTGTTCTCCTCGTTTTTGTATTTTGCTTTTTTTTTCTTGCTCCTCGTATTCTTCTCCCCTGTTTCTTCCCCTCGGGTTTTTCACACTTCTCTTACTCCACGTAGTGGCATACGGTTGATCCTCCTCTGATTTTCGCCCCTTGTGTTCTCCTCGTTTTTGTATTTTGCTTTTTTTTCTTGCTCCTCGTATTCTTCTCCTCTGTTTCTTCACCTCGTGTTTTTCACACTTCTCTTGCTCCTCGTAGTGGCATACTGTTGATCCTCCTCTGATTTTCGCCCCTTGTGTTCTCCTCGTTTTTGTATTTTGCTTTTTTTTTATTGCTCCTCGTATTCTTCTCCCCTGTTTCTTCACATCAGCTTTTTCACACTTCTCTTACTCCACGTAGTGGCATACTGTTGATCCTCCTCTGATTTTCGCCCCTTGTGTTCTCCTCGTTTTTGTATTTTGCTTTTTTTTCTTGCTCCTCGTATTCTTCTCCCCTGTTTCTTCGCCTCGGGTTTTCACACTTCTCTTGCTCCTCGTAGTGGCATACTGTTGATCCTCCTCTGATTTTCGCCCCTTTTGTTCTCCTCGGTTTTGTATTTTGCTTTTTTTTTCTTGCTCCTGTATTCTTCTCCCCTGTTTCTTCGCCTCGGGTTTTTCACACTTCTCTTACTCCACCTAGTGGCATACTGTTGATCCTCCTCTGATTTTCGCCCCTTGTGTTCTCCTCGTTTTTGTATTTTGCTTTTTTTTTCTTGCTCCTCGTATTCTTCTCCCCTGTTTCTTCACATCAGCTTTTTCACACTTCTCTTACTCCTCGTAGTGGCATACTGGTGATCCTCCTCTGATTTTCGCCCCTTGTGTTCTCCTCGTTTTTGTATTTTGCTTTTTTTTTCTTGCTCCTCGTATTTTTCTCCCCTGTTTCTTCGCCTCGGGTTTTTCACACTTCTCTTACTCCACGTAGTTCCACACTTTTGATCCTCCTCTGATTTTCGCCCCTTGTGTTCTCCTCGTTTTTGTATTTTGCTTTTTTTTTCTTGCTCCTCGTATTCTTCTCCCCTGTTTCTTTGCCTCGGGTTTTTCACACTTCTCTTACTCCACGTAGTGCCACCATTTTGATCCTCCTCTGATTTTCGCCCCTTGTGTTCTCCTCGTTTTTGTATTTTGCTTTTTTTTCTTGCTCCTCGTATTCTTCTCCCCTGTTTCTTCGCCTCGGGTTTTTCACACTTCTCTTACTCCACCTAGTGCCACACTTTTGATCCTCCTCTGATTTTCGCCCCTTGTGTTCTCCTCGTTTTTGTATTTTGCTTTTTTTTTCTTGCTCCTCGTATTCTTCTCCCCTGTTTCTTCGCCTCGGGTTTTTCACACTTCTCTTGCTCCTCGTAGTGGCATACTGTTGATCCTCCTCTGATTTTCGCCCCTTGTGTTCTCCTCGTTTTTGTATTTTGCTTTTTTTTCATGCTCCTCGTATTCTTCTCCCCTGTTTCTTCGCCTCGGGTTTTTCACACTTCTCTTGCTCCTCGTAGTGGCATACTGTTGATCCTCCTCTGATTTTCGCCCCTTGTGTTCTCCTCGTTTTTGTATTTTGCTTTTTTTTTTTCTTGCTCCTCGTATTCTTCTCCTCTGTTTCTTCGCCTCGGGTTTTTCACACTTCTCTTACTCCACGTAGTGGCATACGGTTGATCCTCCTCTGATTTTCGCCCCTTGTGTTCTCCTCGTTTTTGTATTTTGCTTTTTTTTTCTTGCTCCTCGTATTCTTCTCCTCTGTTTCTTCACCTCGTGTTTTTCACACTTCTCTTGCTCCTCGTAGTGGCATACTGTTGATCCTCCTCTGATTTTCGCCCCTTGTGTTCTCCTCGTTTTTGTATTTTGCTTTTTTTTTCTTGCTCCTCGTATTCTTCTCCCCTGTTTCTTCACATCAGCTTTTTCACACTTCTCTTACTCCTCGTAGTGGCATACTGTTGATCCTCCTCTGATTTTTGCCCCTTGTGTTCTCCTCGTTTTTGTATTTTGCTTTTTTTTTCTTGCTCCTCGTATTCTTCTCCCCTGTTTCTTCGCCTCGGGTTTTTCACATCTCTTACTCCACGTAGTGCCACACTTTGGATCCTCCTCTGATTTTCGCCCCTTGTGTTCTCCTCGTTTTTGTATTTTGCTTTTTTTTTCTTGCTCCTCATATTCTTCTCCCCTGTTTCTTCGCCTCGGGTTTTTCACACTTCTCTTACTCCACGTAGTGCCACACTTTTGATCCTCCTCTGATTTTCGCCCCTTGTGTTCTCCTCGTTTTTGTATTTTGCTTTTTTTTTCTTGCTCCTCGTATTCTTCTCCCCTGTTTCTTTGGCTCGGGTTTTTCATCCTTCTCTTACTCCACGTAGTGCCACACTTTTGATCCTCCTCTGATTTTCGCCCCTTGTGTTCTCCTCGTTTTTGTATTTTGCTTTTTTTTCTTGCTCCTCGTATTCTTCTCCCCTGTTTCTTCGCCTCGGGTTTTTCACACTTCTCTTGCTCCTCGTAGTGCCACACTTTTGATCCTCCTCTGATTTTCGCCCCTTGTGTTCTCCTCGTTTTTGTATTTTGCTTTTTTTTCTTGCTCCTCGTATTCTTCTCCTCTGTTTCTTCACCTCGGGTTTTTCCTTCTTCTCTTGCTCCTCGTAGTGGCATACTGTTGATCCTCCTCTGATTTTCGCCCCTTGTGTTCTCCTCGTTTTTGTATTTTGCTTTTTTTTCTTGCTCCTCGTATTCTTCTCCCCTGTTTCTTCGCCTCGGGTTTTTCACACTTCTTTTGCTCCTCGTAGTGGCATACTGTTGATCCTCCTCTGATTTTCGCCCCTTGTGTTCTCCTCGTTTTTGTATTTTGCTTTTTTTTTCTTGCTCCTCTTATTCTTCTCCCCTGTTTCTTCGCCTCGGGTTTTTCACACTTCTCTTACTCCACGTAGTGGCATACGGTTGATCCTCCTCTGATTTTCGCCCCTTGTGTTCTCCTCGTTTTTGTATTTTGCTTTTTCTTCTTGCTCCTCGTATTCTTCTCCCCTGTTTCTTCGCCTCGGGTTTTTCACACTTCTCTTACTCCTCGTAGTGGCATACTGTTGATCCTCCTCTGATTTTCGTCCCTTGTGTTCTCCTCGTTTTTGTATTTTGCTTTTTTTTCTTGCTCCTCGTATTCTTCTCCCCTGTTTCTTCGCCTCGGGTTTTTCACACTTCTCTTACTCCACGTAGTGCCACACTTTGGATCCTCCTCTGATTTTCGCCCCTTGTGTTCTCCTCGTTTTTGTATTTTGCTTTTTTTTTCTTGCTCCTCGTATTCTTCTCCCCTGTTTCTTCGCCTCGGGTTTTTCACACTTCTCTTACTCCACGTAGTGCCACACTTTTGATCCTCCTCTGATTTTCGCCCCTTGTGTTCTCCTCGTTTATGTATTTTGCTTTTTTTTTCTTGCTCCTCGTATTCTTCTCCCCTGTTTCTTTGGCTCGGGTTTTTCATCCTTCTCTTACTCCACGTCGTGCCACACTTTTGATCCTCCTCTGATTTTCGCCCCTTGTGTTCTCCTCGTTTTTTGTATTTTGCTTTTTTTTCTTGCTCCTCGTATTCTTCTCCTCTGTTTCTTCACCTCGTGTTTTTCACACTTCTCTTGCTCCTCGTAGTGGCATACTGTTGGTCCTCCTCTGATTTTCGCCCCTTGTGTTCTCCTCGATTTTGTATTTTGCTTTTTTTTTCTTGCTCCTCGTATTCTTCTCCCCTGTTTCTTCACTTCAGCTTTTTCACACTTCTCTTACTCCTCGTAGTGGCATACTGCTGATCCTCCTCTGATTTTTGCCCCTTGTGTTCTCCTCGTTTTTGTATTTTGCTTTTTTTTTCTTGCTCCTCGTATTCTTCTCCCCTGTTTCTTCACTTCAGCTTTTTCACACTTCTCTTACTCCTCGTAGTGGCATACTGTTGATCCTCCTCTGATTTTCGCCCCTTGTGTTCTCCCCGTTTTTGTATTTTGCTTTTTTTCTTGCTCCTCGTATTCTTCTCCCCTGTTTCTTCGCCTCGGGTTTTTCACACTTCTCTTACTCCACGTAGTGCCACACTTTTGATCCTCCTCTGATTTTCGCCCCTTGTGTTCTCCTCGTTTTTGTATTTTGCTTTTTTTTTCTTGCTCCTCGTATTCTTCTCCCCTGTTTCTTCGCCTCGGGTTTTTCACACTTCTCTTACTCCACGTAGTGGCATACGGTTGATCCTCCTCTGATTTTCGCCCCTTGTGTTCTCCTCGTTTTTGTATTTTGCTTTTTTTTCTTGCTCCTCGTATTCTTCTCCTCTGTTTCTTCACCTCGTGTTTTTCACACTTCTCTTGCTCCTCGTAGTGGCATACTGTTGATCCTCCTCTGATTTTCGCCCCTTGTGTTCTCCTCGTTTTTGTATTTTGCTTTTTTTTTCTTGCTCCTCGTATTCTTCTCCCCTGTTTCTTCACATCAGCTTTTTCACACTTCTCTTACTCCTCGTAGTGGCATACTGTTGATCCTCCTCTGATTTTCGCCCCTTGTGTTCTCCTCGTTTTTGTATTTTGCTTTTTTTTTTCTTGCTCCTTGTATTCTTCTCCCCTGTTTCTTCGCCTCGGGTTTTTCACACTTCTCTTACTCCACGTAGTCCCACCCTTTTGATCCTCCTCTGATTTTCGCCCCTTGTGTTCTCCTCGTTTTTGTATTTTGCTTTTTTTTTCTTGCTCCTCGTATTCTTCTCCCCTGTTACTTCGCCTCGGGTTTTTCACACTTTTCTTACTCCACCTAGTGCCACACTTTTGATCCTCCTCTGATTTTCGCCCCTTGTGTTCTCCTCGTTTTTGTATTTTGCTTTTTTTTTCTTGCTCCTCGTATTCTTCTCCCCTGTTTCTTCGCCTCGTGTGTTTCCCACTTCTCTTGCTCCTCGTAGTGGCATACTGTTGATCCTCCTCTGATTTTCGCCCCTTGTGTTCTCTTCGTTTTTGTATTTTGCTTTTTTTTTCTTGCTCCTCGTATTCTTCTCCCCTGTTTCTTCGCCTCGGGTTTTTCACACTTCTCTTACTCCACCTAGTGCCACACTTTTGATCCTCCTCTGATTTTCGCCACTTGTGTTCTCCTCGTTTTTGTATTTTGCTTTTTTTTTATTGCTCCTCGTATTCTTCTCCCCTGTTTCTTCGCCTCGGGTTTTTCACACTTCTCTTACTCCACGTAGTGGCATACTGTTGATCCTCCTCTGATTTTCGCCCCTTGTGTTCTCCTCGTTTTTGTATTTTGCTTTTTTTTCTTGCTCCTCGTATTCTTCTCCCCTGTTACTTCGCCTCGGGTTTTTCACACTTCTCTTGCTCCTCGTAGTGGCATACTGTTGATCCTCCTCTGATTTTCGCCCCTTGTGTTCTCCTCGTTTTTGTATTTTGCTTTTTTTTTCTTGCTCCTCGTATTCTTCTCCCCTGTTTCTTCGCCTCGGGTTTTTCACACTTCTCTTACTCCACGTAGTGGCATACGGTTGATCCTCCTCTGATTTTCGCCCCTTGTGTTCTCCTCGTTTTTGTATTTTGCTTTTTCTTCTTGCTCCTCGTATTCTTCTCCCCTGTTTCTTCGCCTCGGGTTTTTCACACTTCTCTTACTCCTCGTAGTGGCATACTGTTGATCCTCCTCTGATTTTCGCCCCTTGTGTTCTCCTCGTTTTTGTATTTTGCTTTTTTTTCTTGCTCCTCGTATTCTTCTCCCCTGTTTCTTCGCCTCGGGTTTTTCACACTTCTCTTACTCCACGTAGTGCCACACTTTGGATCCTCCTCTGATTTTCGCCCCTTGTGTTCTCCTCGTTTTTGTATTTTGCTTTTTTTTCTTGCTCCTCGTATTCTTCTCCCCTGTTTCTTCGCCTCGGGTTTTTCACACTTCTCTTACTCCACCTAGTGCCACACTTTTGATCCTCCTCTGATTTTCGCCCCTTGTGTTCTCCTCGTTTTTGTATTTTGCTTTTTTTTTCTTGCTCCTCGTATTCTTCTCCCCTGTTTCTTCGCCTCGGGTTTTTCACACTTCTCTTGCTCCTCGTAGTGGCATACTGTTGATCCTCCTCTGATTTTCGCCCCTTGTGTTCTCCTCGTTTTTGTATTTTGCTTTTTTTTCATGCTCCTCGTATTCTTCTCCCCTGTTTCTTCGCCTCGGGTTTTTCACACTTCTCTTGCTCCTCGTAGTGGCATACTGTTGATCCTCCTCTGATTTTCGCCCCTTGTGTTCTCCTCGTTTTTGTATTTTGCTTTTTTTTTTTCTTGCTCCTCGTATTCTTCTCCTCTGTTTCTTCGCCTCGGGTTTTTCACACTTCTCTTACTCCACGTAGTGGCATACGGTTGATCCTCCTCTGATTTTCGCCCCTTGTGTTCTCCTCGTTTTTGTATTTTGCTTTTTTTTTCTTGCTCCTCGTATTCTTCTCCTCTGTTTCTTCACCTCGTGTTTTTCACACTTCTCTTGCTCCTCGTAGTGGCATACTGTTGATCCTCCTCTGATTTTCGCCCCTTGTGTTCTCCTCGTTTTTGTATTTTGCTTTTTTTTTCTTGCTCCTCGTATTCTTCTCCCCTGTTTCTTCACATCAGCTTTTTCACACTTCTCTTACTCCTCGTAGTGGCATACTGTTGATCCTCCTCTGATTTTTGCCCCTTGTGTTCTCCTCGTTTTTGTATTTTGCTTTTTTTTTCTTGCTCCTCGTATTCTTCTCCCCTGTTTCTTCGCCTCGGGTTTTTCACATCTCTTACTCCACGTAGTGCCACACTTTGGATCCTCCTCTGATTTTCGCCCCTTGTGTTCTCCTCGTTTTTGTATTTTGCTTTTTTTTTTCTTGCTCCTCATATTCTTCTCCCCTGTTTCTTCGCCTCGGGTTTTTCACACTTCTCTTACTCCACGTAGTGCCACACTTTTGATCCTCCTCTGATTTTCGCCCCTTGTGTTCTCCTCGTTTTTGTATTTTGCTTTTTTTTTCTTGCTCCTCGTATTCTTCTCCCCTGTTTCTTTGGCTCGGGTTTTTCATCCTTCTCTTACTCCACGTAGTGCCACACTTTTGATCCTCCTCTGATTTTCGCCCCTTGTGTTCTCCTCGTTTTTGTATTTTGCTTTTTTTTCTTGCTCCTCGTATTCTTCTCCCCTGTTTCTTCGCCTCGGGTTTTTCACACTTCTCTTGCTCCTCGTAGTGCCACACTTTTGATCCTCCTCTGATTTTCGCCCCTTGTGTTCTCCTCGTTTTTGTATTTTGCTTTTTTTTCTTGCTCCTCGTATTCTTCTCCTCTGTTTCTTCACCTCGGGTTTTTCCTTCTTCTCTTGCTCCTCGTAGTGGCATACTGTTGATCCTCCTCTGATTTTCGCCCCTTGTGTTCTCCTCGTTTTTGTATTTTGCTTTTTTTTCTTGCTCCTCGTATTCTTCTCCTCTGTTTCTTCGCCTCGGGTTTTTCACACTTCTTTTGCTCCTCGTAGTGGCATACTGTTGATCCTCCTCTGATTTTCGCCCCTTGTGTTCTCCTCGTTTTTTTATTTTGCTTTTTTTTTCTTGCTCCTCTTATTCTTCTCCCCTGTTTCTTCGCCTCGGGTTTTTCACACTTCTCTTACTCCACGTAGTGGCATACGGTTGATCCTCCTCTGATTTTCGCCCCTTGTGTTCTCCTCGTTTTTGTATTTTGCTTTTTCTTCTTGCTCCTCGTATTCTTCTCCCCTGTTTCTTCGCCTCGGGTTTTTCACACTTCTCTTACTCCTCGTAGTGGCATACTGTTGATCCTCCTCTGATTTTCGTCCCTTATGTTCTCCTCGTTTTTGTATTTTGCTTTTTTTTCTTGCTCCTCGTATTCTTCTCCCCTGTTTCTTCGCCTCGGGTTTTTCACACTTCTCTTACTCCACGTAGTGCCACACTTTGGATCCTCCTCTGATTTTCGCCCCTTGTGTTCTCCTCGTTTTTGTATTTTGCTTTTTTTTTCTTGCTCCTCGTATTCTTCTCCCCTGTTTCTTTGCCTCGGGTTTTTCACACTTCTCTTACTCCACGTAGTGCCACACTTTTGATCCTCCTCTGATTTTCGCCCCTTGTGTTCTCCTCGTTTATGTATTTTGCTTTTTTTTTCTTGCTCCTCGTATTCTTCTCCCCTGTTTCTTTGGCTCGGGTTTTTCATCCTTCTCTTACTCCACGTCGTGCCACACTTTTGATCCTCCTCTGATTTTCGCCCCTTGTGTTCTCCTCGTTTTTGTATTTTGCTTTTTTTTCTTGCTCCTCGTATTCTTCTCCTCTGTTTCTTCACCTCGTGTTTTTCACACTTCTCTTGCTCCTCGTAGTGGCATACTGTTGGTCCTCCTCTGATTTTCGCCCCTTGTGTTCTCCTCGATTTTGTATTTTGCTTTTTTTTTCTTGCTCCTCGTATTCTTCTCCCCTGTTTCTTCACTTCAGCTTTTTCACACTTCTCTTACTCCTCGTAGTGGCATACTGCTGATCCTCCTCTGATTTTTGCCCCTTGTGTTCTCCTCGTTTTTGTATTTTGCTTTTTTTTTCTTGCTCCTCGTATTCTTCTCCCCTGTTTCTTCACTTCAGCTTTTTCACACTTCTCTTACTCCTCGTAGTGGCATACTGTTGATCCTCCTCTGATTTTCGCCCCTTGTGTTCTCCCCGTTTTTGTATTTTGCTTTTTTTCTTGCTCCTCGTATTCTTCTCCCCTGTTTCTTCGCCTCGGGTTTTTCACACTTCTCTTACTCCACGTAGTGCCACACTTTTGATCCTCCTCTGATTTTCGCCCCTTGTGTTCTCCTCGTTTTTGTATTTTGCTTTTTTTTTCTTGCTCCTCGTATTCTTCTCCCCTGTTTCTTCGCCTCGGGTTTTTCACACTTCTCTTACTCCACGTAGTGGCATACGGTTGATCCTCCTCTGATTTTCGCCCCTTGTGTTCTCCTCGTTTTTGTATTTTGCTTTTTTTTCTTGCTCCTCGTATTCTTCTCCTCTGTTTCTTCACCTCGTGTTTTTCACACTTCTCTTGCTCCTCGTAGTGGCATACTGTTGATCCTCCTCTGATTTTCGCCCCTTGTGTTCTCCTCGTTTTTGTATTTTGCTTTTTTTTTCTTGCTCCTCGTATTCTTCTCCCCTGTTTCTTCACATCAGCTTTTTCACACTTCTCTTACTCCTCGTAGTGGCATACTGTTGATCCTCCTCTGATTTTCGCCCCTTGTGTTCTCCTCGTTTTTGTATTTTGCTTTTTTTTTCTTGCTCCTTGTATTCTTCTCCCCTGTTTCTTCGCCTCGGGTTTTTCACACTTCTCTTACTCCACGTAGTCCCACCCTTTTGATCCTCCTCTGATTTTCGCCCCTTGTGTTCTCCTCGTTTTTGTATTTTGCTTTTTTTTTCTTGCTCCTCGTATTCTTCTCCCCTGTTACTTCGCCTCGGGTTTTTCACACTTTTCTTACTCCACCTAGTGCCACACTTTTGATCCTCCTCTGATTTTCGCCCCTTGTGTTCTCCTCGTTTTTGTATTTTGCTTTTTTTTTCTTGCTCCTCGTATTCTTCTCCCCTGTTTCTTCGCCTCGTGTGTTTCCCACTTCTCTTGCTCCTCGTAGTGGCATACTGTTGATCCTCCTCTGATTTTCGCCCCTTGTGTTCTCCTCGTTTTTGTATTTTGCTTTTTTTTTCTTGCTCCTCGTATTCTTCTCCCCTGTTTCTTCGCCTCGGGTTTTTCACACTTCTCTTACTCCACCTAGTGCCACACTTTTGATCCTCCTCTGATTTTCGCCCCTTGTGTTCTCCTCGTTTTTGTATTTTGCTTTTTTTTTATTGCTCCTCGTATTCTTCTCCCCTGTTTCTTCGCCTCGGGTTTTTCACACTTCTCTTACTCCACGTAGTGGCATACTGTTGATCCTCCTCTGATTTTCGCCCCTTGTGTTCTCCTCGTTTTTGTATTTTGCTTTTTTTTCATGCTCCTCGTATTCTTCTCCCCTGTTACTTCGCCTCGGGTTTTTCACACTTCTCTTGCTCCTCGTAGTGGCATACTGTTGATCCTCCTCTGATTTTCGCCCCTTGTGTTCTCCTCGTTTTTGTATTTTGCTTTTTTTTTCTTGCTCCTCGTATTCTTCTCCCCTGTTTCTTCGCCTCGGGTTTTTCACACTTCTCTTACTCCACGTAGTGGCATACGGTTGATCCTCCTCTGATTTTCGCCCCTTGTGTTCTCCTCGTTTTTGTATTTTGCTTTTTCTTCTTGCTCCTCGTATTCTTCTCCCCTGTTTCTTCGCCTCGGGTTTTTCACACTTCTCTTACTCCTCGTAGTGGCATACTGTTGATCCTCCTCTGATTTTCGCCCCTTGTGTTCTCCTCGTTTTTGTATTTTGCTTTTTTTTCTTGCTCCTCGTATTCTTCTCCCCTGTTTCTTCGCCTCGGGTTTTTCACACTTCTCTTACTCCACGTAGTGCCACACTTTGGATCCTCCTCTGATTTTCGCCCCTTGTGTTCTCCTCGTTTTTGTATTTTGCTTTTTTTTTCTTGCTCCTCGTATTCTTCTCCCCTGTTTCTTCGCCTCGGGTTTTTCACACTTCTCTTACTCCACGTAGTGCCACACTTTTGATCCTCCTCTGATTTTCTCCCCTTGTGTTTTCCTCGTTTTTGTATTTTGCTTTTTTTTTCTTGCTCCTCGTATTCTTCTCCCCTGTTTCTTCACATCAGCTTTTTCACACTTCTGTTACTCCTCGTAGTGGCATACTGTTGATCCTCCTCTGATTTTCGCCCCTTGTGTTCTCCTCGTTTTTGTATTTTGCTTTTTTTTTCTTGCTCCTCGTATTCTTCTCCCCTGTTTCTTCGCCTCGGGTTTTTCACACTTCTCTTACTCCACCTAGTGCCACAATTCAGATCCTCCTCTGATTTTCGCCCCTTGTGTTCTCCTCGTTTTTGTATTTTGCTTTTTTTTTCTTGCTCCTCTTATTCTTCTCCCCTGTTTCTTGGCCTCGGGTTTTTCACACTTCTCTTACTCCACGTAGTGGCATACGGTTGATCCTCCTCTGATTTTCGCCTCTTGTGTTCTCCTCGTTTTTGTATTTTGCTTTTTTTACTTGCTCCTCGTATTCTTCTCCTCTGTTTCTTCACCTCGTCTTTTTCACACTTCTCTTGCTCCTCGTAGTGGCATACTGTTGATCCTCCTCTGATTTTCGCCCCTTGTGTTCTCCTCGTTTTTGTATTTTGCTTTTTTTTTTTTTGCTCCTCGTATTCTTCTCCCCTGTTTCTTCACATCAGCTTTTTCACACTTCTCTTACTCCTCGTAGTGGCATACTGGTGATCCTCCTCTGATTTTCGCCCCTTGTGTTCTCCTCGTTTTTGTATTTTGCTTTTTTTTTCTTGCTCCTCGTATTCTTCTCCCCTGTTTCTTCGCCTCGGGTTTTTCACACTTCTCTTACTCCACGTAGTGCCACACTTTTGATCCTCCACTGATTTTCGCTCCTTGTGTTCTCCTCGTTTTTGTATTTTGCTTTTTTTTTCTTGCTCCTCGTATTCTTCTCCCCTGTTTCTTCGCCTCGGGTTTTTCACACTTCTCTTACTCCACGTAGTCCCACCCTTTTGATCCTCCTCTGATTTTCGCCCCTTGTGTTCTCCTCGTTTATGTATTTTGCTTTTTTTCTTGCTCCTCGTATTCTTCTCCCCTGTTTCTTCGCCTCGGGTTTTTCACACTTCTCTTACTCCACGTAGTGCCACACTTTTGATCCTCCTCTGATTTTCGCCCCTTGTGTTCTCCTCGTTTTTGTATTTTGCTTTTTTTTTCTTGCTCCTCGTATTCTTCTCCCCTGTTTCTTCGCCTCGGGTTTTTCACACTTCTCTTACTCCACGTAGTGGCATACGGTTGATCCTCCTCTGATTTTCGCCCCTTGTGTTCTCCTCGTTTTTGTATTTTGCTTTTTTTTCTTGCTCCTCGTATTCTTCTCCTCTGTTTCTTCACCTCGTGTTTTTCACACTTCTCTTGCTCCTCGTTGTGGCATACTGTTGATCCTCCTCTGATTTTCGCCCCTTGTGTTCTCCTCGTTTTTGTATTTTGCTTTTTTTTTCTTGCTCCTCGTATTCTTCTCCCCTGTTTCTTCACATAAGCTTTTTCACACTTCTCTTACTCCTCGTAGTGGCATACTGTTGATCCTCCTCTGATTTTCGCCCCTTGTGTTCTCCTCGTTTTTGTACTTTGCTTTTTTTTTCTTGCTCCTCGTATTCTTCTCCCCTGTTTCTTCGCCTCGGGTTTTTCTCATCTCTTACTCCACGTAGTGCCACACTTTGGATCCTCCTCTGATTTTCGCCCCTTGTGTTCTCCTCGTTTTTGTATTTTGCTTTTTTTTTCTTGCTCTTCGTATTCTTCTCCCCTGTTTCTTCGCCTCGGGTTTTTCACACTTCTCTTACTCCACGGAGTGCCACACTTTTGATCCTCCTCTGATTTTCGCCCCTTGTGTTCTCCTCGTTTTTGTATTTTGCTTTTTTTTTCTTGCTCCTCGTATTCTTCTCCCCTGTTTCTTTGGCTCAGTTTTTCACACGTCTCTTACTCCACGTAATGCCACACTTTTGATCCTCCTCTGATTTTCGCCCCTTGTGTTCTCCTCGTTTTTGTATTTTGCTTTTTTTTCTTGCTCCTCGTATTCTTCTCCCCTGTTTCTTCGCCTCGGGTTTTTCACACTTCTCTTGCTCCTCGTAATGGCATACCGTTGATCCTCCTCTGATTTTCGCCACTTGTGTTCTCCTCGTTTTTGTATTTTGCTTTTTTTTTCTTGCTCCTCGTATTCTTCTCCTCTGTTTCTTCACCTCGGGTTTTTCCTTCTTCTCTTGCTCCTCGTAGTGGCATACTGTTGATCCTCCTCTGATTTTCGCCCCTTGTGTTCTCCTCGTTTTTGTATTTTGCTTTTTTTTTCTTGGTCCTCCTATTCTTCTCCCCTGTTTTTCACATCAGCTTTTTCACACTTCTCTTACTCCTCGTAGTGGCATACTGTTGATCCTTCTCTGATTTTCGCCCCTTGTGTTCTCCTCGTTTTTGTATTTTGCTTTTTTTTTCTTGCTCCTCGTATTCTTCTCCCCTGTTACTTCGCCTCGGGTTTTTCACACTTTTCTTACTCCACGTAGTGCCACACTTTTGATCCTCCTCTGATTTTCGCCCCTTGTGTTCTCCTCGTTTTTGTATTTTGCTTTTTTTTTCTTGCTCCTCGTATTCTTCTCCCCTGTTTCTTCGCCTCGGGTTTTTCACACTTCTTTTACTCCACCTTGTGGCATACTGTTGATCCTCCTCTGATTTTCGCCCCTTGTGTTCTCCTCGTTTTTGTATTTTGCTTTTTTTTTCTTGCTCCTCGTATTCTTCTCCCCTGTTTCTTCGCCTCGTGTGTTTCCCACTTCTCTTGCTCCTCGTAGTGGCATACTGTTGATCCTCCTCTGATTTTCGCCACTTGTGTTCTCCTCGTTTTTGTATTTTGCTTTTTTTTTCTTGCTCCTCGTATTCTTCTCCCCTGTTTCTTCGCCTCGGGTTTTTCACACTTCTCTTACTCCACCTAGTGCCACACTTTTGATCCTCCTCTGATTTTCGCCACTTGTGTTCTCCTCGTTTTTGTATTTTGCTTTTTTTTTCTTGCTCCTCGTATTCTTCTCCCCTGTTTCTTCGCCTCGGGTTTTTCACACTTCTCTTACTCCACGTAGTGGCATACTGTTGATCCTCCTCTGATTTTCGCCCCTTGTGTTCTCCTCATTTTTGTATTTTGCTTTTTTTTCATGCTCCTCGTATTCTTCTCCCCTGTTTCTTCGCCTCGGGTTTTTCACACTTCTCTTGCTCCTCGTAGTGACATACTGTTGATCCTCCTCTGATTTTCGCCCCTTGTGTTCTCCTCGTTTTTGTATTTTGCTTTTTTTTTCTTGCTCCTCTTATTCTTCTCCCCTGTTTCTTCGCCTCGGGTTTTTCACACTTCTCTTACTCCACGTAGTGGCATACGGTTGATCCTCCTCTGATTTTCGCCCCTTGTGTTCTCCTCGTTTTTGTATTTTGCTTTTTCTTCTTGCTCCTCGTATTCTTCTCCCCTGTTTCTTCGCCTCGGGTTTTTCACACTTCTCTTACTCCTCGTAGTGGCATACTGTTGATCCTCCTCTGATTTTCGCCCCTTGTGTTCTCCTCGTTTTTGTATTTTGCTTTTTTTTCTTGCTCCTCGTATTCTTCTCCCCTGTTTCTTCGCCTCGGGTTTTTCACACTTCTCTTACTCCACGTAGTGCCACACTTTGGATCCTCCTCTGATTTTCGCCCCTTGTGTTCTCCTCGTTTTTGTATTTTGCTTTTTTTTTCTTGCTCCTCGTATTCTTCTCCCCTGTTTCTTCGCCTCGGATTTTTCACACTTCTCTTACTCCACGTAGTGCCACACTTTTGATCCTCCTCTGATTTTCGCCCCTTGTGTTCTCCTCGTTTTTGTATTTTGCTTTTTTTTTCTTGCTCCTCGTATTTTTCTCCCCTGTTTCTTCACATCAGCTTTTTCACACTTCTCTTACTCCTCGTAGTGGCATACTGTTGATCCTCCTCTGATTTTCGCCCCTTGTGTTCTCCTCGTTTTTGTATTTTGCTTTTTTTTTCTTGCTCCTCGTATTCTTCTCCCCTGTTTCTTCGCCTCGGGTTTTTCACATCTCTTACTCCACGTAGTGCCACACTTTGGATCCTCCTCTGATTTTCACCCCTTGTGTTCTCCTCGTTTTTGTATTTTGCTTTTTTTTTCTTGCTCTTCGTATTCTTCTCCCCTCTTTCTTCGCCTCGGGTTTTTCACACTTCTCTTACTCCACGGAGTGCCGCACTTTTGATCCTCCTCTGATTTTCGCCCCTTGTGTTCTCCTCGTTTTTGTATTTTGCTTTTTTTTTCTTGCTCCTCGTATTCTTCTCCCCTGTTTCTTTGGCTCGGTTTTTCACACGTCTCTTACTCCACGTAGTGCCACACTTTTGATCCTCCTCTGATTTTCCCCCCTTGTGTTCTCCTCGTTTTTGTATTTTGCTTTTTTTTCTTGCTCCTCGTATTCTTCTCCCCTGTTTCTTCGCCTCGGGTTTTTCACACTTCTCTTGCTCCTCGTAGTGGCATACCGTTGATCCTCCTCTGATTTTCGCCACTTGTGTTCTCCTCGTTTTTGTATTTTGCTTTTTTTTTCTTGCTCCTCGTATTCTTCTCCCCTGTTTCTTCACATCAGCTTTTTCACACTTCTCTTACTCCACCTAGTGCCACAATTTTGATCCTTCTCTGATTTTCGCCCCTTGTGTTCTCCTCGTTTTTGTATTTTGCTTTTTTTTCTTGCTCCTCGTATTCTTCTCCCCTGTTTCTTCGCCTCGGGTTTTTCACACTTCTCTTTCTCCACCTAGTGCCACACTTTTGATCCTCCTCTGATTTTCGCCCCTTGTGTTCTCCTCGTTTTTGTATTTTGCTTTTTTTTTCTTGCTCCTCGTATTCTTCTCCCCTGTTTCTTCACCTCGGGTTTTTCACACTTCTCTTACTCCACGTAGTGCCACACTTTTCATCCTCCTCTGATTTTAGCCCCTTGTGTTCTCCTCGTTTTTGTATTTTGCTTTTTTTTTTCTTGCTCCTCGTATTCTTCTCCCCTGTTTCTTCGCCTCGGGTTTTTCACACTTCTCTTACTCCACGTAGTGCCACACTTTTGATCCTCCTCTGATTTTCGCCCCTTGTGTTCTCCTCGTTTTTGTATTTTGCTTTTTTTTTCTTGCTCCTCGTATTCTTCTCCCCTGTTTCTTCGCCTCGGGTTTTTCACACTTCTCTTGCTCCTCGTAGTGGCATACCGTTGATCCTCCTCTGATTTTCGCCACTTGTGTTCTCCTCGTTTTTGTATTTTGCTTTTTTTTTCTTGCTCCTCGTATTCTTCTCCCCTGTTTCTTCACAGCAGCTTTTTCACACTTCTCTTACTCCTCGTAGTGGCATACTGTTGATCCTACTCTGATTTTCGCCCCTTGTGTTCTCCTCGTTTTTGTATTTTGCTTTTTTTTTCTTGCTCCTCGTATTCTTCTCCCCTGTTTCTTCGCCTCGGGTTTTTCACACTTCTCTTGCTCCTCGTAGTGGCATACTGTTGATCCTCCTCTGATTTTCGCCACTTGTGTTCTCCTCGTTTTTGTATTTTGCTTTTTTTTTCTTGCTCCTCGTATTCTTCTCCCCTGTTTCTTCGCCTCGAGTTTTTCACACTTTTCTTACTCCACGTATTGCCACACTTTTGATCCTCCTCTGATTTTCGCCCCTTGTGTTCTCCTCGTTTTTGTATTTTGCTTTTTTTTTCTTGCTCCTCTTATTCTTCTCCCCTGCTTCTTCGCCTCGGGTTTTTCACACTTCTCTTACTCCACGTAGTGGCATACGGTTGATCCTCCTCTGATTTTCGCCCCTTGTGTTCTCCTCGTTTTTGTATTTTGCTTTTTTTTCTTGCTCCTCGTATTCTTCTCCTCTGTTACTTCACCTCGGGTTTTTCCTTCTTCTCTTGCTCCTCGTAGTGGCATACTGTTGATCCTCCTCTGATTTTCGCCCCTTGTGTTCTCCTCGTTTTTGTATTTTGCTTTTTTTTTCTTGGTCCTCCTATTCTTCTCCCCTGTTTCTTCACATCAGCTTTTTCACACTTCTCTTACTCCTCGTAGTGGCATACTGTTGATCCTTCTCTGATTTTCGCCCCTTGTGTTCTCCTCGTTTTTGTATTTTGCTTTTTTTTTCTTGCTCCTCGTATTCTTCTCCCCTGTTACTTCGCCTCGGGTTTTTCACACTTTTCTTACTCCACCTAGTGCCACACGTTTGATCCTCCTCTGATTTTTGCCCCTTGTGTCCTCCTCATTTTTGTATTTTGCTTTTTTTTTCTTGTTCCTCGTATTCTTCTCCCCTGTTTCTTCGCCTCGGGTTTTTCACACTTCTCTTACTCCACCTAGTGGCATACTGTTCATCCTCCTCTGATTTTCGCCCCTTGTGTTCTCCTCGTTTTTGTATTTTGCTTTTTTTTTCTTGCTCCTCGTATTCTTCTCCCCTGTTTCTTCGCCTCGTGTGCTTCCCACTTCTCTTGCTCCTCGTAGTGGCATACTGTAGATCCTCCTCTGATTTTCGCCCCTTGTGTTCTCCTCGTTTTTGTATTTTGCTTTTTTTTTCTTGCTCCTCGTATTCTTCTCCCCTGTTTCTTCGCCTCGGGTTTTTCACACTTCTCTTACTCCACGTAGTGGCATACTGTTGATCCTCCTCTGATTTTCGCGCCTTGTGTTCTCCTCGTTTTTGTATTTTGCTTTTTTTTCATGCTCCTCGTATTCTTCTCCCCTGTTTCTTCGCCTCGGGTTTTTCACACTTCTCTTGCTCCTCGTAGTGGCATACTGTTGATCCTCCTCTGATTTTCGCCCCTTGTGTTCTCCTCGTTTTTGTATTTTGCTTTTTTTTTCTTGCTCCTCTTATTCTTCTCCCCTGTTTCTTCGCCTCGGGTTTTTCACACTTCTCTTACTCCACGTAGTGGCATACGGTTGATCCTCCTCTGATTTTCGCCCCTTGTGTTCTCCTCGTTTTTGTATTTTGCTTTTTCTTCTTGCTCCTCGTATTCTTCTCCCCTGTTTCTTCGCCTCGGGTTTTTCACACTTCTCTTACTCCTCGTAGTGGCATACTGTTGATCCTCCTCTGATTTTCGCCCCTTGTGTTCTCCTCGTTTTTGTATTTTGCTTTTTTTTTCTTGCTCCTCGTATTCTTCTCCCCTGTTTCTTCGCCTCGGGTTTTTCACACTTCTCTTACTCCACGTAGTGCCACACTTTTGATCCTCCTCTGATTTTCTCCCCTTGTGTTCGCCTCGTTTTTGTATTTTGCTTTTTTTTTCTTGCTCCTCGTATTCTTCTCCCCTGTTTCTTCACATCAGCTTTTTCACACTTCTCTTACTCCACGTTGTGGCATACGGTTGATCCTCCTCTGATTTTCGCCCCTTGTGTTCTCCTCGTTTTTGTATTTTGCTTTTTTTACTTGCTCCTCGTATTCTTCTCCTCTGTTTCTTCACCTCGTGTTTTTCACACTTCTCTTGCTCCTCGTAGTGGCATACTGTTGATCCTCCTCTGATTTTCGCCCCTTGTGTTCTCCTCGTTTTTGTATTTTGCTTTTTTTTCTTGCTCCTCGTATTCTTCTCCCCTGTTTCTTCACATCAGCTTTTTCACACTTCTCTTACTCCTCGTAGTGGCATTCTGGTGATCCTCCTCTGATTTTCGCCCCTTGTGTTCTCCTCGTTTTTGTATTTTGCTTTTTTTTTCTTGCTCCTCGTATTTTTCTCCCCTGTTTCTTCGCCTCGGGTTTTTCACAATTCTCTTACTCCACGTAGTGCCACACTTTTGATCCTCCACTGATTTTCGCCCCTTGTGTTCTCCTCGTTTTTGTATTTTGCTTTTTTTTTCTTGCTCCTCGTATTCTTCTCCCCTGTTTCTTCGCCTCGGGTTTTTCACACTTCTCTTACTCCACGTAGTCCCACCCTTTTGATCCTCCTCTGATTTTCGCCCCTTGTGTTCTCCTCGTTTATGTATTTTGCTTTTTTTCTTGCTCCTCGTATTCTTCTCCCCTGTTTCTTCGCCTCGGGTTTTTCACACTTCTCTTACTCCACGTAGTGCCACACTTTTGATCCTCCTCTGATTTTCGCCCCTTGTGTTCTCCTCGTTTTTGTATTTTGCTTTTTTTTTCTTGCTCCTCGTATTCTTCTCCCCTGTTTCTTCACCTCGGGTTTTTCACACTTCTCTTACTCCACGTAGTGGCATACGGTTGATCCTCCTCTGATTTTCGCCCCTTGTGTTCTCCTCGTTTTTGTATTTTGCTTTTTTTTCTTGCTCCTCGTATTCTTCTCCTCTGTTTCTTCACCTCGTGTTTTTCACACTTCTCTTGCTCCTCGTAGTGGCATACTGTTGATCCTCCTCTGATTTTCGCCCCTTGTGTTCTCCTCGATTTTGTATTTTGCTTTTTTTTTCTTGCTCCTCGTATTCTTCTCCCCTGTTTCTTCACTTCAGCTTTTTCACACTTCTCTTACTCCTCGTAGTGGCATACTGTTGATCCTCCTCTGATTTTCGCCCCTTTTGTTCTCCTCGTTTTTGTATTTTGCTTTTTTTTTCTTGCTCCTCGTATTCTTCTCCCCTGTTTCTTCGCCTCGTGTGTTTCCCACTTCTCTTGCTCCTCGTAGTGGCATACTGTTGATCCTCCTCTGATTTTCGCCCCTTGTGTTCTCCTCGTTTTTGTATTTTGCTTTTTTTTTCTTGCTCCTCGTATTCTTCTCCCCTGTTTCTTCGCCTCGGGTTTTTCACACTTCTCTTACTCCACCTAGTGCCACACTTTTGATCCTCCTCTGATTTTCGCCACTTGTGTTCTCCTCGTTTTTGTATTTTGCTTTTTTTTTATTGCTCCTCGTATTCTTCACCCCTGTTTCTTCGCCTCGGGTTTTTCACACTTCTCTTACTCCACGTAGTGGCATACTGTTGATCCTCCTCTGATTTTCGCCCCTTGTGTTCTCCTCGTTTTTGTATTTTGCTTTTTTTTCATACTCCTCGTATTCTTCTCCCCTGTTTCTTCGCCTCGGGTTTTTCACACTTCTCTTGCTCCTCGTAGTGGCATACTGTTGATCCTCCTCTGATTTTCGCCCCTTGTGTTCTCCTCGTTTTTGTATTTTGCTTTTTTTTTCTTACTCCTCTTATTCTTCTCCCCTGTTTCTTCGCCTCGGGTTTTTCACACTTCTCTTACTCCACGTAGTGGCATACGGTTGATCCTCCTCTGATTTTCGCCCCTTGTGTTCTCCTCGTTTTTGTATTTTGCTTTTTCTTCTTGCTCCTCGTATTCTTCTCCCCTGTTTCTTCGCCTCGGGTTTTTCACACTTCTCTTACTCCTCGTAGTGGCATACTGTTGATCCTCCTCTGATTTTCGTCCCTTGTGTTCTCCTCGTTTTTGTATTTTGCTTTTTTTTCTTGCTCCTCGTATTCTTCTCCCCTGTTTCTTCGCCTCGGGTTTTTCACACTTCTCTTACTCCACGTAGTGCCACACTTTGGATCCTCCTCTGATTTTCGCCCCTTGTGTTCTCCTCGTTTTTGTATTTTGCTTTTTTTTTCTTGCTCCTCGTATTCTTCTCCCCTGTTTCTTCGCCTCGGGTTTTTCACACTTCTCTTACTCCACGTAGTGCCACACTTTTGATCCTCCTCTGATTTTCGCCCCTTGTGTTCTCCTCGTTTTTGTATTTTGCTTTTTTTTTCTTGCTCCTCGTATTCTTCTCCCCTGTTTCTTCACATCAGCTTTTTCACACTTCTCTTACTCCTCGTAGTGGCATACTGTTGATCCTCCTCTGATTTTCGCCCCTTGTGTTCTCCTCGTTTTTGTATTTTGCTTTTTTTTTCTTGCTCCTCGTATTCTTCTCCCCTGTTTCTTCGCCTCGGGTTTTTCACATCTCTTACTCCACGTAGTGCCACACTTTGGATCCTCCTCTGATTTTCACCCCTTGTGTTCTCCTCGTTTTTGTATTTTGCTTTTTTTTTCTTGCTCTTCGTATTCTTCTCCCCTCTTTCTTCGCCTCGGGTTTTTCACACTTCTCTTACTCCACGGAGTGCCGCACTTTTGATCCTCCTCTGATTTTCGCCCCTTGTGTTCTCCTCGTTTTTGTATTTTGCTTTTTTTTTCTTGCTCCTCGTATTCTTCTCCCCTGTTTCTTTGGCTCGGTTTTTCACACGTCTCTTACTCCACGTAGTGCCACACTTTTGATCCTCCTCTGATTTTCCCCCCTTGTGTTCTCCTCGTTTTTGTATTTTGCTTTTTTTTCTTGCTCCTCGTATTCTTCTCCCCTGTTTCTTCGCGTCGGGTTTTTCACACTTCTCTTACTCCACGTAGTGCCACACTTTGGATCCTCCTCTGATTTTCGCCCCTTGTGTTCTCCTCGTTTTTGTATTTTGCTTTTTTTTTATTGCTCCTCGTATTCTTCACCCCTGTTTCTTCGCCTCGGGTTTTTCACACTTCTCTTACTCCACGTAGTGGCATACTGTTGATCCTCCTCTGATTTTCGCCCCTTGTGTTCTCCTCGTTTTTGTATTTTGCTTTTTTTTCATACTCCTCGTATTCTTCTCCCCTGTTTCTTCGCCTCGGGTTTTTCACACTTCTCTTGCTCCTCGTAGTGGCATACTGTTGATCCTCCTCTGATTTTCGCCCCTTGTGTTCTCCTCGTTTTTGTATTTTGCTTTTTTTTTCTTGCTCCTCTTATTCTTCTCCCCTGTTTCTTCGCCTTGGGTTTTTCACACTTCTCTTACTCCACGTAGTGGCATACGGTTGATCCTCCTCTGATTTTCGCCCCTTGTGTTCTCCTCGTTTTTGTATTTTGCTTTTTCTTCTTGCTCCTCGTATTCTTCTCCCCTGTTTTTTCGCCTCGGGTTTTTCACACTTCTCTTACTCCTCGTAGTGGCATACTGTTGATCCTCCTCTGATTTTCGTCCCTTGTGTTCTCCTCGTTTTTGTATTTTGCTTTTTTTTCTTGCTCCTCGTATTCTTCTCCCCTGTTTCTTCGCGTCGGGTTTTTCACACTTCTCTTACTCCACGTAGTGCCACACTTTGGATCCTCCTCTGATTTTCGCCCCTTGTGTTCTCCTCGTTTTTGTATTTTGCTTTTTTTTTCTTGCTCCTCGTATTCTTCTCCCCTGTTTCTTCGCCTCGGGTTTTTCACACTTCTCTTACTCCACGTAGTGCCACACTTTTGATCCTCCTCTGATTTTCTCCCCTTGTGTTCTCCTCGTTTTTGTATTTTGCTTTTTTTTTCTTGCTCCTCATATTCTTCTCCCCTGTTTCTTCACATCAGCTTTTTCACACTTCTGTTACTCCTCGTAGTGGCATACTGTTGATCCTCCTCTGATTTTCGCCCCTTGTGTTCTCCTCGTTTTTGCATTTTGCTTTTTTTCTTGCTCCTCGTATTTTTCTCCCCTGTTTCTTCGCCTCGGGTTTTTCACACTTCTCTTACTCCACGTAGTGCCACACTTTTGATCCTCCTCTGATTTTCGCCCCTTGTGTTCTCCTCGTTTTTGTATTTTGCTTTTTTTTTCTTGCTCCTCGTATTCTTCTCCCCTGTTTCTTCGCCTCGGGTTTTTCACACTTCTCTTACTCCACGTAGTGGCATACGGTTGATCCTCCTCTGATTTTCGCCCCTTGTGTTCTCCTCGTTTTTGTATTTTGCTTTTTTTTCTTGCTCCTCGTATTCTTCTCCTCTGTTTCTTCACCTCGTGTTTTTCACACTTCTCTTGCTCCTCGTAGTGGCATACTGTTGATCCTCCTCTGATTTTCGCCCCTTGTGTTCTCCTCGATTTTGTATTTTGCTTTTTTTTTCTTGCTCCTCGTATTCTTCTCCCCTTTTTCTTCACATCAGCTTTTTCACACTTCTCTTACTCCTCGTAGTGGCATACTGTTGATCCTCCTCTGATTTTCGCCCCTTGTGTTCTCCTCGTTTTTGTATTTTGCTTTTTTTTTCTTGCTCCTTGTATTCTTCTCCCCTGTTTCTTCGCCTCGGGTTTTTCACACTTCTCTTACTCCACGTAGTCCCACCCTTTTGATCCTCCTCTGATTTTCGCCCCTTGTGTTCTCCTCGTTTTTGTATTTTGCTTTTTTTTTCTTGCTCCTCGTATTCTTCTCCCCTGTTTCTTCGCCTCGGGTTTTTCACACTTCTCTTGCTCCTCGTAGTGGCATACTGTTGATCCTCCTCTGATTTTCGCCCCTTGTGTTCTCCTCGATTTGTATTTTGCTTTTTTTTTCTTGCTCCTCGTATTCTTCTCCCCTGTTTCTTCACTTCAGCTTTTTCACACTTCTCTTACTCCTCGTAGTGGCATACTGTTGATCCTCCTCTGATTTTCGCCCCTTGTGTTCTCCTCGTTTTTGTATTTTGCTTTTTTTTTCTTGCTCCTCGTATTCTTCTCCCCTGTTTCTTCACTTCAGCTTTTTCACACTTCTCTTACTCCTCGTAGTGGCATACTGTTGATCCTCCTCTGATTTTCGCCCCTTGTGTTCTCCTCGTTTTTGTATTTTGCTTTTTTTTTCTTGCTCCTCGTATTCTTCTCCCCTGTTTCTTCGCCTCGTGTGTTTCCCACTTCTCTTGCTCCTCGTAGTGGCATACTGTTGATCCTCCTCTGATTTTCGCCCCTTGTGTTCTCCTCGTTTTTGTATTTTGCTTTTTTTTTCTTGCTCCTCGTATTCTTCTCCCCTGTTTCTTCGCCTTGGGTTTTTCACACTTCTCTTACTCCACCTAGTGCCACACTTTTGATCCTCCTCTGATTTTCGCCACTTGTGTTCTCCTCGTTTTTGTATTTTGCTTTTTTTTTATTGCTCCTCGTATTCTTCTCCCCTGTTTCTTCGCCTAGGGTTTTTCACACTTCTCTTGCTCCTCGTAGTGGCATACTGTTGATCCTCCTCTGATTTTCGCCCCTTGTGTTCTCCTCGTTTTTGTATTTTGCTTTTTTTTTCCTGCTCCTCTTATTCTTCTCCCCTGTTTCTTCGCCTCGGGTTTTTCACACTTCTCTTACTCCACGTAGTGGCATACGGTTGATCCTCCTCTGATTTTCGCCCCTTGTGTTCTCCTCGTTTTTGTATTTTGCTTTTTCTTCTTGCTCCTCGTATTCTTCTCCCCTGTTTCTTCGCCTCGGGTTTTTCACACTTCTCTTACTCCTCGTAGTGGCATACTGTTGATCCTCCTCTGATTTTCGTCCCTTGTGTTCTCCTCGTTTTTGTATTTTGCTTTTTTTTCTTGCTCCTCGTATTCTTCTCCCTTGTTTCTTCGCCTCGGGTTTTTCACACTTCTCTTACTCTACGTAGTGCCACACTTTGGATCCTCCTCTGATTTTCGCCCCTTGTGTTCTCCTCGTTTTTGTATTTTGCTTTTTTTTTCTTGCTCCTCGTATTCTTCTCCCCTGTTTCTTCGCCTCGCGTTTTTCACACTTCTCTTACTCCACGTAGTGCCACACTTTTGATCCTCCTCTGATTTTCTCCCCTTGTGTTCTCCTCGTTTTTGTATTTTGCTTTTTTTTTCTTGCTCCTCGTATTCTTCTCCCCTGTTTCTTCACATCAGCTTTTTCACACTTCTGTTACTCCTCGTAGTGGCATACTGTTGATCCTCCTCTGATTTTCGCCCCTTGTGTTCTCCTCGTTTTTGTATTTTGCTTTTTTTCTTGCTCCTCGTATTCTTCTCCCCTGTTTCTTCGCCTCGGGTTTTTCACACTTCTCTTACTCCACGTAGTGCCACACTTTTGATCCTCCTCTGATTTTCGCCCCTTGTGTTCTCCTCGTTTTTGTATTTTGCTTTTTTTTTCTTGCTCCTCGTATTCTTCTCCCCTGTTTCTTCGCCTCGGGTTTTTCACACTTCTCTTACTCCACGTAGTGGCATACGGTTGATCCTCCTCTGATTTTCGCCCCTTGTGTTCTCCTCGTTTTTGTATTTTGCTTTTTTTTCTTGCTCCTCGTATTCTTCTCCTCTGTTTCTTCACCTCGTGTTTTTCACACTTCTCTTGCTCCTCGTAGTGGCATACTGTTGATCCTCCTCTGATTTTCGCCCCTTGTGTTCTCCTCGATTTTGTATTTTGCTTTTTTTTTCTTGCTCCTCGTATTCTTCTCCCCTGTTTCTTCACATCAGCTTTTTCACACTTCTCTTACTCCTCGTAGTGGCATACTGTTGATCCTCCTCTGATTTTCGCCCCTTGTGTTCTCCTCGTTTTTGTATTTTGCTTTTTTTTTCTTGCTCCTCGTATTCTTCTCCCCTGTTTCTTCGCCTCGGGTTTTTCACACTTCTCTTACTCCACGTAGTCCCACCCTTTTGATCCTCCTCTGATTTTCGCCCCTTGTGTTCTCCTCGTTTTTGTATTTTGCTTTTTTTTTCTTGCTCCTCGTATTCTTCTCCCCTGTTACTTCGCCTCGGGTTTTTCACACTTTTCTTACTCCACCTAGTGCCACACTTTTGATCCTCCTCTGATTTTCGCCCCTTGTGTTCTCCTCGTTTTTGTATTTTGCTTTTTTTTTCTTGCTCCTCGTATTCTTCTCCCCTGTTTCTTCGCCTCGGGTTTTTCACACTTCTCTTACTCCACCTAGTGGCATACTGTTGATCCTCCTCTGATTTTCGCCCCTTGTGTTCTCCTCGTTTTTGTATTTTGCTTTTTTTTTCTTGCTCCTCGTATTCTTCTCCCCTGTTTCTTCGCCTCGTGTGTTTCCCACTTCTCTTGCTCCTCGTAGTGGCATACTGTTGATCCTCCTCTGATTTTCGCCCCTTGTGTTCTCCTCGTTTTTGTATTTTGCTTTTTTTTTCTTGCTCCTCGTATTCTTCTCCCCTGTTTCTTCGCCTCGGGTTTTTCACACTTCTCTTACTCCACGTAGTGGCATACGGTTGATCCTCCTCTGATTTTCGCCCCTTGTGTTCTCCTCGTTTTTGTATTTTGCTTTTTCTTCTTGCTCCTCGTATTCTTCTCCCCTGTTTCTTCGCCTCAGGTTTTTCACACTTCTCTTACTCCTCGTAGTGGCATACTGTTGATCCTCCTCTGATTTTCGCCCCTTGTGTTCTCCTCGTTTTTGTATTTTGCTTTTTTTTTCTTTCTCCTCGTATTCTTCTCCCCTGTTTCTTCACCTCGGGTTTTTCACATCTCTTACTCCACGTAGTGCCTCACTTTGGATCCTCCTCTGATTTTCACCCCTTGTGTTCTCCTCGTTTTTGTATTTTGCTTTTTTTTTCTTGCTCTTCGTATTCTTCTCCCCTGTTTCTTCGCCTCACGTTTTTCACACTTCTCTTACTCCACGTAGTGCCACACTTTTGATCCTCCTCTGATTTTCGCCCCTTGTGTTCTCCTCGTTTTTGTATTTTGCTTTTTTTTTCTTGCTCCTCGTATTCTTCTCCCCTGTTTCTTTGGCTCGGTTTTTCACACGTCTCTTACTCCACGTAGTGCCACACTTTTGATCCTCCTCTGATTTTCGCCCCTTGTGTTCTCCTCGTTTTTGTATTTTGCTTTTTTTTCTTGCTCCTCGTATTCTTCTCCCCTGTTTCTTCGCCTCGGGTTTGTCACATCTCTTACTCCACTTAGTGCCACAATTTTGATCCTCCTCTGATTTTGCCCCTTGTGTTCTCCTCGTTTTTGTATTTTGCTTTTTTTTTCTTGCTCCTCGTATTCTTCTCCCCTGTTTCTTCGCCTCGGGTTTTTCACACTTCTCTTACTCCACGTAGTGCCACACTTTGGATCCTCCTCTGATTTTCGCCCCTTGTGTTCTCCTCGTTTTTGTATTTTGCTTTTTTTTTCATGCTCCTCTTATTCTTCTCCCCTGTTTCTTCGCCTCGGGTTTTTCACACTTCTCTTACTCCACGTAGTGGCATACGGTTGATCCTCCTCTGATTTTCGCCCCTTTTGTTCTCCTCGTTTTTGTTTTTTGCTTTTTCTTCTTGCTCCTCGTATTCTTCTCCCCTGTTTCTTCGCCTCGGGTTTTCACACTTCTCTTGCTCCTCGTAGTGGCATACTGTTGATCCTCCTCTGATTTTCGCCCCTTTTGTTCTCCTCGTTTTTGTATTTTGCTTTTTTTTTCTTGCTCCTCGTATTCTTCTCCCCTGTTTCTTCACATCAGCTTTTTCACACTTCTCTTACTCCTCGTAGTGGCATACTGGTGATCCTCCTCTGATTTTCGCCCCTTGTGTTCTCCTCGTTTTTGTATTTTGCTTTTTTTTTCTTGCTCCTCGTATTCTTCTCCCCTGTTTCTTCGCCTCGAGTTTTTCACACTTCTCTTACTCCACGTAGTGCCACACTTTTGATCCTCCTCGGATTTTCGCCCCTTGTGTTCTCCTCGTTTTTGTATTTTGCTTTTTTTTCCTGCTCCTCGTATTCTTTTCCCCTGTTTCTTCGCCTCGGCTTTTTCACACTTCTCTTACTCCACGTAGTGGCATACTGTTGATCCTCCTCTGATTTTCGCCCCTTGTGTTCTCCTCGTTTTTGTATTTTGCTTTTCTTACTTGCTCCTCGTATTCTTCTCCCCTGTTTCTTCGCCTCGGGTTTTTCACACTTCTCTTACTCCACCTAGTGCCACACTTTTGATCCTCCTCTGATTTTCGCCCCTTGTGTTCTCCTCGTTTTTGTATTTTGCTTTTTTTTTCTTGCTCCTCGTATTCTTCTCCCCTGTTTCTTCCCTTCGGGTTTTTCACACTTCTCTTACTCCACGTAGTGCCACAATTTTGATCCTTCTCTGATTTTCGCCCCTTGTGTTCTCCTCGTTTTTGTATTTTGCTTTTTTTTCTTGCTCCTCGTATTCTTCTCCTCTGTTTCTTCACCTCGGGTTTTTCCTTCTTCTCTTGCTCCTCGTAGTGGCATACTGTTGATCCTCCTCTGATTTTCGCCCCTTGTGTTCTCCTCGTTTTTGTATTTTGCTTTTTTTTTCTTGGTCCTCGTATTCTTCTCCCCTGTTTCTTCACATCAGCTTTTTCACACTTCTCTTACTCCTCGTAGTGGCATACTGTTGATCCTTCTCTGATTTTCGCCCCTTGTGTTCTCCTCGTTTTTGTTTTTTGTTTTTTTTTTCTTGCTCCTCGTATTCTTCTCCCCTGTTACTTCGCCTCGGGTTTTTCCACACTTTTCTTACTCCACCTAGTGCCACATTTTTGATCCTCCTCTGATTTTCGCCCCTTGTGTTCTCCTCGTTTTTGTATTTTGCTTTTTTTTTCTTGCTCCTCGTACTCTTCTCCCCTGTTTCTTCGCCTCGGGTTTTTCACACTTCTCTTACTCCACCTAGTGGCATACTGTTGATCCTCCTCTGATTTTCGCCCCTTGTGTTCTCCTCGTTTTTGTATTTTGCTTTTTTTTTCTTGCTCCTCGTATTCTTCTCCCCTGTTTCTTCGCCTCGTGTGTTTCCCACTTCTCTTGCTCCTCGTAGTGGCATACTGGTGATCCTCCTCTGATTTTCGCCCCTTGTGTTCTCCTCGTTTTTGTATTTTGCTTTTTTTTTCTTGCTTCTCGTATTTTTCTCCCCTGTTTCTTCGCGTCGGGTTTTTCACACTTCTCTTACTCCACGTAGTTCCACACTTTTGATCCTCCTCTGATTTTCGCCCCTTGTGTTCTCCTCGTTTTTGTATTTTGCTTTTTTTTTCTTGCTCCTCGTATTCTTCTCCCCTGTTTCTTCGCCTCGAGTTTTTCACACTTCTCTTACTCCACGTAGTGCCACCCTTTTGATCCTCCTCGGATTTTCGCCCCTTGTGTTCTCCTCGTTTTTGTATTTTGCTTTTTTTTCTTGCTCCTCGTATTCTTCTCCCCTGTTTCTTCGCCTCGGGTTTTTCACACTTCTCTTACTCCACGTAGTGCCACACTTTTGATCCTCCTCTGATTTTCGCCCCTTGTGTTCTCCTCGTTTTTGTATTTTGCTTTTATTTTCTTGCTCCTCGTATTCTTCTCCCCTGTTTCTTCCCTTCGGGTTTTTCACACTTCTCTTACTCCACGTAGAACCACAATTTTGATCCTTCTCTGATTTTCGCCCCTTGTGTTCTCCTCGTTTTTGTATTTTGCTTTTTTTTCTTGCTCCTCGTATTCTTCTCCACTGTTTCTTCGCCTCGGGTTTTTCACACTTCTCTTACTCCACGTCGTGCCACACTTTTGATCCTCCTCTGATTTTCGCCCCTTGTGTTCTCCTCGTTTTTGTATTTTGCTTTTTTTTTCTTGCTCCTCGTATTCTTCTCCCCTGTTTCTTCACCTCGCGTTTTTCACACTTCTCTTACTCCACGTAGTGCCACACTTTTCATCCTCCTCTGATTTTCGCCCCTTGTGTTCTCCTCGTTTTTGTATTTTGCTTTTTTTTTCTTGCTCCTCGTATTCTTCTCCCCTGTTTCTTCGCCTCGGGTTTTTCACACTTCTCTTACTACACGTAGTGCCACACTTTTGATCCTCCTCTGATTTTCGCCCCTTGTGTTCTCCTCGTTTTTGTATTTTGCTTTTTTTTTCTTGCTCCTCGTATTCTTCTCCCCTGTTTCTTTGCCTCGGGTTTATAACACTTCTCTTACTCCACGTAGTGGCATACTGTTGATCCTCCTCTGATTTTCGCCCCTTGTGTTCTCCTCGTTTTTGTATTTTGCTTTTTTTTCTTGCTCCTCGTATTCTTCTCCCCTGTTTCTTCGCCTCGGGTTTTCACACTTCTCTTGCTCCTCGTAGTGGCATACTGTTGATCCTCCTCTGATTTTCGCCCCTTTTGTTCTCCTCGTTTTTGTATTTTGCTTTTTTTTTCTTGCTCCTTGTATTCTTCTCCCCTGTTTCTTCGCCTCGGGTTTTCACACTTATCTTGCTCCTCGTAGTGGCATACTGTTGATCCTCCTCTGATTTTCGCCCCTTGTGTTCTCCTCGTTTTTGTATTTTGCTTTTTTTTTCTTGCTCCTCGTATTCTTCTCCCCTGTTTCTTCCCCTCGGGTTTTTCACACTTCTCTTACTCCACGTAGTGGCATACGGTTGATCCTCCTCTGATTTTCGCCCCTTGTGTTCTCCTCGTTTTTGTATTTTGCTTTTTTTTTCTTGCTCCTCGTATTTTTCTCCCCTGTTTCTTCGCCTCGGGTTTTTCACACTTCTCTTACTCCACGTAGTTCCACCCTTTTGATCCTCCTCTGATTTTCGCCCCTTGTGTTCTCCTCGTTTTTGTATTTTGCTTTTTTTTTCTTGCTCCTCGTATTCTTCTCCCCTGTTTCTTCGCCTCGGGTTTTTCACACTTCTCTTACTCCACATAGTGCCACCCTTTTGATCCTCCTCTGATTTTCGCCCCTTGTGTTCTCCTCGTTTTTGTATTTTGCTTTTTTTTCTTGCTCCTCGTATTCTTCTCCCCTGTTTCTTCACCTCGGGTTTTTCACACTTCTCTTACTCCACGTAGTGCCACACTTTTGATACTCCTCGGATTTTCGCCACTTGTGTTCTCCTCGTTTTTGTATTTTGCTTTTTTTTTCTTGCTCCTCGTATTCTTCTCCCCTGTTTCTTCGCCTCGGATTTTTCACACTTCTCTTACTCCACGTAGTGCCACACCTTTGATCCTCCTCTGATTTTCACCCCTTGTGTTCTCCTCGTTTTTGTATTTTGCTTTTTTTTCTTGCTCCTCGTATTCTTCTCCCCTGTTTCTTCGCCTCGGGTTTTTCACACTTCTCTTACTCCACGTAGGGCCACACTTTGGATCCTCCTCTGATTTTCGCCCCTTGTGTTCTCCTCGTTTTTGTATTTTGCTTTTTTTTTCTTGCTCCTCGTATTCTTCTCCCCTGTTTCTTCGCCTCGGGTTTTTCACACTTCTCTTACTCCACGTAGTGCCACACTTTTGATCCTCCTCTGATTTTCTCCCCTTGTGTTCTCCTCGTTTTTGTATTTTGCTTTTTTTTTCTTGCTCCTCGTATTCTTCTCCCCTGTTTCTTCACATCAGCTTTTTCACACTTCTGTTACTCCTCGTAGTGGCATACTGTTGATCCTCCTCTGATTTTCGCCCCTTGTGTTCTCCTCGTTTTTGTATTTTGCTTTTTTTTTCTTGCTCCTCGTATTCTTCTCCCCTGTTTCTTCGCCTCGGGTTTTTCACACTTCTCTTACTCCACCTAGTGCCACACTTCAGATCCTCCTCTGATTTTCGCCCCTTGTGTTCTCCTCGTTTTTGTATTTTGCTTTTTTTTTCTTGCTCCTCGTATTCTTCTCCCCTGTTTCTTCGCCTCGGGTTTTTCACACTTCTCTTACTCCACGTAGTGGCATACGGTTGATCCTCCTCTGATTTTCGCCCCTTGTGTTCTCCTCGTTTTTGTATTTTGCTTTTTTTTTCTTGCTCCTCTTTTTCTTTTCCCCTGTTTCTTCACATCAGCTTTTTCACACTTCTCTTACTCCTCGTAGGGGCATACTGTTGATCCTCCTCTGATTTTCGCCCCTTGTGTTCTCCTCGTTTTTGTATTTTGCTTTTTTTTTCTTGCTCCTCGTATTTTTCTCCCCTGTTTCTTCGCCTCGGGTTTTTCACAGTTCTCTTACTCCACGTAGTTCCACACTTTTGATCCTCCTCTGATTTTCGCCCCTTGTGTTCTCCTCGTTTTTGTATTTTGCTTTTTTTTCTTGCTCCTCGTATTCTTCTCCCCTGTTTCTTCGCCTCGGGTTTTTCACACTTCTCTTACTCCACGTAGTGCCACACTTTTGATCCTCCTCTGATTTTCGCCCCTTGTGTTCTCCTCGTTTTTGTATTTTGCTTTTTTTTTCTTGCTCCTCGTATTCTTCTCCCCTGTTTCTTCGCCTCGGGTTTTTCACACTTCTCTTACTCCACGTAGTGGCATACGGTTGATCCTCCTCTGATTTTCGCCCCTTGTGTTCTCCTCGTTTTTGTATTTTGCTTTTTTTTCTTTCTCCTCGTATTCTTCTCCTCTGTTTCTTCACCTCGTGTTTTTCACACTTCTCTTGCTCCTCGTAGTGGCATACTGTTGATCCTCCTCTGATTTTCGCCCATTGTGTTCTCCTCGTTTTTGTATTTTGCTTTTTTTTTCTTGCTCCTCGTATTCTTCTCCCCTGTTTCTTCACATCAGCTTTTTCACACTTCTCTTACTCCTCGTAGTGGCATACTGTTGATCCTCCTCTGATTTTCGCCCCTTGTGTTCTCCTCGTTTTTGTATTTTGCTTTTTTTTTCTTGCTCCTCGTATTCTTCTCCCCTGTTTCTTCGCCTCGGGTTTTTCACATCTCTTACTCCACGTAGTGCCACACTTTGGATCCTCCTCTGATTTTCACCCCTTGTGTTCTCCTCGTTTTTGTATTTTGCTTTTTTTTTCTTGCTCTTCGTATTCTTCTCCCCTGTTTCTTCGCCTCGCGTTTTTCACACTTCTCTTACTCCACGTAGTGCCACACTTTTGATCCTCCTCTGATTTTCGCCCCTTGTGTTCTCCTCGTTTTTGTATTTTGCTTTTTTTTTCTTGCTCCTCGTATTCTTCTCCCCTGTTTCTTTGGCTCCGTTTTTCACACTTCTCTTACTCCACGTAGTGCCACACTTTTGATCCTCCTCTGATTTTCGCCCCTTGTGTTCTCCTCGTTTTTGTATTTTGCTTTTTTTTCTTGCTCCTCGTATTCTTCTCCCCTGTTTCTTCGCCTCGGGTTTTTCACACTTCTCTTGCTCCTCGTAGTGGCATACTGTTGATCCTCCTCTGATTTTCGCCCCTTGTGTTCTCCTCGTTTTTGTATTTTGCTTTTTTTTTCTTGCTCCTCGTATTCTTCTCCCCTGTTTCTTCGCCTCGTGTGTTTCCCACTTCTCTTGCTCCTCGTAGTGGCATACTGTTGATCCTCCTCTGATTTTCGCCCCTTGTGTTCTCCTCGTTTTTGTATTTTGCTTTTTTTTTCTTGCTCCTCGTATTCTTCTCCCCTGTTTCTTCGCCTCGGGTTTTTCACACTTCTCTTACTCCACGTAGTGGCATACGGTTGATCCTCCTCTGATTTTCGCCCCTTGTGTTCTCCTCGTTTTTGTATTTTGCTTTTTCTTCTTGCTCCTCGTATTCTTCTCCCCTGTTTCTTCGCCTCAGGTTTTTCACACTTCTCTTACTCCTCGTAGTGGCATACTGTTGATCCTCCTCTGATTTTCGCCCCTTGTGTTCTCCTCGTTTTTGTATTTTGCTTTTTTTTTCTTTCTCCTCGTATTCTTCTCCCCTGTTTCTTCACCTCGGGTTTTTCACATCTCTTACTCCACGTAGTGCCTCACTTTGGATCCTCCTCTGATTTTCACCCCTTGTGTTCTCCTCGTTTTTGTATTTTGCTTTTTTTTTCTTGCTCTTCGTATTCTTCTCCCCTGTTTCTTCGCCTCACGTTTTTCACACTTCTCTTACTCCACGTAGTGCCACACTTTTGATCCTCCTCTGATTTTCGCCCCTTGTGTTCTCCTCGTTTTTGTATTTTGCTTTTTTTTTCTTGCTCCTCGTATTCTTCTCCCCTGTTTCTTTGGCTCGGTTTTTCACACGTCTCTTACTCCACGTAGTGCCACACTTTTGATCCTCCTCTGATTTTCGCCCCTTGTGTTCTCCTCGTTTTTGTATTTTGCTTTTTTTTCTTGCTCCTCGTATTCTTCTCCCCTGTTTCTTCGCCTCGGGTTTGTCACATCTCTTACTCCACTTAGTGCCACAATTTTGATCCTCCTCTGATTTTGCCCCTTGTGTTCTCCTCGTTTTTGTTTTTTGCTTTTTTTTTCTTGCTCCTCGTATTCTTCTCCCCTGCTTCTTCGCCTCGGGTTTTTCACACTTCTCTTACTCCACGTAGTGCCACACTTTTGATCCTCCTCTGATTTTCGCCCCTTGTGTTCTCCTCGTTTTTGTATTTTGCTTTTTTTTTCTTGCTCCTCTTATTCTTCTCCCCTGTTTCTTCGCCTCGGGTTTTTCACACTTCTCTTACTCCACGTAGTGGCATACGGTTGATCCTCCTCTGATTTTCGCCCCTTATGTTCTCCTCGTTTTTGTATTTTGCTTTTTCTTCTTGCTCCTCGTATTCTTCTCCCCTGTTTCTTCGCCTCGGGTTTTCACACTTCTCTTGCTCCTCGTAGTGGCATACTGTTGATCCTCCTCTGATTTTCGCCCCTTTTGTTCTCCTCGTTTTTGTATTTTGCTTTTTTTTTCTTGCTCCTCGTATTCTTCTCCCCTGTTTCTTCACATCAGCTTTTTCACACTTCTCTTACTCCTCGTAGTGGCATACTGGTGATCCTCCTCTGATTTTCGCCCCTTGTGTTCTCCTCGTTTTTGTATTTTGCTTTTTTTTTCTTGCTCCTCGTATTCTTCTCCCCTGTTTCTTCGCCTCGGGTTTTTCACACTTCGCTTACTCCACGTAGTGCCACACTTTTGATCCTCCTCTGATTTTCTCCCCTTGTGTTCTCCTCGTTTTTGTATTTTGCTTTTTTTTTCTTGCTCCTCGTATTCTTCTCCCCTGTTTCTTCACATCAGCTTTTTCACACTTCTGTTACTCCTCGTAGTGGCATACTGTTGATCCTCCTCTGATTTTCGCCCCTTGTGTTCTCCTCGTTTTTGTATTTTGCTTTTTTTTTCTTGCTCCTCGTATTCTTCTCCCCTGTTTCTTCGCCTCGGGTTTTTCACACTTCTCTTACTCCACCTAGTGCCACACTTCAGATCCTCCTCTGATTTTCGCCCCTTGTGTTCTCCTCGTTTTTGTATTTTGCTTTTTTTTTCTTGCTCCTCGTATTCTTCTCCCCTGTTTCTTCGCCTCGGGTTTTTCACACTTCTCTTACTCCACGTAGTGGCATACGGTTGATCCTCCTCTGATTTTCGCCCCTTGTGTTCTCCTCGTTTTTGTATTTTGCTTTTTTTTTCTTGCTCCTCGTATTCTTTTCCCCTGTTTCTTCACATCAGCTTTTTCACACTTCTCTTACTCCTCGTAGGGGCATACTGTTGATCCTCCTCTGATTTTCGCCCCTTGTGTTCTCCTCGTTTTTGTATTTTGCTTTTTTTTTCTTGCTCCTCGTATTTTTCTCCCCTGTTTCTTCGCCTCGGGTTTTTCACACTTCTCTTACTCCACGTAGTTCCACACTTTTGATCCTCCTCTGATTTTCGCCCCTTGTGTTCTCCTCGTTTTTGTATTTTGCTTTTTTTTCTTGCTCCTCGTATTCTTCTCCCCTGTTTCTTCGCCTCGGGTTTTTCACACTTCTCTTACTCCACGTAGTGCCACACTTTTGATCCTCCTCTGTTTTTCGCCCCTTGTGTTCTCCTCGTTTTTGTATTTTGCTTTTTTTTTCTTGCTCCTCGTATTCTTCTCCCCTGTTTCTTCGCCTCGGGTTTTTCACACTTCTCTTACTCCACGTAGTGGCATACGGTTGATCCTCCTCTGATTTTCGCCCCTTGTGTTCTCCTCGTTTTTGTATTTTGCTTTTTTTTCTTTCTCCTCGTATTCTTCTCCTCTGTTTCTTCACCTCGTGTTTTTCACACTTCTCTTGCTCCTCGTAGTGGCATACTGTTGATCCTCCTCTGATTTTCGCCCCTTGTGTTCTCCTCGTTTTTGTATTTTGCTTTTTTTTTCTTGCTCCTCGTATTCTTCTCCCCTGTTTCTTCACATCAGCTTTTTCACACTTCTCTTACTCCTCGTAGTGGCATACTGTTGATCCTCCTCTGATTTTCGCCCCTTGTGTTCTCCTCGTTTTTGTATTTTGCTTTTTTTTTCTTGCTCCTCGTATTCTTCTCCCCTGTTTCTTCGCCTCGGGTTTTTCACATCTCTTACTCCACGTAGTGCCACACTTTGGATCCTCCTCTGATTTTCACCCCTTGTGTTCTCCTCGTTTTTGTATTTTGCTTTTTTTTTCTTGCTCTTCGTATTCTTCTCCCCTGTTTCTTCGCCTCGCGTTTTTCACACTTCTCTTACTCCACGTAGTGCCACACTTTTGATCCTCCTCTGATTTTCGCCCCTTGTGTTCTCCTCGTTTTTGTATTTTGCTTTTTTTTTCTTGCTCCTCGTATTCTTCTCCCCTGTTTCTTTGGCTCGGTTTTTCACACTTCTCTTACTCCACGTAGTGCCACACTTTTGATCCTCCTCTGATTTTCGCCCCTTGTGTTCTCCTCGTTTTTGTATTTTGCTTTTTTTTCTTGCTCCTCGTATTCTTCTCCCCTGTTTCTTCGCCTCGGGTTTTTCACACTTCTCTTGCTCCTCGTAGTGGCATACTGTTGATCCTCCTCTGATTTTCGCCCCTTGTGTTCTCCTCGTTTTTGTATTTTGCTTTTTTTTTCTTGCTCCTCGTATTCTTCTCCCCTGTTTCTTCGCCTCGTGTGTTTCCCACTTCTCTTGCTCCTCGTAGTGGCATACTGTTGATCCTCCTCTGATTTTCGCCCCTTGTGTTCTCCTCGTTTTTGTATTTTGCTTTTTTTTTCTTGCTCCTCGTATTCTTCTCCCCTGTTTCTTCGCCTCGGGTTTTTCACACTTCTCTTACTCCACGTAGTGGCATACGGTTGATCCTCCTCTGATTTTCGCCCCTTGTGTTCTCCTCGTTTTTGTATTTTGCTTTTTCTTCTTGCTCCTCGTATTCTTCTCCCCTGTTTCTTCGCCTCAGGTTTTTCACACTTCTCTTACTCCTCGTAGTGGCATACTGTTGATCCTCCTCTGATTTTCGCCCCTTGTGTTCTCCTCGTTTTTGTATTTTGCTTTTTTTTTCTTTCTCCTCGTATTCTTCTCCCCTGTTTCTTCACCTCGGGTTTTTCACATCTCTTACTCCACGTAGTGCCTCACTTTGGATCCTCCTCTGATTTTCACCCCTTGTGTTCTCCTCGTTTTTGTATTTTGCTTTTTTTTTCTTGCTCTTCGTATTCTTCTCCCCTGTTTCTTCGCCTCACGTTTTTCACACTTCTCTTACTCCACGTAGTGCCACACATTTGATCCTCCTCTGATTTTCGCCCCTTGTGTTCTCCTCGTTTTTGTATTTTGCTTTTTTTTTCTTGCTCCTCGTATTCTTCTCCCCTGTTTCTTTGGCTCGGTTTTTCACACGTCTCTTACTCCACGTAGTGCCACACTTTTGATCCTCCTCTGATTTTCGCCCCTTGTGTTCTCCTCGTTTTTGTATTTTGCTTTTTTTTCTTGCTCCTCGTATTCTTCTCCCCTGTTTCTTCGCCTCGGGTTTGTCACATCTCTTACTCCACTTAGTGCCACAATTTTGATCCTCCTCTGATTTTGCCCCTTGTGTTCTCCTCGTTTTTGTATTTTGCTTTTTTTTTCTTGCTCCTCGTATTCTTCTCCCCTGCTTCTTCGCCTCGGGTTTTTCACACTTCTCTTACTCCACGTAGTGCCACACTTTGGATCCTCCTCTGATTTTCGCCCCTTGTGTTCTCCTCGTTTTTGTATTTTGCTTTTTTTTTCTTGCTCCTCTTATTCTTCTCCCCTGTTTCTTCGCCTCGGGTTTTTCACACTTCTCTTACTCCACGTAGTGGCATACGGTTGATCCTCCTCTGATTTTCGCCCCTTATGTTCTCCTCGTTTTTGTATTTTGCTTTTTCTTCTTGCTCCTCGTATTCTTCTCCCCTGTTTCTTCGCCTCGGGTTTTCACACTTCTCTTGCTCCTCGTAGTGGCATACTGTTGATCCTCCTCTGATTTTCGCCCCTTTTGTTCTCCTCGTTTTTGTATTTTGCTTTTTTTTTCTTGCTCCTCGTATTCTTCTCCCCTGTTTCTTCACATCAGCTTTTTCACACTTCTCTTACTCCTCGTAGTGGCATACTGGTGATCCTCCTCTGATTTTCGCCCCTTGTGTTCTCCTCGTTTTTGTATTTTGCTTTTTTTTTCTTGCTCCTCGTATTCTTCTCCCCTGTTTCTTCGCCTCGAGTTTTTCACACTTCTCTTACTCCACGTAGTGCCACCCTTTTGATCCTCCTCGGATTTTCGCCCCTTGTGTTCTCCTCGTTTTTGTATTTTGCTTTTTTTTCCTGCTCCTCGTATTCTTTTCCCCTGTTTCTTCGCCTCGGGTTTTTCACACTTCTCTTACTCCACGTAGTGGCATACTGTTGATCCTCCTCTGATTTTCGCCCCTTGTGTTCTCCTCGTTTTTGTATTTTGCTTTTCTTACTTGCTCCTCGTATTCTTCTCCCCTGTTTCTTCGCCTCGGGTTTTTCACACTTCTCTTACTCCACCTAGTGCCACACTTTTGATCCTCCTCTGATTTTCGCCCCTTGTGTTCTCCTCGTTTTTGTATTTTGCTTTTTTTTTCTTGCTCCTCGTATTCTTCTCCCCTGTTTCTTCCCTTCGGGTTTTTCACACTTCTCTTACTCCACGTAGTGCCACAATTTTGATCCTTCTCTGATTTTCGCCCCTTGTGTTCTCCTCGTTTTTGTATTTTGCTTTTTTTTCTTGCTCCTCGTATTCTTCTCCTCTGTTTCTTCACCTCGGGTTTTTCCTTCTTCTCTTTCTCCTCGTAGTGGCATACTGTTGATCCTCCTCTGATTTTCGCCCCTTGTGTTCTCCTCGTTTTTGTATTTTGCTTTTTTTTTCTTGGTCCTCGTATTCTTCTCCCCTGTTTCTTCACATCAGCTTTTTCACACTTCTCTTACTCCTCGTAGTGGCATACTGTTGATCCTTCTCTGATTTTCGCCCCTTGTGTTCTCCTCGTTTTTGTATTTTGTTTTTTTTTTCTTGCTCCTCGTATTCTTCTCCCCTGTTACTTCGCCTCGGGTTTTTCCACACTTTTCTTACTCCACCTAGTGCCACATTTTTGATCCTCCTCTGATTTTCGCCCCTTGTGTTCTCCTCGTTTTTGTATTTTGCTTTTTTTTTCTTGCTCCTCGTACTCTTCTCCCCTGTTTCTTCGCCTCGGGTTTTTCACACTTCTCTTACTCCACCTAGTGGCATACTGTTGATCCTCCTCTGATTTTCGCCCCTTGTGTTCTCCTCGTTTTTGTATTTTGCTTTTTTTTTCTTGCTCCTCGTATTCTTCTCCCCTGTTTCTTCGCCTCGTGTGTTTCCCACTTCTCTTGCTCCTCGTAGTGGCATACTGGTGATCCTCCTCTGATTTTCGCCCCTTGTGTTCTCCTCGTTTTTGTATTTTGCTTTTTTTTTCTTGCTTCTCGTATTTTTCTCCCCTGTTTCTTCGCGTCGGGTTTTTCACACTTCTCTTACTCCACGTAGTTCCACACTTTTGATCCTCCTCTGATTTTCGCCCCTTGTGTTCTCCTCGTTTTTGTATTTTGCTTTTTTTTTCTTGCTCCTCGTATTCTTCTCCCCTGTTTCTTCGCCTCGAGTTTTTCACACTTCTCTTACTCCACGTAGTGCCACCCTTTTGATCCTCCTCGGATTTTCGCCCCTTGTGTTCTCCTCGTTTTTGTATTTTGCTTTTTTTTCTTGCTCCTCGTATTCTTCTCCCCTGTTTCTTCGCCTCGGGTTTTTCACACTTCTCTTACTCCACGTAGTGCCACACTTTTGATCCTCCTCTGATTTTCGCCCCTTGTGTTCTCCTCGTTTTTGTATTTTGCTTTTATTTTCTTGCTCCTCGTATTCTTCTCCCCTGTTTCTTCCCTTCGGGTTTTTCACACTTCTCTTACTCCACGTAGAACCACAATTTTGATCCTTCTCTGATTTTCGCCCCTTGTGTTCTCCTCGTTTTTGTATTTTGCTTTTTTTTCTTGCTCCTCGTATTCTTCTCCACTGTTTCTTCGCCTCGGGTTTTTCACACTTCTCTTACTCCACGTCGTGCCACACTTTTGATCCTCCTCTGATTTTCGCCCCTTGTGTTCTCCTCGTTTTTGTATTTTGCTTTTTTTTTCTTGCTCCTCGTATTCTTCTCCCCTGTTTCTTCACCTCGCGTTTTTCACACTTCTCTTACTCCACGTAGTGCCACACTTTTCATCCTCCTCTGATTTTCGCCCCTTGTGTTCTCCTCGTTTTTGTATTTTGCTTTTTTTTTCTTGCTCCTCGTATTCTTCTCCCCTGTTTCTTCGCCTCGGGTTTTTCACACTTCTCTTACTACACGTAGTGCCACACTTTTGATCCTCCTCTGATTTTCGCCCCTTGTGTTCTCCTCGTTTTTGTATTTTGCTTTTTTTTTCTTGCTCCTCGTATTCTTCTCCCCTGTTTCTTTGCCTCGGGTTTATAACACTTCTCTTACTCCACGTAGTGGCATACTGTTGATCCTCCTCTGATTTTCGCCCCTTGTGTTCTCCTCGTTTTTGTATTTTGCTTTTTTTTCTTGCTCCTCGTATTCTTCTCCCCTGTTTCTTCGCCTCGGGTTTTCACACTTCTCTTGCTCCTCGTAGTGGCATACTGTTGATCCTCCTCTGATTTTCGCCCCTTTTGTTCTCCTCGTTTTTGTATTTTGCTTTTTTTTTCTTGCTCCTTGTATTCTTCTCCCCTGTTTCTTCGCCTCGGGTTTTCACACTTATCTTGCTCCTCGTAGTGGCATACTGTTGATCCTCCTCTGATTTTCGCCCCTTGTGTTCTCCTCGTTTTTGTATTTTGCTTTTTTTTTTTTGTTCCTCGTATTCTTCTCCCCTGTTTCTTCCCCTCGGGTTTTTCACACTTCTCTTACTCCACGTAGTGGCATACGGTTGATCCTCCTCTGATTTTCGCCCCTTGTGTTCTCCTCGTTTTTGTATTTTGCTTTTTTTTTCTTGCTCCTCGTATTTTTCTCCCCTGTTTCTTCGCCTCGGGTTTTTCACACTTCTCTTACTCCACGTAGTTCCACACTTTTGATCCTCCTCTGATTTTCGCCCCTTGTGTTCTCCTCGTTTTTGTATTTTGCTTTTTTTTTCTTGCTCCTCGTATTCTTCTCCCCTGTTTCTTCGCCTCGGGTTTTTCACACTTCTCTTACTCCACATAGTGCCACCCTTTTGATCCTCCTCTGATTTTCGCCCCTTGTGTTCTCCTCGTTTTTGTATTTTGCTTTTTTTTCTTGCTCCTCGTATTCTTCTCCCCTGTTTCTTCACCTCGGGTTTTTCACACTTCTCTTACTCCACGTAGTGCCCCACTTTTGATCCTCCTCGGATTTTCGCCACTTGTGTTCTCCTCGTTTTTGTATTTTGCTTTTTTTTTCTTGCTCCTCGTATTCTTCTCCCCTGTTTCTTCGCCTCGGATTTTTCACACTTCTCTTACTCCACGTAGTGCCATACCTTTGATCCTCCTCTGATTTTCACCCCTTGTGTTCTCCTCGTTTTTGTATTTTGCTTTTTTTTCTTGCTCCTCGTATTCTTCTCCCCTGTTTCTTCGCCTCGGGTTTTTCACACTTCTCTTACTCCACGTAGGGCCACACTTTGGATCCTCCTCTGATTTTCGCCCCTTGTGTTCTCCTCGTTTTTGTATTTTGCTTTTTTTTTCTTGCTCCTCGTATTCTTCTCCCCTGTTTCTTCGCCTCGGGTTTTTCACACTTCTCTTACTCCACGTAGTGCCACACTTTTGATCCTCCTCTGATTTTCTCCCCTTGTGTTCTCCTCGTTTTTGTATTTTGCTTTTTTTTTCTTGCTCCTCGTATTCTTCTCCCCTGTTTCTTCACATCAGCTTTTTCACACTTCTGTTACTCCTCGTAGTGGCATACTGTTGATCCTCCTCTGATTTTCGCCCCTTGTGTTCTCCTCGTTTTTGTATTTTGCTTTTTTTTTCTTGCTCCTCGTATTCTTCTCCCCTGTTTCTTCGCCTCGGGTTTTTCACACTTCTCTTACTCCACCTAGTGCCACACTTCAGATCCTCCTCTGATTTTCGCCCCTTGTGTTCTCCTCGTTTTTGTATTTTGCTTTTTTTTTCTTGCTCCTCGTATTCTTCTCCCCTGTTTCTTCGCCTCGGGTTTTTCACACTTCTCTTACTCCACGTAGTGGCATACGGTTGATCCTCCTCTGATTTTCGCCCCTTGTGTTCTCCTCGTTTTTGTATTTTGCTTTTTTTTTCTTGCTCCTCGTATTCTTTTCCCCTGTTTCTTCACATCAGCTTTTTCACACTTCTCTTACTCCTCGTAGGGGCATACTGTTGATCCTCCTCTGATTTTCGCCCCTTGTGTTCTCCTCGTTTTTGTATTTTGCTTTTTTTTTCTTGCTCCTCGTATTTTTCTCCCCTGTTTCTTCGCCTCGGGTTTTTCACACTTCTCTTACTCCACGTAGTTCCACACTTTTGATCCTCCTCTGATTTTCGCCCCTTGTGTTCTCCTCGTTTTTGTATTTTGCTTTTTTTTCTTGCTCCTCGTATTCTTCTCCCCTGTTTCTTCGCCTCGGGTTTTTCACACTTCTCTTACTCCACGTAGTGCCACACTTTTGATCCTCCTCTGATTTTCGCCCCTTGTGTTCTCCTCGTTTTTGTATTTTGCTTTTTTTTTCTTGCTCCTCGTATTCTTCTCCCCTGTTTCTTCGCCTCGGGTTTTTCACACTTCTCTTACTCCACGTAGTGGCATACGGTTGATCCTCCTCTGATTTTCGCCCCTTGTGTTCTCCTCGTTTTTGTATTTTGCTTTTTTTTCTTTCTCCTCGTATTCTTCTCCTCTGTTTCTTCACCTCGTGTTTTTCACACTTCTCTTGCTCCTCGTAGTGGCATACTGTTGATCCTCCTCTGATTTTCGCCCCTTGTGTTCTCCTCGTTTTTGTATTTTGCTTTTTTTTTCTTGCTCCTCGTATTCTTCTCCCCTGTTTCTTCACATCAGCTTTTTCACACTTCTCTTACTCCTCGTAGTGGCATACTGTTGATCCTCCTCTGATTTTCGCCCCTTGTGTTCTCCTCGTTTTTGTATTTTGCTTTTTTTTTCTTGCTCCTCGTATTCTTCTCCCCTGTTTCTTCGCCTCGGGTTTTTCACATCTCTTACTCCACGTAGTGCCACACTTTGGATCCTCCTCTGATTTTCACCCCTTGTGTTCTCCTCGTTTTTGTATTTTGCTTTTTTTTTCTTGCTCTTCGTATTCTTCTCCCCTGTTTCTTCGCCTCGCGTTTTTCACACTTCTCTTACTCCACGTAGTGCCACACTTTTGTTCCTCCTCTGATTTTCGCCCCTTGTGTTCTCCTCGTTTTTGTATTTTGCTTTTTTTTTCTTGCTCCTCGTATTCTTCTCCCCTGTTTCTTTGGCTCGGTTTTTCACACTTCTCTTACTCCACGTAGTGCCACACTTTTGATCCTCCTCTGATTTTCGCCCCTTGTGTTCTCCTCGTTTTTGTATTTTGCTTTTTTTTCTTGCTCCTCGTATTCTTCTCCCCTGTTTCTTCGCCTCGGGTTTTTCACACTTCTCTTGCTCCTCGTAGTGGCATACTGTTGATCCTCCTCTGATTTTCGCCACTTGTGTTCTCCTCGTTTTTGTATTTTGCTTTTTTTTTCTTGCTCCTCGTATTTTTCTCCCCTGTTTCTTCGCCTCGGGTTTTTCACACTTCTCTTACTCCACGTAGTTCCACACTTTTGATCCTCCTCTGATTTTCGCCCCTTGTGTTCTCCTCGTTTTTGTATTTTGCTTTTTTTTTCTTGCTCCTCGTATTCTTCTCCCCTGTTTCTTCGCCTCGGGTTTTTCACACTTCTCTTACTCCACGTAGTGCCACCCTTTTGATCCTCCTCTGATTTTCGCCCCTTGTGTTCTCCTCGTTTTTGTATTTTGCTTTTTTTTCTTGCTCCTCGTATTCTTCTCCCCTGTTTCTTCACCTCGGGTTTTTCACACTTCTCTTACTCCACGTAGTGCCACACTTTTGATCCTCCTCGGATTTTCGCCACTTGTGTTCTCCTCGTTTTTGTATTTTGCTTTTTTTTTCTTGCTCCTCGTATTCTTCTCCCCTGTTTCTTCGCCTCGGATTTTTCACACTTCTCTTACTCCACGTAGTGCCACACCTTTGATCCTCCTCTGATTTTCACCCCTTGTGTTCTCCTCGTTTTTGTATTTTGCTTTTTTTTCTTGCTCCTCGTATTCTTCTCCCCTGTTTCTTCGCCTCGGGTTTTTCACACTTCTCTTACTCCACGTAGGGCCACACTTTGGATCCTCCTCTGATTTTCGCCCCTTGTGTTCTCCTCGTTTTTGTATTTTGCTTTTTTTTTCTTGCTCCTCGTATTCTTCTCCCCTGTTTCTTCGCCTCGGGTTTTTCACACTTCTCTTACTCCACGTAGTGCCACACTTTTGATCCTCCTCTGATTTTCTCCCCTTGTGTTCTCCTCGTTTTTGTATTTTGCTTTTTTTTTCTTGCTCCTCGTATTCTTCTCCCCTGTTTCTTCACATCAGCTTTTTCACACTTCTGTTACTCCTCGTAGTGGCATACTGTTGATCCTCCTCTGATTTTCGCCCCTTGTGTTCTCCTCGTTTTTGTATTTTGCTTTTTTTTTCTTGCTCCTCGTATTCTTCTCCCCTGTTTCTTCGCCTCGGGTTTTTCACACTTCTCTTACTCCACCTAGTGCCACACTTCAGATCCTCCTCTGATTTTCGCCCCTTGTGTTCTCCTCGTTTTTGTATTTTGCTTTTTTTTTCTTGCTCCTCGTATTCTTCTCCCCTGTTTCTTCGCCTCGGGTTTTTCACACTTCTCTTACTCCACGTAGTGGCATACGGTTGATCCTCCTCTGATTTTCGCCCCTTGTGTTCTCCTCGTTTTTGTATTTTGCTTTTTTTTTTTTTCTCCTCTTTTTCTTTTCCCCTGTTTCTTCACATCAGCTTTTTCACACTTCTCTTACTCCTCGTAGGGGCATACTGTTGATCCTCCTCTGATTTTCGCCCCTTGTGTTCTCCTCGTTTTTGTATTTTGCTTTTTTTTTCTTGCTCCTCGTATTTTTCTCCCCTGTTTCTTCGCCTCGGGTTTTTCACACTTCTCTTACTCCACGTAGTTCCACACTTTTGATCCTCCTCTGATTTTCGCCCCTTGTGTTCTCCTCGTTTTTGTATTTTGCTTTTTTTTCTTGCTCCTCGTATTCTTCTCCCCTGTTTCTTCGCCTCGGGTTTTTCACACTTCTCTTACTCCACGTAGTGCCACACTTTTGATCCTCCTCTGATTTTCGCCCCTTGTGTTCTCCTCGTTTTTGTATTTTGCTTTTTTTTTCTTGCTCCTCGTATTCTTCTCCCCTGTTTCTTCGCCTCGGGTTTTTCACACTTCTCTTACTCCACGTAGTGGCATACGGTTGATCCTCCTCTGATTTTCGCCCCTTGTGTTCTCCTCGTTTTTGTATTTTGCTTTTTTTTTTTTCTCCTCGTATTCTTCTCCTCTGTTTCTTCACCTCGTGTTTTTCACACTTCTCTTGCTCCTCGTAGTGGCATACTGTTGATCCTCCTCTGATTTTCGCCCCTTGTGTTCTCCTCGTTTTTGTATTTTGCTTTTTTTTTTCTTGCTCCTCGTATTCTTCTCCCCTGTTTCTTCACATCAGCTTTTTCACACTTCTCTTACTCCTCGTAGTGGCATACTGTTGATCCTCCTCTGATTTTCGCCCCTTGTGTTCTCCTCGTTTTTGTATTTTGCTTTTTTTTTCTTGCTCCTCGTATTCTTCTCCCCTGTTTCTTCGCCTCGGGTTTTTCACATCTCTTACTCCACGTAGTGCCACACTTTGGATCCTCCTCTGATTTTCACCCCTTGTGTTCTCCTCGTTTTTGTATTTTGCTTTTTTTTTCTTGCTCTTCGTATTCTTCTCCCCTGTTTCTTCGCCTCGCGTTTTTCACACTTCTCTTACTCCACGTAGTGCCACACTATTGATCCTCCTCTGATTTTCGCCCCTTGTGTTCTCCTCGTTTTTGTATTTTGCTTTTTTTTTCTTGCTCCTCGTATTCTTCTCCCCTGTTTCTTTGGCTCGGTTTTTCACACTTCTCTTACTCCACGTAGTGCCACACTTTTGATCCTCCTCTGATTTTCGCCCCTTGTGTTCTCCTCGTTTTTGTATTTTGCTTTTTTTTCTTGCTCCTCGTATTCTTCTCCCCTGTTTCTTCGCCTCGGGTTTTTCACACTTCTCTTGCTCCTCGTAGTGGCATACTGTTGATCCTCCTCTGATTTTCGCCACTTGTGTTCTCCTCGTTTTTGTATTTTGCTTTTTTTTTCTTGCTCCTCGTATTCTTCTCCCCTGTTTCTTCACATCAGCTTTTTCACACTTCTCTTACTCCTCGTAGTGGCATACTGTTGATCCTACTCTGATTTTCGCCCCTTGTGTTCTCCTCGTTTTTGTATTTTGCTTGTTTTTTCTTGCTCCTCGTATTCTTCTCCCCTGTTTGTTCACCTCGGGTTTTTCACACTTCTCTTACTCCACCTAGTGGCATACTGTTGATCCTCCTCTGATTTTCGCCCCTTGTGTTCTCCTCGTTTTTGTATTTTGCTTTTTTTTTCTTGCTCCTCGTATTCTTCTCCCCTGTTTCTTCGCCTCGGGTTTTTCACACTTCTCTTACTCCACCTAGTGCCACACTTTTGATCCTCCTCTGATTTTCGCCACTTGTGTTCTCCTCGTTTTTGTATTTTGCTTTTTTTTTATTGCTCCTCGTAATCTTCTCCCCTGTTTCTTCGCCTCGGTTTTTCACACTTCTCTTACTCCACGTAGTGGCATACTGTTGATCCTCCTCTGATTTTCGCCCCTTGTGTTCTCCTCGTTTTTGTATTTTGCTTTTTTTTCATGCTCCTCGTATTCTTCTCCCCTGTTTCTTCGCCTCGGGTTTTTCACACTTCTCTTGCTCCTCGTAGTGGCATACTGTTGATCCTCCTCTGATTTTCGCCCCTTGTGTTCTCCTCGTTTTTGTATTTTGCTTTTTTTTTCTTGCTCCTCTTATTCTTCTCCCCTGTTTCTTCGCCTCGGGTTTTTCACACTTCTCTTACTCCACGTAGTGGTATATGGTTGATCCTCCTCTGATTTTCGCCCCTTGTGTTCTCCTCGTTTTTGTATTTTGCTTTTTCTTCTTGCTCCTCGTATTCTTCTCCCCTGTTTCTTCGCCTCGGGTTTTTCACACTTCTCTTACTCCTCGTAGTGGCATACTGTTGATCCTCCTCTGATTTTCGCCCCTTGTGTTCTCCTCGTTTTTGTATTTTGCTTTTTTTTTCTTGCTCCTCGTATTCTTCTCCCCTGTTTCTTCACATCAGCTTTTTCACACTTCTCTTACTCCTCGTAGTGGCATACTGGTGATCCTCCTCTGATTTTCGCCCCTTGTGTTCTCCTCGTTTTTGTATTTTGCTTTTTTTTTCTTGCTCCTCGTATTTTTCTTCCCTGTTTCTTCGCCTCGGGTTTTTCACACTTCTCTTACTCCACGTAGTGCCACACTTTTGATCCTCCACTGATTTTCGCCCCTTGTGTTCTCCTCGTTTATGTATTTTGCTTTTTTTTTCTTGCTCCTCGTATTCTTCTCCCCTGTTTCTTCGCCTCGGGTTTTTCACACTTCTCTTACTCCACGTAGTCCCACCCTTTTGATCCTCCTCTGATTTTCGCCCCTTGTGTTCTACTCGTTTTTGTATTTTGCTTTTTTTCTTGCTCCTCGTATTCTTCTCCCCTGTTTCTTCGCCTCGGGTTTTTCACACTTCTCTTATTCCACGTAGTGCCACACTTTTGATCCTCCTCTGATTTTCGCCCCTTGTGTTCTCCTCGTTTTTGTATTTTGCTTTTTTTTTCTTGCTCCTCGTATTCTTCTCCCCTGTTTCTTCGCCTCGGGTTTTTCACACTTCTCTTACTCCACGTAGTGGCATACGGTTGATCCTCCTCTGATTTTCGCCCCTTGTGTTCTCCTCGTTTTTGTATTTTGCTTTTTTTTCTTGCTCCTCGTATTCTTCTCCCCTGTTTCTTCACCTCGTGTTTTTCCCACTTCTCTTGCTCCTCGTAGTGGCATACTGTTGATCCTCCTCTGATTTTAGCCCCTTGTGTTCTCCTCGATTTTGTATTTTGCTTTTTTTTTCTTGCTCCTCGTATTCTTCTCCCCTGTTTCTTCACTTCAGCTTTTTCACACTTCTCTTACTCCTCGTAGTGGCATACTGTTGATCCTCCTCTGATTTTCGCCCCTTGTGTTCTCCTCGTTTTTGTATTTTGCTTTTTTTTTCTTGCTCCTCGTATTCTTCTCCCCTGTTTCTTCGCCTCGTGTGTTTCCCACTTCTCTTGCTCCTCGTAGTGGCATACTGTTGATCCTCCTCTGATTTTCGCCCCTTGTGTTCTCCTCGTTTTTGTATTTTGCTTTTTTTTTCTTGCTCCTCGTATTCTTCTCCCCTGTTTCTTCGCCTCGGGTTTTTCACACTTCTCTTACTCCACCTAGTGCCACACTTTTGATCCTCCTCTGATTTTCGCCACTTGTGTTCTCCTCGTTTTTGTATTTTGCTTTTTTTTTATTGCTCCTCGTATTCTTCTCCCCTGTTTCTTCGCCTCGGGTTTTTCACACTTCTCTTACTCCACGTAGTGGCATACTGTTGATCCTCCTCTGATTTTCGCCCCTTGTGTTCTCCTCGTTTTTGTATTTTGCTTTTTTTTCATGCTCCTCGTATTCTTCTCCCCTGTTTCTTCGCCTCGGGTTTTTCACACTTCTCTTGCTCCTCGTAGTGGCATACTGTTGATCCTCCTCTGATTTTCGCCCCTTGTGTTCTCCTCGTTTTTGTATTTTGCTTTTTTTTTCTTGCTCCTCTTATTCTTCTCCCCTGTTTCTTCGCCTCGGGTTTTTCACACTTCTCTTACTCCACGTAGTGGCATACGGTTGATCCTCCTCTGATTTTCGCCCCTTGTGTTCTCCTCGTTTTTGTATTTTGCTTTTTCTTCTTGCTCCTCGTATTCTTCTCCCCTGTTTCTTCGCCTCGGGTTTTTCACACTTCTCTTACTCCTCGTAGTGGCATACTGTTGATCCTCCTCTGATTTTCGTCCCTTGTGTTCTCCTCGTTTTTGTATTTTGCTTTTTTTTCTTGCTCCTCGTATTCTTCTCCCTTGTTTCTTCGCCTCGGGTTTTTCACACTTCTCTTACTCCACGTAGTGCCACACTTTGGATCCTCCTCTGATTTTCGCCCCTTGTGTTCTCCTCGTTTTTGTATTTTGCTTTTTTTTTCTTGCTCCTCGTATTCTTCTCCCCTGTTTCTTCGCCTCGCGTTTTTCACACTTCTCTTACTCCACGTAGTGCCACACTTTTGATCCTCCTCTGATTTTCTCCCCTTGTGTTCTCCTCGTTTTTGTATTTTGCTTTTTTTTTCTTGCTCCTCGTATTCTTCTCCCCTGTTTCTTCACATCAGCTTTTTCACACTTCTGTTACTCCTCGTAGTGGCATACTGTTGATCCTCCTCTGATTTTCGCCCCTTGTGTTCTCCTCGTTTTTGTATTTTGCTTTTTTTCTTGCTCCTCGTATTCTTCTCCCCTGTTTCTTCGCCTCGGGTTTTTCACACTTCTCTTACTCCACGTAGTGCCACACTTTTGATCCTCCTCTGATTTTCGCCCCTTGTGTTCTCCTCGTTTTTGTATTTTGCTTTTTTTTTCTTGCTCCTCGTATTCTTCTCCCCTGTTTCTTCGCCTCGGGTTTTTCACACTTCTCTTACTCCACGTAGTGGCATACGGTTGATCCTCCTCTGATTTTCGCCCCTTGTGTTCTCCTCGTTTTTGTATTTTGCTTTTTTTTCTTGCTCCTCGTATTCTTCTCCTCTGTTTCTTCACCTCGTGTTTTTCACACTTCTCTTGCTCCTCGTAGTGGCATACTGTTGATCCTCCTCTGATTTTCGCCCCTTGTGTTCTCCTCGATTTTGTATTTTGCTTTTTTTTTCGTGCTCCTCGTATTCTTCTCCCCTGTTTCTTCACATCAGCTTTTTCACACTTCTCTTACTCCTCGTAGTGGCATACTGTTGATCCTCCTCTGATTTTCGCCCCTTGTGTTCTCCTCGTTTTTGTATTTTGCTTTTTTTTTCTTGCTCCTCGTATTCTTCTCCCCTGTTTCTTCGCCTCGGGTTTTTCACACTTCTCTTACTCCACGTAGTCCCACCCTTTTGATCCTCCTCTGATTTTCGCCCCTTGTGTTCTCCTCGTTTTTGTATTTTGCTTTTTCTTCTTGCTCCTCGTATTCTTCTCCCCTGTTTCTTCGCCTCGGGTTTTTCTCACTTCTCTTACTCCTCGTAGTGGCATACTGTTGATCCTCCTCTGATTTTCGCCCCTTGTGTTCTCCTCGTTTTTGTATTTTGCTTTTTTTTTCTTGCTCCTCGTATTCTTCTCCCCTGTTTCTTCGCCTCGGGTTTTTCACATCTCTTACTCCACGTAGTGCCTCACTTTGGATCCTCCTCTGATTTTCACCCCTTGTGTTCTCCTCGTTTTTGTATTTTGCTTTTTTTTTCTTGCTCTTCGTATTCTTCTCCCCTGTTTCTTCGCCTCACGTTTTTCACACTTCTCTTACTCCACGTAGTGCCACACTTTTGATCCTCCTCTGATTTTCGCCCCTTGTGTTCTCCTCGTTTTTGTATTTTGCTTTTTTTTTCTTGCTCCTCGTATTCTTCTCCCCTGTTTCTTTGGCTCGGTTTTTCACACGTCTCTTACTCCACGTAGTGCCACACTTTTGATCCTCCTCTGATTTTCGCCCCTTGTGTTCTCCTCGTTTTTGTATTTTGCTTTTTTTTCTTGCTCCTCGTATTCTTCTCCCCTGTTTCTTTGCCTCGGGTTTTTCACATCTCTTACTCCACTTAGTGCCACAATTTTGATCCTCCTCTGATTTTGCCCCTTGTGTTCTCCTCGTTTTTGTATTTTGCTTTTTTTTTCTTGCTCCTCTTATTCTTCTCCCCTGCTTCTTCACCTCGGGTTTTTCACACTTCTCTTACTCCACGTAGTGCCACACTTTGGATCCTCCTCTGATTTTCGCCCCTTGTGTTCTCCTCGTTTTTGTATTTTGCTTTTTTTTTCTTGCTCCTCGTATTCTTCTCCCCTGTTTCTTCGCCTCGTGTTTTTCCCACTTCTCTTGCTCCTCGTAGTGGCATACTGTTGATCCTCCTCTGATTTTCGCCCCTTGTGTTCTCCTCGTTTTTGTATTTTGCTTTTTCTTCTTGCTCCTCGTATTCTTCTCCCCTGTTTCTTCGCCTCGTGTGTTTCCCACTTCTCTTGCTCCTCGTAGTTGCATACTGTTGATCCTCCTCTGATTTTCGCCCCTTGTGTTCTCCTCGTTTTTGTATTTTGCTTTTTTTTTCTTGCTCCTCGTATTCTTCTCCCCTGTTTCTTCACCTCGGGTTTTTCACACTTCTCTTACTCCACCTAGTGCCACACATCAGATCCTCCTCTGATTTTCGCCCCTTGTGTTCTCCTCGTTTTTGTATTTTGCTTTTTTTTTCTTGCTCCTCGTATTCTTCTCCCCTGTTTCTTCCCCTCGGGTTTTTCACACTTCTCTTACTCCACGTAGTGGCATACGGTTGATCCTCCTCTGATTTTCGCCCCTTGTGTTCTCCTCGTTTTTGTATTTTGCTTTTTTTTCTTGCTCCTCGTATTCTTCTCCTCTGTTTCTTCACCTCGTGTTTTTCACACTTCTCTTGCTCCTCGTAGTGGCATACTGTTGATCCTCCTCTGATTTTCGCCCCTTGTGTTCTCCTCGTTTTTGTATTTTGCTTTTTTTTTATTGCTCCTCGTATTCTTCTCCCCTGTTTCTTCACATCAGCTTTTTCACACTTCTCTTACTCCACGTAGTGGCATACTGTTGATCCTCCTCTGATTTTCGCCCCTTGTGTTCTCCTCGTTTTTGTATTTTGCTTTTTTTTCTTGCTCCTCGTATTCTTCTCCCCTGTTTCTTCGCCTCGGGTTTTCACACTTCTCTTGCTCCTCGTAGTGCCATATTTTTGATCCTCCTCTGATTTTCGCCCCTTTTGTTCTCCTCGTTTTTGTATTTTGCTTTTTTTTTCTTGCTCCTCGTATTCTTCTCCCCTGTTTCTTCGCCTCGGGTTTTTCACACTTCTCTTACTCCACCTAGTGGCATACCGTTGATCCTCCTCTGATTTTCGCCCCTTGTGTTCTCCTCGTTTTTGTATTTTGCTTTTTTTTTCTTGCTCCTCGTATTCTTCTCCCCTGTTTCTTCACATCAGCTTTTTCACACTTCTCTTACTCCTCGTAGTGGCATACTGGTGATCCTCCTCTGATTTTCGCCCCTTGTGTTCTCCTCGTTTTTGTATTTTGCTTTTTTTTTCTTGCTCCTCGTATTTTTCTCCCCTGTTTCTTCGCCTCGGGTTTTTCACACTTCTCTTACTCCACGTAGTTCCACACTTTTGATCCTCCTCTGATTTTCGCCCCTTGTGTTCTCCTCGTTTTTGTATTTTGCTTTTTTTTTCTTGCTCCTCATATTCTTCTCCCCTGTTTCTTTGCCTCGGGTTTTTCACACTTCTCTTACTCCACGTAGTGCCACCATTTTGATCCTCCTCTGATTTTCGCCCCTTGTGTTCTCCTCGTTTTTGTATTTTGCTTTTTTTTTCTTGCTCCTCGTATTCTTCTCCCCTGTTTCTTCCCCTCGGGTTTTTCACACTTCTCTTACTCCACGTAGTGGCATACGGTTGATCCTCCTCTGATTTTCGCCCCTTGTGTTCTCCTCGTTTTTGTATTTTGCTTTTTTTTCTTGCTCCTCGTATTCTTCTCCTCTGTTTCTTCACCTCGTGTTTTTCACACTTCTCTTGCTCCTCGTAGTGGCATACTGTTGATCCTCCTCTGATTTTCGCCCCTTTTGTTCTCCTCGGTTTTGTATTTTGCTTTTTTTTTCTTGCTCCTCGTATTCTTCTCCCCTGTTTCTTCGCCTCGGGTTTTTCACACTTCTCTTACTCCACCTAGTGGCATACTGTTGATCCTCCTCTGATTTTCGCCCCTTGTGTTCTCCTCGTTTTTGTATTTTGCTTTTTTTTTCTTGCTCCTCGTATTCTTCTCCCCTGTTTCTTCACATCAGCTTTTTCACACTTCTCTTACTCCTCGTAGTGGCATACTGGTGATCCTCCTCTGATTTTCGCCCCTTGTGTTCTCCTCGTTTTTGTATTTTGCTTTTTTTTTCTTGCTCCTCGTATTTTTCTCCCCTGTTTCTTCGCCTCGGGTTTTTCACACTTCTCTTACTCCACGTAGTTCCACACTTTTGATCCTCCTCTGATTTTCGCCCCTTGTGTTCTCCTCGTTTTTGTATTTTGCTTTTTTTTTCTTGCTCCTCGTATTCTTCTCCCCTGTTTCTTTGCCTCGGGTTTTTCACACTTCTCTTACTCCACGTAGTGCCACCATTTTGATCCTCCTATGATTTTCGCCCCTTGTGTTCTCCTCGTTTTTGTATTTTGCTTTTTTTTCTTGCTCCTCGTATTCTTCTCCCCTGTTTCTTCGCCTCGGGTTTTTCACACTCTCTTACTCCACCTAGTGCCACACTTTTGATCCTCCTCTGATTTTCGCCCCTTGTGTTCTCCTCGTTTTTGTATTTTGCTTTTTTTTTCTTGCTCCTCGTATTCTTCTCCCCTGTTTCTTCGCCTCGGGTTTTTCACACTTCTCTTGCTCCTCGTAGTGGCATACTGTTGATCCTCCTCTGATTTTCGCCCCTTGTGTTCTCCTCGTTTTTGTATTTTGCTTTTTTTTCATGCTCCTCGTATTCTTCTCCCCTGTTTCTTCGCCTCGGGTTTTTCACACTTCTCTTGCTCCTCGTAGTGGCATACTGTTGATCCTCCTCTGATTTTCGCCCCTTGTGTTCTCCTCGTTTTTGTATTTTGCTTTTTTTTTTCTTGCTCCTCGTATTCTTCTCCCCTGTTTCTTCGCCTCGGGTTTTTCACACTTCTCTTACTCCACGTAGTGGCATACGGTTGATCCTCCTCTGATTTTCGCCCCTTGTGTTCTCCTCGTTTTTGTATTTTGCTTTTTTTTTCTTGCTCCTCGTATTCTTCTCCTCTGTTTCTTCACCTCGTGTTTTTCACACTTCTCTTGCTCCTCGTAGTGGCATACTGTTGATCCTCCTCTGATTTTCGCCCCTTGTGTTCTCCTCGTTTTTGTATTTTGCTTTTTTTTTCTTGCTCCTCGTATTCTTCTCCCCTGTTTCTTCACATCAGCTTTTTCACACTTCTCTTACTCCTCGTAGTGGCATACTGTTGATCCTCCTCTGATTTTTGCCCCTTGTGTTCTCCTCGTTTTTGTATTTTGCTTTTTTTTTCTTGCTCCTCGTATTCTTCTCCCCTGTTTCTTCGCCTCGGGTTTTTCACATCTCTTACTCCACGTAGTGCCACACTTTGGATCCTCCTCTGATTTTCGCCCCTTGTGTTCTCCTCGTTTTTGTATTTTGCTTTTTTTTTCTTGCTCCTCATATTCTTCTCCCCTGTTTCTTCGCCTCGGGTTTTTCACACTTCTCTTACTCCACGTAGTGCCACACTTTTGATCCTCCTCTGATTTTCGCCCCTTGTGTTCTCCTCGTTTTTGTATTTTGCTTTTTTTTTCTTGCTCCTCGTATTCTTCTCCCCTGTTTCTTTGGCTCGGGTTTTTCTTCCTTCTCTTACTCCACGTAGTGCCACACTTTTGATCCTCCTCTGATTTTCGCCCCTTGTGTTCTCCTCGTTTTTGTATTTTGCTTTTTTTTCTTGCTCCTCGTATTCTTCTCCCCTGTTTCTTCGCCTCGGGTTTTTCACACTTCTCTTGCTCCTCGTAGTGCCACACTTTTGATCCTCCTCTGATTTTCGCCCCTTGTGTTCTCCTCGTTTTTGTATTTTGCTTTTTTTTCTTGCTCCTCGTATTCTTCTCCTCTGTTTCTTCACCTCGGGTTTTTCCTTCTTCTCTTGCTCCTCATAGTGGCATACTGTTGATCCTCCTCTGATTTCGCCCCTTGTGTTCTCCTCGTTTTTGTATTTTGCTTTTTTTTTCTTGGTCCTCCTATTCTTCTCCCCTGTTTCTTCACATCAGCTTTTTCACAGTTCTCTTACTCCTCGTAGTGGCATACTGTTGATCCTTCTCTGATTTTCGCCCCTTGTGTTCTCCTCGTTTTTGTATTTTGCTTTTTTTTTCTTGCTCCTCGTATTCTTCTCCCCTGTTACTTCGCCTCGGGTTTTTCACACTTTTCTTACTCCACCTAGTGCCACACGTTTGATCCTCCTCTGATTTTCGCCAATTGTGTTCTCCTCGTTTTTGTATTTTGCTTTTTTTTTCTTGCTCCTCGTATTGTTCTCCCCTGTTTCTTCGCCTCGGGTTTTTCACACTTCTCTTACTCCACCTAGTGGCATACTGTTGATCCTCCTCTGATTTTCGCCCCTTGTGTTCTCCTCGTTTTTGTATTTTGCTTTTTTTTCATGCTCCTCGTATTCTTCTCCCCTGTTTCTTCGCCTCGGGTTTTTCACACTTCTCTTGCTCCTCGTAGTGGCATACTGTTGATCCTCCTCTGATTTTCGCCCCTTGTGTTCTCCTCGTTTTTGTATTTTGCTTTTTTTTTCTTGCTCCTCTTATTCTTCTCCCCTGTTTCTTCGCCTCGGATTTTTCACACTTCTCTTACTCCACGTAGTGGCATACGGTTGATCCTCCTCTGATTTTCGCCCCTTGTGTTCTCCTCTTTTTTGTATTTTGCTTTTTCTTCTTGCTCCTCGTATTCTTCTCCCCTGTTTCTTCGCCTCGGGTTTTTCACACTTCTCTTACTCCTCGTAGTGGCATACTGTTGATCCTCCTCTGATTTTCGTCCCTTGTGTTCTCCTCGTTTTTGTATTTTGCTTTTTTTTCTTGCTCCTCGTATTCTTCTCCCCTGTTTCTTCGCCTCGGGTTTTTCACACTTCTCTTACTCCACGTAGTGCCACACTTTGGATCCTCCTCTGATTTTCGCCCCTTGTGTTCTCCTCGTTTTTGTATTTTGCTTTTTTTTTCTTGCTCCTCGTATTCTTCTCCCCTGTTTCTTCGCCTCGGGTTTTTCACACTTCTCTTACTCCACGTAGTGCCACACTTTTGATCCTCCTCTGATTTTCGCCCCTTGTGTTCTCCTCGTTTTTGTATTTTGCTTTTTTTTTTCTTGCTCCTCGTATTCTTCTCCCCTGTTTCTTTGGCTCGGGTTTTTCATCCTTCTCTTACTCCACGTCGTGCCACACTTTTGATCCTCCTCTGATTTTCGCCCCTTGTGTTCTCCTCGTTTTTGTATTTTGCTTTTTTTTCTTGCTCCTCGTATTCTTCTCCCCTGTTTCTTCGCCTCGGGTTTTTCACACTTCTCTTGCTCCTCGTAGTGGCATACCGTTGATCCTCCTCTGATTTTCGCCACTTGTGTTCTCCTCGTTTTTGTATTTTGCTTTTTTTTTCTTGCTCCTCGTATTCTTCTCCCCTGTTTCTTCACATCAGCTTTTTCACACTTCTCTTACTCCTCGTAGTGGCATACTGTTGATCCTACTCTGATTTTCGCCCCTTGTGTTCTCCTCGTTTTTGTATTTTGCTTTTTTTTTCTTGCTCCTCGTATTCTTCTCCCCTGTTTCTTCGCCTCGGGTTTTTCACACTTCTGTTGCTCCTCGTAGTGGCATACTGTTGATCCTCCTCTGATTTTCGCCCCTTGTGTTCTCCTCGTTTTTGTATTTTGCTTTTTTTTTCTTGCTCCTCGTATTCTTCTCCCCTGTTTCTTCGCCTCGAGTTTTTCACACGTTTCTTACTCCACGTATTGCCACACTTTTGATCCTCCTCTGATTTTCGCCCCTTGTGTTCTCCTCGTTTTTGTATTTTGCTTTTTTTTTCTTGCTCCTCTTATTCTTCTCCCCTGCTTCTTCGCCTCGGGTTTTTCACACTTCTCTTACTCCACGTAGTGGCATACGGTTGATCCTCCTCTGATTTTCGCCCCTTGTGTTCTCCTCGTTTTTGTATTTTGCTTTTTTTTCTTGCTCCTCATATTCTTCTCCTCTGTTTCTTCACCTCGGGTTTTTCCTTCTTCTCTTGCTCCTCGTAGTGGCATACTGTTGATCCTCCTCTGATTTTCGCCCCTTGTGTTCTCCTCGTTTTTGTATTTTGCTTTTTTTTTCTTGGTCCTCCTATTATTCTCCCCTGTTTCTTCACATCAGCTTTTTCACACTTCTCTTACTCCTCGTAGTGGCATACTGTTGATCCTTCTCTGATTTTCGCCCCTTGTGTTCTCCTCGTTTTTGTATTTTGCTTTTTTTTTCTTGCTCCTCGTATTCTTCTCCCCTGTTACTTCGCCTCGGGTTTTTCACACTTTTCTTACTCCACCTAGTGCCACACGTTTGATCCTCCTCTGATTTTCGCCCCTTGTGTTCTCCTCGTTTTTGTATTTTGCTTTTTTTTTCTTGCTCCTCGTATTCTTCTCCCCTGTTTCTTCGCCTCGGGTTTTTCACACTTCTCTTACTCCACCTAGTGGCATACTGTTGATCCTCCTCTGATTTTCGCCCCTTGTGTTCTCCTCGTTTTTGTATTTTGCTTTTTTTTTCTTGCTCCTCGTATTCTTCTCCCCTGTTTCTTCGCCTCGTGTGTTTCCCACTTCTCTTGCTCCTCGTAGTGGCATACTGTTGATCCTCCTCTGATTTTCGCCCCTTGTGTTCTCCTCGTTTTTGTATTTTGCTTTTTTTTTCTTGCTCCTCGTATTCTTCTCCCCTGTTTCTTTGCCTCGGGTTTTTCACACTTCTCTTACTCCACCTAGTGCCACACTTTTGATCCTCCTCTGATTTTCGCCACTTGTGTTCTCCTCGTTTTTGTATTTTGCTTTTTTTTTTATTGCTCCTCGTATTCTTCTCCCCTGTTTCTTCGCCTCGGGTTTTTCACACTTCTCTTACTCCACGTAGTGGCATACTGTTGATCCTCCTCTGATTTTCGCCCCTTGTGTTCTCCTCGTTTTTGTATTTTGCTTTTTTTTCATGCTCCTCGTATTCTTCTCCCCTGTTTCTTCGCCTCGGGTTTTTCACACTTCTCTTGCTCCTCGTAGTGGCATACTGTTGATCCTCCTCTGATTTTCGCCCCTTGTGTTCTCCTCGTTTTTGTATTTTGCTTTTTTTTTCTTGCTCCTCTTATTCTTCTCCCCTGTTTCTTCGCCTCGGGTTTTTCACACTTCTCTTACTCCACGTAGTGGCATACGGTTGATCCTCCTCTGATTTTCGCCCCTTGTGTTCTCCTCGTTTTTGTATTTTGCTTTTTCTTCTTGCTCCTCGTATTCTTCTCCCCTGTTTCTTCGCCTCGGGTTTTTCACACTTCTCTTACTCCTCGTAGTGGCATACTGTTGATCCTCCTCTGATTTTCGCCCCTTGTGTTCTCCTCGTTTTTGTATTTTGCTTTTTTTTCTTGCTCCTCGTATTCTTCTCCTCTGTTTCTTCACCTCGTGTTTTTCACACTTCTCTTGCTCCTCGTAGTGGCATACTGTTGATCCTCCTCTGATTTTCGCCCCTTGTGTTCTCCTCGATTTTGTATTTTGCTTTTTTTTTCTTGCTCCTCGTATTCTTCTCCCCTGTTTCTTCACATCAGCTTTTTCACACTTCTCTTACTCCTCGTAGTGGCATACTGTTGATCCTCCTCTGATTTTCGCCCCTTGTGTTCTCCTCGTTTTTGTATTTTGCTTTTTTTTTCTTGCTCCTCGTATTCTTCTCCCCTGTTTCTTCGCCTCGGTTTTTCACACTTCTCTTACTCCACGTAGTCCCACCCTTTTGATCCTCCTCTGATTTTCGCCCCTTGTGTTCTCCTCGTTTTTGTATTTTGCTTTTTTTTTCTTGCTCCTCGTATTCTTCTCCCCTGTTTCTTCGCCTCGGGTTTTTCACACTTCTCTTACTCCACCTAGTGCCACACTTTTGATCCTCCTCTGATTTTCGCCACTTGTGTTCTCCTCGTTTTTGTATTTTGCTTTTTTTTTATTGCTCCTCGTATTCTTCTCCCCTGTTTCTTCACGTCGGGTTTTTCACACTTCTCTTACTCCACGTAGTGGCATACTGTTGATCCTCCTCTGATTTTCGCCCCTTGTGTTCTCCTCGTTTTTGTATTTTGCTTTTTTTTCATGCTCCTCGTATTCTTCTCCCCTGTTTCTTCGCCTCGGGTTTTTCACACTTCTCTTGCTCCTCGTAGTGGCATACTGTTGATCCTCCTCTGATTTTCGCCCCTTGTGTTCTCCTCGTTTTTGTATTTTGCTTTTTTTTTCTTGCTCCTCTTATTCTTCTCCCCTGTTTCTTCGCCTCGGGTTTTTCACACTTCTCTTACTCCACGTAGTGGCATACGGTTGATCCTCCTCTGATTTTCGCCCCTTGTGTTCTCCTCGTTTTTGTATTTTGCTTTTTCTTCTTGCTCCTCGTATTCTTCTCCCCTGTTTCTTCGCCTCGGGTTTTTCACACTTCTCTTACTCCTCGTAGTGGCATACTGTTGATCCTCCTCTGATTTTCGCCCCTTGTGTTCTCCTCGTTTTTGTATTTTGCTTTTTTTTCTTGCTCCTCGTATTCTTCTCCCCTGTTTCTTCGCCTCGGGTTTTTCACACTTCTCTTACTCCACGTAGTGCCACACTTTGGATCCTCCTCTGATTTTCGCCCCTTGTGTTCTCCTCGTTTTTGTATTTTGCTTTTTTTTTCTTGCTCCTCGTATTCTTCTCCCCTGTTTCTTCACCTCGGGTTTTTCACACTTCTCTTACTCCACGTAGTGCCACACTTTTGATCCTCCTCTGATTTTCTCCCCTTGTGTTTTCCTCGTTTTTGTATTTTGCTTTTTTTTTCTTGCTCCTCGTATTCTTCTCCCCTGTGTCTTCACATCAGCTTTTTCACACTTCTGTTACTCCTCGTAGTGGCATACTGTTGATCCTCCTCTGATTTTCGCCCCTTGTGTTCTCCTCGTTTTTGTATTTTGCTTTTTTTTTCTTGCTCCTCGTATTCTTCTCCCCTGGTTCTTCGCCTCGGGTTTTTCACACTTCTCTTACTCCACCTAGTGCCACAATTCAGATCCTCCTCTGATTTTCGCCCCTTGTGTTCTCCTCGTTTTTGTATTTTGCTTTTTTTTTCTTGCTCCTCTTATTCTTCTCCCCTGTTTCTTCGCCTCGGGTTTTTCACACTTCTCTTACTCCACGTAGTGGCATACGGTTGATCCTCCTCTGATTTTCGCCCCTTGTGTTCTCCTCGTTTTTGTATTTTGCTTTTTTTACTTGCTCCTCGTATTCTTCTCCTCTGTTTCTTCACCTCGTGTTTTTCACACTTCTCTTGCTCCTCGTAGTGGCATACTGTTGATCCTCCTCTGATTTTCGCCCCTTGTGTTCTCCTCGTTTTTGTATTTTGCTTTTTTTTTCTTGCTCCTCGTATTCTTCTCCCCTGTTTCTTCACATCAGCTTTTTCACACTTCTCTTACTCCTCGTAGTGGCATACTGGTGATCCTCCTCTGATTTTCGCCCCTTGTGTTCTCCTCGTTTTTGTATTTTGCTTTTTTTTTCTTGCTCCTCGTATTTTTCTCCCCTGTTTCTTCGCCTCGGGTTTTTCACACTTCTCTTACTCCACGTAGTGCCACACTTTTGATCCTCCACTGATTTTCGCCCCTTGTGTTCTCCTCGTTTTTGTATTTTGCTTTTTTTTTCTTGCTCCTCGTATTCTTCTCCCCTGTTTCTTCGCCTCGGGTTTTTCACACTTCTCTTACTCCACGTAGTCCCACCCTTTTGATCCTCCTCTGATTTTCGCCCCTTGTGTTCTCCTCGTTTTTGTATTTTGCTTTTTCTTCTTGCTCCTCGTATTCTTCTCCCCTGTTTCTTCGCCTCGGGTTTTTCACACTTCTCTTACTCCTCGTAGTGGCATACTGTTGATCCTCCTCTGATTTTCGCCCCTTGTGTTCTCCTCGTTTTTGTATTTTGCTTTTTTTTCTTGCTCCTCGTATTCTTCTCCCCTGTTTCTTCGCCTCGGGTTTTTCACACTTCTCTTACTCCACGTAGTGCCACACTTTGGATCCTCCTCTGATTTTCGCCCCTTGTGTTCTCCTCGTTTTTGTATTTTGCTTTTTTTTTCTTGCTCCTCGTATTCTTCTCCCCTGTTTCTTCACCTCGGGTTTTTCACACTTCTCTTACTCCACGTAGTGCCACACTTTTGATCCTCCTCTGATTTTCTCCCCTTGTGTTTTCCTCGTTTTTGTATTTTGCTTTTTTTTTCTTGCTCCTCGTATTCTTCTCCCCTGTGTCTTCACATCAGCTTTTTCACACTTCTGTTACTCCTCGTAGTGGCATACTGTTGATCCTCCTCTGATTTTCGCCCCTTGTGTTCTCCTCGTTTTTGTATTTTGCTTTTTTTTTCTTGCTCCTCGTATTCTTCTCCCCTGTTTCTTCGCCTCGGGTTTTTCACACTTCTCTTACTCCACCTAGTGCCACAATTCAGATCCTCCTCTGATTTTCGCCCCTTGTGTTCTCCTCGTTTTTGTATTTTGCTTTTTTTTTCTTGCTCCTCTTATTCTTCTCCCCTGTTTCTTCGCCTCGGGTTTTTCACACTTCTCTTACTCCACGTAGTGGCATACGGTTGATCCTCCTCTGATTTTCGCCCCTTGTGTTCTCCTCGTTTTTGTATTTTGCTTTTTTTACTTGCTCCTCGTATTCTTCTCCTCTGTTTCTTCACCTCGTGTTTTTCACACTTCTCTTGCTCCTCGTAGTGGCATACTGTTGATCCTCCTCTGATTTTCGCCCCTTGTGTTCTCCTCGTTTTTGTATTTTGCTTTTTTTTTCTTGCTCCTCGTATTCTTCTCCCCTGTTTCTTCACATCAGCTTTTTCACACTTCTCTTACTCCTCGTAGTGGCATACTGGTGATCCTCCTCTGATTTTCGCCCCTTGTGTTCTCCTCGTTTTTGTATTTTGCTTTTTTTTTCTTGCTCCTCGTATTTTTCTCCCCTGTTTCTTCGCCTCGGGTTTTTCACACTTCTCTTACTCCACGTAGTGCCACACTTTTGATCCTCCACTGATTTTCGCCCCTTGTGTTCTCCTCGTTTTTGTATTTTGCTTTTTTTTTCTTGCTCCTCGTATTCTTCTCCCCTGTTTCTTCGCCTCGGGTTTTTCACACTTCTCTTACTCCACGTAGTCCCACCCTTTTGATCCTCCTCTGATTTTCGCCCCTTGTGTTCTCCTCGTTTATGTATTTTGCTTTTTTTCTTGCTCCTCGTATTCTTCTCCCCTGTTTCTTCGCCTCGGGTTTTTCACACTTCTCTTACTCCACGTAGTGCCACACTTTTGATCCTCCTCTGATTTTCGCCCCTTGTGTTCTCGTTTTTGTATTTTGCTTTTTTTTTCTTGCTCCTCGTATTCTTCTCCCCTGTTTCTTCGCCTCGGGTTTTTCACACTTCTCTTACTCCACGTAGTGGCATACGGTTGATCCTCCTCTGATTTTCGCCCCTTGTGTTCTCCTCGTTTTTGTATTTTGCTTTTTTTTCTTGCTCCTCGTATTCTTCTCCTCTGTTTCTTCACCTCGTGTTTTTCACACTTCTCTTGCTCCTCGTAGTGGCATACTGTTGGTCCTCCTCTGATTTTCGCCCCTTGTGTTCTCCTCGATTTTGTATTTTGCTTTTTTTTTCTTGCTCCTCGTATTCTTCTCCCCTGTTTCTTCACTTCTGCTTTTTCACACTTCTCTTACTCCTCGTAGTGGCATACTGCTGATCCTCCTCTGATTTTTGCCCCTTGTGTTCTCCTCGTTTTTGTATTTTGCTTTTTTTTTCTTGCTCCTCGTATTCTTCTCCCCTGTTTCTTCACATCAGCTTTTTCACACTTCTCTTACTCCACCTAGTGGCATACTGTTGATCCTCCTCTGATTTTCGCCCCTTGTGTTCTCCTCGTTTTTGTATTTTGCTTTTTTTTTCTTGCTCCTCGTATTCTTCTCCCCTGTTTCTTCGCCTCGGGTTTTTCACACTTCTCTTACTCCACCTAGTGCCTCACTTTTGATCGTCCTCTGATTTTCGCCACTTGTGTTCTCCTCGTTTTTGTATTTTGCTTTTTTTTTTATTGCTCCTCGTATTCTTCTCCCCTGTTTCTTCGCCTCGGGTTTTTCACACTTCTCTTACTCCACTTAGTGGCATACGGTTGATCCTCCTCTGATTTTCGCCCCTTGTGTTCTCCTCGTTTTTGTATTTTGCTTTTTTTTCATGCTCCTCGTATTCTTCTCCCCTGTTTCTTCGCCTCGGGTTTTTCACACTTCTCTTGCTCCTCGTAGTGGCATACTGTTGATCCTCCTCTGATTTTCGCCCCTTGTGTTCTCCTCGTTTTTGTATTTTGCTTTTTTTTTCTTGCTCCTCTTATTCTTCTCCCCTGTTTCTTCGCCTCGGGTTTTTCACACTTCTCTTACTCCACGTAATGGCATACGGTTGATCCTCCTCTGATTGTCGCCACTTGTGTTCTCCTCGTTTTTGTATTTTGCTTTTTCTTCTTGCTCCTCGTATTCTTCTCCCCTGTTTCTTCGCCTCGGGTTTTTCACACTTCTCTTACTCCTCGTAGTGGCATACTGTTGATCCTCCTCTGATTTTCGTCCCTTGTGTTCTCCTCGTTTTTGTATTTTGCTTTTTTTTCTTGCTCCTCGTATTCTTCTCCCCTGTTTCTTCGCGTCGGGTTTTTCACACTTCTCTTACTCCACGTAGTGCCACACTTTGGATCCTCCTCTGATTTTCGCCCCTTGTGTTCTCCTCGTTTTTGTATTTTGCTTTTTTTTTCTTGCTCCTCGTATTCTTCTCCCCTGTTTCTTCGCCTCGGGTTTTTCACACTTCTCTTACTCCACGTAGTGCCACACTTTTGATCCTCCTCTGATTTTCTCCCCTTGTGTTCTCCTCGTTTTTGTATTTTGCTTTTTTTTTCTTGCTCCTCGTATTCTTCTCCCCTGTTTCTTCACATCAGCTTTTTCACACTTCTGTTACTCCTCGTAGTGGCATACGGTTGATCCTCCTCTGATTTTCGCCCCTTGTGTTCTCCTCGTTTTTGTATTTTGCTTTTTTTCTTGCTCCTCGTATTCTTCTCCCCTGTTTCTTTGCCTCGGGTTTTTCACACTTCTCTTACTCCACGTAGTGCCACACTTTTGATCCTCCTCTGATTTTCGCCCCTTGTGTTCTCCTCGTTTTTGTATTTTGCTTTTTTTTTCTTGCTCCTCGTATTCTTCTCCCCTGTTTCTTCGCCTCGGGTTTTTCACACTTCTCTTACTCCACGTAGTGGCATACGGTTGATCCTCCTCTGATTTTCGCCCCTTGTGTTCTCCTCGTTTTTGTATTTTGCTTTTTTTTCTTGCTCCTCGTATTCTTCTCCTCTGTTTCTTCACCTCGTGTTTTTCACACTTCTCTTGCTCCTCGTAGTGGCATACTGTTGATCCTCCTCTGATTTTCGCCCCTTGTGTTCTCCTCGTTTTTGTATTTTGCTTTTTTTTTCTTGCTCCTCGTATTCTTCTCCCCTGTTTCTTCACATCAGCTTTTTCACACTTCTCTTACTCCTCGTAGTGGCATACTGTTGATCCTCCTCTGATTTTCGCCCCTTGTGTTCTCCTCGTTTTTGTATTTTGCTTTTTTTTTCTTGCTCCTTGTATTCTTCTCCCCTGTTTCTTCGCCTCGGGTTTTTCACACTTCTCTTACTCCACGTAGTCCCACCCTTTTGATCCTCCTCTGATTTTCGCCCCTTGTGTTCTCCTCGTTTTTGTATTTTGCTTTTTTTTTCTTGGTCCTCGTATTCTTCTCCCCTGTTACTTCGCCTCGGGTTTTTCACACTTTTCTTACTCCACCTAGTGCCACACTTTTGATCCTCCTCTGATTTTCGCCCCTTGTGTTCTCCTCGTTTTTGTATTTTGCTTTTTTTTTCTTGCTCCTCGTATTCTTCTCCCCTGTTTCTTCGCCTCGGGTTTTTCACACTTCTCTTACTCCACCTAGTGGCATACTGTTGATCCTCCTCTGATTTTCGCCCCTTGTGTTCTCCTCGTTTTTGTATTTTGCTTTTTTTTTCTTGCTCCTCGTATTCTTCTCCCCTGTTTCTTCGCCTCGTGTGTTTCCCACTTCTCTTGCTCCTCGTAGTGGCATACTGTTGATCCTCCTCTGATTTTCGCCCCTTGTGTTCTCCTCGTTTTTGTATTTTGCTTTTTTTTTCTTGCTCGTCGTATTCTTCTCCCCTGTTTCTTCGCCTCGGGTTTTTCACACTTCTCTTACTCCACCTAGTGCCACACTTTTGATCCTCCTCTGATTTTCGCCACTTGTGTTCTCCTCGTTTTTGTATTTTGCTTTTTTTTTATTGCTCCTCGTATTCTTCTCCCCTGTTTCTTCGCCTCGGGTTTTTCACACTTCTCTTACTCCACGTAGTGGCATACTGTTGATCCTCCTCTGATTTTCGCCCCTTGTGTTCTCCTCGTTTTTGTATTTTGCTTTTTTTTCATGCTCCTCGTATTCTTCTCCCCTGTTTCTTCGCCTCGGGTTTTTCACACTTCTCTTGCTCCTCGTAGTGGCATACTGTTGATCCTCCTCTGATTTTCGCCCCTTGTGTTCTCCTCGTTTTTGTATTTTGCTTTTTTTTTCTTGTTCCTCGTATTCTTCTCCCCTGTTTCTTCGCCTCGGGTTTTTCACACTTCTCTTACTCCACGTAGTGGCATACGGTTGATCCTCCTCTGATTTTCGCCCCTTGTGTTCTCCTCGTTTTTGTATTTTGCTTTTTCTTCTTGCTCCTCGTATTCTTCTCCCCTGTTTCTTCGCCTCGGGTTTTTCACACTTCTCTTACTCCTCGTAGTGGCATACTGTTGATCCTCCTCTGATTTTCGCCCCTTGTGTTCTCCTCGTTTTTGTATTTTGCTTTTTTTTCTTGCTCCTCGTATTCTTCTCCCCTGTTTCTTCGCCTCGGGTTTTTCACACTTCTCTTACTCCACGTAGTGCCACACTTTGGATCCTCCTCTGATTTTCGCCCCTTGTGTTCTCCTCGTTTTTGTATTTTGCTTTTTTTTTCTTGCTCCTCGTATTCTTCTCCCCTGTTTCTTCGCCTCGGGTTTTTCACACTTCTCTTACTCCACGTAGTGCCACACTTTTGATCCTCCTCTGATTTTCTCCCCTTGTGTTTTCCTCGTTTTTGTATTTTGCTTTTTTTTTCTTGCTCCTCGTATTCTTCTCCCCTGTTTCTTCACATCAGCTTTTTCACACTTCTGTTACTCCTCGTAGTGGCATACTGTTGATCCTCCTCTGATTTTCGCCCCTTGTGTTCTCCTCGTTTTTGTATTTTGCTTTTTTTTTCTTGCTCCTCTTATTCTTCTCCCCTGTTTCTTGGCCTCGGGTTTTTCACACTTCTCTTACTCCACGTAGTGGCATACGGTTGATCCTCCTCTGATTTTCGCCTCTTGTGTTCTCCTCGTTTTTGTATTTTGCTTTTTTTACTTGCTCCTCGTATTCTTCTCCTCTGTTTCTTCACCTCGTCTTTTTCACACTTCTCTTGCTCCTCGTAGTGGCATACTGTTGATCCTCCTCTGATTTTCGCCCCTTGTGTTCTCCTCGTTTTTGTATTTTGCTTTTTTTTTCTTGCTCCTCGTATTCTTCTCCCCTGTTTCTTCACATCAGCTTTTTCACACTTCTCTTACTCCTCGTAGTGGCATACTGGTGATCCTCCTCTGATTTTCGCCCCTTGTGTTCTCCTCGTTTTTGTATTTTGCTTTTTTTTTCTTGCTCCTCGTATTCTTCTCCCCTGTTTCTTCGCCTCGGGTTTTTCACACTTCTCTTACTCCACGTAGTGCCACACTTTTGATCCTCCACTGATTTTCGCCCCTTGTGTTCTCCTCGTTTTTGTATTTTGCTTTTTTTTTCTTGCTCCTCGTATTCTTCTCCCCTGTTTCTTCGCCTCGGGTTTTTCACACTTCTCTTACTCCACGTAGTCCCACCCTTTTGATCCTCCTCTGATTTTCGCCCCTTGTGTTCTCCTCGTTTATGTATTTTGCTTTTTTTCTTGCTCCTCGTATTCTTCTCCCCTGTTTCTTCGCCTCGGGTTTTTCACACTTCTCTTACTCCACGTAGTGCCACACTTTTGATCCTCCTCTGATTTTCGCCCCTTGTGTTCTCCTCGTTTTTGTATTTTGCTTTTTTTTTCTTGCTCCTCGTATTCTTCTCCCCTGTTTCTTCGCCTCGGGTTTTTCACACTTCTCTTACTCCACGTAGTGGCATACGGTTGATCCTCCTCTGATTTTCGCCCCTTGTGTTCTCCTCGTTTTTGTATTTTGCTTTTTTTTCTTGCTCCTCGTATTCTTCTCCTCTGTTTCTTCACCTCGTGTTTTTCACACTTCTCTTGCTCCTCGTAGTGGCATACTGTTGATCCTCCTCTGATTTTCGCCCCTTGTGTTCTCCTCGATTTTGTATTTTGCTTTTTTTTTCTTGCTCCTCGTATTCTTCTCCCCTGTTTCTTCACATAAGCTTTTTCACACTTCTCTTACTCCTCGTAGTGGCATACTGTTGATCCTCCTCTGATTTTCGCCCCTTGTGTTCTCCTCGTTTTTGTACTTTGCTTTTTTTTTCTTGCTCCTCGTATTCTTCTCCCCTGTTTCTTCGCCTCGGGTTTTTCTCATCTCTTACTCCACGTAGTGCCACACTTTGGATCCTCCTCTGATTTTCACCCCTTGTGTTCTCCTCGTTTTTGTATTTTGCTTTTTTTTTCTTGCTCTTCGTATTCTTCTCCCCTGTTTCTTCGCCTCGGGTTTTTCACACTTCTCTTACTCCACGGAGTGCCACACTTTTGATCCTCCTCTGATTTTCGCCCCTTGTGTTCTCCTCGTTTTTGTATTTTGCTTTTTTTTTCTTGCTCCTCGTATTCTTCTCCCCTGTTTCTTTGGCTCAGTTTTTCACACGTCTCTTACTCCACGTAGTGCCACACTTTTGATCCTCCTCTGATTTTCGCCCCTTGTGTTCTCCTCGTTTTTGTATTTTGCTTTTTTTTCTTGCTCCTCGTATTCTTCTCCCCTGTTTCTTCGCCTCGGGTTTTTCACACTTCTCTTGCTCCTCGTAGTGGCATACCGTTGATCCTCCTCTGATTTTCGCCACTTGTGTTCTCCTCGTTTTTGTATTTTGCTTTTTTTTTCTTGCTCCTCGTATTCTTCTCCTCTGTTTCTTCACCTCGGGTTTTTCCTTCTTCTCTTGCTCCTCGTAGTGGCATACTGTTGATCCTCCTCTGATTTTCGCCCCTTGTGTTCTCCTCGTTTTTGTATTTTGCTTTTTTTTTCTTGGTCCTCCTATTCTTCTCCCCTGTTTTTCACATCAGCTTTTTCACACTTCTCTTACTCCTCGTAGTGGCATACTGTTGATCCTTCTCTGATTTTCGCCCCTTGTTTTCTCCTCGTTTTTGTATTTTGCTTTTTTTTTCTTGCTCCTCGTATTTTTCTCCCCTGTTACTTCGCCTCGGGTTTTTCACACTTTTCTTACTCCACCTAGTGCCACACTTTTGATCCTCCTCTGATTTTCGCCCCTTGTGTTCTCCTCGTTTTTGTATTTTGCTTTTTTTTTCTTGCTCCTCGTATTCTTCTCCCCTGTTTCTTTGGCTCGGTTTTTCACACGTCTCTTACTCCACGTAGTGCCACACTTTTGATCCTCCTCTGATTTTCGCCCCTTGTGTTCTCCTCGTTTTTGTATTTTGCTTTTTTTTCTTGCTCCTCGTATTCTTCTCCCCTGTTTCTTCGCCTCGGGTTTTTCACACTTCTCTTGCTCCTCGTAGTGGCATACTGTTGATCCTCCTCTGATTTTCGCCACTTGTGTTCTCCTCGTTTTTGTATTTTGCTTTTTTTTTCTTGCTCCTCGTATTCTTCTCCCCTGTTTCTTCACTTCAGCTTTTTCACACTTCTGTTACTCCTCGTAGTGGCATACTGTTGATCCTCCTCTGATTTTCGCCCCTTGTGTTCTCCTCGTTTTTGTATTTTGCTTTTTTTTTCTTGCTCCTCGTATTCTTCTCCCCTGTTTCTTCGCCTCGGGTTTTTCACACTTCTCTTACTCCACCTAGTGCCACAATTCAGATCCTCCTCTGATTTTCGCCCCTTGTGTTCTCCTCGTTTTTGTATTTTGCTTTTTTTTTCTTGCTCCTCTTATTCTTCTCCCCTGTTTCTTGGCCTCGGGTTTTTCACACTTCTCTTACTCCACGTAGTGGCATACGGTTGATCCTCCTCTGATTTTCGCCTCTTGTGTTCTCCTCGTTTTTGTATTTTGCTTTTTTTACTTGCTCCTCGTATTCTTCTCCTCTGTTTCTTCACCTCGTCTTTTTCACACTTCTCTTGCTCCTCGTAGTGGCATACTGTTGATCCTCCTCTGATTTTCGCCCCTTGTGTTCTCCTCGTTTTTGTATTTTGCTTTTTTTTTCTTGCTCCTCGTATTCTTCTCCCCTGTTTCTTCACATCAGCTTTTTCACACTTCTCTTACTCCTCGTAGTGGCATACTGGTGATCCTCCTCTGATTTTCGCCCCTTGTGTTCTCCTCGTTTTTGTATTTTGCTTCTTTTTTCTTGCTCCTCGTATTCTTCTCCCCTGTTTCTTCACCTCGGGTTTTTCACACTTCTCTTACTCCACGTAGTGCCACACTTTTGATCCTCCACTGATTTTCGCCCCTTGTGTTCTCCTCGTTTTTGTATTTTGCTTTTTTTTTCTTGCTCCTCGTATTCTTCTCCCCTGTTTCTTCGCCTCGGGTTTTTCACACTTCTCTTACTCCACGTAGTCCCACCCTTTTGATCCTCCTCTGATTTTCGCCCCTTGTGTTCTCCTCGTTTATGTATTTTGCTTTTTTTCTTGCTCCTCGTATTCTTCTCCCCTGTTTCTTCGCCTCGGGTTTTTCACACTTCTCTTACTCCACGTAGTGCCACACTTTTGATCCTCCTCTGATTTTCGCCCCTTGTGTTCTCCTCGTTTTTGTATTTTGCTTTTTTTTTCTTGCTCCTCGTATTCTTCTCCCCTGTTTCTTCGCCTCGGGTTTTTCACACTTCTCTTACTCCACGTAGTGGCATACGGTTGATCCTCCTCTGATTTTCGCCCCTTGTGTTCTCCTCGTTTTTGTATTTTGCTTTTTTTTCTTGCTCCTCGTATTCTTCTCCTCTGTTTCTTCACCTCGTGTTTTTCACACTTCTCTTGCTCCTCGTAGTGGCATACTGTTGATCCTCCTCTGATTTTCGCCCCTTGTGTTCTCCTCGATTTTGTATTTTGCTTTTTTTTTCTTGCTCCTCGTATTCTTCTCCCCTGTTTCTTCACATAAGCTTTTTCACACTTCTCTTACTCCTCGTAGTGGCATACTGTTGATCCTCCTCTGATTTTCGCCCCTTGTGTTCTCCTCGTTTTTGTACTTAGCTTTTTTTTTCTTGCTCCTCGTATTCTTCTCCCCTGTTTCTTCGCCTCGGGTTTTTCTCATCTCTTACTCCACGTAGTGCCACACTTTGGATCCTCCTCTGATTTTCACCCCTTGTGTTCTCCTCGTTTTTGTATTTTGCTTTTTTTTTCTTGCTCTTCGTATTCTTCTCCCCTGTTTCTTCGCCTCGGGTTTTTCACACTTCTCTTACTCCACGGAGTGCCACACTTTTGATCCTCCTCTGATTTTCGCCCCTTGTGTTCTCCTCGTTTTTGTATTTTGCTTTTTTTTTCTTGCTCCTCGTATTCTTCTCCCCTGTTTCTTTGGCTCAGTTTTTCACACGTCTCTTACTCCACGTAGTGCCACACTTTTGATCCTCCTCTGATTTTCGCCCCTTGTGTTCTCCTCGTTTTTGTATTTTGCTTTTTTTTCTTGCTCCTCGTATTCTTCTCCCCTGTTTCTTCGCCTCGGGTTTTTCACACTTCTCTTGCTCCTCGTAGTGGCATACCGTTGATCCTCCTCTGATTTTCGCCACTTGTGTTCTCCTCGTTTTTGTATTTTGCTTTTTTTTTCTTGCTCCTCGTATTCTTCTCCTCTGTTTCTTCACCTCGGGTTTTTCCTTCTTCTCTTGCTCCTCGTAGTGGCATACTGTTGATCCTCCTCTGATTTTCGCCCCTTGTGTTCTCCTCGTTTTTGTATTTTGCTTTTTTTTTCTTGGTCCTCCTATTCTTCTCCCCTGTTTTTCACATCAGCTTTTTCACACTTCTCTTACTCCTCGTAGTGGCATACTGGTGATCCTCCTCTGATTTTCGCCCCTTGTATTCTCCTCGTTTTTGTATTTTGCTTTTTTTTTCTTGCTCCTCGTATTTTTCTCCCCTGTTTCTTCGCCTCGGGTTTTTCACACTTCTCTTACTCCACGTAGTTCCACACTTTTGATCCTCCTCTGATTTTCGCCCCTTGTGTTCTCCTCGTTTTTGTATTTTGCTTTTTTTTTCTTGCTCCTCGTATTCTTCTCCCCTGTTTCTTCGCGTTGAGTTTTTCACACTTCTCTTACTCCACGTAGTGCCACCCTTTTGATCCTCCTCGGATTTTCGCCCCTTGTGTTCTCCTCGTTTTTGTATTTTGCTTTTTTTTCTTGCTCCTCGTATTCTTCTCCCCTGTTTCTTCGCCTCGGGTTTTTCACACTTCTCTTACTCCACGTAGTGGCATACTGTTGATCCTCCTCTGATTTTCGCCCCTTGTGTTCTCCTCGTTTTTGTATTTTGCTTTTTTTTCTTGCTCCTCGTATTCTTCTCCCCTGTTTCTTCGCCTCGGGTTTTTCACACTTCTCTTACTCCACCTAGTGCCACACTTTTGATCCTCCTCTGATTTTCGCCCCTTGTGTTCTCCTCGTTTTTGTATTTTGCTTTTTTTTTCTTGCTCCTCGTATTCTTCTCCCCTGTTTCTTCCCTTCGGGTTTTTCACACTTCTCTTACTCCACGTAGTGCCACAATTTTGAACCTTCTCTGATTTTCGCCCCTTGTGTTCTCCTCGTTTTTGTATTTTGCTTTTTTTTCTTGCTCCTCGTATTCTTCTCCACTGTTTCTTCGCCTCGGGTTTTTCACACTTCTCTTACTCCACGTAGTGGCATACGGTTGATCCTCCTCTGATTTTCGCCCCTTGTGTTCTCCTCGTTTTTGTATTTTGCTTTTTTTTTCTTGCTCCTCGTATTCTTCTCCTCTGTTTCTTCACCTCGTGTTTTTCACACTTCTCTTGCTCCTCGTAGTGGCATACTGTTGATCCTCCTCTGATTTTCGCCCCTTGTGTTCTCCTCGTTTTTGTATTTTGCTTTTTTTTTCTTGCTCCTCGTATTCTTCTCCCCTGTTTCTTCACATCAGCTTTTTCACACTTCTCTTACTCCTCGTAGTGGCATACTGTTGATCCTCCTCTGATTTTTGCCCCTTGTGTTCTCCTCGTTTTTGTATTTTGCTTTTTTTTTCTTGCTCCTCGTATTCTTCTCCCCTGTTTCTTCGCCTCGGGTTTTTCACATCTCTTACTCCACGTAGTGCCACACTTTGGATCCTCCTCTGATTTTCGCCCCTTGTGTTCTCCTCGTTTTTGTATTTTGCTTTTTTTTTCTTGCTCCTCATATTCTTCTCCCCTGTTTCTTCGCCTCGGGTTTTTCAAACTTCTCTTACTCCACGTAGTGCCACACTTTTGATCCTCCTCTGATTTTCGCCCCTTGTGTTCTCCTCGTTTTTGTATTTTGCTTTTTTTTTCTTGCTCCTCGTATTCTTCTCCCCTGTTTCTTTGGCTCGGGTTTTTCATCCTTCTCTTACTCCACGTAGTGCCACACTTTTGATCCTGCTCTGATTTTCGCCCCTTGTGTTCTCCTCGTTTTTGTATTTTGCTTTTTTTTCTTGCTCCTCGTATTCTTCTCCCCTGTTTCTTCGCCTCGGGTTTTTCACACTTCTCTTGCTCCTCGTAGTGCCACACTTTTGATCCTCCTCTGATTTTCGCCCCTTGTGTTCTCCTCGTTTTTGTATTTTGCTTTTTTTTCTTGCTCCTCGTATTCTTCTCCTCTGTTTCTTCACCTCGGGTTTTTCCTTCTTCTCTTGCTCATCGTAGTGGCATACTGTTGATCCTCCTCTGATTTTCGCCCCTTGTGTTCTCCTCGTTTTTGTATTTTGCTTTTTTTTTCTTGGTCCTCCTATTCTTCTCCCCTGTTTCTTCACATCAGCTTTTTCACACTTCTCTTACTCCTCGTAGTGGCATACTGTTGATCCTTCTCTGATTTTCGCCCCTTGTGTTCTCCTCGTTTTTGTATTTTGCTTTTTTTTTCTTGCTCCTCGTATTCTTCTCCCCTGTTACTTCGCCTCGGGTTTTTCACACTTTTCTTACTCCACCTAGTGCCACACGTTTGATCCTCCTCTGATTTTCGCCCCTTGTGTTCTCCTCGTTTTTGTATTTTGCTTTTTTTTTTCTTGCTCCTCGTATTCTTCTCCCCTGTTTCTTCGCCTCGGGTTTTTCACACTTGTCTTACTCCACCTAGTGGCATACTGTTGATCCTCCTCTGATTTTCGCCCCTTGCGTTCTCCTCGTTTTTGTATTTTGCTTTTTTTTTCTTGCTCCTCGTATTCTTCTCCCCTGTTTCTTCGCCTCGTGTGTTTCCCACTTCTCTTGCTCCTCGTAGTGGCATACTGTTGATCCTCCTCTGATTTTCGCCCCTTGTGTTCTCCTCGTTTTTGTATTTTGCTTTTTTTTTCTTGCTCCTCGTATTCTTCTCCCCTGTTTCTTTGCCTCGGGTTTTTCACACTTCTCTTACTCCACCTAGTGCCACACTTTTGATCCTCCTCTGATTTTCGCCACTTGTGTTCTCCTCGTTTTTGTATTTTGCTTTTTTTTTATTGCTCCTCGTATTCTTCTCCCCTGTTTCTTCGCCTCGGGTTTTTCACACTTCTCTTACTCCACGTAGTGGCATACTGTTGATCCTCCTCTGATTTTCGCCCCTTGTGTTCTCCTCATTTTTGTATTTTGCTTTTTTTTCATGCTCCTCGTATTCTTCTCCCCTGTTTCTTCGCCTCGGGTTTTTCACACTTCTCTTGCTCCTCGTAGTGGCATACTGTTGATCCTCCTCTGATTTTCGCCCCTTGTGTTCTCCTCGTTTTTGTATTTTGCTTTTTTTTTCTTGCTCCTCTTATTCTTCTCCCCTGTTTCTTCGCCTCGGGTTTTTCACACTTCTCTTACTCCACGTAGTGGCATACGGTTGATCCTCCTCTGATTTTCGCCCCTTGTGTTCTCCTCGTTTTTGTATTTTGCTTTTTCTTCTTGCTCCTCGTATTCTTCTCCCCTGTTTCTTCGCCTCGGGTTTTTCACACTTCTCTTACTCCTCGTAGTGGCATACTGTTGATCCTCCTCTGATTTTCGCCCCTTGTGTTCTCCTCGCTTTTGTATTTTGCTTTTTTTTCTTGCTCCTCGTATTCTTCTCCCCTTTTTCTTCGCCTCGGGTTTTTCACACTTCTCTTACTCCACGTAGTGCCACACTTTGGATCCTCCTCTGATTTTCGCCCCTTGTGTTCTCCTCGTTTTTGTATTTTGCTTTTTTTTTCTTGCTCCTCGTATTCTTCTCCCCTGTTTCTTCGCCTCGGGTTTTTCACACTTCTCTTACTCCACGTAGTGCCACACTTTTGATCCTCCTCTGATTTTCGCCCCTTGTGTTCTCCTCGTTTTTGTATTTTGCTTTTTTTTTCTTGCTCCTCGTATTCTTCTCCCCTGTTTCTTTGGCTCGGGTTTTTCATCCTTCTCTTACTCCACGTAGTGCCACACTTTTGATCCTCCTCTGATTTTCTCCCCTTGTGTTCTCCTCGTTTTTGTATTTTGCTTTTTTTTCTTGCTCCTCGTATTCTTCTCCCCTGTTTCTTCGCCTCGGGTTTTTCACACTTCTCTTGCTCCTCGTAGTGGCATACCGTTGATCCTCCTCTGATTTTCGCCACTTGTGTTCTCCTCGTTTTTGTATTTTGCTTTTTTTTTCTTGCTCCTCGTATTCTTCTCCCCTGTTTCTTCACATCAGCTTTTTCACACTTCTCTTACTCCTCGTAGTGGCATACTGTTGATCCTACTCTGATTTTCGCCCCTTGTGTTCTCCTCGTTTTTGTATTTTGCTTTTTTTTTCTTGCTCCTCGTATTCTTCTCCCCTGTTTCTTCGCCTCGGGTTTTTCACACTTCTGTTGCTCCTCGTAGTGGCATACTGTTGATCCTCCTCTGATTTTCGCCACTTGTGTTCTCCTCGTTTTTGTATTTTGCTTTTTTTTTCTTGCTCCTCGTATTCTTCTCCCCTGTTTCTTCGCCTCGGGTTTTTCACACTTCTCTTACTCCACGTAGTTCCACACTTTTGATCCTCCTCTGATTTTCGCCCCTTGTGTTCTCCTCGTTTTTGTATTTTGCTTTTTTTTTCTTGCTCCTCTTATTCTTCTCCCCTGCTTCTTCGCCTTGGGTTTTTCACACTTCTCTTACTCCACGTAGTGGCATACGGTTGATCCTCCTCTGATTTTCGCCCCTTGTGTTCTCCTCGTTTTTGTATTTTGCTTTTTTTTCTTGCTCCTCGTATTCTTCTCCTCTGTTTCTTCACCTCGGGTTTTTCCTTCTTCTCTTGCTCCTCGTAGTGGCATACTGTTGATCCTCCTCTGATTTTCGCCCCTTGTGTTCTCCTCGTTTTTGTATTTTGCTTTTTTTTTCTTGCTCCTCGTACTCTTCTCCCCTGTTTCTTCGCCTCGGGTTTTTCACACTTCTCTTACTCCACCTAGTGGCATACTGTTGATCCTCCTCTGATTTTCGCCCCTTGTGTTCTCCTCGTTTTTGTATTTTGCTTTTTTTTTCTTGCTCCTCGTATTCTTCTCCCCTGTTTCTTCGCCTCGTGTGTTTCCCACTTCTCTTGCTCCTCGTAGTGGCATACTGGTGATCCTCCTCTGATTTTCGCCCCTTGTGTTCTCCTCGTTTTTGTATTTTGCTTTTTTTTTCTTGCTTCTCGTATTTTTCTCCCCTGTTTCTTCGCGTCGGGTTTTTCACACTTCTCTTACTCCACGTAGTTCCACACTTTTGATCCTCCTCTGATTTTCGCCCCTTTTGTTCTCCTCGTTTTTGTATTTTGCTTTTTTTTTCTTGCTCCTCGTATTCTTCTCCCCTGTTTCTTCGCCTCGAGTTTTTCACACTTCTCTTACTCCACGTAGTGCCACCCTTTTGATCCTCCTCGGATTTTCGCCCCTTGTGTTCTCCTCGTTTTTGTATTTTGCTTTTTTTTCTTGCTCCTCGTATTCTTCTCCCCTGTTTCTTCGCCTCGGGTTTTTCACACTTCTCTTACTCCACGTAGTGCCACACTTTTGATCCTCCTCTGATTTTCGCCCCTTGTGTTCTCCTCGTTTTTGTATTTTGCTTTTATTTTCTTGCTCCTCGTATTCTTCTCCCCTGTTTCTTCCCTTCGGGTTTTTCACACTTCTCTTACTCCACGTAGAACCACAATTTTGATCCTTCTCTGATTTTCGCCCCTTGTGTTCTCCTCGTTTTTGTATTTTGCTTTTTTTTCTTGCTCCTCGTATTCTTCTCCACTGTTTCTTCGCCTCGGGTTTTTCACACTTCTCTTACTCCACGTCGTGCCACACTTTTGATCCTCCTCTGATTTTCGCCCCTTGTGTTCTCCTCGTTTTTGTATTTTGCTTTTTTTTTCTTGCTCCTCGTATTCTTCTCCCCTGTTTCTTCACCTCGCGTTTTTCACACTTCTCTTACTCCACGTAGTGCCACACTTTTCATCCTCCTCTGATTTTCGCCCCTTGTGTTCTCCTCGTTTTTGTATTTTGCTTTTTTTTTCTTGCTCCTCGTATTCTTCTCCCCTGTTTCTTCGCCTCGGGTTTTTCACACTTCTCTTACTACACGTAGTGCCACACTTTTGATCCTCCTCTGATTTTCGCCCCTTGTGTTCTCCTCGTTTTTGTATTTTGCTTTTTTTTTCTTGCTCCTCGTATTCTTCTCCCCTGTTTCTTTGCCTCGGGTTTATAACACTTCTCTTACTCCACGTAGTGGCATACTGTTGATCCTCCTCTGATTTTCGCCCCTTGTGTTCTCCTCATTTTTGTATTTTGCTTTTTTTTCTTGCTCCTCGTATTCTTCTCCCCTGTTTCTTCGCCTCGGGTTTTCACACTTCTCTTGCTCCTCGTAGTGGCATACTGTTGATCCTCCTCTGATTTTCGCCCCTTTTGTTCTCCTCGTTTTTGTATTTTGCTTTTTTTTTCTTGCTCCTTGTATTCTTCTCCCCTGTTTCTTCGCCTCGGGTTTTCACACTTATCTTGCTCCTCGTAGTGGCATACTGTTGATCCTCCTCTGATTTTCGCCCCTTGTGTTCTCCTCGTTTTTGTATTTTGCTTTTTTTTTCTTGCTCCTCGTATTCTTCTCCCCTGTTTCTTCCCCTCGGGTTTTTCACACTTCTCTTACTCCACGTAGTGGCATACGGTTGATCCTCCTCTGATTTTCGCCCCTTGTGTTCTCCTCGTTTTTGTATTTTGCTTTTTTTTTCTTGCTCCTCGTATTTTTCTCCCCTGTTTCTTCGCCTCGGGTTTTTCACACTTCTCTTACTCCACGTAGTTCCACACTTTTGATCCTCCTCTGATTTTCGCCCCTTGTGTTCTCCTCGTTTTTGTATTTTGCTTTTTTTTTCTTGCTCCTCGTATTCTTCTCCCCTGTTTCTTCGCCTCGGGTTTTTCACACTTCTCTTACTCCACATAGTGCCACCCTTTTGATCCTCCTCTGATTTTCGCCCCTTGTGTTCTCCTCGTTTTTGTATTTTGCTTTTTTTTCTTGCTCCTCGTATTCTTCTCCCCTGTTTCTTCACCTCGGGTTTTTCACACTTCTCTTACTCCACGTAGTGCCACACTTTTGATCCTCCTCGGATTTTCGCCACTTGTGTTCTCCTCGTTTTTGTATTTTGCTTTTTTTTTCTTGCTCCTCGTATTCTTCTCCCCTGTTTCTTCGCCTCGGATTTTTCACACTTCTCTTACTCCACGTAGTGCCACACCTTTGATCCTCCTCTGATTTTCACCCCTTGTGTTCTCCTCGTTTTTGTATTTTGCTTTTTTTTCTTGCTCCTCGTATTCTTCTCCCCTGTTTCTTCGCCTCGGGTTTTTCACACTTCTCTTACTCCACGTAGGGCCACACTTTGGATCCTCCTCTGATTTTCGCCCCTTGTGTTCTCCTCGTTTTTGTATTTTGCTTTTTTTTTCTTGCTCCTCGTATTCTTCTCCCCTGTTTCTTCGCCTCGGGTTTTTCACACTTCTCTTACTCCACGTAGTGCCACACTTTTGATCCTCCTCTGATTTTCTCCCCTTGTGTTCTCCTCGTTTTTGTATTTTGCATTTTTTTTCTTGCTCCTCGTATTCTTCTCCCCTGTTTCTTCACATCAGCTTTTTCACACTTCTGTTACTCCTCGTAGTGGCATACTGTTGATCCTCCTCTGATTTTCGCCCCTTGTGTTCTCCTCGTTTTTGTATTTTGCTTTTTTTTTCTTGCTCCTCGTATTCTTCTCCCCTGTTTCTTCGCCTCGGGTTTTTCACACTTCTCTTACTCCACCTAGTGCCACACTTCAGATCCTCCTCTGATTTTCGCCCCTTGTGTTCTCCTCGTTTTTGTATTTTGCTTTTTTTTTCTTGCTCCTCGTATTCTTCTCCCCTGTTTCTTCGCCTCGGGTTTTTCACACTTCTCTTACTCCACGTAGTGGCATACGGTTGATCCTCCTCTGATTTTCGCCCCTTGTGTTCTCCTCGTTTTTGTATTTTGCTTTTTTTTTCTTGCTCCTCGTATTCTTTTCCCCTGTTTCTTCACATCAGCTTTTTCACACTTCTCTTACTCCTCGTAGGGGCATACTGTTGATCCTCCTCTGATTTTCGCCCCTTGTGTTCTCCTCGTTTTTGTATTTTGCTTTTTTTTTCTTGCTCCTCGTATTTTTCTCCCCTGTTTCTTCGCCTCGGGTTTTTCACACTTCTCTTACTCCACGTAGTTCCACACTTTTGATCCTCCTCTGATTTTCGCCCCTTGTGTTCTCCTCGTTTTTGTATTTTGCTTTTTTTTCTTGCTCCTCGTATTCTTCTCCTCTGTTTCTTCGCCTCGGGTTTTTCACACTTCTCTTACTCCACGTAGTGCCACACTTTTGATCCTCCTCTGATTTTCGCCCCTTGTGTTCTCCTCGTTTTTGTATTTTGCTTTTTTTTTCTTGCTCCTCGTATTCTTCTCCCCTGTTTCTTCGCCTCGGGTTTTTCACACTTCTCTTACTCCACGTAGTGGCATACGGTTGATCCTCCTCTGATTTTCGCCCCTTGTGTTCTCCTCGTTTTTGTATTTTGCTTTTTTTTCTTTCTCCTCGTATTCTTCTCCTCTGTTTCTTCACCTCGTGTTTTTCACACTTCTCTTGCTCCTCGTAGTGGCATACTGTTGATCCTCCTCTGATTTTCGCCCCTTGTGTTCTCCTCGTTTTTGTATTTTGCTTTTTTTTTCTTGCTCCTCGTATTCTTCTCCCCTGTTTCTTCACATCAGCTTTTTCACACTTCTCTTACTCCTCGTAGTGGCATACTGTTGATCCTCCTCTGATTTTCGCCCCTTGTGTTCTCCTCGTTTTTGTATTTTGCTTTTTTTTTCTTGCTCCTCGTATTCTTCTCCCCTGTTTCTTCGCCTCGGGTTTTTCACATCTCTTACTCCACGTAGTGCCACACTTTGGATCCTCCTCTGATTTTCTCCCCTTGTGTTCTCCTCGTTTTTGTATTTTGCTTTTTTTTTCTTGCTCTTCGTATTCTTCTCCCCTGTTTCTTCGCCTCGCGTTTTTCACACTTCTCTTACTCCACGTAGTGCCACACTTTTGATCCTCCTCTGATTTTCGCCCCTTGTGTTCTCCTCGTTTTTGTATTTTGCTTTTTTTTTCTTGCTCCTCGTATTCTTCTCCCCTGTTTCTTTGGCTCGGTTTTTCACACTTCTCTTACTCCACGTAGTGCCACACTTTTGATCCTCCTCTGATTTTCGCCCCTTGTGTTCTCCTCGTTTTTGTATTTTGCTTTTTTTTCTTGCTCCTCGTATTCTTCTCCCCTGTTTCTTCGCCTCGGGTTTTTCACACTTCTCTTGCTCCTCGTAGTGGCATACTGTTGATCCTCCTCTGATTTTCGCCACTTCTGTTCTCCTCGTTTTTGTATTTTGCTTTTTTTTTCTTGCTCCTCGTATTTTTCTCCCCTGTTTCTTCGCCTCGGGTTTTTCACACTTCTCTTACTCCACGTAGTTCCACACTTTTGATCCTCCTCTGATTTTCGCCCCTTGTGTTCTCCTCGTTTTTGTATTTTGCTTTTTTTTTCTTGCTCCTCGTATTCTTCTCCCCTGTTTCTTCGCCTCGGGTTTTTCACACTTCTCTTACTCCACGTAGTGCCACCCTTTTGATCCTCCTCTGATTTTCGCCCCTTGTGTTCTCCTCGTTTTTGTATTTTGCTTTTTTTTCTTGCTCCTCGTATTCTTCTCCCCTGTTTCTTCACCTCGGGTTTTTCACACTTCTCTTACTCCACGTAGTGCCACACTTTTGATCCTCCTCGGATTTTCGCCACTTGTGTTCTCCTCGTTTTTGTATTTTGCTTTTTTTTTCTTGCTCCTCGTATTCTTCTCCCCTGTTTCTTCGCCTCGGATTTTTCACACTTCTCTTACTCCACGTAGTGCCACACCTTTGATCCTCCTCTGATTTTCACCCCTTGTGTTCTCCTCGTTTTTGTATTTTGCTTTTTTTTCTTGCTCCTCGTATTCTTCTCCCCTGTTTCTTCGCCTCGGGTTTTTCACACTTCTCTTACTCCACGTAGGGCCACACTTTGGATCCTCCTCTGATTTTCGCCCCTTGTGTTCTCCTCGTTTTTGTATTTTGCTTTTTTTTTCTTGCTCCTCGTATTCTTCTCCCCTGTTTCTTCGCCTCGGGTTTTTCACACTTCTCTTACTCCACGAAGTGCCACACTTTTGATCCTCCTCTGATTTTCTCCCCTTGTGTTCTCCTCGTTTTTGTATTTTGCTTTTTTTTTCTTGCTCCTCGTATTCTTCTCCCCTGTTTCTTCACATCAGCTTTTTCACACTTCTGTTACTCCTCGTAGTGGCATACTGTTGATCCTCCTCTGATTTTCGCCCCTTGTGTTCTCCTCGTTTTTGTATTTTGCTTTTTTTTTCTTGCTCCTCGTATTCTTCTCCCCTGTTTCTTCGCCTCGGGTTTTTCACACTTCTCTTACTCCACCTAGTGCCACACTTCAGATCCTCCTCTGATTTTCGCCCCTTGTGTTCTCCTCGTTTTTGTATTTTGCTTTTTTTTTCTTGCTCCTCGTATTCTTCTCCCCTGTTTCTTCGCCTCGGGTTTTTCACACTTCTCTTACTCCACGTAGTGGCATACGGTTGATCCTCCTCTGATTTTCGCCCCTTGTGTTCTCCTCGTTTTTGTATTTTGCTTTTTTTTTCTTGCTCCTCGTATTCTTTTCCCCTGTTTCTTCACATCAGCTTTTTCACACTTCTCTTACTCCTCGTAGGGGCATACTGTTGATCCTCCTCTGATTTTCGCCCCTTGTGTTCTCCTCGTTTTTGTATTTTGCTTTTTTTTTCTTGCTCCTCGTATTTTTCTCCCCTGTTTCTTCGCCTCGGGTTTTTCACACTTCTCTTACTCCACGTAGTTCCACACTTTTGATCCTCCTCTGATTTTCGCCCCTTGTGTTCTCCTCGTTTTTGTATTTTGCTTTTTTTTCTTGCTCCTCGTATTCTTCTCCCCTGTTTCTTCGCCTCGGGTTTTTCACACTTCTCTTACTCCACGTAGTGCCACACTTTTGATCCTCCTCTGATTTTCGCCCCTTGTGTTCTCCTCGTTTTTGTATTTTGCTTTTTTTTTCTTGCTCCTCGTATTCTTCTCCCCTGTTTCTTCGCCTCGGGTTTTTCACACTTCTCTTACTCCACGTAGTGGCATACGGTTGATCCTCCTCTGATTTTCGCCCCTTGTGTTCTCCTCGTTTTTGTATTTTGCTTTTTTTTCTTTCTCCTCGTATTCTTCTCCTCTGTTTCTTCACCTCGTGTTTTTCACACTTCTCTTGCTCCTCGTAGTGGCATACTGTTGATCCTCCTCTGATTTTCGCCCCTTGTGTTCTCCTCGTTTTTGTATTTTGCTTTTTTTTTCTTGCTCCTCGTATTCTTCTCTCCTGTTTCTTCACATCAGCTTTTTCACACTTCTCTTACTCCTCGTAGTGGCATACTGTTGATCCTCCTCTGATTTTCGCCCCTTGTGTTCTCCTCGTTTTTGTATTTTGCTTTTTTTTTCTTGCTCCTCGTATTCTTCTCCCCTGTTTCTTCGCCTCGGGTTTTTCACATCTCTTACTCCACGTAGTGCCACACTTTGGATCCTCCTCTGATTTTCACCCCTTGTGTTCTCCTCGTTTTTGTATTTTGCTTTTTTTTTCTTGCTCTTCGTATTCTTCTCCCCTGTTTCTTCGCCTCGCGTTTTTCACACTTCTCTTACTCCACGTAGTGCCACACTTTTGATCCTCCTCTGATTTTCGCCCCTTGTGTTCTCCTCGTTTTTGTATTTTGCTTTTTTTTTCTTGCTCCTCGTATTCTTCTCCCCTGTTTCTTTGGCTCGGTTTTTCACACTTCTCTTACTCCACGTAGTGCCACACTTTTGATCCTCCTCTGATTTTCGCCCCTTGTGTTCTCCTCGTTTTTGTATTTTGCTTTTTTTTCTTGCTCCTCGTATTCTTCTCCCCTGTTTCTTCGCCTCGGGTTTTTCACACTTCTCTTGCTCCTCGTAGTGGCATACTGTTGATCCTCCTCTGATTTTCGCCACTTGTGTTCTCCTCGTTTTTGTATTTTGCTTTTTTTTTCTTGCTCCTCGTATTCTTCTCCCCTGTTTCTTCACATCAGCTTTTTCACACTTCTCTTACTCCTCGTAGTGGCATACTGTTGATCCTACTCTGATTTTCGCCCCTTGTGTTCTCCTCGTTTTTGTATTTTGCTTGTTTTTTCTTGCTCCTCGTATTCTTCTCCCCTGTTTGTTCACCTCGGGTTTTTCACACTTCTCTTACTCCACCTAGTGGCATACTGTTGATCCTCCTCTGATTTTCGCCCCTTGTGTTCTCCTCGTTTTTGTATTTTGCTTTTTTTTTCTTGCTCCTCGTATTCTTCTCCCCTGTTTCTTCGCCTCGGGTTTTTCACACTTCTCTTACTCCACCTAGTGCCACACTTTTGATCCTCCTCTGATTTTCGCCACTTGTGTTCTCCTCGTTTTTGTATTTTGCTTTTTTTTTATTGCTCCTCGTAATCTTCTCCCCTGTTTCTTCGCCTCGGTTTTTCACACTTCTCTTACTCCACGTAGTGGCATACTGTTGATCCTCCTCTGATTTTCGCCCCTTGTGTTCTCCTCGTTTTTGTATTTTGCTTTTTTTTCATGCTCCTCGTATTCTTCTCCCCTGTTTCTTCGCCTCGGGTTTTTCACACTTCTCTTGCTCCTCGTAGTGGCATACTGTTGATCCTCCTCTGATTTTCGCCCCTTGTGTTCTCCTCGTTTTTGTATTTTGCTTTTTTTTTCTTGCTCCTCTTATTCTTCTCCCCTGTTTCTTCGCCTCGGGTTTTTCACACTTCTCTTACTCCACGTAGTGGTATATGGTTGATCCTCCTCTGATTTTCGCCCCTTGTGTTCTCCTCGTTTTTGTATTTTGCTTTTTCTTCTTGCTCCTCGTATTCTTCTCCCCTGTTTCTTCGCCTCGGGTTTTTCACACTTCTCTTACTCCTCGTAGTGGCATACTGTTGATCCTCCTCTGATTTTCGCCCCTTGTGTTCTCCTCGTTTTTGTATTTTGCTTTTTTTTTCTTGCTCCTCGTATTCTTCTCCCCTGTTTCTTCACATCAGCTTTTTCACACTTCTCTTACTCCTCGTAGTGGCATACTGGTGATCCTCCTCTGATTTTCGCCCCTTGTGTTCTCCTCGTTTTTGTATTTTGCTTTTTTTTTCTTGCTCCTCGTATTTTTCTTCCCTGTTTCTTCGCCTCGGGTTTTTCACACTTCTCTTACTCCACGTAGTGCCACACTTTTGATCCTCCACTGATTTTCGCCCCTTGTGTTCTCCTCGTTTATGTATTTTGCTTTTTTTTTCTTGCTCCTCGTATTCTTCTCCCCTGTTTCTTCGCCTCGGGTTTTTCACACTTCTCTTACTCCACGTAGTCCCACCCTTTTGATCCTCCTCTGATTTTCGCCCCTTGTGTTCTACTCGTTTTTGTATTTTGCTTTTTTTCTTGCTCCTCGTATTCTTCTCCCCTGTTTCTTCGCCTCGGGTTTTTCACACTTCTCTTATTCCACGTAGTGCCACACTTTTGATCCTCCTCTGATTTTCGCCCCTTGTGTTCTCCTCGTTTTTGTATTTTGCTTTTTTTTTCTTGCTCCTCGTATTCTTCTCCCCTGTTTCTTCGCCTCGGGTTTTTCACACTTCTCTTACTCCACGTAGTGGCATACGGTTGATCCTCCTCTGATTTTCGCCCCTTGTGTTCTCCTCGTTTTTGTATTTTGCTTTTTTTTCTTGCTCCTCGTATTCTTCTCCCCTGTTTCTTCACCTCGTGTTTTTCACACTTCTCTTGCTCCTCGTAGTGGCATACTGTTGATCCTCCTCTGATTTTAGCCCCTTGTGTTCTCCTCGATTTTGTATTTTGCTTTTTTTTTCTTGCTCCTCGTATTCTTCTCCCCTGTTTCTTCACTTCAGCTTTTTCACACTTCTCTTACTCCTCGTAGTGGCATACTGTTGATCCTCCTCTGATTTTCGCCCCTTGTGTTCTCCTCGTTTTTGTATTTTGCTTTTTTTTTCTTGCTCCTCGTATTCTTCTCCCCTGTTTCTTCGCCTCGTGTGTTTCCCACTTCTCTTGCTCCTCGTAGTGGCATACTGTTGATCCTCCTCTGATTTTCGCCCCTTGTGTTCTCCTCGTTTTTGTATTTTGCTTTTTTTTTCTTGCTCCTCGTATTCTTCTCCCCTGTTTCTTCGCCTCGGGTTTTTCACACTTCTCTTACTCCACCTAGTGCCACACTTTTGATCCTCCTCTGATTTTCGCCACTTGTGTTCTCCTCGTTTTTGTATTTTGCTTTTTTTTTATTGCTCCTCGTATTCTTCTCCCCTGTTTCTTCGCCTCGGGTTTTTCACACTTCTCTTACTCCACGTAGTGGCATACTGTTGATCCTCCTCTGATTTTCGCCCCTTGTGTTCTCCTCGTTTTTGTATTTTGCTTTTTTTTCATGCTCCTCGTATTCTTCTCCCCTGTTTCTTCGCCTCGGGTTTTTCACACTTCTCTTGCTCCTCGTAGTGGCATACTGTTGATCCTCCTCTGATTTTCGCCCCTTGTGTTCTCCTCGTTTTTGTATTTTGCTTTTTTTTTCTTGCTCCTCTTATTCTTCTCCCCTGTTTCTTCGCCTCGGGTTTTTCACACTTCTCTTACTCCACGTAGTGGCATACGGTTGATCCTCCTCTGATTTTCGCCCCTTGTGTTCTCCTCGTTTTTGTATTTTGCTTTTTCTTCTTGCTCCTCGTATTCTTCTCCCCTGTTTCTTCGCCTCGGGTTTTTCACACTTCTCTTACTCCTCGTAGTGGCATACTGTTGATCCTCCTCTGATTTTCGTCCCTTGTGTTCTCCTCGTTTTTGTATTTTGCTTTTTTTTCTTGCTCCTCGTATTCTTCTCCCTTGTTTCTTCGCCTCGGGTTTTTCACACTTCTCTTACTCCACGTAGTGCCACACTTTGGATCCTCCTCTGATTTTCGCCCCTTGTGTTCTCCTCGTTTTTGTATTTTGCTTTTTTTTTCTTGCTCCTCGTATTCTTCTCCCCTGTTTCTTCGCCTCGCGTTTTTCACACTTCTCTTACTCCACGTAGTGCCACACTTTTGATCCTCCTCTGATTTTCTCCCCTTGTGTTCTCCTCGTTTTTGTATTTTGCTTTTTTTTTCTTGCTCCTCGTATTCTTCTCCCCTGTTTCTTCACATCAGCTTTTTCACACTTCTGTTACTCCTCGTAGTGGCATACTGTTGATCCTCCTCTGATTTTCGCCCCTTGTGTTCTCCTCGTTTTTGTATTTTGCTTTTTTTCTTGCTCCTCGTATTCTTCTCCCCTGTTTCTTCGCCTCGGGTTTTTCACACTTCTCTTACTCCACGTAGTGCCACACTTTTGATCCTCCTCTGATTTTCGCCCCTTGTGTTCTCCTCGTTTTTGTATTTTGCTTTTTTTTTCTTGCTCCTCGTATTCTTCTCCCCTGTTTCTTCGCCTCGGGTTTTTCACACTTCTCTTACTCCACGTAGTGGCATACGGTTGATCCTCCTCTGATTTTCGCCCCTTGTGTTCTCCTCGTTTTTGTATTTTGCTTTTTTTTCTTGCTCCTCGTATTCTTCTCCTCTGTTTCTTCACCTCGTGTTTTTCACACTTCTCTTGCTCCTCGTAGTGGCATACTGTTGATCCTCCTCTGATTTTCGCCCCTTGTGTTCTCCTCGATTTTGTATTTTGCTTTTTTTTTCGTGCTCCTCGTATTCTTCTCCCCTGTTTCTTCACATCAGCTTTTTCACACTTCTCTTACTCCTCGTAGTGGCATACTGTTGATCCTCCTCTGATTTTCGCCCCTTGTGTTCTCCTCGTTTTTGTATTTTGCTTTTTTTTTCTTGCTCCTCGTATTCTTCTCCCCTGTTTCTTCGCCTCGGGTTTTTCACACTTCTCTTACTCCACGTAGTCCCACCCTTTTGATCCTCCTCTGATTTTCGCCCCTTGTGTTCTCCTCGTTTTTGTATTTTGCTTTTTTTTTCTTGCTCCTCGTATTCTTCTCTCCTGTTACTTCACCTCGGGTTTTTCACACTTTTCTTACTCCACCTAGTGCCACACTTTTGATCCTCCTCTGATTTTCGCCCCTTGTGTTCTCCTCGTTTTTGTATTTTGCTTTTTTTTTCTTGCTCCTCGTATTCTTCTCCCCTGTTTCTTCGCCTCGGGTTTTTCACACTTCTCTTACTCCACCTAGTGGCATACTGTTGATCCTCCTCTGATTTTCGCCCCTTGTGTTCTCCTCGTTTTTGTATTTTGCATTTTTTTTTCTTGCTCGTCTTATTCTTCTCCCCTGTTTCTTCGCCTCGGGTTTTTCACACTTCTCTTACTCCACGTAGTGGCATACGGTTGATCCTCCTCTGATTTTCGCCCCTTGTGTTCTCCTCGTTTTTGTATTTTGCTTTTTCTTCTTGCTCCTCGTATTCTTCTCCCCTGTTTCTTCGCCTCGGGTTTTTCTCACTTCTCTTACTCCTCGTAGTGGCATACTGTTGATCCTCCTCTGATTTTCGCCCCTTGTGTTCTCCTCGTTTTTGTATTTTGCTTTTTTTTTCTTGCTCCTCGTATTCTTCTCCCCTGTTTCTTCGCCTCGGGTTTTTCACATCTCTTACTCCACGTAGTGCCTCACTTTGGATCCTCCTCTGATTTTCACCCCTTGTGTTCTCCTCGTTTTTGTATTTTGCTTTTTTTTTCTTGCTCTTCGTATTCTTCTCCCCTGTTTCTTCGCCTCACGTTTTTCACACTTCTCTTACTCCACGTAGTGCCACACTTTTGATCCTCCTCTGATTTTCGCCCCTTGTGTTCTCCTCGTTTTTGTATTTTGCTTTTTTTTTCTTGCTCCTCGTATTCTTCTCCCCTGTTTCTTTGGCTCGGTTTTTCACACGTCTCTTACTCCACGTAGTGCCACACTTTTGATCCTCCTCTGATTTTCGCCCCTTGTGTTCTCCTCGTTTTTGTATTTTGCTTTTTTTTCTTGCTCCTCGTATTCTTCTCCCCTGTTTCTTTGCCTCGGGTTTTTCACATCTCTTACTCCACTTAGTGCCACAATTTTGATCCTCCTCTGATTTTGCCCCTTGTGTTCTCCTCGTTTTTGTATTTTGCTTTTTTTTTCTTGCTCCTCTTATTCTTCTCCCCTGCTTCTTCACCTCGGGTTTTTCACACTTCTCTTACTCCACGTAGTGCCACACTTTGGATCCTCCTCTGATTTTCGCCCCTTGTGTTCTCCTCGTTTTTGTATTTTGCTTTTTTTTTCTTGCTCCTCGTATTCTTCTCCCCTGTTTCTTCGCCTCGTGTGTTTCCCACTTCTCTTGCTCCTCGTAGTGGCATACTGTTGATCCTCCTCTGATTTTCGCCCCTTGTGTTCTCCTCGTTTTTGTATTTTGCTTTTTCTTCTTGCTCCTCGTATTCTTCTCCCCTGTTTCTTCGCCTCGTGTGTTTCCCACTTCTCTTGCTCCTCGTAGTTGCATACTGTTGATCCTCCTCTGATTTTCGCCCCTTGTGTTCTCCTCGTTTTTGTATTTTGCTTTTTTTTTCTTGCTCCTCGTATTCTTCTCCCCTGTTTCTTCGCCTCGGGTTTTTCACACTTCTCTTACTCCACCTAGTGCCACACATCAGATCCTCCTCTGATTTTCGCCCCTTGTGTTCTCCTCGTTTTTGTATTTTGCTTTTTTTTTCTTGCTCCTCGTATTCTTCTCCCCTGTTTCTTCCCCTCGGGTTTTTCACACTTCTCTTACTCCACGTAGTGGCATACGGTTGATCCTCCTCTGATTTTCGCCCCTTGTGTTCTCCTCGTTTTTGAATTTTGCTTTTTTTTCTTGCTCCTCGTATTCTTCTCCTCTGTTTCTTCACCTCGTGTTTTTCACACTTCTCTTGCTCCTCGTAGTGGCATACTGTTGATCCTCCTCTGATTTTCGCCCCTTGTGTTCTCCTCGTTTTTGTATTTTGCTTTTTTTTTATTGCTCCTCGTATTCTTCTCCCCTGTTTCTTCACATCAGCTTTTTCACACTTCTCTTACTCCACGTAGTGGCATACTGTTGATCCTCCTCTGATTTTCGCCCCTTGTGTTCTCCTCGTTTTTGTATTTTGCTTTTTTTTCTTGCTCCTCGTATTCTTCTCCCCTGTTTCTTCGCCTCGGGTTTTCACACTTCTCTTGCTCCTCGTAGTGCCATATTTTTGATCCTCCTCTGATTTTCGCCCCTTTTGTTCTCCTCGTTTTTGTATTTTGCTTTTTTTTTCTTGCTCCTCGTATTCTTCTCCCCTGTTTCTTCGCCTCGGGTTTTTCACACTTCTCTTACTCCACCTAGTGGCATACCGTTGATCCTCCTCTGATTTTCGCCCCTTGTGTTCTCCTCGTTTTTGTATTTTGCTTTTTTTTTCTTGCTCCTCGTATTCTTCTCCCCTGTTTCTTCACATCAGCTTTTTCACACTTCTCTTACTCCTCGTAGTGGCATACTGGTGATCCTCCTCTGATTTTCGCCCCTTGTGTTCTCCTCGTTTTTGTATTTTGCTTTTTTTTTCTTGCTCCTCGTATTTTTCTCCCCTGTTTCTTCGCCTCGGGTTTTTCACACTTCTCTTACTCCACGTAGTTCCACACTTTTGATCCTCCTCTGATTTTCGCCCCTTGTGTTCTCCTCGTTTTTGTATTTTGCTTTTTTTTTCTTGCTCCTCATATTCTTCTCCCCTGTTTCTTTGCCTCGGGTTTTTCACACTTCTATTACTCCACGTAGTGCCACCATTTTGATCCTCCTCTGATTTTCGCCCCTTGTGTTCTCCTCGTTTTTGTATTTTGCTTTTTTTTTCTTGCTCCTCGTATTCTTCTCCCCTGTTTCTTCCCCTCGGGTTTTTCACACTTCTCTTACTCCACGTAGTGGCATACGGTTGATCCTCCTCTGATTTTCGCCCCTTGTGTTCTCCTCGTTTTTGTATTTTGCTTTTTTTTCTTGCTCCTCGTATTCTTCTCCTCTGTTTCTTCACCTCGTGTTTTTCACACTTCTCTTGCTCCTCGTAGTGGCATACTGTTGATCCTCCTCTGATTTTCGCCCCTTGTGTTCTCCTCGTTTTTGTATTTTGCTTTTTTTTTATTGCTCCTCGTATTCTTCTCCCCTGTTTCTTCACATCAGCTTTTTCACACTTCTCTTACTCCACGTAGTGGCATACTGTTGATCCTCCTCTGATTTTCGCCCCTTGTGTTCTCCTCGTTTTTGTATTTTGCTTTTTTTTCTTGCTCCTCGTATTCTTCTCCCCTGTTTCTTCGCCTCGGGTTTTCACACTTCTCTTGCTCCTCGTAGTGGCATACTGTTGATCCTCCTCTGATTTTCGCCCCTTTTGTTCTCCTCGGTTTTGTATTTTGCTTTTTTTTTCTTGCTCCTCGTATTCTTCTCCCCTGTTTCTTCGCCTCGGGTTTTTCACACTTCTCTTACTCCACCTAGTGGCATACTGTTGATCCTCCTCTGATTTTCGCCCCTTGTGTTCTCCTCGTTTTTGTATTTTGCTTTTTTTTTCTTGCTCCTCGTATTCTTCTCCCCTGTTTCTTCACATCAGCTTTTTCACACTTCTCTTACTCCTCGTAGTGGCATACTGGTGATCCTCCTCTGATTTTCGCCCCTTGTGTTCTCCTCGTTTTTGTATTTTGCTTTTTTTTTCTTGCTCCTCGTATTTTTCTCCCCTGTTTCTTCGCCTCGGGTTTTTCACACTTCTCTTACTCCACGTAGTTCCACACTTTTGATCCTCCTCTGATTTTCGCCCCTTGTGTTCTCCTCGTTTTTGTATTTTGCTTTTTTTTTCTTGCTCCTCGTATTCTTCTCCCCTGTTTCTTCGCCTCGGGTTTTTCACACTTCTCTTACTCCACGTAGTGCCACCATTTTGATCCTCCTATGATTTTCGCCCCTTGTGTTCTCCTCGTTTTTGTATTTTGCTTTTTTTTCTTGCTCCTCGTATTCTTCTCCCCTGTTTCTTCGCCTCGGGTTTTTCACACTTCTCTTACTCCACCTAGTGCCACACTTTTGATCCTCCTCTGATTTTCGCCCCTTGTGTTCTCCTCGTTTTTGTATTTTGCTTTTTTTTTCTTGCTCCTCGTATTCTTCTCCCCTGTTTCTTCGCCTCGGGTTTTTCACACTTCTCTTGCTCCTCGTAGTGGCATACTGTTGATCCTCCTCTGATTTTCGCCCCTTGTGTTCTCCTCGTTTTTGTATTTTGCTTTTTTTTCATGCTCCTCGTATTCTTCTCCCCTGTTTCTTCGCCTCGGGTTTTTCACACTTCTCTTGCTCCTCGTAGTGGCATACTGTTGATCCTCCTCTGATTTTCGCCCCTTGTGTTCTCCTCGTTTTTGTATTTTGCTTTTTTTTTTCTTGCTCCTCGTATTCTTCTCCCCTGTTTCTTCGCCTCGGGTTTTTCACACTTCTCTTACTCCACGTAGTGGCATACGGTTGATCCTCCTCTGATTTTCGCCCCTTGTGTTCTCCTCGTTTTTGTATTTTGCTTTTTTTTTCTTGCTCCTCGTATTCTTCTCCTCTGTTTCTTCACCTCGTGTTTTTCACACTTCTCTTGCTCCTCGTAGTGGCATACTGTTGATCCTCCTCTGATTTTCGCCCCTTGTGTTCTCCTCGTTTTTGTATTTTGCTTTTTTTTTCTTGCTCCTCGTATTCTTCTCCCCTGTTTCTTCACATCAGCTTTTTCACACTTCTCTTACTCCTCGTAGTGGCATACTGTTGATCCTCCTCTGATTTTTGCCCCTTGTGTTCTCCTCGTTTTTGTATTTTGCTTTTTTTTTCTTGCTCCTCGTATTCTTCTCCCCTGTTTCTTCGCCTCGGGTTTTTCACATCTCTTACTCCACGTAGTGCCACACTTTGGATCCTCCTCTGATTTTCGCCCCTTGTGTTCTCCTCGTTTTTGTATTTTGCTTTTTTTTTCTTGCTCCTCATATTCTTCTCCCCTGTTTCTTCGCCTCGGGTTTTTCACACTTCTCTTACTCCACGTAGTGCCACACTTTTGATCCTCCTCTGATTTTCGCCCCTTGTGTTCTCCTCGTTTTTGTATTTTGCTTTTTTTTTCTTGCTCCTCGTATTCTTCTCCCCTGTTTCTTTGGCTCGGGTTTTTCATCCTTCTCTTACTCCACGTAGTGCCACACTTTTGATCCTCCTCTGATTTTCGCCCCTTGTGTTCTCCTCGTTTTTGTATTTTGCTTTTTTTTCTTGCTCCTCGTATTCTTCTCCCCTGTTTCTTCGCCTCGGGTTTTTCACACTTCTCTTGCTCCTCGTAGTGCCACACTTTTGATCCTCCTCTGATTTTCGCCCCTTGTGTTCTCCTCGTTTTTGTATTTTGCTTTTTTTTCTTGCTCCTCGTATTCTTCTCCTCTGTTTCTTCACCTCGGGTTTTTCCTTCTTCTCTTGCTCCTCATAGTGGCATACTGTTGATCCTCCTCTGATTTCGCCCCTTGTGTTCTCCTCGTTTTTGTATTTTGCTTTTTTTTTCTTGGTCCTCCTATTCTTCTCCCCTGTTTCTTCACATCAGCTTTTTCACACTTCTCTTACTCCTCGTAGTGGCATACTGTTGATCCTTCTCTGATTTTCGCCCCTTGTGTTCTCCTCGTTTTTGTATTTTGCTTTTTTTTTCTTGCTCCTCGTATTCTTCTCCCCTGTTACTTCGCCTCGGGTTTTTCACACTTTTCTTACTCCACCTAGTGCCACACGTTTGATCCTCCTCTGATTTTCGCCAATTGTGTTCTCCTCGTTTTTGTATTTTGCTTTTTTTTTCTTGCTCCTCGTATTGTTCTCCCCTGTTTCTTCGCCTCGGGTTTTTCACACTTCTCTTACTCCACCTAGTGGCATACTGTTGATCCTCCTCTGATTTTCGCCCCTTGTGTTCTCCTCGTTTTTGTATTTTGCTTTTTTTTCATGCTCCTCGTATTCTTCTCCCCTGTTTCTTCGCCTCGGGTTTTTCACACTTCTCTTGCTCCTCGTAGTGGCATACTGTTGATCCTCCTCTGATTTTCGCCCCTTGTGTTCTCCTCGTTTTTGTATTTTGCTTTTTTTTTCTTGCTCCTCTTATTCTTCTCCCCTGTTTCTTCGCCTCGGGTTTTTCACACTTCTCTTACTCCACGTAGTGGCATACGGTTGATCTTCCTCTGATTTTCGCCCCTTGTGTTCTCCTCTTTTTTGTATTTTGCTTTTTCTTCTTGCTCCTCGTATTCTTCTCCCCTGTTTCTTCGCCTCGGGTTTTTCACACTTCTCTTACTCCTCGTAGTGGCATACTGTTGATCCTCCTCTGATTTTCGTCCCTTGTGTTCTCCTCGTTTTTGTATTTTGCTTTTTTTTCTTGCTCCTCGTATTCTTCTCCCCTGTTTCTTCGCCTCGGGTTTTTCACACTTCTCTTACTCCACGTAGTGCCACACTTTGGATCCTCCTCTGATTTTCGCCCCTTGTGTTCTCCTCGTTTTTGTATTTTGCTTTTTTTTTCTTGCTCCTCGTATTCTTCTCCCCTGTTTCTTCGCCTCAGGTTTTTCACACTTCTCTTACTCCACGTAGTGCCACACTTTTGATCCTCCTCTGATTTTCGCCCCTTGTGTTCTCCTCGTTTTTGTATTTTGCTTTTTTTTTTCTTGCTCCTCGTATTCTTCTCCCCTGTTTCTTTGGCTCGGGTTTTTCATCCTTCTCTTACTCCACGTCGTGCCACACTTTTGATCCTCCTCTGATTTTCGCCCCTTGTGTTCTCCTCGTTTTTGTATTTTGCTTTTTTTTCTTGCTCCTCGTATTCTTCTCCCCTGTTTCTTCGCCTCGGGTTTTTCACACTTCTCTTGCTCCTCGTAGTGGCATACCGTTGATCCTCCTCTGATTTTCGCCACTTGTGTTCTCCTCGTTTTTGTATTTTGCTTTTTTTTTCTTGCTCCTCGTATTCTTCTCCCCTGTTTCTTCACATCAGCTTTTTCACACTTCTCTTACTCCTCGTAGTGGCATACTGTTGATCCTACTCTGATTTTCGCCCCTTGTGTTCTCCTCGTTTTTGTATTTTGCTTTTTTTTTCTTGCTCCTCGTATTCTTCTCCCCTGTTTCTTCGCCTCGGGTTTTTCACACTTCTGTTGCTCCTCGTAGTGGCATACTGTTGATCCTCCTCTGATTTTCGCCACTTGTGTTCTCCTCGTTTTTGTATTTTGCTTTTTTTTTCTTGCTCCTCGTATTCTTCTCCCCTGTTTCTTCGCCTCGAGTTTTTCACACGTTTCTTACTCCACGTATTGCCACACTTTTGATCCTCCTCTGATTTTCGCCCCTTGTGTTCTCCTCGTTTTTGTATTTTGCTTTTTTTTTCTTGCTCCTCTTATTCTTCTCCCCTGTTTCTTCGCCTCGTGTGTTTCCCACTTCTCTTGCTCCTCGTAGTGGCATAGTGTTGATCCTCCTCTGATTTTCGCCCCTTGTGTTCTCCTCGTTTTTGTATTTTGCTTTTTTTTTCTTGCTCCTCGTATTCTTCTCCCCTGTTTCTTTGCCTCGGGTTTTTCACACTTCTCTTACTCCACCTAGTGCCACACTTTTGATCCTCCTCTGATTTTCGCCACTTGTGTTCTCCTCGTTTTTGTATTTTGCTTTTTTTTTATTGCTCCTCGTATTCTTCTCCCCTGTTTCTTCGCCTCGGGTTTTTCACACTTCTCTTACTCCACGTAGTGGCATACTGTTGATCCTCCTCTGATTTTCGCCCCTTGTGTTCTCCTCGTTTTTGTATTTTGCTTTTTTTTCATGCTCCTCGTATTCTTCTCCCCTGTTTCTTCGCCTCGGGTTTTTCACACTTCTCTTGCTCCTCGTAGTGGCATACTGTTGATCCTCCTCTGATTTTCGCCCCTTGTGTTCTCCTCGTTTTTGTATTTTGCTTTTTTTTTCTTGCTCCTCTTATTCTTCTCCCCTGTTTCTTCGCCTCGGGTTTTTCACACTTCTCTTACTCCACGTAGTGGCATACGGTTGATCCTCCTCTGATTTTCGCCCCTTGTGTTCTCCTCGTTTTTGTATTTTGCTTTTTCTTCTTGCTCCTCGTATTCTTCTCCCCTGTTTCTTCACCTCGTGTTTTTCACACTTCTCTTACTCCTCGTAGTGGCATACTGTTGATCCTCCTCTGATTTTCGCCCCTTGTGTTCTCCTCGTTTTTGTATTTTGCTTTTTTTTCTTGCTCCTCGTATTCTTCTCCTCTGTTTCTTCACCTCGTGTTTTTCACACTTCTCTTGCTCCTCGTAGTGGCATACTGTTGATCCTCCTCTGATTTTCGCCCCTTGTGTTCTCCTCGATTTTGTATTTTGCTTTTTTTTTCTTGCTCCTCGTATTCTTCTCCCCTGTTTCTTCACATCAGCTTTTTCACACTTCTCTTACTCCTCGTAGTGGCATACTGTTGATCCTCCTCTGATTTTCGCCCCTTGTGTTCTCCTCGTTTTTGTATTTTGCTTTTTTTTTCTTGCTCCTCGTATTCTTCTCCCCTGTTTCTTCGCCTCGGTTTTTCACACTTCTCTTACTCCACGTAGTCCCACCCTTTTGATCCTCCTCTGATTTTCGCCCCTTGTGTTCTCCTCGTTTTTGTATTTTGCTTTTTTTTTCTTGCTCCTCGTATTCTTCTCCCCTGTTTCTTCGCCTCGGGTTTTTCACACTTCTCTTACTCCACCTAGTGCCACACTTTTGATCCTCCTCTGATTTTCGCCACTTGTGTTCTCCTCGTTTTTGTATTTTGCTTTTTTTTTATTGCTCCTCGTATTCTTCTCCCCTGTTTCTTCACGTCGGGTTTTTCACACTTCTCTTACTCCACGTAGTGGCATACTGTTGATCCTCCTCTGATTTTCGCCCCTTGTGTTCTCCTCGTTTTTGTATTTTGCTTTTTTTTCATGCTCCTCGTATTCTTCTCCCCTGTTTCTTCGCCTCGGGTTTTTCACACTTCTCTTGCTCCTCGTAGTGGCATACTGTTGATCCTCCTCTGATTTTCGCCCCTTGTGTTCTCCTCGTTTTTGTATTTTGCTTTTTTTTTCTTGCTCCTCTTATTCTTCTCCCCTGTTTCTTCGCCTCGGGTTTTTCACACTTCTCTTACTCCACGTAGTGGCATACGGTTGATCCTCCTCTGATTTTCGCCCCTTGTGTTCTCCTCGTTTTTGTATTTTGCTTTTTCTTCTTGCTCCTCGTATTCTTCTCCCCTGTTTCTTCGCCTCGGGTTTTTCACACTTCTCTTACTCCTCGTAGTGGCATACTGTTGATCCTCCTCTGATTTTCGCCCCTTGTGTTCTCCTCGTTTTTGTATTTTGCTTTTTTTTCTTGCTCCTCGTATTCTTCTCCCCTGTTTCTTCGCCTCGGGTTTTTCACACTTCTCTTACTCCACGTAGTGCCACACTTTGGATCCTCCTCTGATTTTCGCCCCTTGTGTTCTCCTCGTTTTTGTATTTTGCTTTTTTTTTCTTGCTCCTCGTATTCTTCTCCCCTGTTTCTTCACCTCGGGTTTTTCACACTTCTCTTACTCCACGTAGTGCCACACTTTTGATCCTCCTCTGATTTTCTCCCCTTGTGTTTTCCTCGTTTTTGTTTTTTGCTTTTTTTTTCTTGCTCCTCGTATTCTTCTCCCCTGTGTCTTCACATCAGCTTTTTCACACTTCTGTTACTCCTCGTAGTGGCATACTGTTGATCCTCCTCTGATTTTCGCCCCTTGTGTTCTCCTCGTTTTTGTATTTTGCTTTTTTTTTCTTGCTCCTCGTATTCTTCTCCCCTGTTTCTTCGCCTCGGGTTTTTCACACTTCTCTTACTCCACCTAGTGCCACAATTCAGATCCTCCTCTGATTTTCGCCCCTTGTGTTCTCCTCGTTTTTGTATTTTGCTTTTTTTTTCTTGCTCCTCTTATTCTTCTCCCCTGTTTCTTCGCCTCGGGTTTTTCACACTTCTCTTACTCCACGTAGTGGCATACGGTTGATCCTCCTCTGATTTTCGCCCCTTGTGTTCTCCTCGTTTTTGTATTTTGCTTTTTTTACTTGCTCCTCGTATTCTTCTCCTCTGTTTCTTCACCTCGTGTTTTTCACACTTCTCTTGCTCCTCGTAGTGGCATACTGTTGATCCTCCTCTGATTTTCGCCCCTTGTGTTCTCCTCGTTTTTGTATTTTGCTTTTTTTTTCTTGCTCCTCGTATTCTTCTCCCCTGTTTCTTCACATCAGCTTTTTCACACTTCTCTTACTCCTCGTAGTGGCATACTGGTGATCCTCCTCTGATTTTCGCCCCTTGTGTTCTCCTCGTTTTTGTATTTTGCTTTTTTTTCTTGCTCCTCGTATTTTTCTCCCCTGTTTCTTCGCCTCGGGTTTTTCACACTTCTCTTACTCCACGTAGTGCCACACTTTTGATCCTCCACTGATTTTCGCCCCTTGTGTTCTCCTCGTTTTTGTATTTTGCTTTTTTTTTCTTGCTCCTCGTATTCTTCTCCCCTGTTTCTTCGCCTCGGGTTTTTCACACTTCTCTTACTCCACGTAGTCCCACCCTTTTGATCCTCCTCTGATTTTCGCCCCTTGTGTTCTCCTCGTTTATGTATTTTGCTTTTTTTCTTGCTCCTCGTATTCTTCTCCCCTGTTTCTTCGCCTCGGGTTTTTCACACTTCTCTTACTCCACGTAGTGCCACACTTTTGATCCTCCTCTGATTTTCGCCCCTTGTGTTCTCGTTTTTGTATTTTGCTTTTTTTTTCTTGCTCCTCGTATTCTTCTCCCCTGTTTCTTCGCCTCGGGTTTTTCACACTTCTCTTACTCCACGTAGTGGCATACGGTTGATCCTCCTCTGATTTTCGCCCCTTGTGTTCTCCTCGTTTTTGTATTTTGCTTTTTTTTCTTGCTCCTCGTATTCTTCTCCTCTGTTTCTTCACCTCGTGTTTTTCACACTTCTCTTGCTCCTCGTAGTGGCATACTGTTGGTCCTCCTCTGATTTTCGCCCCTTGTGTTCTCCTCGATTTTGTATTTTGCTTTTTTTTTCTTGCTCCTCGTATTCTTCTCCCCTGTTTCTTCACTTCTGCTTTTTCACACTTCTCTTACTCCTCGTAGTGGCATACTGCTGATCCTCCTCTGATTTTTGCCCCTTGTGTTCTCCTCGTTTTTGTATTTTGCTTTTTTTTTCTTGCTCCTCGTATTCTTCTCCCCTGTTTCTTCACATCAGCTTTTTCACACTTCTCTTACTCCACCTAGTGGCATACTGTTGATCCTCCTCTGATTTTCGCCCCTTGTGTTCTCCTCGTTTTTGTATTTTGCTTTTTTTTTCTTGCTCCTCGTATTCTTCTCCCCTGTTTCTTCGCCTCGGGTTTTTCACACTTCTCTTACTCCACCTAGTGCCTCACTTTTGATCGTCCTCTGATTTTCGCCACTTGTGTTCTCCTCGTTTTTGTATTTTGCTTTTTTTTTTATTGCTCCTCGTATTCTTCTCCCCTGTTTCTTCGCCTCGGGTTTTTCACACTTCTCTTACTCCACTTAGTGGCATACGGTTGATCCTCCTCTGATTTTCGCCCCTTGTGTTCTCCTCGTTTTTGTATTTTGCTTTTTTTTCATGCTCCTCGTATTCTTCTCCCCTGTTTCTTCGCCTCGGGTTTTTCACACTTCTCTTGCTCCTCGTAGTGGCATACTGTTGATCCTCCTCTGATTTTCGCCCCTTGTGTTCTCCTCGTTTTTGTATTTTGCTTTTTTTTTCTTGCTCCTCTTATTCTTCTCCCCTGTTTCTTCGCCTCGGGTTTTTCACACTTCTCTTACTCCACGTAGTGGCATACGGTTGATCCTCCTCTGATTGTCGCCACTTGTGTTCTCCTCGTTTTTGTATTTTGCTTTTTCTTCTTGCTCCTCGTATTCTTCTCCCCTGTTTCTTCGCCTCGGGTTTTTCACACTTCTCTTACTCCTCGTAGTGGCATACTGTTGATCCTCCTCTGATTTTCGTCCCTTGTGTTCTCCTCGTTTTTGTATTTTGCTTTTTTTTCTTGCTCCTCGTATTCTTCTCCCCTGTTTCTTCGCGTCGGGTTTTTCACACTTCTCTTACTCCACGTAGTGCCACACTTTGGATCCTCCTCTGATTTTCGCCCCTTGTGTTCTCCTCGTTTTTGTATTTTGCTTTTTTTTTCTTGCTCCTCGTATTCTTCTCCCCTGTTTCTTCGCCTCGGGTTTTTCACACTTCTCTTACTCCACGTCGTGCCACACTTTTGATCCTCCTCTGATTTTCTCCCCTTGTGTTCTCCTCGTTTTTGTATTTTGCTTTTTTTTTCTTGCTCCTCGTATTCTTCTCCCCTGTTTCTTCACATCAGCTTTTTCACACTTCTGTTACTCCTCGTAGTGGCATACGGTTGATCCTCCTCTGATTTTCGCCCCTTGTGTTCTCCTCGTTTTTGTATTTTGCTTTTTTTCTTGCTCCTCGTATTCTTCTCCCCTGTTTCTTCGCCTCGGGTTTTTCACACTTCTCTTACTCCACGTAGTGCCACACTTTTGATCCTCCTCTGATTTTCGCCCCTTGTGTTCTCCTCGTTTTTGTATTTTGCTTTTTTTTTCTTGCTCCTCGTATTCTTCTCCCCTGTTTCTTCGCCTCGGGTTTTTCACACTTCTCTTACTCCACGTAGTGGCATACGGTTGATCCTCCTCTGATTTTCGCCCCTTGTGTTCTCCTCGTTTTTGTATTTTGCTTTTTTTTCTTGCTCCTCGTATTCTTCTCCTCTGTTTCTTCACCTCGTGTTTTTCACACTTCTCTTGCTCCTCGTAGTGGCATACTGTTGATCCTCCTCTGATTTTCGCCCCTTGTGTTCTCCTCGTTTTTGTATTTTGCTTTTTTTTTCTTGCTCCTCGTATTCTTCTCCCCTGTTTCTTCACATCAGCTTTTTCACACTTCTCTTACTCCTCGTAGTGGCATACTGTTGATCCTCCTCTGATTTTCGCCCCTTGTGTTCTCCTCGTTTTTGTATTTTGCTTTTTTTTTCTTGCTCCTTGTATTCTTCTCCCCTGTTTCTTCGCCTCGGGTTTTTCACACTTCTCTTACTCCACGTAGTCCCACCCTTTTGATCCTCCTCTGATTTTCGCCCCTTGTGTTCTCCTCGTTTTTGTATTTTGCTTTTTTTTTCTTGCTCCTCGTATTCTTCTCCCCTGTTACTTCGCCTCGGGTTTTTCACACTTTTCTTACTCCACCTAGTGCCACACTTTTGATCCTCCTCTGATTTTCGCCCCTTGTGTTCTCCTCGTTTTTGTATTTTGCTTTTTTTTTCTTGCTCCTCGTATTCTTCTCCCCTGTTTCTTCGCCTCGGGTTTTTCACACTTCTCTTACTCCACCTAGTGGCATACTGTTGATCCTCCTCTGATTTTCGCCCCTTGTGTTCTCCTCGTTTTTGTATTTTGCTTTTTTTTTCTTGCTCCTCGTATTCTTCTCCCCTGTTTCTTCGCCTCGTGTGTTTCCCACTTCTCTTGCTCCTCGTAGTGGCATACTGTTGATCCTCCTCTGATTTTCGCCCCTTGTGTTCTCCTCGTTTTTGTATTTTGCTTTTTTTTTCTTGCTCCTCGTATTCTTCTCCCCTGTTTCTTCGCCTCGGGTTTTTCACACTTCTCTTACTCCACCTAGTGCCACACTTTTGATCCTCCTCTGATTTTCGCCACTTGTGTTCTCCTCGTTTTTGTATTTTGCTTTTTTTTTATTGCTCCTCGTATTCTTCTCCCCTGTTTCTTCGCCTCGGGTTTTTCACACTTCTCTTACTCCACGTAGTGGCATACTGTTGATCCTCCTCTGATTTTCGCCCCTTGTGTTCTCCTCGTTTTTGTATTTTGCTTTTTTTTCATGCTCCTCGTATTCTTCTCCCCTGTTTCTTCGCCTCGGGTTTTTCACACTTCTCTTGCTCCTCGTAGTGGCATACTGTTGATCCTCCTCTGATTTTCGCCCCTTGTGTTCTCCTCGTTTTTGTATTTTGCTTTTTTTTTCTTGTTCCTCGTATTCTTCTCCCCTGTTTCTTCGCCTCGGGTTTTTCACACTTCTCTTACTCCACGTAGTGGCATACGGTTGATCCTCCTCTGATTTTCGCCCCTTGTGTTCTCCTCGTTTTTGTATTTTGCTTTTTCTTCTTGCTCCTCGTATTCTTCTCCCCTGTTTCTTCGCCTCGGGTTTTTCACACTTCTCTTACTCCTCGTAGTGGCATACTGTTGATCCTCCTCTGATTTTCGCCCCTTGTGTTCTCCTCGTTTTTGTATTTTGCTTTTTTTTCTTGCTCCTCGTATTCTTCTCCCCTGTTTCTTCGCCTCGGGTTTTTCACACTTCTCTTACTCCACGTAGTGCCACACTTTGGATCCTCCTCTGATTTTCGCCCCTTGTGTTCTCCTCGTTTTTGTATTTTGCTTTTTTTTTCTTGCTCCTCGTATTCTTCTCCCCTGTTTCTTCGCCTCGGGTTTTTCACACTTCTCTTACTCCACGTAGTGCCACACTTTTGATCCTCCTCTGATTTTCTCCCCTTGTGTTTTCCTCGTTTTTGTATTTTGCTTTTTTTTTCTTGCTCCTCGTATTCTTCTCCCCTGTTTCTTCACATCAGCTTTTTCACACTTCTGTTACTCCTCGTAGTGGCATACTGTTGATCCTCCTCTGATTTTCGCCCCTTGTGTTCTCCTCGTTTTTGTATTTTGCTTTTTTTTTCTTGCTCCTCGTATTCTTCTCCCCTGTTTCTTCGCCTCGGGTTTTTCACACTTCTCTTACTCCACCTAGTGCCACAATTCAGATCCTCCTCTGATTTTCGCCCCTTGTGTTCTCCTCGTTTTTGTATTTTGCTTTTTTTTTCTTGCTCCTCTTATTCTTCTCCCCTGTTTCTTGGCCTCGGGTTTTTCACACTTCTCTTACTCCACGTAGTGGCATACGGTTGATCCTCCTCTGATTTTCGCCTCTTGTGTTCTCCTCGTTTTTGTATTTTGCTTTTTTTACTTGCTCCTCGTATTCTTCTCCTCTGTTTCTTCACCTCGTCTTTTTCACACTTCTCTTGCTCCTCGTAGTGGCATACTGTTGATCCTCCTCTGATTTTCGCCCCTTGTGTTCTCCTCGTTTTTGTATTTTGCTTTTTTTTTCTTGCTCCTCGTATTCTTCTCCCCTGTTTCTTCACATCAGCTTTTTCACACTTCTCTTACTCCTCGTAGTGGCATATGGTGATCCTCCTCTGATTTTCGCCCCTTGTGTTCTCCTCGTTTTTGTATTTTGCTTTTTTTTTCTTGCTCCTCGTATTCTTCTCCCCTGTTTCTTCGCCTCGGGTTTTTCACACTTCTCTTACTCCACGTAGTGCCACACTTTTGATCCTCCACTGATTTTCGCCCCTTGTGTTCTCCTCGTTTTTGTATTTTGCTTTTTTTTTCTTGCTCCTCGTATTCTTCTCCCCTGTTTCTTCGCCTCGGGTTTTTCACACTTCTCTTACTCCACGTAGTCCCACCCTTTTGATCCTCCTCTGATTTTCGCCCCTTGTGTTCTCCTCGTTTATGTATTTTGCTTTTTTTCTTGCTCCTCGTATTCTTCTCCCCTGTTTCTTCGCCTCGGGTTTTTCACACTTCTCTTACTCCACGTAGTGCCACACTTTTGATCCTCCTCTGATTTTCGCCCCTTGTGTTCTCCTCGTTTTTGTATTTTGCTTTTTTTTTCTTGCTCCTCGTATTCTTCTCCCCTGTTTCTTCGCCTCGGGTTTTTCACACTTCTCTTACTCCACGTAGTGGCATACGGTTGATCCTCCTCTGATTTTCGCCCCTTGTGTTCTCCTCGTTTTTGTATTTTGCTTTTTTTTCTTGCTCCTCGTATTCTTCTCCTCTGTTTCTTCACCTCGTGTTTTTCACACTTCTCTTGCTCCTCGTAGTGGCATACTGTTGATCCTCCTCTGATTTTCGCCCCTTGTGTTCTCCTCGATTTTGTATTTTGCTTTTTTTTTCTTGCTCCTCGTATTCTTCTCCCCTGTTTCTTCACATAAGCTTTTTCACACTTCTCTTACTCCTCGTAGTGGCATACTGTTGATCCTCCTCTGATTTTCGCCCCTTGTGTTCTCCTCGTTTTTGTACTTTGCTTTTTTTTTCTTGCTCCTCGTATTCTTCTCCCCTGTTTCTTCGCCTCGGGTTTTTCTCATCTCTTACTCCACGTAGTGCCACACTTTGGATCCTCCTCTGATTTTCACCCCTTGTGTTCTCCTCGTTTTTGTATTTTGCTTTTTTTTTCTTGCTCTTCGTATTCTTCTCCCCTGTTTCTTCGCCTCGGGTTTTTCACACTTCTCTTACTCCACGGAGTGCCACACTTTTGATCCTCCTCTGATTTTCGCCCCTTGTGTTCTCCTCGTTTTTGTATTTTGCTTTTTTTTTCTTGCTCCTCGTATTCTTCTCCCCTGTTTCTTTGGCTCAGTTTTTCACACGTCTCTTACTCCACGTAGTGCCACACTTTTGATCCTCCTCTGATTTTCGCCCCTTGTGTTCTCCTCGTTTTTGTATTTTGCTTTTTTTTCTTGCTCCTCGTATTCTTCTCCCCTGTTTCTTCGCCTCGGGTTTTTCACACTTCTCTTGCTCCTCGTAGTGGCATACCGTTGATCCTCCTCTGATTTTCGCCACTTGTGTTCTCCTCGTTTTTGTATTTTGCTTTTTTTTTCTTGCTCCTCGTATTCTTCTCCTCTGTTTCTTCACCTCGGGTTTTTCCTTCTTCTCTTGCTCCTCGTAGTGGCATACTGTTGATCCTCCTCTGATTTTCGCCCCTTGTGTTCTCCTCGTTTTTGTATTTTGCTTTTTTTTTTCTTGGTCCTCCTATTCTTCTCCCCTGTTTTTCACATCAGCTTTTTCACACTTCTCTTACTCCTCGTAGTGGCATACTGTTGATCCTTCTCTGATTTTCGCCCCTTGTTTTCTCCTCGTTTTTGTATTTTGCTTTTTTTTTCTTGCTCCTCGTATTCTTCTCCCCTGTTACTTCGCCTCGGGTTTTTCACACTTTTCTTACTCCACCTAGTGCCACACTTTTGATCCTCCTCTGATTTTCGCCCCTTGTGTTCTCCTCGTTTTTGTATTTTGCTTTTTTTTTCTTGCTCCTCGTATTCTTCTCCCCTGTTTCTTTGGCTCGGTTTTTCACACGTCTCTTACTCCACGTAGTGCCACACTTTTGATCCTCCTCTGATTTTCGCCCCTTGTGTTCTCCTCGTTTTTGTATTTTGCTTTTTTTTCTTGCTCCTCGTATTCTTCTCCCCTGTTTCTTCGCCTCGGGTTTTTCACACTTCTCTTGCTCCTCGTAGTGGCATACTGTTGATCCTCCTCTGATTTTCGCCACTTGTGTTCTCCTCGTTTTTGTATTTTGCTTTTTTTTTCTTGCTCCTCGTATTCTTCTCCCCTGTTTCTTCACATCAGCTTTTTCACACTTCTGTTACTCCTCGTAGTGGCATACTGTTGATCCTCCTCTGATTTTCGCCCCTTGTGTTCTCCTCGTTTTTGTATTTTGCTTTTTTTTTCTTGCTCCTCGTATTCTTCTCCCCTGTTTCTTCGCCTCGGGTTTTTCACACTTCTCTTACTCCACCTAGTGCCACAATTCAGATCCTCCTCTGATTTTCGCCCCTTGTGTTCTCCTCGTTTTTGTATTTTGCTTTTTTTTTCTTGCTCCTCTTATTCTTCTCCCCTGTTTCTTGGCCTCGGGTTTTTCACACTTCTCTTACTCCACGTAGTGGCATACGGTTGATCCTCCTCTGATTTTCGCCTCTTGTGTTCTCCTCGTTTTTGTATTTTGCTTTTTTTACTTGCTCCTCGTATTCTTCTCCTCTGTTTCTTCACCTCGTCTTTTTCACACTTCTCTTGCTCCTCGTAGTGGCATACTGTTGATCCTCCTCTGATTTTCGCCCCTTGTGTTCTCCTCGTTTTTGTATTTTGCTTTTTTTTTCTTGCTCCTCGTATTCTTCTCCCCTGTTTCTTCACATCAGCTTTTTCACACTTCTCTTACTCCTCGTAGTGGCATACTGGTGATCCTCCTCTGATTTTCGCCCCTTGTGTTCTCCTCGTTTTTGTATTTTGCTTCTTTTTTCTTGCTCCTCGTATTCTTCTCCCCTGTTTCTTCACCTCGGGTTTTTCACACTTCTCTTACTCCACGTAGTGCCACACTTTTGATCCTCCACTGATTTTCGCCCCTTGTGTTCTCCTCGTTTTTGTATTTTGCTTTTTTTTTCTTGCTCCTCGTATTCTTCTCCCCTGTTTCTTCGCCTCGGGTTTTTCACACTTCTCTTACTCCACGTAGTCCCACCCTTTTGATCCTCCTCTGATTTTCGCCCCTTGTGTTCTCCTCGTTTATGTATTTTGCTTTTTTTCTTGCTCCTCGTATTCTTCTCCCCTGTTTCTTCGCCTCGGGTTTTTCACACTTCTCTTACTCCACGTAGTGCCACACTTTTGATCCTCCTCTGATTTTCGCCCCTTGTGTTCTCCTCGTTTTTGTATTTTGCTTTTTTTTTCTTGCTCCTCGTATTCTTCTCCCCTGTTTCTTCGCCTCGGGTTTTTCACACTTCTCTTACTCCACGTAGTGGCATACGGTTGATCCTCCTCTGATTTTCGCCCCTTGTGTTCTCCTCGTTTTTGTATTTTGCTTTTTTTTCTTGCTCCTCGTATTCTTCTCCTCTGTTTCTTCACCTCGTGTTTTTCACACTTCTCTTGCTCCTCGTAGTGGCATACTGTTGATCCTCCTCTGATTTTCGCCCCTTGTGTTCTCCTCGATTTTGTATTTTGCTTTTTTTTTCTTTCTCCTCGTATTCTTCTCCCCTGTTTCTTCACATAAGCTTTTTCACACTTCTCTTACTCCTCGTAGTGGCATACTGTTGATCCTCCTCTGATTTTCGCCCCTTGTGTTCTCCTCGTTTTTGTACTTTGCTTTTTTTTTCTTGCTCCTCGTATTCTTCTCCCCTGTTTCTTCGCCTCGGGTTTTTCTCATCTCTTACTCCACGTAGTGCCACACTTTGGATCCTCCTCTGATTTTCACCCCTTGTGTTCTCCTCGTTTTTGTATTTTGCTTTTTTTTTCTTGCTCTTCGTATTCTTCTCCCCTGTTTCTTCGCCTCGGGTTTTTCACACTTCTCTTACTCCACGGAGTGCCACACTTTTGATCCTCCTCTGATTTTCGCCCCTTGTGTTCTCCTCGTTTTTGTATTTTGCTTTTTTTTTCTTGCTCCTCGTATTCTTCTCCCCTGTTTCTTTGGCTCAGTTTTTCACACGTCTCTTACTCCACGTAGTGCCACACTTTTGATCCTCCTCTGATTTTCGCCCCTTGTGTTCTCCTCGTTTTTGTATTTTGCTTTTTTTTCTTGCTCCTCGTATTCTTCTCCCCTGTTTCTTCGCCTCGGGTTTTTCACACTTCTCTTACTCCACGTAGTCCCACCCTTTTGATCCTCCTCTGATTTTCGCCCCTTGTGTTCTCCTCGTTTATGTATTTTGCTTTTTTTCTTGCTCCTCGTATTCTTCTCCCCTGTTTCTTCGCCTCGGGTTTTTCACACTTCTCTTACTCCACGTAGTGCCACACTTTTGATCCTCCTCTGATTTTCGCCCCTTGTGTTCTCCTCGTTTTTGTATTTTGCTTTTTTTTTCTTGCTCCTCGTATTCTTCTCCCCTGTTTCTTCGCCTCGGGTTTTTCACACTTCTCTTACTCCACGTAGTGGCATACGGTTGATCCTCCTCTGATTTTCGCCCCTTGTGTTCTCCTCGTTTTTGTATTTTGCTTTTTTTTCTTGCTCCTCGTATTCTTCTCCTCTGTTTCTTCACCTCGTGTTTTTCACACTTCTCTTGCTCCTCGTAGTGGCATACTGTTGATCCTCCTCTGATTTTCGCCCCTTGTGTTCTCCTCGATTTTGTATTTTGCTTTTTTTTTCTTGCTCCTCGTATTCTTCTCCCCTGTTTCTTCACATAAGCTTTTTCACACTTCTCTTACTCCTCGTAGTGGCATACTGTTGATCCTCCTCTGATTTTCGCCCCTTGTGTTCTCCTCGTTTTTGTACTTTGCTTTTTTTTTCTTGCTCCTCGTATTCTTCTCCCCTGTTTCTTCGCCTCGGGTTTTTCTCATCTCTTACTCCACGTAGTGCCACACTTTGGATCCTCCTCTGATTTTCACCCCTTGTGTTCTCCTCGTTTTTGTATTTTGCTTTTTTTTTCTTGCTCTTCGTATTCTTCTCCCCTGTTTCTTCGCCTCGGGTTTTTCACACTTCTCTTACTCCACGGAGTGCCACACTTTTGATCCTCCTCTGATTTTCGCCCCTTGTGTTCTCCTCGTTTTTGTATTTTGCTTTTTTTTTCTTGCTCCTCGTATTCTTCTCCCCTGTTTCTTTGGCTCAGTTTTTCACACGTCTCTTACTCCACGTAGTGCCACACTTTTGATCCTCCTCTGATTTTCGCCCCTTGTGTTCTCCTCGTTTTTGTATTTTGCTTTTTTTTCTTGCTCCTCGTATTCTTCTCCCCTGTTTCTTCGCCTCGGGTTTTTCACACTTCTCTTGCTCCTCGTAGTGGCATACCGTTGATCCTCCTCTGATTTTCGCCACTTGTGTTCTCCTCGTTTTTGTATTTTGCTTTTTTTTTCTTGCTCCTCGTATTCTTCTCCTCTGTTTCTTCACCTCGGGTTTTTCCTTCTTCTCTTGCTCCTCGTAGTGGCATACTGTTGATCCTCCTCTGATTTTCGCCCCTTGTGTTCTCCTCGTTTTTGTATTTTGCTTTTTTTTTCTTGGTCCTCCTATTCTTCTCCCCTGTTTTTCACATCAGCTTTTTCACACTTCTCTTACTCCTCGTAGTGGCATACTGTTGATCCTTCTCTGATTTTCGCCCCTTGTTTTCTCCTCGTTTTTGTATTTTGCTTTTTTTTTCTTGCTCCTCGTATTCTTCTCCCCTGTTACTTCGCCTCGGGTTTTTCACACTTTTCTTACTCCACCTAGTGCCACACTTTTGATCCTCCTCTGATTTTCGCCCCTTGTGTTCTCCTCGTTTTTGTATTTTGCTTTTTTTTTCTTGCTCCTCGTATTCTTCTCCCCTGTTTCTTTGGCTCGGTTTTTCACACGTCTCTTACTCCACGTAGTGCCACACTTTTGATCCTCCTCTGATTTTCGCCCCTTGTGTTCTCCTCGTTTTTGTATTTTGCTTTTTTTTCTTGCTCCTCGTATTCTTCTCCCCTGTTTCTTCGCCTCGGGTTTTTCACACTTCTCTTGCTCCTCGTAGTGGCATACTGTTGATCCTCCTCTGATTTTCGCCACTTGTGTTCTCCTCGTTTTTGTATTTTGCTTTTTTTTTCTTGCTCCTCGTATTCTTCTCCCCTGTTTCTTCACATCAGCTTTTTCACACTTCTGTTACTCCTCGTAGTGGCATACTGTTGATCCTCCTCTGATTTTCGCCCCTTGTGTTCTCCTCGTTTTTGTATTTTGCTTTTTTTTTCTTGCTCCTCGTATTCTTCTCCCCTGTTTCTTCGCCTCGGGTTTTTCACACTTCTCTTACTCCACCTAGTGCCACAATTCAGATCCTCCTCTGATTTTCGCCCCTTGTGTTCTCCTCGTTTTTGTATTTTGCTTTTTTTTTCTTGCTCCTCTTATTCTTCTCCCCTGTTTCTTGGCCTCGGGTTTTTCACACTTCTCTTACTCCACGTAGTGGCATACGGTTGATCCTCCTCTGATTTTCGCCTCTTGTGTTCTCCTCGTTTTTGTATTTTGCTTTTTTTACTTGCTCCTCGTTTTCTTCTCCTCTGTTTCTTCACCTCGTCTTTTTCACACTTCTCTTTCTCCTCGTAGTGGCATACTGTTGATCCTCCTCTGATTTTCGCCCCTTGTGTTCTCCTCGTTTTTGTATTTTGCTTTTTTTTTCTTGCTCCTCGTATTCTTCTCCCCTGTTTCTTCACATCAGCTTTTTCACACTTCTCTTACTCCTCGTAGTGGCATACTGGTGATCCTCCTCTGATTTTCGCCCCTTGTGTTCTCCTCGTTTTTGTATTTTGCTTCTTTTTTCTTGCTCCTCGTATTCTTCTCCCCTGTTTCTTCACCTCGGGTTTTTCACACTTCTCTTACTCCACGTAGTGCCACACTTTTGATCCTCCACTGATTTTCGCCCCTTGTGTTCTCCTCGTTTTTGTATTTTGCTTTTTTTTTCTTGCTCCTCGTATTCTTCTCCCCTGTTTCTTCGCCTCGGGTTTTTCACACTTCTCTTACTCCACGTAGTCCCACCCTTTTGATCCTCCTCTGATTTTCGCCCCTTGTGTTCTCCTCGTTTATGTATTTTGCTTTTTTTCTTGCTCCTCGTATTCTTCTCCCCTGTTTCTTCGCCTCGGGTTTTTCACACTTCTCTTACTCCACGTAGTGCCACACTTTTGATCCTCCTCTGATTTTCGCCCCTTGTGTTCTCCTCGTTTTTGTATTTTGCTTTTTTTTTCTTGCTCCTCGTATTCTTCTCCCCTGTTTCTTCGCCTCGGGTTTTTCACACTTCTCTTACTCCACGTAGTGGCATACGGTTGATCCTCCTCTGATTTTCGCCCCTTGTGTTCTCCTCGTTTTTGTATTTTGCTTTTTTTTCTTGCTCCTCGTATTCTTCTCCTCTGTTTCTTCACCTCGTGTTTTTCACACTTCTCTTGCTCCTCGTAGTGGCATACTGTTGATCCTCCTCTGATTTTCGCCCCTTGTGTTCTCCTCGATTTTGTATTTTGCTTTTTTTTTCTTGCTCCTCGTATTCTTCTCCCCTGTTTCTTCACATAAGCTTTTTCACACTTCTCTTACTCCTCGTAGTGGCATACTGTTGATCCTCCTCTGATTTTCGCCCCTTGTGTTCTCCTCGTTTTTGTACTTTGCTTTTTTTTTCTTGCTCCTCGTATTCTTCTCCCCTGTTTCTTCGCCTCGGGTTTTTCTCATCTCTTACTCCACGTAGTGCCACACTTTGGATCCTCCTCTGATTTTCACCCCTTGTGTTCTCCTCGTTTTTGTATTTTGCTTTTTTTTTCTTGCTCTTCGTATTCTTCTCCCCTGTTTCTTCGCCTCGGGTTTTTCACACTTCTCTTACTCCACGGAGTGCCACACTTTTGATCCTCCTCTGATTTTCGCCCCTTGTGTTCTCCTCGTTTTTGTATTTTGCTTTTTTTTTCTTGCTCCTCGTATTCTTCTCCCCTGTTTCTTTGGCTCAGTTTTTCACACGTCTCTTACTCCACGTAGTGCCACACTTTTGATCCTCCTCTGATTTTCGCCCCTTGTGTTCTCCTCGTTTTTGTATTTTGCTTTTTTTTCTTGCTCCTCGTATTCTTCTCCCCTGTTTCTTCGCCTCGGGTTTTTCACACTTCTCTTGCTCCTCGTAGTGGCATACCGTTGATCCTCCTCTGATTTTCGCCACTTGTGTTCTCCTCGTTTTTGTATTTTGCATTTTTTTTCTTGCTCCTCGTATTCTTCTCCTCTGTTTCTTCACCTCGGGTTTTTCCTTCTTCTCTTGCTCCTCGTAGTGGCATACTGTTGATCCTCCTCTGATTTTCGCCCCTTGTGTTCTCCTCGTTTTTGTATTTTGCTTTTTTTTTCTTGGTCCTCCTATTCTTCTCCCCTGTTTTTCACATCAGCTTTTTCACACTTCTCTTACTCCTCGTAGTGGCATACTGTTGATCCTTCTCTGATTTTCGCCCCTTGTTTTCTCCTCGTTTTTGTATTTTGCTTTTTTTTTCTTGCTCCTCGTATTCTTCTCCCCTGTTACTTCGCCTCGGGTTTTTCACACTTTTCTTACTCCACCTAGTGCCACACTTTTGATCCTCCTCTGATTTTCGCCCCTTGTGTTCTCCTCGTTTTTGTATTTTGCTTTTTTTTTCTTGCTCCTCGTATTCTTCTCCCCTGTTTCTTTGGCTCGGTTTTTCACACGTCTCTTACTCCACGTAGTGCCACACTTTTGATCCTCCTCTGATTTTCGCCCCTTGTGTTCTCCTCGTTTTTGTATTTTGCTTTTTTTTCTTGCTCCTCGTATTCTTCTCCCCTGTTTCTTCGCCTCGGGTTTTTCACACTTCTCTTGCTCCTCGTAGTGGCATACCGTTGATCCTCCTCTGATTTTCGCCACTTGTGTTCTCCTCGTTTTTGTATTTTGCTTTTTTTTTCTTGCTCCTCGTATTCTTCTCCCCTGTTTCTTCACATCAGCTTTTTCACACTTCTCTTACTCCACCTAGTGCCACAATTTTGATCCTTCTCTGATTTTCGCCCCTTGTGTTCTCCTCGTTTTTGTATTTTGCTTTTTTTTCTTGCTCCTCGTATTCTTCTCCCCTGTTTCTTTGCCTCGGGTTTTTCACACTTCTCTTACTCCACGTAGTGGCATACTGTTGATCCTCCTCTGATTTTCGCCCCTTGTGTTCTCCTCGTTTTTGTATTTTGCTTTTTTTTCTTGCTCCTCGTATTCTTCTCCCCTGTTTCTTCGCCTCGGGTTTTCACACTTCTCTTGCTCCTCGTAGTGACATACTGTTGATCCTCCTCTGATTTTCGCCCCTTTTGTTCTCCTCGTTTTTGTATTTTGCTTTTTTTTTCTTGCTCCTTGTATTCTTCTCCCCTGTTTCTTCGCCTCGGGTTTTCACACTTCTCTTGCTCCTCGTAGTGGCATACTGTTGATCCTCCTCTGATTTTCGCCCCTTGTGTTCTCCTCGTTTTTGTATTTTGCTTTTTTTTTCTTGCTCCTCGTATTCTTCTCCCCTGTTTCTTCCCCTCGGGTTTTTCACACTTCTCTTACTCCACGTAGTGGCATACGGTTGATCCTCCTCTGATTTTCGCCCCTTGTGTTCTCCTCGTTTTTGTATTTTGCTTTTTTTTTCTTGCTCCTCGTATTTTTCTCCCCTGTTTCTTCGCCTCGGGTTTTTCACACTTCTCTTACTCCACGTAGTTCCACACTTTTGATCCTCCTCTGATTTTCGCCCCTTGTGTTCTCCTCGTTTTTGTATTTTGCTTTTTTTTTCTTGCTGCTCGTATTCTTCTCCCCTGTTTCTTCGCCTCGGGTTTTTCACACTTCTCTTACTCCACGTAGTGCCACCCTTTTGATCCTCCTCTGATTTTCGCCCCTTGTGTTCTCCTCGTTTTTGTATTTTGCTTTTTTTTCTTGCTCCTCGTATTCTTCTCCCCTGTTTCTTCGCCTCGGGTTTTTCACACTTCTCTTACTCCACGTATTGCCACACTTTTGATCCTCCTCTGATTTTCGCCCCTTGTGTTCTCCTCGTTTTTGTATTTTGCTTTTTTTTTCTTGCTCCTCGTATTCTTCTCCCCTGTTTCTTCGCCTCGGATTTTTCACACTTCTCTTACTCCACGTAGTGCCACACTTTTGATCCTCCTCTGATTTTCGCCCCTTGTGTTCTCCTCGTTTTTGTATTTTGCTTTTTTTTCTTGCTCCTCGTAATCTTCTCCCCTGTTTCTTCGCCTCGGGTTTTTCACACTTCTCTTACTCCACGTAGGGCCACACTTTGGATCCTCCTCTGATTTTCGCCCCTTGTGTTCTCCTCGTTTTTGTATTTTGCTTTTTTTTTCTTGCTCCTCGTATTCTTCTCCCCTGTTTCTTCGCCTCGGGTTTTTCACACTTCTCTTACTCCACGTAGTGCCACACTTTTGATCCTCCTCTGATTTTCTCCCCTTGTGTTCTCCTCGTTTTTGTATTTTGCTTTTTTTTTCTTGCTCCTCGTATTCTTCTCCCCTGTTTCTTCACATCAGCTTTTTCACACTTCTGTTACTCCTCGTAGTGGCATACTGTTGATCCTCCTCTGATTTTCGCCCCTTGTGTTCTCCTCGTTTTTGTATTTTGCTTTTTTTTTCTTGCTCCTCGTATTCTTCTCCCCTGTTTCTTCGCCTCGGGTTTTTCACACTTCTCTTACTCCACCTAGTGCCACACTTCAGATCCTCCTCTGATTTTCGCCCCTTGTGTTCTCCTCGTTTTTGTATTTTGCTTTTTTTTTCTTGCTCCTCGTATTCTTCTCCCCTGTTTCTTCGCCTCGGGTTTTTCACACTTCTCTTACTCCACGTAGTGGCATACGGTTGATCCTCCTCTGATTTTCGCCCCTTGTGTTCTCCTCGTTTTTGTATTTTGCTTTTTTTTCTTGCTCCTCGTATTCTTCTCCTCTGTTTCTTCACCTCGTGTTTTTCACACTTCTCTTGCTCCTCGTAGTGGCATACTGTTGATCCTCCTCTGATTTTCGCTCCTTGTGTTCTCCTCGTTTTTGTATTTTGCTTTTTTTTCTTGCTCCTCGTATTCTTCTCCCCTGTTTCTTCACATCAGCTTTTTCACACTTCTCTTACTCCTCGTAGTGGCATACTGGTGATCCTCCTCTGATTTTCGCCCCTTGTATTCTCCTCGTTTTTGTATTTTGCTTTTTTTTTCTTGCTCCTCGTATTTTTCTCCCCTGTTTCTTCGCCTCGGGTTTTTCACACTTCTCTTACTCCACGTAGTTCCACACTTTTGATCCTCCTCTGATTTTCGCCCCTTGTGTTCTCCTCGTTTTTGTATTTTGCTTTTTTTTTCTTGCTCCTCGTATTCTTCTCCCCTGTTTCTTCGCGTTGAGTTTTTCACACTTCTCTTACTCCACGTAGTGCCACCCTTTTGATCCTCCTCGGATTTTCGCCCCTTGTGTTCTCCTCGTTTTTGTATTTTGCTTTTTTTTCTTGCTCCTCGTATTCTTCTCCCCTGTTTCTTCGCCTCGGGTTTTTCACACTTCTCTTACTCCACGTAGTGGCATACTGTTGATCCTCCTCTGATTTTCGCCCCTTGTGTTCTCCTCGTTTTTGTATTTTGCTTTTTTTTCTTGCTCCTCGTATTCTTCTCCCCTGTTTCTTCGCCTCGGGTTTTTCACACTTCTCTTACTCCACCTAGTGCCACACTTTTGATCCTCCTCTGATTTTCGCCCCTTGTGTTCTCCTCGTTTTTGTATTTTGCTTTTTTTTTCTTGCTCCTCGTATTCTTCTCCCCTGTTTCTTCCCTTCGGGTTTTTCACACTTCTCTTACTCCACGTAGTGCCACAATTTTGAACCTTCTCTGATTTTCGCCCCTTGTGTTCTCCTCGTTTTTGTATTTTGCTTTTTTTTCTTGCTCCTCGTATTCTTCTCCACTGTTTCTTCGCCTCGGGTTTTTCACACTTCTCTTACTCCACGTAGTGGCATACGGTTGATCCTCCTCTGATTTTCGCCCCTTGTGTTCTCCTCGTTTTTGTATTTTGCTTTTTTTTTCTTGCTCCTCGTATTCTTCTCCTCTGTTTCTTCACCTCGTGTTTTTCACACTTCTCTTGCTCCTCGTAGTGGCATACTGTTGATCCTCCTCTGATTTTCGCCCCTTGTGTTCTCCTCGTTTTTGTATTTTGCTTTTTTTTTCTTGCTCCTCGTATTCTTCTCCCCTGTTTCTTCACATCAGCTTTTTCACACTTCTCTTACTCCTCGTAGTGGCATACTGTTGATCCTCCTCTGATTTTTGCCCCTTGTGTTCTCCTCGTTTTTGTATTTTGCTTTTTTTTTCTTGCTCCTCGTATTCTTCTCCCCTGTTTCTTCGCCTCGGGTTTTTCACATCTCTTACTCCACGTAGTGCCACACTTTGGATCCTCCTCTGATTTTCGCCCCTTGTGTTCTCCTCGTTTTTGTATTTTGCTTTTTTTTTCTTGCTCCTCATATTCTTCTCCCCTGTTTCTTCGCCTCGGGTTTTTCAAACTTCTCTTACTCCACGTAGTGCCACACTTTTGATCCTCCTCTGATTTTCGCCCCTTGTGTTCTCCTCGTTTTTGTATTTTGCTTTTTTTTTCTTGCTCCTCGTATTCTTCTCCCCTGTTTCTTTGGCTCGGGTTTTTCATCCTTCTCTTACTCCACGTAGTGCCACACTTTTGATCCTGCTCTGATTTTCGCCCCTTGTGTTCTCCTCGTTTTTGTATTTTGCTTTTTTTTCTTGCTCCTCGTATTCTTCTCCCCTGTTTCTTCGCCTCGGGTTTTTCACACTTCTCTTGCTCCTCGTAGTGCCACACTTTTGATCCTCCTCTGATTTTCGCCCCTTGTGTTCTCCTCGTTTTTGTATTTTGCTTTTTTTTCTTGCTCCTCGTATTCTTCTCCTCTGTTTCTTCACCTCGGGTTTTTCCTTCTTCTCTTGCTCATCGTAGTGGCATACTGTTGATCCTCCTCTGATTTTCGCCCCTTGTGTTCTCCTCGTTTTTGTATTTTGCTTTTTTTTTCTTGGTCCTCCTATTCTTCTCCCCTGTTTCTTTACATCAGCTTTTTCACACTTCTCTTACTCCTCGTAGTGGCATACTGTTGATCCTTCTCTGATTTTCGCCCCTTGTGTTCTCCTCGTTTTTGTATTTTGCTTTTTTTTTCTTGCTCCTCGTATTCTTCTCCCCTGTTACTTCGCCTCGGGTTTTTCACACTTTTCTTACTCCACCTAGTGCCACACGTTTGATCCTCCTCTGATTTTCGCCCCTTGTGTTCTCCTCGTTTTTGTATTTTGCTTTTTTTTTTCTTGCTCCTCGTATTCTTCTCCCCTGTTTCTTCGCCTCGGGTTTTTCACACTTGTCTTACTCCACCTAGTGGCATACTGTTGATCCTCCTCTGATTTTCGCCCCTTGCGTTCTCCTCGTTTTTGTATTTTGCTTTTTTTTTCTTGCTCCTCGTATTCTTCTCCCCTGTTTCTTCGCCTCGTGTGTTTCCCACTTCTCTTGCTCCTCGTAGTGGCATACTGTTGATCCTCCTCTGATTTTCGCCCCTTGTGTTCTCCTCGTTTTTGTATTTTGCTTTTTTTTTCTTGCTCCTCGTATTCTTCTCCCCTGTTTCTTTGCCTCGGGTTTTTCACACTTCTCTTACTCCACCTAGTGCCACACTTTTGATCCTCCTCTGATTTTCGCCACTTGTGTTCTCCTCGTTTTTGTATTTTGCTTTTTTTTTATTGCTCCTCGTATTCTTCTCCCCTGTTTCTTCGCCTCGGGTTTTTCACACTTCTCTTACTCCACGTAGTGGCATACTGTTGATCCTCCTCTGATTTTCGCCCCTTGTGTTCTCCTCATTTTTGTATTTTGCTTTTTTTTCATGCTCCTCGTATTCTTCTCCCCTGTTTCTTCGCCTCGGGTTTTTCACACTTCTCTTGCTCCTCGTAGTGGCATACTGTTGATCCTCCTCTGATTTTCGCCCCTTGTGTTCTCCTCGTTTTTGTATTTTGCTTTTTTTTTCTTGCTCCTCTTATTCTTCTCCCCTGTTTCTTCGCCTCGGGTTTTTCACACTTCTCTTACTCCACGTAGTGGCATACGGTTGATCCTCCTCTGATTTTCGCCCCTTGTGTTCTCCTCGTTTTTGTATTTTGCTTTTTCTTCTTGCTCCTCGTATTCTTCTCCCCTGTTTCTTCGCCTCGGGTTTTTCACACTTCTCTTACTCCTCGTAGTGGCATACTGTTGATCCTCCTCTGATTTTCGCCCCTTGTGTTCTCCTCGTTTTTGTATTTTGCTTTTTTTTCTTGCTCCTCGTATTCTTCTCCCCTGTTTCTTCGCCTCGGGTTTTTCACACTTCTCTTACTCCACGTAGTGCCACACTTTGGATCCTCCTCTGATTTTCGCCCCTTGTGTTCTCCTCGTTTTTGTATTTTGCTTTTTTTTTCTTGCTCCTCGTATTCTTCTCCCCTGTTTCTTCGCCTCGGGTTTTTCACACTTCTCTTACTCCACGTAGTGCCACACTTTTGATCCTCCTCTGATTTTCGCCCCTTGTGTTCTCCTCGTTTTTGTATTTTGCTTTTTTTTTCTTGCTCCTCGTATTCTTCTCCCCTGTTTCTTTGGCTCGGGTTTTTCATCCTTCTCTTACTCCACGTAGTGCCACACTTTTGATCCTCCTCTGATTTTCTCCCCTTGTGTTCTCCTCGTTTTTGTTTTTTGCTTTTTTTTCTTGCTCCTCGTATTCTTCTCCCCTGTTTCTTCGCCTCGGGTTTTTCACACTTCTCTTGCTCCTCGTAGTGGCATACCGTTGATCCTCCTCTGATTTTCGCCACTTGTGTTCTCCTCGTTTTTGTATTTTGCTTTTTTTTTCTTGCTCCTCGTATTCTTCTCCCCTGTTTCTTCACATCAGCTTTTTCACACTTCTCTTACTCCTCGTAGTGGCATACTGTTGATCCTACTCTGATTTTCGCCCCTTGTGTTCTCCTCGTTTTTGTATTTTGCTTTTTTTTTCTTGCTCCTCGTATTCTTCTCCCCTGTTTCTTCGCCTCGGGTTTTTCACACTTCTGTTGCTCCTCGTAGTGGCATACTGTTGATCCTCCTCTGATTTTCGCCCCTTGTGTTCTCCTCGTTTTTGTATTTTGCTTTTTTTTTCTTGCTCCTCGTATTCTTCTCCCCTGTTTCTTCGCCTCGAGTTTTTCACACTTCTCTTACTCCACGTAGTGCCACACTTTTGATCCTCCTCTGATTTTCGCCCCTTGTGTTCTCCTCGTTTTTGTATTTTGCTTTTTTTTTCTTGCTCCTCTTATTCTTCTCCCCTGCTTCTTCGCCTTGGGTTTTTCACACTTCTCTTACTCCACGTAGTGGCATACGGTTGATCCTCCTCTGATTTTCGCCCCTTGTGTTCTCCTCGTTTTTGTATTTTGCTTTTTTTTCTTGCTCCTCGTATTCTTCTCCTCTGTTTCTTCACCTCGGGTTTTTCCTTCTTCTCTTGCTCCTCGTAGTGGCATACTGTTGATCCTCCTCTGATTTTCGCCCCTTGTGTTCTCCTCGTTTTTGTATTTTGCTTTTTTTTTCTTGGTCCTCCTATTCTTCTCCCCTGTTTCTTCACATCAGCTTTTTCACACTTCTCTTACTCCTCGTAGTGGCATACTGTTGATCCTTCTCTGATTTTCGCCCCTTGTGTTCTCCTCGTTTTTGTATTTTGCTTTTTTTTTCTTGCTCCTCGTATTCTTCTCCCCTGTTTCTTCGCCTCGGGTTTTTCACACTTCTCTTACTCCACCTAGTGGCATACTGTTGATCCTCCTCTGATTTTCGCCCCTTGTGTTCTCCTCGTTTTTGTATTTTGCTTTTTTTTTCTTGCTCCTCGTATTCTTCTCCCCTGTTTCTTCGCCTCGGGTTTTTCACACTTCTCTTACTCCACGTAGTTCCACACTTTTGATCCTCCTCTGATTTTCGCCCCTTGTGTTCTCCTCGTTTTTGTATTTTGCTTTTTTTTTCTTGCTCCTCGTATTCTTCTCCCCTGTTTCTTCGCGTTGAGTTTTTCACACATCTCTTACTCCACGTAGTGCCACCCTTTTGATCCTCCTCGGATTTTCGCCCCTTGTGTTCTCCTCGTTTTTGTATTTTGCTTTTTTTTCTTGCTCCTCGTATTCTTCTCCCCTGTTTCTTCGCCTCGGGTTTTTCACACTTCTCTTACTCCACGTAGTGGCATACTGTTGATCCTCCTCTGATTTTCGCCCCTTGTGTTCTCCTCGTTTTTGTATTTTGCTTTTTTTTCTTGCTCCTCGTATTCTTCTCCCCTGTTTCTTCGCCTCGGGTTTTTCACACTTCTCTTACTCCACCTAGTGCCACACTTTTGATCCTCCTCTGATTTTCGCCCCTTGTGTTCTCCTCGTTTTTGTATTTTGCTTTTTTTTTTCTTGCTCCTATTATTCTTCTCCCCTGTTTCTTCCCTTCGGGTTTTTCACACTTCTCTTACTCCACGTAGTGCCACAATTTTGATCCTTCTCTGATTTTCGCCCCTTGTGTTCTCCTCGTTTTTGTATTTTGCTTTTTTTTTCTTGCTCCTCGTATTCTTCTCCCCTGTTTCTTCGCCTCGGGTTTTTCACACTTCTCTTACTCCACGTAGTTCCACACTTTTGATCCTCCTCTGATTTTCGCCCCTTGTGTTCTCCTCGTTTTTGTATTTTGCTTTTTTTTTCTTGCTCCTCGTATTCTTCTCCCCTGTTTCTTCGCGTTGAGTTTTTCACACTTCTCTTACTCCACGTAGTGCCACCCTTTTGATCCTCCTCGGATTTTCGCCCCTTGTGTTCTCCTCGTTTTTGTATTTTGCTTTTTTTTCTTGCTCCTCGTATTCTTCTCCCCTGTTTCTTCGCCTCGGGTTTTTCACACTTCTCTTACTCCACGTAGTGGCATACTGTTGATCCTCCTCTGATTTTCGCCCCTTGTGTTCTCCTCGTTTTTGTATTTTGCTTTTTTTTCTTGCTCCTCGTATTCTTCTCCCCTGTTTCTTCGCCTCGGGTTTTTCACACTTCTCTTACTCCACCTAGTGCCACACTTTTGATCCTCCTCTGATTTTCGCCCCTTGTGTTCTCCTCGTTTTTGTATTTTGCTTTTTTTTTCTTGCTCCTATTATTCTTCTCCCCTGTTTCTTCCCTTCGGGTTTTTCACACTTCTCTTACTCCACGTAGTGCCACAATTTTGATCCTTCTCTGATTTTCGCCCCTTGTGTTCTCCTCGTTTTTGTATTTTGCTTTTTTTTCTTGCTCCTCGTATTCTTCTCCACTGTTTCTTCGCCTCGGGTTTTTCACACTTCTCTTACTCCACGTAGTGGCATACGGTTGATCCTCCTCTGATTTTCGCCCCTTGTGTTCTCCTCGTTTTTGTATTTTGCTTTTTTTTTCTTGCTCCTCGTATTCTTCTCCTCTGTTTCTTCACCTCGTGTTTTTCACACTTCTCTTGCTCCTCGTAGTGGCATACTGTTGATCCTCCTCTGATTTTCGCCCCTTGTGTTCTCCTCGTTTTTGTATTTTGCTTTTTTTTTCTTGCTCCTCGTATTCTTCTCCCCTGTTTCTTCACATCAGCTTTTTCACACTTCTCTTACTCCTCGTAGTGGCATACTGTTGATCCTCCTCTGATTTTTGCCCCTTGTGTTCTCCTCGTTTTTGTATTTTGCTTTTTTTTTCTTGCTCCTCGTATTCTTCTCCCCTGTTTCTTCGCCTCGGGTTTTTCACATCTCTTACTCCACGTAGTGCCACACTTTGGATCCTCCTCTGATTTTCGGCCCTTGTGTTCTCCTCGTTTTTGTATTTTGCTTTTTTTTTCTTGCTCCTCATATTCTTCTCCCCTGTTTCTTCGCCTCGGGGTTTTCACACTTCTCTTACTCCACGTAGTGCCACACTTTTGATCCTCCTCTGATTTTCGCCCCTTGTGTTCTCCTCGTTTTTGTATTTTGCTTTTTTTTTCTTGCTCCTCGTATTCTTCTCCCCTGTTTCTTTGGCTCGGGTTTTTCATCCTTCTCTTACTCCACGTAGTGCCACACTTTTGATCCTCCTCTGATTTTCGCCCCTTGTGTTCTCCTCGTTTTTGTATTTTGCTTTTTTTTCTTGCTCCTCGTATTCTTCTCCCCTGTTTCTTCGCCTCGGGTTTTTCACACTTCTCTTGCTCCTCGTAGTGCCACACTTTTGATCCTCCTCTGATTTTCGCCCCTTGTGTTCTCCTCGTTTTTGTATTTTGCTTTTTTTTCTTGCTCCTCGTATTCTTCTCCTCTGTTTCTTCACCTCGGGTTTTTCCTTCTTCTCTTGCTCATCGTAGTGGCATACTGTTGATCCTCCTCTGATTTTCGCCCCTTGTGTTCTCCTCGTTTTTGTATTTTGCTTTTTTTTTCTTGGTCCTCCTATTGTTCTCCCCTGTTTCTTCACATCAGCTTTTTCACACTTCTCTTACTCCTCGTAGTGGCATACTGTTGATCCTTCTCTGATTTTCGCCCCTTGTGTTCTCCTCGTTTTTGTATTTTGCTTTTTTTTTCTTGCTCCTCGTATTCTTCTCCCCTGTTACTTCGCCTCGGGTTTTTCACACTTTTCTTACTCCACCTAGTGCCACACGTTTGATCCTCCTCTGATTTTCGCCCCTTGTGTTCTCCTCGTTTTTGTATTTTGCTTTTTTTTTCTTGCTCCTCGTATTCTTCTCCCCTGTTTCTTCGCCTCGGGTTTTTCACACTTGTCTTACTCCACCTAGTGGCATACTGTTGATCCTCCTCTGATTTTCGCCCCTTGCGTTCTCCTCGTTTTTGTATTTTGCTTTTTTTTTCTTGCTCCTCGTATTCTTCTCCCCTGTTTCTTCGCCTCGTGTGTTTCCCACTTCTCTTGCTCCTCGTAGTGGCATACTGTTGATCCTCCTCTGATTTTCGCCCCTTGTGTTCTCCTCGTTTTTGTATTTTGCTTTTTTTTTCTTGCTCCTCGTATTCTTCTCCCCTGTTTCTTTGCCTCGGGTTTTTCACACTTCTCTTACTCCACCTAGTGCCACACTTTTGATCCTCCTCTGATTTTCGCCACTTGTGTTCTCCTCGTTTTTGTATTTTGCTTTTTTTTTATTGCTCCTCGTATTCTTCTCCCCTGTTTCTTCGCCTCGGGTTTTTCACACTTCTCTTACTCCACGTAGTGGCATACTGTTGATCCTCCTCTGATTTTCGCCCCTTGTGTTCTCCTCATTTTTGTATTTTGCTTTTTTTTCATGCTCCTCGTATTCTTCTCCCCTGTTTCTTCGCCTCGGGTTTTTCACACTTCTCTTGCTCCTCGTAGTGGCATACTGTTGATCCTCCTCTGATTTTCGCCCCTTGTGTTCTCCTCGTTTTTGTATTTTGCTTTTTTTTTCTTGCTCCTCTTATTCTTCTCCCCTGTTTCTTCGCCTCGGGTTTTTCACACTTCTCTTACTCCACGTAGTGGCATACGGTTGATCCTCCTCTGATTTTCGCCCCTTGTGTTCTCCTCGTTTTTGTATTTTGCTTTTTCTTCTTGCTCCTCGTATTCTTCTCCCCTGTTTCTTCGCCTCGGGTTTTTCACACTTCTCTTACTCCTCGTAGTGGCATACTGTTGATCCTCCTCTGATTTTCGTCCCTTGTGTTCTCCTCGTTTTTGTATTTTGCTTTTTTTTCTTGCTCCTCGTATTCTTCTCCCCTGTTTCTTCGCCTCGGGTTTTTCACACTTCTCTTACTCCACGTAGTGCCACACTTTGGATCCTCCTCTGATTTTCGCCCCTTGTGTTCTCCTCGTTTTTGTATTTTGCTTTTTTTTTCTTGCTCCTCGTATTCTTCTCCCCTGTTTCTTCGCCTCGGGTTTTTCACACTTTTCTTACTCCACGTAGTGCCACACTTTTGATCCTCCTCTGATTTTCGCCCCTTGTGTTCTCCTCGTTTTTGTATTTTGCTTTTTTTTTCTTGCTCCTCGTATTCTTCTCCCCTGTTTCTTTGGCTCGGGTTTTTCATCCTTCTCTTACTCCACGTAGTGCCACACTTTTGATCCTCCTCTGATTTTCTCCCCTTGTGTTCTCCTCGTTTTTGTATTTTGCTTTTTTTTCTTGCTCCTCGTATTCTTCTCCCCTGTTTCTTCGCCTCGGGTTTTTCACACTTCTCTTGCTCCTCGTAGTGGCATACCGTTGATCCTCCTCTGATTTTCGCCACTTGTGTTCTCCTCGTTTTTGTATTTTGCTTTTTTTTTCTTGCTCCTCGTATTCTTCTCCCCTGTTTCTTCACATCAGCTTTTTCACACTTCTCTTACTCCTCGTAGTGGCATACTGTTGATCCTACTCTGATTTTCGCCCCTTGTGTTCTCCTCGTTTTTGTATTTTGCTTTTTTTTTCTTGCTCCTCGTATTCTTCTCCCCTGTTTCTTCGCCTCGGGTTTTTCACACTTCTGTTGCTCCTCGTAGTGGCATACTGTTGATCCTCCTCTGATTTTCGCCACTTGTGTTCTCCTCGTTTTTGTATTTTGCTTTTTTTTTCTTGCTCCTCGTATTCTTCTCCCCTGTTTCTTCGCCTCGAGTTTTTCACACTTCTCTTACTCCACGTAGTGCCACACTTTTGATCCTCCTCTGATTTTCGCCCCTTGTGTTCTCCTCGTTTTTGTATTTTGCTTTTTTTTTCTTGCTCCTCTTATTCTTCTCCCCTGCTTCTTCGCCTTGGGTTTTTCACACTTCTCTTACTCCACGTAGTGGCATACGGTTGATCCTCCTCTGATTTTCGCCCCTTGTGTTCTCCTCGTTTTTGTATTTTGCTTTTTTTTCTTGCTCCTCGTATTCTTCTCCTCTGTTTCTTCACCTCGGGTTTTTCCTTCTTCTCTTGCTCCTCGTAGTGGCATACTGTTGATCCTCCTCTGATTTTCGCCCCTTGTGTTCTCCTCGTTTTTGTATTTTGCTTTTTTTTTCTTGGTCCTCCTATTCTTCTCCCCTGTTTCTTCACATCAGCTTTTTCACACTTCTCTTACTCCTCGTAGTGGCATACTGTTGATCCTTCTCTGATTTTCGCCCCTTGTGTTCTCCTCGTTTTTGTATTTTGCTTTTTTTTTCTTGCTCCTCGTATTCTTCTCCCCTGTTTCTTCGCCTCGGGTTTTTCACACTTCTCTTACTCCACCTAGTGGCATACTGTTGATCCTCCTCTGATTTTCGCCCCTTGTGTTCTCCTCGTTTTTGTATTTTGCTTTTTTTTTCTTGCTCCTCGTATTCTTCTCCCCTGTTTCTTCGCCTCGTGTGTTTCCCACTTCTCTTGCTCCTCGTAGTGGCATACTGTTGATCCTCCTCTGATTTTCGCCTCTTGTGTTCTCCTCGTTTTTGTATTTTGCTTTTTTTTTCTTGCTCCACGTATTCTTCTCCCCTGTTTCTTTGCCTCGGGTTTTTCACACTTCTCTTACTCCACCTAGTGCCACACTTTTGATCCTCCTCTGATTTTCGCCACTTGTGTTCTCCTCGTTTTTGTATTTTGCTTTTTTTTTATTGCTCCTCGTATTCTTCTCCCCTGTTTCTTCGCCTCGGGTTTTTCACACTTCTCTTACTCCACGTAGTGGCATACTGTTGATCCTCCTCTGATTTTCGCCCCTTGTGTTCTCCTCGTTTTTGTATTTTGCTTTTTTTTCATGCTCCTCGTATTCTTCTCCCCTGTTTCTTCACCTCGGGTTTTTCACACTTCTCTTGCTCCTCGTAGTGGCATACTGTTGATCCTCCTCTGATTTTCGCCCCTTGTGTTCTCCTCGTTTTTGTATTTTGCTTTTTTTTTCTTGCTCCTCTTATTCTTCTCCCCTGTTTCTTCGCCTCGGGTTTTTCACACTTCTCTTACTCCACGTAGTGGCATACGGTTGATCCTCCTCTGATGTTCGCCCCTTGTGTTCTCCTCGTTTTTGTATTTTGCTTTTTCTTCTTGCTCCTCGTATTCTTCTCCCCTGTTTCTTCGCCTCGGGTTTTTCACACTTCTCTTACTCCTCGTAGTGGCATACTGTTGATCCTCCTCTGATTTTCGCCACTTGTGTTCTCCTCGTTTTTGTATTTTGCTTTTTTTTCTTGCTCCTCGTATTCTTCTCCTCTGTTTCTTCACCTCGGGTTTTTCACACTTCTCTTGCTCCTCGTAGTGGCATACTGTTGATCCTCCTCTGATTTTCGCCCCTTGTGTTCTCCTCGATTTTGTATTTTGCTTTTTTTTTCTTGCTCCTCGTATTCTTCTCCCCTGTTTCTTCACATCAGCTTTTTCACACTTCTCTTACTCCTCGTAGTGGCATACTGTTGATCCTCCTCTGATTTTCGCCCCTTGTGTTCTCCTCGTTTTTGTATTTTGCTTTTTTTTTCTTGCTCCTCGTATTCTTCTCCCCTGTTTCTTCGCCTCGGTTTTTCACACTTCTCTTACTCCACGTAGTCCCACCCTTTTGATCCTCCTCTGATTTTCGCCCCTTGTGTTCTCCTCGTTTTTGTATTTTGCTTTTTTTTTCTTGCTCCTCGTATTCTTCTCCCCTGTTTCTTCGCCTCGGGTTTTTCACACTTCTCTTACTCCACCTAGTGCCACATTTTTGATCCTCCTCTGATTTTCGCCACTTGTGTTCTCCTCGTTTTTGTATTTTGCTTTTTTTTTATTGCTCCTCGTATTCTTCTCCCCTGTTTCTTCACGTCGGGTTTTTCACACTTCTCTTACTCCACGTAGTGGCATACTGTTGATCCTCCTCTGATTTTCGCCCCTTGTGTTCTCCTCGTTTTTGTATTTTGCTTTTTTTTCATGCTCCTCGTATTCTTCTCCCCTGTTTCTTCGCCTCGGGTTTTTCACACTTCTCTTGCTCCTCGTAGTGGCATACTGTTGATCCTCCTCTGATTTTCGCCCCTTGTGTTCTCCTCGTTTTTGTATTTTGCTTTTTTTTTCTTGCTCCTCTTATTCTTCTCCCCTGTTTCTTCGCCTCGGGTTTTTCACACTTCTCTTACTCCACGTAGTGGCATACGGTTGATCCTCCTCTGATTTTCGCCCCTTGTGTTCTCCTCGTTTTTGTATTTTGCTTTTTCTTCTTGCTCCTCGTATTCTTCTCCCCTGTTTCTTCGCCTCGGGTTTTTCACACTTCTCTTACTCCTCGTAGTGGCATACTGTTGATCCTCCTCTGATTTTCGCCCCTTGTGTTCTCCTCGTTTTTGTATTTTGCTTTTTTTTCTTGCTCCTCGTATTCTTCTCCCCTGTTTCTTCGCCTCGGGTTTTTCACACTTCTCTTACTCCACGTAGTGCCACACTTTGGATCCTCCTCTGATTTTCGCCCCTTGTGTTCTCCTCGTTTTTGTATTTTGCTTTTTTTTTCTTGCTCCTCGTATTCTTCTCCCCTGTTTCTTCGTCTCGGGTTTTTCACACTTCTCTTACTCCACGTAGTGCCACACTTTTGATCCTCCTCTGATTTTCTCCCCTTGTGTTTTCCTCGTTTTTGTATTTTGCTTTTTTTTTCTTGCTCCTCGTATTCTTCTCCCCTGTTTCTTCACATCAGCTTTTTCACACTTCTGTTACTCCTCGTAGTGGCATACTGTTGATCCTCCTCTGATTTTCGCCCCTTGTGTTCTCCTCGTTTTTGTATTTTGCTTTTTTTTTCTTGCTCCTCGTATTCTTCTCCCCTGTTTCTTCGCCTCGGGTTTTTCACACTTCTCTTACTCCACCTAGTGCCACAATTCAGATCCTCCTCTGATTTTCGCCCCTTGTGTTCTCCTCGTTTTTGTATTTTGCTTTTTTTTTCTTGCTCCTCTTATTCTTCTCCCCTGTTTCTTCGCCTCGGGTTTTTCACACTTCTCTTACTCCACGTAGTGGCATACGGTTGATCCTCCTCTGATTTTCGCCCCTTGTGTTCTCCTCGTTTTTGTATTTTGCTTTTTTTTCTTGCTCCTCGTATTCTTCTCCTCTGTTTCTTCACCTCGTGTTTTTCACACTTCTCTTGCTCCTCGTAGTGGCATACTGTTGATCCTCCTCTGATTTTCGCCCCTTGTGTTCTCCTCGTTTTTGTATTTTGCTTTTTTTTTCTTGCTCCTCGTATTCTTCTCCCCTGTTTCTTCACATCAGCTTTTTCACACTTCTCTTACTCCTCGTAGTGGCATACTGGTGATCCTCCTCTGATTTTCGCCCCTTGTGTTCTCCTCGTTTTTGTATTTTGCTTTTTTTTTCTTGCTCCTCGTATTTTTCTCCCCTGTTTCTTCGCCTCGGGTTTTTCACACTTCTCTTACTCCACGTAGTGCCACACTTTTGATCCTCCACTGATTTTCGCCCCTTGTGTTCTCCTCGTTTTTGTATTTTGCTTTTTTTTTCTTGCTCCTCGTATTCTTCTCCCCTGTTTCTTCGCCTCGGGTTTTTTACACTTCTCTTAGTCCACGTAGTCCCACCCTTTTGATCCTCCTCTGATTTTCGCCCCTTGTGTTCTCCTCGTTTATGTATTTTGCTTTTTTTCTTGCTCCTCGTATTCTTCTCCCCTGTTTCTTCGCCTCGGGTTTTTCACACTTCTCTTACTCCACGTAGTGCCACACTTTTGATCCTCCTCTGATTTTCGCCCCTTGTGTTCTCGTTTTTGTATTTTGCTTTTTTTTTCTTGCTCCTCGTATTCTTCTCCCCTGTTTCTTCGCCTCGGGTTTTTCACACTTCTCTTGCTCCTCGTAGTGGCATACGGTTGATCCTCCTCTGATTTTCGCCCCTTGTGTTCTCCTCGTTTTTGTATTTTGCTTTTTTTTCATGCTCCTCGTATTCTTCTCCCCTGTTTCTTCGCCTCGGGTTTTTCACACTTCTCTTGCTCCTCGTAGTGGCATACTGTTGGTCCTCCTCTGATTTTCGCCCCTTGTGTTCTCCTCGATTTTGTATTTTGCTTTTTTTTTCTTGCTCCTCGTATTCTTCTCCCCTGTTTCTTCACTTCAGCTTTTTCACACTTCTCTTACTCCTCGTATTGGCATACTGTTGATCCTCCTCTGATTTTCGCCCCTTGTGTTCTCCTCGTTTTTGTATTTTGCTTTTTTTTTCTTGCTCCTCGTATTCTTCTCCCCTGTTTCTTCACATCAGCTTTTTCACACTTCTCTTACTCCACCTAGTGGCATACTGTTGATCCTCCTCTGATTTTCGCCCCTTGTGTTCTCCTCGTTTTTGTATTTTGCTTTTTTTTTCTTGCTCCTCGTATTCTTCTCCCCTGTTTCTTCGCCTCGGGTTTTTCACACTTCTCTTACTCCACCTAGTGCCACACTTTTGATCCTCCTCTGATTTTCGCCACTTGTGTTCTCCTCGTTTTTGTATTTTGCTTTTTTTTTATTGCTCCTCGTATTCTTCTCCCCTGTTTCTTCGCCTCGGGTTTTTCACACTTCTCTTACTCCACGTAGTGGCATACGGTTGATCCTCCTCTGATTTTCGCCCCTTGTGTTCTCCTCGTTTTTGTATTTTGCTTTTTTTTCATGCTCCTCGTATTCTTCTCCCCTGTTTCTTCGCCTCGGGTTTTTCACACTTCACTTGCTCCTCGTAGTGGCATACTGTTGATCCTCCTCTGATTTTCGCCCCTTGTGTTCTCCTCGTTTTTGTATTTTGCTTTTTTTTTCTTGCTCCTCTTATTCTTCTCCCCTGTTTCTTCGCCTCGGGTTTTTCACACTTCTCTTACTCCACGTAGTGGCATACGGTTGATCCTCCTCTGATTGTCGCCACTTGTGTTCTCCTCGTTTTTGTATTTTGCTTTTTCTTCTTGCTCCTCGTATTCTTCTCCCCTGTTTCTTCGCCTCGGGTTTTTCACACTTCTCTTACTCCTCGGAGTGGCATACTGTTGATCCTCCTCTGATTTTCGTCCCTTGTGTTCTCCTCGTTTTTGTATTTTGCTTTTTTTTCTTGCTCCTCGTATTCTTCTCCCCTGTTTCTTCGCGTCGGGTTTTTCACACTTCTCTTACTCCACGTAGTGCCACACTTTGGATCCTCCTCTGATTTTCGCCCCTTGTGTTCTCCTCGTTTTTGTATTTTGCTTTTTTTTTCTTGCTCCTCGTATTCTTCTCCCCTGTTTCTTCGCCTCGGGTTTTTCACACTTCTCTTACTCCACGTAGTGCCACACTTTTGATCCTCCTCTGATTTTCTCCCCTTGTGTTCTCCTCGTTTTTGTATTTTGCTTTTTTTTTCTTGCTCCTCGTATTCTTCTCCCCTGTTTCTTCACATCAGCTTTTTCACACTTCTCTTACTCCTCGTAGTGGCATACTGTTGATCCTCCTCTGATTTTCGCCCCTTGTGTTCTCCTCGTTTTTGTATTTTGCTTTTTTTCTTGCTCCTCGTATTCTTCTCCCCTGTTTCTTCGCCTCGGGTTTTTCACACTTCTCTTACTCCACGTAGTGCCACACTTTTGATCCTCCTCTGATTTTCGCCCCTTGTGTTCTCCTCGTTTTTGTATTTTGCTTTTTTTTTCTTGCTCCTCGTATTCTTCTCCCCTGTTTCTTCGCCTCGGGTTTTTCACACTTCTCTTACTCCACGTAGTGGCATACGGTTGATCCTCCTCTGATTTTCGCCCCTTGTGTTCTCCTCGTTTTTGTATTTTGCTTTTTTTTCTTGCTCCTCGTATTCTTCTCCTCTGTTTCTTCACCTCGTGTTTTTCACACTTCTCTTGCTCCTCGTAGTGGCATACTGTTGATCCTCCTCTGATTTTCGCCCCTTGTGTTCTCCTCGATTTTGTATTTTGCTTTTTTTTTCTTGCTCCTCGTATTCTTCTCCCCTGTTTCTTCACATCAGCTTTTTCACACTTCTCTTACTCCTCGTAGTGGCATACTGTTGATCCTCCTCTGATTTTCGCCCCTTGTGTTCTCCTCGTTTTTGTATTTTGCTTTTTTTTTCTTGCTCCTTGTATTCTTCTCCCCTGTTTCTTCGCCTCGGGTTTTTCACACTTCTCTTACTCCACGTAGTCCCACCCTTTTGATCCTCCTCTGATTTTCGCCCCTTGTGTTCTCCTCGTTTTTGTATTTTGCTTTTTTTTTCTTGCTCCTCGTATTCTTCTCCCCTGTTACTTCGCCTCGGGTTTTTCACACTTTTCTTACTCCACCTAGTGCCACACTTTTGATCCTCCTCTGATTTTCGCCCCTTGTGTTCTCCTCGTTTTTGTATTTTGCTTTTTTTTTCTTGCTCCTCGTATTCTTCTCCCCTGTTTCTTCGCCTCGGGTTTTTCACACTTCTCTTGCTCCTCGTAGTGGCATACTGTTGATCCTCCTCTGATTTTCGCCCCTTGTGTTCTCCTCGTTTTTGTATTTTGCTTTTTTTTTCTTGCTCCTCGTATTCTTCTCCCCTGTTTCTTCGCCTCGTGTGTTTCCCACTTCTCTTGCTCCTCGTAGTGGCATACTGTTGATCCTCCTCTGATTTTCGCCCCTTGTGTTCTCCTCGTTTTTGTATTTTGCTTTTTTTTTCTTGTTCCTCGTATTCTTCTCCCCTGTTTCTTCGCCTCGGGTTTTTCACACTTCTCTTACTCCACCTAGTGCCACACTTTTGATCCTCCTCTGATTTTCGCCACTTGTGTTCTCCTCGTTTTTGTATTTTGCTTTTTTTTTATTGCTCCTCGTATTCTTCTCCCCTGTTTCTTCGCCTCGGGTTTTTCACACTTCTCTTACTCCACGTAGTGGCATACTGTTGATCCTCCTCTGATTTTCGCCCCTTGTGTTCTCCTCGTTTTTGTATTTTGCTTTTTTTTCATGCTCCTCGTATTCTTCTCCCCTGTTTCTTCGCCTCGGGTTTTTCACACTTCTCTTGCTCCTCGTAGTGGCATACTGTTGATCCTCCTCTGATTTTCGCCCCTTGTGTTCTCCTCGTTTTTGTATTTTGCTTTTTTTTTCTTGCTCCTCGTATTCTTCTCCCCTGTTTCTTCGCCTCGGGTTTTTCACACTTCTCTTACTCCACGTAGTGGCATACGGTTGATCCTCCTCTGATTTTCGCCCCTTGTGTTCTCCTCGTTTTTGTATTTTGCTTTTTCTTCTTGCTCCTCGTATTCTTCTCCCCTGTTTCTTCGCCTCGGGTTTTTCACACTTCTCTTGCTCCTCGTAGTGGCATACTGTTGATCCTCCTCTGATTTTCGCCCCTTGTGTTCTCCTCGTTTTTGTATTTTGCTTTTTTTTCTTGCTTCTCGTATTCTTCTCCCCTGTTTCTTCGCCTCGGGTTTTTCACACTTCTCTTACTCCACGTAGTGCCACACTTTGGATCCTCCTCTGATTTTCGCCCCTTGTGTTCTCCTCGTTTTTGTATTTTGCTTTTTTTTTCTTGCTCCTCGTATTCTTCTCCCCTGTTTCTTCGCCTCGGGTTTTTCACACTTCTCTTACTCCACGTAGTGCCACACTTTTGATCCTCCTCTGATTTTCTCCCCTTGTGTTTTCCTCGTTTTTGTATTTTGCTTTTTTTTTCTTGCTCCTCGTATTCTTCTCCCCTGTTTCTTCACATCAGCTTTTTCACACTTCTGTTACTCCTCGTAGTGGCATACTGTTGATCCTCCTCTGATTTTCGCCCCTTGTGTTCTCCTCGTTTTTGTATTTTGCTTTTTTTTTCTTGCTCCTCGTATTCTTCTCCCCTGTTTCTTCGCCTCGGGTTTTTCACACTTCTCTTACTCCACCTAGTGCCACAATTCAGATCCTCCTCTGATTTTCGCCCCTTGTGTTCTCCTCGTTTTTGTATTTTGCTTTTTTTTTCTTGCTCCTCTTATTCTTCTCCCCTGTTTCTTCGCCTCGGGTTTTTCACACTTCTCTTACTCCACGTAGTGGCATACGGTTGATCCTCCTCTGATTTTCGCCTCTTGTGTTCTCCTCGTTTTTGTATTTTGCTTTTTTTACTTGCTCCTCGTATTCTTCTCCTCTGTTTCTTCACCTCGTGTTTTTCACACTTCTCTTGCTCCTCGTAGTGGCATACTGTTGATCCTCCTCTGATTTTCGCCCCTTGTGTTCTCCTCGTTTTTGTATTTTGCTTTTTTTTTCTTGCTCCTCGTATTCTTCTCCCCTGTTTCTTCACATCAGCTTTTTCACACTTCTCTTACTCCTCGTAGTGGCATACTGGTGATCCTCCTCTGATTTTCGCCCCTTGTGTTCTCCTCGTTTTTGTATTTTGCTTTTTTTTTCTTGCTCCTCGTATTCTTCTCCCCTGTTTCTTCGCCTCGGGTTTTTCACACTTCTCTTACTCCACGTAGTGCCACACTTTTGATCCTCCACTGATTTTCGCCCCTTGTGTTCTCCTCGTTTTTGTATTTTGCTTTTTTTTTCTTGCTCCTCGTATTCTTCTCCCCTGTTTCTTCGCCTCGGGTTTTTCACACTTCTCTTACTCCACGTAGTCCCACCCTTTTGATCCTCCTCTGATTTTCGCCCCTTGTGTTCTCCTCGTTTATGTATTTTGCTTTTTTTCTTGCTCCTCGTATTCTTCTCCCCTGTTTCTTCGCCTCGGGTTTTTCACACTTCTCTTACTCCACGTAGTGCCACACTTTTGATCCTCCTCTGATTTTCGCCCCTTGTGTTCTCCTCGTTTTTGTATTTTGCTTTTTTTTTCTTGCTCCTCGTATTCTTCTCCCCTGTTTCTTCGCCTCGGGTTTTTCACACTTCTCTTACTCCACGTAGTGGCATACGGTTGATCCTCCTCTGATTTTCGCCCCTTGTGTTCTCCTCGTTTTTGTATTTTGCTTTTTTTTCTTGCTCCTCGTATTCTTCTCCTCTGTTTCTTCACCTCGTGTTTTTCACACTTCTCTTGCTCCTCGTAGTGGCATACTGTTGATCCTCCTCTGATTTTCGCCCCTTGTGTTCTCCTCGATTTTGTATTTTGCTTTTTTTTTCTTGCTCCTCGTATTCTTCTCCCCTGTTTCTTCACATAAGCTTTTTCACACTTCTCTTACTCCTCGTAGTGGCATACTGTTGATCCTCCTCTGATTTTCGCCCCTTGTGTTCTCCTCGTTTTTGTATTTTGCTTTTTTTTTCTTGCTCCTCGTATTCTTCTCCCCTGTTTCTTCGCCTCGGGTTTTTCTCATCTCTTACTCCACGTAGTGCCACACTTTGGATCCTCCTCTGATTTTCACCCCTTGTGTTCTCCTCGTTTTTGTATTTTGCTTTTTTTTTCTTGCTCTTCGTATTCTTCTCCCCTGTTTCTTCGCCTCGGGTTTTTCACACTTCTCTTACTGCACGGAGTGCCACACTTTTGATCCTCCTCTGATTTTCGCCCCTTGTGTTCTCCTCGTTTTTGTATTTTGCTTTTTTTTTCTTGCTCCTCGTATTCTTCTCCCCTGTTTCTCTGGCTCGGTTTTTCACACGTCTCTTACTCCACGTAGTGCCACACTTTTGATCCTCCTCTGATTTTCGCCCCTTGTGTTCTCCTCGTTTTTGTATTTTGCTTTTTTTTCTTGCTCCTCGTATTCTTCTCCCCTGTTTCTTCGCCTCGGGTTTTTCACACTTCTCTTGCTCCTCGTAGTGGCATACCGTTGATCCTCCTCTGATTTTCGCCACTTGTGTTCTCCTCGTTTTTGTATTTTGCTTTTTTTTTCTTGCTCCTCGTATTCTTCTCCTCTGTTTCTTCACCTCGGGTTTTTCCTTCTTCTCTTGCTCCTCGTAGTGGCATACTGTTGATCCTCCTCTGATTTTCGCCCCTTGTGTTCTCCTCGTTTTTGTATTTTGCTTTTTTTTTCTTGGTCCTCCTATTCTTCTCCCCTGTTTCTTCACATCAGCTTTTTCACACTTCTCTTAGTCCTCGTAGTGGCATACTGTTGATCCTTCTCTGATTTTCGCCCCTTGTGTTCTCCTCGTTTTTGTATTTTGCTTTTTTTTTCTTGCTCCTCGTATTCTTCTCCCCTGTTACTTCGCCTCGGGTTTTTCACACTTTTCTTACTCCACCTAGTGCCACACTTTTGATCCTCCTCTGATTTTCGCCCCTTGTGTTCTCCTCGTTTTTGTATTTTGCTTTTTTTTTCTTGCTCCTCGTATTCTTCACCCCTGTTTCTTCGCCTCGGGTTTTTCACACTTCTCTTACTCCACCTTGTGGCATACTGTTGATCCTCCTCTGATTTTCGCCCCTTGTGTTCTCCTCGTTTTTGTATTTTGCTTTTTTTTTCTTGCTCCTCGTATTCTTCTCCCCTGTTTCTTCGCCTCGTGTGTTTCCCACTTCTCTTGCTCCTCGTAGTGGCATACTGTTGATCCTCCTCTGATTTTCGCCACTTGTGTTCTCCTCGTTTTTGTATTTTGCTTTTTTTTTATTGCTCCTCGTATTCTTCTCCCCTGTTTCTTCGCCTCGGGTTTTTCACACTTCTCTTACTCCACCTAGTGCCACACTTTTGATCCTCCTCTGATTTTCGCCACTTGTGTTCTCCTCGTTTTTGTATTTTGCTTTTTTTTTCTTGCTCCTCGTATTCTTCTCCCCTGTTTCTTCGCCTCGGGTTTTTCACACTTCTCTTACTCCACGTAGTGGCATACTGTTGATCCTCCTCTGATTTTCGCCCCTAGTGTTCTCCTCATTTTTGTATTTTGCTTTTTTTTCATGCTCCTCGTATTCTTCTCCCCTGTTTCTTCGCCTCGGGTTTTTCACACTTCTCTTGCTCCTCGTAGTGGCATACTGTTGATCCTCCTCTGATTTTCGCCCCTTGTGTTCTCCTCGTTTTTGTATTTTGCTTTTTTTTTCTTGCTCCTCTTATTCTTCTCCCCTGTTTCTTCGCCTCGGGTTTTTCACACTTCTCTTACTCCACGTAGTGCCACACTTTGGATCCTCCTCTGATTTTCGCCCCTTGTGTTCTCCTCGTTTTTGTATTTTGCTTTTTTTTTCTTGCTCTTCTTATTCTTCTCCCCTGTTTCTTCGCCTCGGGTTTTTCACACTTCTCTTACTCCACGTAGTGCCACACTTTTGATCCTCCTCTGATTTTCGCCCCTTGTGTTCTCCTCGTTTTTGTATTTTGCTTTTTTTTTCTTGCTCCTCGTATTCTTCTCCCCTGTTTCTTCACATCAGCTTTTTCACACTTCTCTTACTCCTCGTAGTGGCATACTGTTGATCCTCCTCTGATTTTCGCCCCTTGTGTTCTCCTCGTTTTTGTATTTTGCTTTTTTTTTCTTGCTCCTCGTATTCTTCTCCCCTGTTTCTTCGCCTCGGGTTTTTCACATCTCTTACTCCACGTAGTGCCACACTTTGGATCCTCCTCTGATTTTCACCCCTTGTGTTCTCCTCGTTTTTGTATTTTGCTTTTTTTTTCTTGCTCTTCGTATTCTTCTCCCCTGTTTCTTCGCCTCGGGTTTTTCACACTTCTCTTACTCCACGGAGTGCCGCACTTTTGATCCTCCTCTGATTTTCGCCCCTTGTGTTCTCCTCGTTTTTGTATTTTGCTTTTTTTTTCTTGCTCCTCGTATTCTTCTCCCCTGTTTCTTTGGCTCGGGTTTTCACACGTCTCTTACTCCACGTAGTGCCACACTTTTGATCCTCCTCTGATTTTCGCCCCTTGTGTTCTCCTCGTTTTTGTATTTTGCTTTTTTTTCTTGCTCCTCGTATTCTTCTCCCCTGTTTCTTCGCCTCGGGTTTTTCACACTTCTCTTGCTCCTCGTAGTGGCATACCGTTGATCCTCCTCTGATTTTCGCCACTTGTGTTCTCCTCGTTTTTGTATTTTGCTTTTTTTTTCTTGCTCCTCGTATTCTTCTCCCCTGTTTCTTCACATCAGCTTTTTCACACTTCTCTTACTCCTCGTAGTGCCACAATTTTGATCCTTCTCTGATTTTCGCCCCTTGTGTTCTCCTCGTTTTTGTATTTTGCTTTTTTTTCTTGCTCCTCGTATTCTTCTCCACTGTTTCTTCGCCTCGGGTTTTTCACACTTCTCTTACTCCACCTAGTGCCACACTTTTGATCCTCCTCTGATTTTCGCCCCTTGTGTTCTCCTCGTTTTTGTATTTTGCTTTTTTTTTCTTGCTCCTCGTATTCTTCTCCCCTGTTTCTTCACCTCGGGTTTTTCACACTTCTCTTACTCCACGTAGTGCCACACTTTTCATCCTCCTCTGATTTTAGCCCCTTGTGTTCTCCTCGTTTTTGTATTTTGCTTTTTTTTTCTTGCTCCTCGTATTCTTCTCCCCTGTTTCTTCGCCTCGGGTTTTTCACACTTCTCTTACTCCACGTAGTGCCACACTTTTGATCCTCCTCTGATTTTCGCCCCTTGTGTTCTCCTCGTTTTTGTATTTTGCTTTTTTTTTCTTGCTCCTCGTATTCTTCTCCCCTGTTTCTTTGCCTCGGGTTTTTCACACTTCTCTTACTCCACGTAGTGGCATACTGTTGATCCTCCTCTGATTTTCGCCCCTTGTGTTCTCCTCGTTTTTGTATTTTGCTTTTTTTTCTTGCTCCTCGTATTCTTCTCCCCTGTTTCTTCGCCTCGGGTTTTCACACTTCTCTTGCTCCTCGTAGTGACATACTGTTGATCCTCCTCTGATTTTCGCCCCTTTTGTTCTCCTCGTTTTTGTATTTTGCTTTTTTTTTCTTGCTCCTTGTATTCTTCTCCCCTGTTTCTTCGCCTCGGGTTTTCACACTTCTCTTGCTCCTCGTAGTGGCATACTGTTGATCCTCCTCTGATTTTCGCCCCTTGTGTTCTCCTCGTTTTTGTATTTTGCTTTTTTTTTATTGCTCCTCGTATTCTTCTCCCCTGTTTCTTCGCCTCGGGTTTTTCACACTTCTCTTACTCCACGTAGTGGCATACGGTTGATCCTCCTCTGATTTTCGCCCCTTGTGTTCTCCTCGTTTTTGTATTTTGCTTTTTTTTTCTTGCTCCTCGTATTTTTCTCCCCTGTTTCTTCGCCTCGGGTTTTTCACACTTCTCTTACTCCACGTAGTTCCACACTTTTGATCCTCCTCTGATTTTCGCCCCTTGTGTTCTCCTCGTTTTTGTATTTTGCTTTTTTTTTCTTGCTCCTCGTATTCTTCTCCCCTGTTTCTTCGCCTCGGGTTTTTCACACTTCTCTTACTCCACGTAGTGCCACCCTTTTGATCCTCCTCTGATTTTCGCCCCTTGTGTTCTCCTCGTTTTTGTATTTTGCTTTTTTTTCTTGCTCCTCGTATTCTTCTCCCCTGTTCCTTCGCCTCGGGTTTTTCACACTTCTCTTACTCCACGTATTGCCACACTTTTGATCCTCCTCTGATTTTCGCCCCTTGTGTTCTCCTCGTTTTTGTATTTTGCTTTTTTTTTCTTGCTCCTCGTATTCTTCTCCCCTGTTTCTTCGCCTCGGATTTTTCACACTTCTCTTACTCCACGTAGTGCCACACTTTTGATCCTCCTCTGATTTTCGCCCCTTGTGTTCTCCTCGTTTTTGTATTTTGCTTTTTTTTCTTGCTCCTCGTATTCTTCTCCCCTGTTTCTTCACCTCAGGTTTTTCACACTTCTCTTACTCCACGTAGGGCCACACTTTGGATCCTCCTCTGATTTTCGCCCCTTGTGTTCTCCTCGTTTTTGTATTTTGCTTTTTTTTTCTTGCTCCTCGTATTCTTCTCCCCTGTTTCTTCGCCTCGGGTTTTTCACACTTCTCTTACTCCACGTAGTGCCACACTTTTGATCCTCCTCTGATTTTCTCCCCTTGTGTTCTCCTCGTTTTTGTATTTTGCTTTTTTTTTCTTGCTCCTCGTATTCTTCTCCCCTGTTTCTTCACATCAGCTTTTTCACACTTCTGTTACTCCTCGTAGTGGCATACTGTTGATCCTCCTCTGATTTTCGCCCCTTGTGTTCTCCTCGTTTTTGTATTTTGCTTTTTTTTTCTTGCTCCTCGTATTCTTCTCCCCTGTTTCTTCGCCTCGGGTTTTTCACACTTCTCTTACTCCACCTAGTGCCACACTTCAGATCCTCCTCTGATTTTCGCCCCTTGTGTTCTCCTCGTTTTTGTATTTTGCTTTTTTTTTCTTGCTCCTCGTATTCTTCTCCCCTGTTTCTTCGCCTCGGGTTTTTCACACTTCTCTTACTCCACGTAGTGGCATACGGTTGATCCTCCTCTGATTTTCGCCCCTTGTGTTCTCCTCGTTTTTGTATTTTGCTTTTTTTTCTTGCTCCTCGTATTCTTCTCCTCTGTTTCTTCACCTCGTGTTTTTCACACTTCTCTTGCTCCTCGTAGTGGCATACTGTTGATCCTCCTCTGATTTTCGCCCCTTGTGTTCTCCTCGTTTTTGTATTTTGCTTTTTTTTCTTGCTCCTCGTATTCTTCTCCCCTGTTTCTTCACATCAGCTTTTTCACACTTCTCTTACTCCTCGTAGTGGCATACTGGTGATCCTCCTCTGATTTTCGCCCCTTGTATTCTCCTCGTTTTTATATTTTGCTTTTTTTTTCTTGCTCCTCGTATTTTTCTCCCCTGTTTCTTCGCCTCGGGTTTTTCACACTTCTCTTACTCCACGTAGTTCCACACTTTTGATCCTCCTCTGATTTTCGCCCCTTGTGTTCTCCTCGTTTTTGTATTTTGCTTTTTTTTTCTTGCTCCTCGTATTCTTCTCCCCTGTTTCTTCGCGTCGAGTTTTTCACACTTCTCTTACTCCACGTAGTGCCACCCTTTTGATCCTCCTCGGATTTTCGCCCCTTGTGTTCTCCTCGTTTTTGTATTTTGCTTTTTTTTCTTGCTCCTCGTATTCTTCTCCCCTGTTTCTTCGCCTCGGGTTTTTCACACTTCTCTTACTCCACGTAGTGGCATACTGTTGATCCTCCTCTGATTTTCGCCCCTTGTGTTCTCCTCGTTTTTGTATTTTGCTTTTTTTTCTTGCTCCTCGTATTCTTCTCCCCTGTTTCTTCGCCTCGGGTTTTTCACACTTCTCTTACTCCACCTAGTGCCACACTTTTGATCCTCCTCTGATTTTCGCCCCTTGTGTTCTCCTCGTTTTTGTATTTTGCTTTTTTTTTCTTGCTCCTCGTATTCTTCTCCCCTGTTTCTTCCCTTCGAGTTTTTCACACTTCTCTTACTCCACGTAGTGCCACAATTTTGATCCTTCTCTGATTTTCGCCCCTTGTGTTCTCCTCGTTTTTGTATTTTGCTTTTTTTTCTTGCTCCTCGTATTCTTCTCCACTGTTTCTTCGCCTCGGGTTTTTCACACTTCTCTTACTCCACCTAGTGCCACACTTTTGATCCTCCTCTGATTTTCGCCCCTTGTGTTCTCCTCGATTTTGTATTTTGCTTTTTTTTTCTTGCTCCTCGTATTCTTCTCCCCTGTTTCTTCGCCTCGGGTTTTTCACACTTCTCTTACTCCACGTAGTGCCACACTTTTCATCCTCCTCTGATTTTCGCCCCTTGTGTTCTCCTCGTTTTTGTATTTTGCTTTTTTTTTCTTGCTCTTCGTATTCTTCTCCCCTGTTTCTTCGCCTCGGGTTTTTCACACTTCTCTTACTCCACGTAGTGCCACACTTTTGATCCTCCTCTGATTTTCGCCCCTTTTGTTCTCCTCGTTTTTGTATTTTGCTTTTTTTTTCTTGCTCCTCGTATTCTTCTCCCCTGTTTCTTCGCCTCGGGTTTTTCACACTTCTCTTACTCCACGTAGTGGCATACTGTTGATCCTCCTCTGATTTTCGCCCCTTGTGTTCTCCTCGTTTTTGTATTTTGCTTTTTTTTCTTGCTCCTCGTATTCTTCTCCCCTGTTTCTTCGCCTCGGGTTTTCACACTTCTCTTGCTCCTCGTAGTGGCATACTGTTGATCCTCCTCTGATTTTCGCCCCTTGTGTTCTCCTCGTTTTTGTATTTTGCTTTTTTTTTCTTGCTCCTCGTATTCTTCTCCCCTGTTTCTTCACATCAGCTTTTTCACACTTCTCTTACTCCACCTAGTGGCATACTGTTGATCCTCCTCTGATTTTCGCCCCTTGTGTTCTCCTCGTTTTTGTATTTTGCTTTTTTTTTCTTACTCCTCGTATTCTTCTCCCCTGTTTCTTCACATCAGCTTTTTCACACTTCTGTTACTCCTCGTAGTGGCATACTGTTGATCCTCCTCTGATTTTCGCCCCTTGTGTTCTCCTCGTTTTTGTATTTTGCTTTTTTTTTCTTGCTCCTCGTATTCTTCTCCCCTGTTTCTTCGCCTCGGGTTTTTCACACTTCTCTTACTCCACCTAGTGCCACACTTCAGATCCTCCTCTGATTTTCGCCCCTTGTGTTCTCCTCGTTTTTGTATTTTGCTTTTTTTTTCTTGCTCCTCGTATTCTTCTCCCCTGTTTCTTCGCCTCGGGTTTTTCACACTTCTCTTACTCCACGTAGTGGCATACGGTTGATCCTCCTCTGATTTTCGCCCCTTGTGTTCTCCTCGTTTTTGTATTTTGCTTTTTTTTCTTGCTCCTCGTATTCTTCTCCTCTGTTTCTTCACCTCGTGTTTTTCACACTTCTCTTGCTCCTCGTAGTGGCATACTGTTGATCCTCCTCTGATTTTCGCCCCTTGTGTTCTCCTCGTTTTTGTATTTTGCTTTTTTTTTCTTGTTCCTCGTATTCTTCTCCCCTGTTTCTTCACATCAGCTTTTTCACACTTCTCTTACTCCACCTAGTGGCATATTGTTGATCCTCCTCTGATTTTCGCCCCTTGTGTTCTCCTCGTTTTTGTATTTTGCTTTTTTTTTCTTGCTCCTCGTATTCTTCTCCCCTGTTTCTTCGCCTCGGGTTTTTCACACTTCTCTTACTCCACCTAGTGCCACACTTTTGATCCTCCTCTGATTTTCGCCACTTGTGTTCTCCTCGTTTTTGTATTTTGCTTTTTTTTTCTTGCTCCTCGTATTCTTCTCCCCTGTTTCTTCGCCTCGGGTTTTTCACACTTCTCTTACTCCACGTAGTGGCATACGGTTGATCCTCCTCTGATTTTCGCCCCTTGTGTTCTCCTCGTTTTTGTATTTTGCTTTTTTTTCATGCTCCTCGTATTCTTCTCCCCTGTTTCTTCGCCTCGGGTTTTTCACACTTCACTTGCTCCTCGTAGTGGCATACTGTTGATCCTCCTCTGATTTTCGCCCCTTGTGTTCTCCTCGTTTTTGTATTTTGCTTTTTTTTTCTTGCTCCTCTTATTCTTCTCCCCTGTTTCTTCGCCTCGGGTTTTTCACACTTCTCTTACTCCACGTAGTGGCATACGGTTGATCCTCCTCTGATTGTCGCCACTTGTGTTCTCCTCGTTTTTGTATTTTGCTTTTTCTTCTTGCTCCTCGTATTCTTCTCCCCTGTTTCTTCGCCTCGGGTTTTTCACACTTCTGTTACTCCTCGTAGTGGCATACTGTTGATCCTCCTCTGATTTTCGTCCCTTGTGTTCTCCTCGTTTTTGTATTTTGCTTTTTTTTCTTGCTCCTCGTATTCTTCTCCCCTGTTTCTTCGCGTCGGGTTTTTCACACTTCTCTTACTCCACGTAGTGCCACACTTTGGATCCTCCTCTGATTTTCGCCCCTTGTGTTCTCCTCGTTTTTGTATTTTGCTTTTTTTTTCTTGCTCCTCGTATTCTTCTCCCCTGTTTCTTCGCCTCGGGTTTTTCACACTTCTCTTACTCCACGTAGTGCCACACTTTTGATCCTCCTCTGATTTTCTCCCCTTGTGTTCTCCTCGTTTTTGTATTTTGCTTTTTTTTTCTTGCTCCTCGTATTCTTCTCCCCTGTTTCTTCACATCAGCTTTTTCACACTTCTGTTACTCCTCGTAGTGGCATACTGTTGATCCTCCTCTGATTTTCGCCCCTTGTGTTCTCCTCGTTTTTGTATTTTGCTTTTTTTCTTGCTCCTCGTATTCTTCTCCCCTGTTTCTTCGCCTCGGGTTTTTCACACTTCTCTTACTCCACGTAGTGCCACACTTTTGATCCTCCTCTGATTTTCGCCCCTTGTGTTCTCCTCGTTTTTGTATTTTGCTTTTTTTTTCTTGCTCCTCGTATTCTTCTCCCCTGTTTCTTCGCCTCGGGTTTTTCACACTTCTCTTACTCCACGTAGTGGCATACGGTTGATCCTCCTCTGATTTTCGCCCCTTGTGTTCTCCTCGTTTTTGTATTTTGCTTTTTTTTCTTGCTCCTCGTATTCTTCTCCTCTGTTTCTTCTCCTCGTGTTTTTCACACTTCTCTTGCTCCTCGTAGTGGCATACTGTTGATCCTCCTCTGATTTTCGCCCCTTGTGTTCTCCTCGATTTTGTATTTAGCTTTTTTTTTCTTACTCCTCGTATTCTTCTCCCCTGTTTCTTCACATCAGCTTTTTCACACTTCTCTTACTCCTCGTAGTGGCATACTGTTGATCCTCCTCTGATTTTCGCCCCTTGTGTTCTCCTCGTTTTTGTATTTTGCTTTTTTTTTCTTGCTCCTTGTATTCTTCTCCCCTGTTTCTTCGCCTCGGGTTTTTCACACTTCTCTTACTCCACGTAGTCCCACCCTTTTGATCCTCCTCTGATTTTCGCCCCTTGTGTTCTCCTCGTTTTTGTATTTTGCTTTTTTTTTCTTGCTCCTCGTATTCTTCTCCCCTGTTACTTCGCCTCGGGTTTTTCACACTTTTCTTACTCCACCTAGTGCCACACTTTTGATCCTCCTCTGATTTTCGCCCCTTGTGTTCTCCTCGTTTTTGTATTTTGCTTTTTTTTTCTTGCTCCTCGTATTCTTCTCCCCTGTTTCTTCGCCTCGGGTTTTTCACACTTCTCTTACTCCACGTAGTTCCACACTTTTGATCCTCCTCTGATTTTCGCCCCTTGTGTTCTCCTCGTTTTTGTATTTTGCTTTTTTTTTCTTGCTCCTCGTATTCTTCTCCCCTGTTTCTTCGCCTCGTGTGTTTCCCACTTCTCTTGCTCCTCGTAGTGGCATACTGTTGATCCTCCTCTGATTTTCGCCCCTTGTGTTCTCCTCGTTTTTGTATTTTGCTTTTTTTTTCTTGTTCCTCGTATTCTTCTCCCCTGTTTCTTCGCCTCGGGTTTTTCACACTTCTCTTACTCCACCTAGTGCCACACTTTTGATCCTCCTCTGATTTTCGCCCCTTGTGTTCTCCTCGTTTTTGTATTTTGCTTTTTTTTTCTTTCTCCTCGTATTCTTCTCCCCTGTTTCTTCGCCTCGGGTTTTTCACACTTCGCTTACTCCACGTAGTGGCATACTGTTGATCCTCCTCTGATTTTCGCCCCTTGTGTTCTCCTCGTTTTTGTATTTTGCTTTTTTTTCATGCTCCTCGTATTCTTCTCCCCTGTTTCTTCGCCTCGGGTTTTTCACACTTCTCTTGCTCCTCGTAGTGGCATACTGTTGATCCTCCTCTGATTTTCGCCCCTTGTGTTCTCCTCGTTTTTGTATTTTGCTTTTTTTTTCTTGCTCCTCGTATTCTTCTCCCCTGTTTCTTCGCCTCGGGTTTTTCACACTTCTCTTACTCCACGTAGTGGCATACGGTTGATCCTCCTCTGATTTTCGCCCCTTGTGTTCTCCTCGTTTTTGTATTTTGCTTTTTCTTCTTGCTCCTCGTATTCTTCTCCCCTGTTTCTTCGCCTCGGGTTTTTCACACTTCTCTTACTCCTCGTAGTGGCATACTGTTGATCCTCCTCTGATTTTCGCCCCTTGTGTTCTCCTCGTTTTTGTATTTTGCTTTTTTTTCTTGCTCCTCGTATTCTTCTCCCCTGTTTCTTCGCCTCGGGTTTTTCACACTTCTCTTACTCCACGTAGTGCCACACTTTGGATCCTCCTCTGATTTTCGCCCCTTGTGTTCTCCTCGTTTTTGTATTTTGCTTTTTTTTTCTTGCTCCTCGTATTCTTCTCCCCTGTTTCTTCGCCTCGGGTTTTTCACACTTCTCTTACTCCACGTAGTGCCACACTTTTGATCCTCCTCTGATTTTCTCCCCTTGTGTTTTCCTCGTTTTTGTATTTTGCTTTTTTTTTCTTGCTCCTCGTATTCTTCTCCCCTGTTTCTTCACATCAGCTTTTTCACACTTCTGTTACTCCTCGTAGTGGCATACTGTTGATCCTCCTCTGATTTTCGCCCCTTGTGTTCTCCTCGTTTTTGTATTTTGCTTTTTTTTTCTTGCTCCTCGTATTCTTCTCCCCTGTTTCTTCGCCTCGGGTTTTTCACACTTCTCTTACTCCACCTAGTGCCACAATTCAGATCCTCCTCTGATTTTCGCCCCTTGTGTTCTCCTCGTTTTTGTATTTTGCTTTTTTTTTCTTGCTCCTCTTATTCTTCTCCCCTGTTTCTTCGCCTCGGGTTTTTCACACTTCTCTTACTCCACGTAGTGGCATACGGTTGATCCTCCTCTGATTTTCGCCTCTTGTGTTCTCCTCGTTTTTGTATTTTGCTTTTTTTACTTGCTCCTCGTATTCTTCTCCTCTGTTTCTTCACCTCGTGTTTTTCACACTTCTCTTGCTCCTCGTAGTGGCATACTGTTGATCCTCCTCTGATTTTCGCCCCTTGTGTTCTCCTCGTTTTTGTATTTTGCTTTTTTTTTCTTGCTCCTCGTATTCTTCTCCCCTGTTTCTTCACATCAGCTTTTTCACACTTCTCTTACTCCTCGTAGTGGCATACTGGTGATCCTCCTCTGATTTTCGCCCCTTGTGTTCTCCTCGTTTTTGTATTTTGTTTTTTTTTTCTTGCTCCTCGTATTCTTCTCCCCTGTTTCTTCGCCTCGGGTTTTTCACACTTCTCTTACTCCACGTAGTGCCACACTTTTGATCCTCCACTGATTTTCGCCCCTTGTGTTCTCCTCGTTTTTGTATTTTGCTTTTTTTTTCTTGCTCCTCGTATTCTTCTCCCCTGTTTCTTCGCCTCGGATTTTTCACACTTCTCTTACTCCACGTAGTCCCACCCTTTTGATCCTCCTCTGATTTTCGCCCCTTGTGTTCTCCTCGTTTTTGTATTTTGCTTTTTTTCTTGCTCCTCGTATTCTTCTCCCCTGTTTCTTCGCCTCGGGTTTTTCACACTTCTCTTACTCCACGTAGTGCCACACTTTTGATCCTCCTCTGATTTTCGCCCCTTGTGTTCTCCTCGTTTTTGTATTTTGCTTTTTTTTTCTTGCTCCTCGTATTCTTCTCCCCTGTTTCTTCGCCTCGGGTTTTTCACACTTCTCTTACTCCACGTAGTGGCATACGGTTGATCCTCCTCTGATTTTCGCCCCTTGTGTTCTCCTCGTTTTTGTATTTTGCTTTTTTTTCTTGCTCCTCGTATTCTTCTCCTCTGTTTCTTCACCTCGTGTTTTTCACACTTCTCTTGCTCCTCGTAGTGGCATACTGTTGATCCTCCTCTGATTTTCGCCCCTTGTGTTCTCCTCGATTTTGTATTTTGCTTTTTTTTTCTTGCTCCTCGTATTCTTCTCCCCTGTTTCTTCACATAAGCTTTTTCACACTTCTCTTACTCCTCGTAGTGGCATACTGTTGATCCTCCTCTGATTTTCGCCCCTTGTGTTCTCCTCGTTTTTGTATTTTGCTTTTTTTTTCTTGCTCCTCGTATTCTTCTCCCCTGTTTCTTCGCCTCGGGTTTTTCTCATCTCTTACTCCACGTAGTGCCACACTTTGGATCCTCCTCTGATTTTCACCCCTTGTGTTCTCCTCGTTTTTGTATTTTGCTTTTTTTTTCTTGCTCTTCGTATTCTTCTCCCCTGTTTCTTCGCCTCGGGTTTTTCACACTTCTCTTACTCCACGGAGTGCCACACTTTTGATCCTCCTCTGATTTTCGCCCCTTGTGTTCTCCTCGTTTTTGTATTTTGCTTTTTTTTTCTTGCTCCTCGTATTCTTCTCCCCTGTTTCTTTGGCTCGGTTTTTCACACGTCTCTTACTCCACGTAGTGCCACACTTTTGATCCTCCTCTGATTTTCGCCCCTTGTGTTCTCCTCGTTTTTGTATTTTGCTTTTTTTTCTTGCTCCTCGTATTCTTCTCCCCTGTTTCTTCACCTCGGGTTTTTCACACTTCTCTTGCTCCTCGTAGTGGCATACCGTTGATCCTCCTCTGATTTTCGCCACTTGTGTTCTCCTCGTTTTTGTATTTTGCTTTTTTTTTCTTGCTCCTCGTATTCTTCTCCTCTGTTTCTTCACCTCGGGTTTTTCCTTCTTCTCTTGCTCCTCGTAGTGGCATACTGTTGATCCTCCTCTGATTTTCGCCCCTTGTGTTCTCCTCGTTTTTGTATTTTGCTTTTTTTTTCTTGGTCCTCCTATTCTTCTCCCCTGTTTCTTCACATCAGCTTTTTCACACTTCTCTTACTCCTCGTAGTGGCATACTGTTGATCCTTCTCTGATTTTCGCCCCTTGTGTTCTCCTCGTTTTTGTATTTTGCTTTTTTTTTCTTGGTCCTCCTATTCTTCTCCCCTGTTTCTTCACATCAGCTTTTTCACACTTCTCTTACTCCTCGTAGTGGCATACTGTTGATCCTTCTCTGATTTTCGCCCCTTGTGTTCTCCTCGTTTTTGTATTTTGCTTTTTTTTTCTTGCTCCTCGTATTCTTCTCCCCTGTTACTTCGCCTCGGGTTTTTCACACTTTTCTTACTCCACCTAGTGCCACACTTTTGATCCTCCTCTGATTTTCGCCCCTTGTGTTCTCCTCGTTTTTGTATTTTGCTTTTTTTTTCTTGCTCCTCGTATTCTTCACCCCTGTTTCTTCGCCTCGGGTTTTTCACACTTCTCTTACTCCACCTTGTGGCATACTGTTGATCCTCCTCTGATTTTCGCCCCTTGTGTTCTCCTCGTTTTTGTATTTTGCTTTTTTTTTCTTGCTCCTCGTATTCTTCTCCCCTGTTTCTTCGCCTCGTGTGTTTCCCACTTCTCTTGCTCCTCGTAGTGGCATACTGTTGATCCTCCTCTGATTTTCGCCACTTGTGTTCTCCTCGTTTTTGTATTTTGCTTTTTTTTTCTTGCTCCTCGTATTCTTCTCCCCTGTTTCTTCGCCTCGGGTTTTTCACACTTCTCTTACTCCACCTAGTGCCACACTTTTGATCCTCCTCTGATTTTCGCCACTTGTGTTCTCCTCGTTTTTGTATTTTGCTTTTTTTTTCTTGCTCCTCGTATTCTTCTCCCCTGTTTCTTCGCCTCGGGTTTTTCACACTTCTCTTACTCCACGTAGTGGCATACTGTTGATCCTCCTCTGATTTTCGCCCCTTGTGTTCTCCTCATTTTTGTATTTTGCTTTTTTTTCATGCTCCTCGTATTCTTCTCCCCTGTTTCTTCGCCTCGGGTTTTTCACACTTCTCTTGCTCCTCGTAGTGGCATACTGTTGATCCTCCTCTGATTTTCGCCCCTTGTGTTCTCCTCGTTTTTGTATTTTGCTTTTTTTTTCTTGCTCCTCTTATTCTTCTCCCCTGTTTCTTCGCCTCGGGTTTTTCACACTTCTCTTACTCCACGTAGTGGCATACTGTTGATCCTCCTCTGATTTTCGCCCCTTGTGTTCTCCTCGTTTTTGTATTTTGCTTTTTCTTCTTGCTCCTCGTATTCTTCTCCCCTGTTTCTTCGCCTCGGGTTTTTCACACTTCTCTTACTCCTCGTAGTGGCATACTGTTGATCCTCCTCTGATTTTCGCCCCTTGTGTTCTCCTCGTTTTTGTATTTTGCTTTTTTTTCTTGCTCCTCTTATTCTTCTCCCCTGTTTCTTCGCCTCGGGTTTTTCACACTTCTCTTACTCCACGTAGTGCCACACTTTGGATCCTCCTCTGATTTTCGCCCCTTGTGTTCTCCTCGTTTTTGTATTTTGCTTTTTTTTTCTTGCTCTTCGTATTCTTCTCCCCTGTTTCTTCGCCTCGGGTTTTTCACACTTCTCTTACTCCACGTAGGGCCACACTTTTGATCCTCCTCTGATTTTCGCCCCTTGTGTTCTCCTCGTTTTTGTATTTTGCTTTTTTTTTCTTGCTCCTCGTATTCTTCTCCCCTGTTTCTTCACATCAGCTTTTTCACACTTCTCTTACTCCTCGTAGTGGCATACTGTTGATCCTCCTCTGATTTTCGCCCCTTGTGTTCTCCTCGTTTTTGTATTTTGCTTTTTTTTTCTTGCTCCTCGTATTCTTCTCCCCTGTTTCTTCGCCTCGGGTTTTTCACATCTCTTACTCCACGTAGTGCCACACTTTGGATCCTCCTCTGATTTTCACCCCTTGTGTTCTCCTCGTTTTTGTATTTTGCTTTTTTTTTCTTGCTCTTCGTATTCTTCTCCCCTGTTTCTTCGCCTCGGGTTTTTCACACTTCTCTTACTCCTCGGAGTGCCGCACTTTTGATCCTCCTCTGATTTTCGCCCCTTGTGTTCTCCTCGTTTTTGTATTTTGCTTTTTTTTTCTTGCTCCTCGTATTCTTCTCCCCTGTTTCTTTGGCTCGGGTTTTCACACGTCTCTTACTCCACGTAGTGCCACACTTTTGATCCTCCTCTGATTTTCGCCCCTTGTGTTCTCCTCGTTTTTGTATTTTGCTTTTTTTTCTTGCTCCTTGTATTCTTCTCCCCTGTTTCTTCGCCTCGGGTTTTTCACACTTCTCTTGCTCCTCGTAGTGGCATACCGTTGATCCTCCTCTGATTTTCGCCACTTGTGTTCTCCTCGTTTTTGTATTTTGCTTTTTTTTTCTTGCTCCTCGTATTCTTCTCCCCTGTTTCTTCACATCAGCTTTTTCACACTTCTCTTACTCCACCTAGTGCCACAATTTTGATCCTTCTCTGATTTTCGCCCCTTGTGTTCTCCTCGTTTTTGTATTTTGCTTTTTTTTCTTGCTCCTCGTATTCTTCTCCACTGTTTCTTCGCCTCGGGTTTTTCACACTTCTCTTACTCCACCTAGTGCCACACTTTTGATCCTCCTCTGATTTTCGCCCCTTGTGTTCTCCTCGTTTTTGTATTTTGCTTTTTTTTTCTTGCTCCTCGTATTCTTCTCCCCTGTTTCTTCACCTCGGGTTTTTCACACTTCTCTTACTCCACGTAGTGCCACACTTTTCATCCTCCTCTGATTTTAGCCCCTTGTGTTCTCCTCGTTTTTGTATTTTGCTTTTTTTTTCTTGCTCCTCGTATTCTTCTCCCCTGTTTCTTCGCCTCGGGTTTTTCACACTTCTCTTACTCCACGTAGTGCCACACTTTTGATCCTCCTCTGATTTTCGCCCCTTGTGTTCTCCTCGTTTTTGTATTTTGCTTTTTTTTTCTTGCTCCTCGTTTTCTTCTCCCCTGTTTCTTTGCCTCGGGTTTTTCACACTTCTCTTACTCCACGTAGTGGCATACTGTTGATCCTCCTCTGATTTTCGCCCCTTGTGTTCTCCTCGTTTTTGTATTTTGCTTTTTTTTCTTGCTCCTCGTATTCTTCTCCCCTGTTTCTTCGCCTCGGGTTTTCACACTTCTCTTGCTCCTCGTAGTGACATACTGTTGATCCTCCTCTGATTTTCGCCCCTTTTGTTCTCCTCGTTTTTGTATTTTGCTTTTTTTTTCTTGCTCCTTGTATTCTTCTCCCCTGTTTCTTCGCCTCGGGTTTTCACACTTCTCTTGCTCCTCGTAGTGGCATACTGTTGATCCTCCTCTGATTTTCGCCCCTTGTGTTCTCCTCGTTTTTGTATTTTGCTTTTTTTTTATTGCTCCTCGTATTCTTCTCCCCTGTTTCTTCCCCTCGGGTTTTTCACACTTCTCTTACTCCACGTAGTGGCATACGGTTGATCCTCCTCTGATTTTCGCCCCTTGTGTTCTCCTCGTTTTTGTATTTTGCTTTTTTTTTCTTGCTCCTCGTATTTTTCTCCCCTGTTTCTTCGCCTCGGGTTTTTCACACTTCTCTTACTCCACGTAGTTCCACACTTTTGATCCTCCTCTGATTTTCGCCCCTTGTGTTCTCCTCGTTTTTGTATTTTGCTTTTTTTTTCTTGCTCCTCGTATTCTTCTCCCCTGTTTCTTCGCCTCGGGGTTTTCACACTTCTCTTACTCCACCTTGTTGCATACTGTTGATCCTCCTCTGATTTTCGCCCCTTGTGTTCTCCTCGTTTTTGTATTTTGCTTTTTTTTTCTTGCTCCTCGTATTCTTCTCCCCTGTTTCTTCGCCTCGTGTGTTTCCCACTTCTCTTGCTCCTCGTAGTGGCATACTGTTGATCCTCCTCTGATTTTCGCCACTTGTGTTCTCCTCGTTTTTGTATTTTGCTTTTTTTTTCTTGCTCCTCGTATTCTTCTCCCCTGTTTCTTCGCCTCGGGTTTTTCACACTTCTCTTACTCCACCTAGTGCCACAATTTTGATCCTCCTCTGATTTTCGCCACTTGTGTTCTCCTCGTTTTTGTATTTTGCTTTTTTTTTCTTGCTCCTCGTATTCTTCTCCCCTGTTTCTTCGCCTCGGGTTTTTCACACTTCTCTTACTCCTCGTAGTGGCATACTGTTGATCCTCCTCTGATTTTCGCCCCTTGTGTTCTCCTCATTTTTGTATTTTGCTTTTTTTTCATGCTCCTCGTATTCTTCTCCCCTGTTTCTTCGCCTCGGGTTTTTCACACTTCTCTTGCTCCTCGTAGTGGCATACTGTTGATCCTCCTCTGATTTTCGCCCCTTGTGTTCTCCTCGTTTTTGTATTTTGCTTTTTTTTTCTTGCTCCTCTTATTCTTCTCCCCTGTTTCTTCGCCTCGGGTTTTTCACACTTCTCTTACTCCACGTAGTGGCATACGGTTGATCCTCCTCTGATTTTCGCCCCTTGTGTTCTCCTCGTTTTTGTATTTTGCTTTTTCTTCTTGCTCCTCGTATTCTTCTCCCCTGTTTCTTCGCCTCGGGTTTTTCACACTTCTCTTACTCCTCGTAGTGGTATACTGTTGATCCTCCTCTGATTTTCGCCCCTTGTGTTCTCCTCGTTTTTGTATTTTGCTTTTTTTTCTTGCTCCTCGTATTCTTCTCCCCTGTTTCTTCGCCTCGGGTTTTTCACACTTCTCTTACTCCACGTAGTGCCACACTTTGGATCCTCCTCTGATTTTCGCCCCTTGTGTTCTTCTCGTTTTTGTATTTTGCTTTTTTTTTCTTGCTCTTCGTATTCTTCTCCCCTGTTTCTTCGCCTCGGGTTTTTCACACTTCTCTTACTCCACGTACTGCCACACTTTTGATCCTCCTCTGATTTTCGCCCCTTGTGTTCTCCTCGTTTTTGTATTTTGCTTTTTTTTTCTTGCTCTTCGTATTCTTCTCCCCTGTTTCTTCACATCAGCTTTTTCACACTTCTCTTACTCCTCGTAGTGCCACACTTTTGATCCTCCTCTGATTTTCGCCCCTTTTGTTCTCCTCGTTTTTGTATTTTGCTTTTTTTTTCTTGCTCCTCGTATTCTTCTCCCCTGTTTCTTTGCCTCGGGTTTTTCACACTTCTCTTACTCCACGTAGTGGCATACTGTTGATCCTCCTCTGATTTTCGCCCCTTGTGTTCTCCTCGTTTTTGTATTTTGCTTTTTTTTCTTGCTCCTCGTATTCTTCTCCCCTGTTTCTTCGCCTCGGGTTTTCACACTTCTCTTGCTCCTCGTAGTGGCATACTGTTGATCCTCCTCTGATTTTCGCCCCTTGTGTTCTCCTCGTTTTTGTATTTTGCTTTTTTTTTCTTGCTCCTCGTATTCTTCTCCCCTGTTTCTTCACATCAGCTTTTTCACACTTCTCTTACTCCACCTAGTGGCATACTGTTGATCCTCCTCTGATTTTCGCCCCTTGTGTTCTCCTCGTTTTTGTATTTTGCTTTTTTTTTCTTACTCCTCGTATTCTTCTCCCCTGTTTCTTCACATCAGCTTTTTCACACTTCTGTTACTCCTCGTAGTGGCATACTGTTGATCCTCCTCTGATTTTCGCCCCTTGTGTTCTCCTCGTTTTTGTATTTTGCTTTTTTTTTCTTGCTCCTCGTATTCTTCTCCCCTGTTTCTTCGCCTCGGGTTTTTCACACTTCTCTTACTCCACCTAGTGCCACACTTCAGATCCTCCTCTGATTTTCGCCCCTTGTGTTCTCCTCGTTTTTGTATTTTGCTTTTTTTTTCTTGCTCCTCGTATTCTTCTCCCCTGTTTCTTCGCCTCGGGTTTTTCACACTTCTCTTACTCCACGTAGTGGCATACGGTTGATCCTCCTCTGATTTTCGCCCCTTGTGTTCTCCTCGTTTTTGTATTTTGCTTTTTTTTCTTGCTCCTCGTATTCTTCTCCTCTGTTTCTTCACCTCGTGTTTTTCACACTTCTCTTGCTCCTCGTAGTGGCATACTGTTGATCCTCCTCTGATTTTCGCCCCTTGTGTTCTCCTCGTTTTTGTATTTTGCTTTTTTTTTCTTGTTCCTCGTATTCTTCTCCCCTGTTTCTTCACATCAGCTTTTTCACACTTCTCTTACTCCACCTAGTGGCATATTGTTGATCCTCCTCTGATTTTCGCCCCTTGTGTTCTCCTCGTTTTTGTATTTTGCTTTTTTTTTCTTGCTCCTCGTATTCTTCTCCCCTGTTTCTTCGCCTCGGGTTTTTCACACTTCTCTTACTCCACCTAGTGCCACACTTTTGATCCTCCTCTGATTTTCGCCACTTGTGTTCTCCTCGTTTTTGTATTTTGCTTTTTTTTTATTGCTCCTCGTATTCTTCTCCCCTGTTTCTTCGCCTCGGGTTTTTCACACTTCTCTTACTCCACGTAGTGGCATACGGTTGATCCTCCTCTGATTTTCGCCCCTTGTGTTCTCCTCGTTTTTGTATTTTGCTTTTTTTTCATGCTCCTCGTATTCTTCTCCCCTGTTTCTTCGCCTCGGGTTTTTCACACTTCACTTGCTCCTCGTAGTGGCATACTGTTGATCCTCCTCTGATTTTCGCCCCTTGTGTTCTCCTCGTTTTTGTATTTTGCTTTTTTTTTCTTGCTCCTCTTATTCTTCTCCCCTGTTTCTTCGCCTCGGGTTTTTCACACTTCTCTTACTCCACGTAGTGGCATACGGTTGATCCTCCTCTGATTGTCGCCACTTGTGTTCTCCTCGTTTTTGTATTTTGCTTTTTTTTCTTGCTCCTCGTATTCTTCTCCCCTGTTTCTTCGCCTCGGGTTTTTCACACTTCTCTTACTCCTCGTAGTGGCATACTGTTGATCCTCCTCTGATTTTCGTCCCTTGTGTTCTCCTCGTTTTTGTATTTTGCTTTTTTTTCTTGCTCCTCGTATTCTTCTCCCCTGTTTCTTCGCGTCGGGTTTTTCACACTTCTCTTACTCCACGTAGTGCCACACTTTGGATCCTCCTCTGATTTTCGCCCCTTGTGTTCTCCTCGTTTTTGTATTTTGCTTTTTTTTTCTTGCTCCTCGTATTCTTCTCCCCTGTTTCTTCGCCTCGGGTTTTTCACACTTCTCTTACTCCACGTAGTGCCACACTTTTGATCCTCCTCTGATTTTCTCCCCTTGTGTTCTCCTCGTTTTTGTATTTTGCTTTTTTTTTCTTGCTCCTCGTATTCTTCTCCCCTGTTTCTTCACATCAGCTTTTTCACACTTCTGTTACTCCTCGTAGTGGCATACTGTTGATCCTCCTCTGATTTTCGCCCCTTGTGTTCTCCTCGTTTTTGTATTTTGCTTTTTTTCTTGCTCCTCGTATTCTTCTCCCCTGTTTCTTCGCCTCGGGTTTTTCACACTTCTCTTACTCCACGTAGTGCCACACTTTTGATCCTCCTCTGATTTTCGCCCCTTGTGTTCTCCTCGTTTTTGTATTTTGCTTTTTTTTTCTTGCTCCTCGTATTCTTCTCCCCTGTTTCTTCGCCTCGGGTTTTTCACACTTCTCTTACTCCACGTAGTGGCATACGGTTGATCCTCCTCTGATTTTCGCCCCTTGTGTTCTCCTCGTTTTTGTATTTTGCTTTTTTTTCTTGCTCCTCGTATTCTTCTCCTCTGTTTCTTCACCTCGTGTTTTTCACACTTCTCTTGCTCCTCGTAGTGGCATACTGTTGATCCTCCTCTGATTTTCGCCCCTTGTGTTCTCCTCGATTTTGTATTTAGCTTTTTTTTTCTTACTCCTCGTATTCTTCTCCCCTGTTTCTTCACATCAGCTTTTTCACACTTCTCTTACTCCTCGTAGTGGCATACTGTTGATCCTCCTCTGATTTTCGCCCCTTGTGTTCTCCTCGTTTTTGTATTTTGCTTTTTTTTTCTTGCTCCTTGTATTCTTCTCCCCTGTTTCTTCGCCTCGGGTTTTTCACACTTCTCTTACTCCACGTAGTCCCACCCTTTTGATCCTCCTCTGATTTTCGCCCCTTGTGTTCTCCTCGTTTTTGTATTTTGCTTTTTTTTTCTTGCTCCTCGTATTCTTCTCCCCTGTTACTTCGCCTCGGGTTTTTCACACTTTTCTTACTCCACCTAGTGCCACACTTTTGATCCTCCTCTGATTTTCGCCCCTTGTGTTCTCCTCGTTTTTGTATTTTGCTTTTTTTTTCTTGCTCCTCGTATTCTTCTCCCCTGTTTCTTCGCCTCGGGTTTTTCACACTTCTCTTACTCCACGTAGTTCCACACTTTTGATCCTCCTCTGATTTTCGCCCCTTGTGTTCTCCTCGTTTTTGTATTTTGCTTTTTTTTTCTTGCTCCTCGTATTCTTCTCCCCTGTTTCTTCGCCTCGTGTGTTTCCCACTTCTCTTGCTCCTCGTAGTGGCATACTGTTGATCCTCCTCTGATTTTCGCCCCTTGTGTTCTCCTCGTTTTTGTATTTTGCTTTTTTTTTCTTGTTCCTCGTATTCTTCTCCCCTGTTTCTTCGCCTCGGGTTTTTCACACTTCTCTTACTCCACCTAGTGCCACACTTTTGATCCTCCTCTGATTTTCGCCACTTGTGTTCTCCTCGTTTTTGTATTTTGCTTTTTTTTTATTGCTCCTCGTATTCTTCTCCCCTGTTTCTTCGCCTCGGGTTTTTCACACTTCGCTTACTCCACGTAGTGGCATACTGTTGATCCTCCTCTGATTTTCGCCCCTTGTGTTCTCCTCGTTTTTGTATTTTGCTTTTTTTTCTTGCTCCTCGTATTCTTCTCCCCTGTTTCTTCGCCTCGGGTTTTTCACACTTCTCTTGCTCCTCGTAGTGGCATACTGTTGATCCTCCTCTGATTTTCGCCCCTTGTGTTCTCCTCGTTTTTGTATTTTGCTTTTTTTTTCTTGCTCCTCGTATTCTTCTCCCCTGTTTCTTCGCCTCGGGTTTTTCACACTTCTCTTACTCCACGTAGTGGCATACGGTTGATCCTCCTCTGATTTTCGCCCCTTGTGTTCTCCTCGTTTTTGTATTTTGCTTTTTCTTCTTGCTCCTCGTATTCTTCTCCCCTGTTTCTTCGCCTCGGGTTTTTCACACTTCTCTTACTCCTCGTAGTGGCATACTGTTGATCCTCCTCTGATTTTCGCCCCTTGTGTTCTCCTCGTTTTTGTATTTTGCTTTTTTTTCTTGCTCCTCGTATTCTTCTCCCCTGTTTCTTCGCCTCGGGTTTTTCACACTTCTCTTACTCCACGTAGTGCCACACTTTGGATCCTCCTCTGATTTTCGCCCCTTGTGTTCTCCTCGTTTTTGTATTTTGCTTTTTTTTTCTTGCTCCTCGTATTCTTCTCCCCTGTTTCTTCGCCTCGGGTTTTTCACACTTCTCTTACTCCACGTAGTGCCACACTTTTGATCCTCCTCTGATTTTCTCCCCTTGTGTTTTCCTCGTTTTTGTATTTTGCTTTTTTTTTCTTGCTCCTCGTATTCTTCTCCCCTGTTTCTTCACATCAGCTTTTTCACACTTCTGTTACTCCTCGTAGTGGCATACTGTTGATCCTCCTCTGATTTTCGCCCCTTGTGTTCTCCTCGTTTTTGTATTTTGCTTTTTTTTTCTTGCTCCTCGTATTCTTCTCCCCTGTTTCTTCGCCTCGGGTTTTTCACACTTCTCTTACTCCACCTAGTGCCACAATTCAGATCCTCCTCTGATTTTCGCCCCTTGTGTTCTCCTCGTTTTTGTATTTTGCTTTTTTTTTCTTGCTCCTCTTATTCTTCTCCCCTGTTTCTTCGCCTCGGGTTTTTCACACTTCTCTTACTCCACGTAGTGGCATACGGTTGATCCTCCTCTGATTTTCGCCTCTTGTGTTCTCCTCGTTTTTGTATTTTGCTTTTTTTACTTGCTCCTCGTATTCTTCTCCTCTGTTTCTTCACCTCGTGTTTTTCACACTTCTCTTGCTCCTCGTAGTGGCATACTGTTGATCCTCCTCTGATTTTCGCCCCTTGTGTTCTCCTCGTTTTTGTATTTTGCTTTTTTTTTCTTGCTCCTCGTATTCTTCTCCCCTGTTTCTTCACATCAGCTTTTTCACACTTCTCTTACTCCTCGTAGTGGCATACTGGTGATCCTCCTCTGATTTTCGCCCCTTGTGTTCTCCTCGTTTTTGTATTTTGCTTTTTTTTTCTTGCTCCTCGTATTCTTCTCCCCTGTTTCTTCGCCTCGGGTTTTTCACACTTCTCTTACTCCACGTAGTGCCACACTTTTGATCCTCCAGTGATTTTCGCCCCTTGTGTTCTCCTCGTTTTTGTATTTTGCTTTTTTTTTCTTGCTCCTCGTATTCTTCTCCCCTGTTTCTTCGCCTCGGGTTTTTCACACTTCTCTTACTCCACGTAGTCCCACCCTTTTGATCCTCCTCTGATTTTCGCCCCTTGTGTTCTCCTCGTTTTTGTATTTTGCTTTTTTTCTTGCTCCTCGTATTCTTCTCCCCTGTTTCTTCGCCTCGGGTTTTTCACACTTCTCTTACTCCACGTAGTGCCACACTTTTGATCCTCCTCTGATTTTCGCCCCTTGTGTTCTCCTCGTTTTTGTATTTTGCTTTTTTTTTCTTGCTCCTCGTATTCTTCTCCCCTGTTTCTTCGCCTCGGGTTTTTCACACTTCTCTTACTCCACGTAGTGGCATACGGTTGATCCTCCTCTGATTTTCGCCCCTTGTGTTCTCCTCGTTTTTGTATTTTGCTTTTTTTTCTTGCTCCTCGTATTCTTCTCCTCTGTTTCTTCACCTCGTGTTTTTCACACTTCTCTTGCTCCTCGTAGTGGCATACTGTTGATCCTCCTCTGATTTTCGCCCCTTGTGTTCTCCTCGATTTTGTATTTTGCTTTTTTTTTCTTGCTCCTCGTATTCTTCTCCCCTGTTTCTTCACATAAGCTTTTTCACACTTCTCTTACTCCACGTAGTGGCATACTGTTGATCCTCCTCTGATTTTCGCCCCTTGTGTTCTCCTCGTTTTTGTATTTTGCTTTTTTTTTCTTGCTCCTCGTATTCTTCTCCCCTGTTTCTTCGCCTCGGGTTTTTCTCATCTCTTACTCCACGTAGTGCCACACTTTGGATCCTCCTCTGATTTTCACCCCTTGTGTTCTCCTCGTTTTTGTATTTTGCTTTTTTTTTCTTGCTCTTCGTATTCTTCTCCCCTGTTTCTTCGCCTCGGGTTTTTCACACTTCTCTTACTCCACGGAGTGCCACACTTTTGATCCTCCTCTGATTTTCGCCCCTTGTGTTCTCCTCGTTTTTGTATTTTGCTTTTTTTTTCTTGCTCCTCGTATTCTTCTCCCCTGTTTCTTTGGCTCGGTTTTTCACACGTCTCTTACTCCACGTAGTGCCACACTTTTGATCCTCCTCTGATTTTCGCCCCTTGTGTTCTCCTCGTTTTTGTATTTTGCTTTTTTTTCTTGCTCCTCGTATTCTTCTCCCCTGTTTCTTCACCTCGGGTTTTTCACACTTCTCTTGCTCCTCGTAGTGGCATACCGTTGATCCTCCTCTGATTTTCGCCACTTGTGTTCTCCTCGTTTTTGTATTTTGCTTTTTTTTTCTTGCTCCTCGTATTCTTCTCCCCTGTTTCTTCACCTCGGGTTTTTCCTTCTTCTCTTGCTCCTCGTAGTGGCATACTGTTGATCCTCCTCTGATTTTCGCCCCTTGTGTTCTCCTCGTTTTTGTATTTTGCTTTTTTTTTCTTGGTCCTCCTATTCTTCTCCCCTGTTTCTTCACATCAGCTTTTTCACACTTCTCTTACTCCTCGTAGTGGCATACTGTTGATCCTTCTCTGATTTTCGCCCCTTGTGTTCTCCTCGTTTTTGTATTTTGCTTTTTTTTTCTTGGTCCTCCTATTCTTCTCCCCTGTTTCTTCACATCAGCTTTTTCACACTTCTCTTACTCCTCGTAGTGGCATACTGTTGATCCTTCTCTGATTTTCGCCCCTTGTGTTCTCCTCGTTTTTGTATTTTGCTTTTTTTTTCTTGCTCCTCGTATTCTTCTCCCCTGTTACTTCGCCTCGGGTTTTTCACACTTTTCTTACTCCACCTAGTGCCACACTTTTGATCCTCCTCTGATTTTCGCCCCTTGTGTTCTCCTCGTTTTTGTATTTTGCTTTTTTTTTCTTGCTCCTCGTATTCTTCACCCCTGTTTCTTCGCCTCGGGTTTTTCACACTTCTCTTACTCCACCTTGTGGCATACTGTTGATCCTCCTCTGATTTTCGCCCCTTGTGTTCTCCTCGTTTTTGTATTTTGCTTTTTTTTTCTTGCTCCTCGTATTCTTCTCCCCTGTTTCTTCGCCTCGTGTGTTTCCCACTTCTCTTGCTCCTCGTAGTGGCATACTGTTGATCCTCCTCTGATTTTCGCCACTTGTGTTCTCCTCGTTTTTGTATTTTGCTTTTTTTTTCTTGCTCCTCGTATTCTTCTCCCCTGTTTCTTCGCCTCGGGTTTTTCACACTTCTCTTACTCCACCTAGTGCCACACTTTTGATCCTCCTCTGATTTTCGCCACTTGTGTTCTCCTCGTTTTTGTTTTTTGCTTTTTTTTTCTTGCTCCTCGTATTCTTCTCCCCTGTTTCTTCGCCTCGGGTTTTTCACACTTCTCTTACTCCACGTAGTGGCATACTGTTGATCCTCCTCTGATTTTCGCCCCTTGTGTTCTCCTCATTTTTGTATTTTGCTTTTTTTTCATGCTCCTCGTATTCTTCTCCCCTGTTTCTTCGCCTCGGGTTTTTCACACTTCTCTTGCTCCTCGTAGTGGCATACTGTTGATCCTCCTCTGATTTTCGCCCCTTGTGTTCTCCTCGTTTTTGTATTTTGCTTTTTTTTTCTTGCTCCTCTTATTCTTCTCCCCTGTTTCTTCGCCTCGGGTTTTTCACACTTCTCTTACTCCTCGTAGTGGCATACTGTTGATCCTCCTCTGATTTTCGCCCCTTGTGTTCTCCTCGTTTTTGTATTTTGCTTTTTCTTCTTGCTCCTCGTATTCTTCTCCCCTGTTTCTTCGCCTCGGGTTTTTCACACTTCTCTTACTCCTCGTAGTGGCATACTGTTGATCCTCCTCTGATTTTCGCCCCTTGTGTTCTCCTCGTTTTTGTATTTTGCTTTTTTTTCTTGCTCCTCTTATTCTTCTCCCCTGTTTCTTCGCCTCGGGTTTTTCACACTTCTCTTACTCCACGTAGTGCCACACTTTGGATCCTCCTCTGATTTTCGCCCCTTGTGTTCTCCTCGTTTTTGTATTTTGCTTTTTTTTTCTTGCTCTTCGTATTCTTCTCCCCTGTTTCTTCGCCTCGGGTTTTTCACACTTCTCTTACTCCACGTAGGGCCACACTTTTGATCCTCCTCTGATTTTCGCCCCTTGTGTTCTCCTCGTTTTTGTATTTTGCTTTTTTTTTCTTGCTCCTCGTATTCTTCTCCCCTGTTTCTTCACATCAGCTTTTTCACACTTCTCTTACTCCTCGTAGTGGCATACTGTTGATCCTCCTCTGATTTTCGCCCCTTGTGTTCTCCTCGTTTTTGTATTTTGCTTTTTTTTTCTTGCTCCTCGTATTCTTCTCCCCTGTTTCTTCGCCTCGGGTTTTTCACATCTCTTACTCCACGTAGTGCCACACTTTGGATCCTCCTCTGATTTTCACCCCTTGTGTTCTCCTCGTTTTTGTATTTTGCTTTTTTTTTCTTGCTCTTCGTATTCTTCTCCCCTGTTTCTTCGCCTCGGGTTTTTCACACTTCTCTTACTCCACGGAGTGCCGCACTTTTGATCCTCCTCTGATTTTCGCCCCTTGTGTTCTCCTCGTTTTTGTATTTTGCTTTTTTTTTCTTGCTCCTCGTATTCTTCTCCCCTGTTTCTTTGGCTCGGGTTTTCACACGTCTCTTACTCCACGTAGTGCCACACTTTTGATCCTCCTCTGATTTTCGCCCCTTGTGTTCTCCTCGTTTTTGTATTTTGCTTTTTTTTCTTGCTCCTTGTATTCTTCTCCCCTGTTTCTTCGCCTCGGGTTTTTCACACTTCTCTTGCTCCTCGTAGTGGCATACCGTTGATCCTCCTCTGATTTTCGCCACTTGTGTTCTCCTCGTTTTTGTATTTTGCTTTTTTTTTCTTGCTCCTCGTATTCTTCTCCCCTGTTTCTTCACATCAGCTTTTTCACACTTCTCTTACTCCACCTAGTGCCACAATTTTGATCCTTCTCTGATTTTCGCCCCTTGTGTTCTCCTCGTTTTTGTATTTTGCTTTTTTTTCTTGCTCCTCGTATTCTTCTCCACTGTTTCTTCGCCTCGGGTTTTTCACACTTCTCTTACTCCACCTAGTGCCACACTTTTGATCCTCCTCTGATTTTCGCCCCTTGTGTTCTCCTCGTTTTTGTATTTTGCTTTTTTTTTCTTGCTCCTCGTATTCTTCTCCCCTGTTTCTTCACCTCGGGTTTTTCACACTTCTCTTACTCCACGTAGTGCCACACTTTTCATCCTCCTCTGATTTTAGCCCCTTGTGTTCTCCTCGTTTTTGTATTTTGCTTTTTTTTTCTTGCTCCTCGTATTCTTCTCCCCTGTTTCTTCGCCTCGGGTTTTTCACACTTCTCTTACTCCACGTAGTGCCACACTTTTGATCCTCCTCTGATTTTCGCCCCTTGTGTTCTCCTCGTTTTTGTATTTTGCTTTTTTTTTCTTGCTCCTCGTATTCTTCTCCCCTGTTTCTTTGCCTCGGGTTTTTCACACTTCTCTTACTCCACGTAGTGGCATACTGTTGATCCTCCTCTGATTTTCGCCCCTTGTGTTCTCCTCGTTTTTGTATTTTGCTTTTTTTTCTTGCTCCTCGTATTCTTCTCCCCTGTTTCTTCGCCTCGGGTTTTCACACTTCTCTTGCTCCTCGTAGTGACATACTGTTGATCCTCCTCTGATTTTCGCCCCTTTTGTTCTCCTCGTTTTTGTATTTTGCTTTTTTTTTCTTGCTCCTTGTATTCTTCTCCCCTGTTTCTTCGCCTCGGGTTTTCACACTTCTCTTGCTCCTCGTAGTGGCATACTGTTGATCCTCCTCTGATTTTCGCCCCTTGTGTTCTCCTCGTTTTTGTATTTTGCTTTTTTTTTATTGCTCCTCGTATTCTTCTCCCCTGTTTCTTCCCCTCGGGTTTTTCACACTTCTCTTACTCCACGTAGTGGCATACGGTTGATCCTCCTCTGATTTTCGCCCCTTGTGTTCTCCTCGTTTTTGTATTTTGCTTTTTTTTTCTTGCTCCTCGTATTTTTCTCCCCTGTTTCTTCGCCTCGGGTTTTTCACACTTCTCTTACTCCACGTAGTTCCACACTTTTGATCCTCCTCTGATTTTCGCCCCTTGTGGTCTCCTCGTTTTTGTATTTTGCTTTTTTTTTCTTGCTCCTCGTATTCTTCTCCCCTGTTTCTTCGCCTCGGGTTTTTCACACTTCTCTTACTCCACCTTGTGGCATACTGTTGATCCTCCTCTGATTTTCGCCCCTTGTGTTCTCCTCGTTTTTGTATTTTGCTTTTTTTTTCTTGCTCCTCGTATTCTTCTCCCCTGTTTCTTCGCCTCGTGTGTTTCCCACTTCTCTTGCTCCTCGTAGTGGCATACTGTTGATCCTCCTCTGATTTTCGCCACTTGTGTTCTCCTCGTTTTTGTATTTTGCTTTTTTTTTCTTGCTCCTCGTATTCTTCTCCCCTGTTTCTTCGCCTCGGGTTTTTCACACTTCTCTTACTCCACCTAGTGCCACAATTTTGATCCTCCTCTGATTTTCGCCACTTGTGTTCTCCTCGTTTTTGTATTTTGCTTTTTTTTTCTTGCTCCTCGTATTCTTCTCCCCTGTTTCTTCGCCTCGGGTTTTTCACACTTCTCTTACTCCACGTAGTGGCATACTGTTGATCCTCCTCTGATTTTCGCCCCTTGTGTTCTCCTCATTTTTGTATTTTGCTTTTTTTTCATGCTCCTCGTATTCTTCTCCCCTGTTTCTTCGCCTCGGGTTTTTCACACTTCTCTTGCTCCTCGTAGTGGCATACTGTTGATCCTCCTCTGATTTTCGCCCCTTGTGTTCTCCTCGTTTTTGTATTTTGCTTTTTTTTTCTTGCTCCTCTTATTCTTCTCCCCTGTTTCTTCGCCTCGGGTTTTTCACACTTCTCTTACTCCACGTAGTGGCATACGGTTGATCCTCCTCTGATTTTCGCCCCTTGTGTTCTCCTCGTTTTTGTATTTTGCTTTTTCTTCTTGCTCCTCGTATTCTTCTCCCCTGTTTCTTCGCCTCGGGTTTTTCACACTTCTCTTACTCCTCGTAGTGGTATACTGTTGATCCTCCTCTGATTTTCGCCCCTTGTGTTCTCCTCGTTTTTGTATTTTGCTTTTTTTTCTTGCTCCTCTTATTCTTCTCCCCTGTTTCTTCGCCTCGGGTTTTTCACACTTCTCTTACTCCACGTAGTGCCACACTTTGGATCCTCCTCTGATTTTCGCCCCTTGTGTTCTTCTCGTTTTTGTATTTTGCTTTTTTTTTCTTGCTCTTCGTATTCTTCTCCCCTGTTTCTTCGCCTCGGGTTTTTCACACTTCTCTTACTCCACGTACTGCCACACTTTTGATCCTCCTCTGATTTTCGCCCCTTGTGTTCTCCTCGTTTTTGTATTTTGCTTTTTTTTTCTTGCTCCTCGTATTCTTCTCCCCTGTTTCTTCACATCAGCTTTTTCACACTTCTCTTACTCCTCGTAGTGGCATACTGTTGATCCTACTCTGATTTTCGCCCCTTGTGTTCTCCTCGTTTTTGTATTTTGCTTTTTTTTTCTTGCTCCTCGTATTCTTCTCCCCTGTTTCTTCGCCTCGGGTTTTTCACATCTCTTACTCCACGTAGTGCCACACTTTGGATCCTCCTCTGATTTTCACCCCTTGTGTTCTCCTCGTTTTTGTATTTTGCTTTTTTTTTCTTGCTCTTCGTATTCTTCTCCCCTGTTTCTTCGCCTCGGGTTTTTCACACTTCTCTTACTCCACGGAGTGCCGCACTTTTGATCCTCCTCTGATTTTCGCCCCTTGTGTTCTCCTCGTTTTTGTATTTTGCTTTTTTTTTCTTGCTCCTCGTATTCTTCTCCCCTGTTTCTTTGGCTCGGGTTTTCACACGTCTCTTACTCCACGTAGTGCCACACTTTTGATCCTCCTCTGATTTTCGCCCCTTGTGTTCTCCTCGTTTTTGTATTTTGCTTTTTTTTCTTGCTCCTCGTATTCTTCTCCCCTGTTTCTTCGCCTCGGGTTTTTCACACTTCTCTTGCTCCTCGTAGTGGCATACCGTTGATCCTCCTCTGATTTTCGCCACTTGTGTTCTCCTCGTTTTTGTATTTTGCTTTTTTTTTCTTGCTCCTCGTATTCTTCTCCCCTGTTTCTTCACATCAGCTTTTTCACACTTCTCTTACTCCACCTAGTGCCACAATTTTGATCCTTCTCTGATTTTCGCCCCTTGTGTTCTCCTCGTTTTTGTATTTTGCTTTTTTTTCTTGCTCCTCGTATTCTTCTCCACTGTTTCTTCGCCTCGGGTTTTTCACACTTCTCTTACTCCACCTAGTGCCACACTTTTGATCCTCCTCTGATTTTCGCCCCTTGTGTTCTCCTCGTTTTTGTATTTTGCTTTTTTTTTCTTGCTCCTCGTATTCTTCTCCCCTGTTTCTTCACCTCGGGTTTTTCACACTTCTCTTACTCCACGTAGTGCCACACTTTTCATCCTCCTCTGATTTTAGCCCCTTGTGTTCTCCTCGTTTTTGTATTTTGCTTTTTTTTTCTTGCTCCTCGTATTCTTCTCCCCTGTTTCTTCGCCTCGGGTTTTTCACACTTCTCTTACTCCACGTAGTGCCACACTTTTGATCCTCCTCTGATTTTCGCCCCTTGTGTTCTCCTCGTTTTTATATTTTGCTTTTTTTTTCTTGCTCCTCGTATTCTTCTCCCCTGTTTCTTTGCCTCGGGTTTTTCACACTTCTCTTACTCCACGTAGTGGCATACTGTTGATCCTCCTCTGATTTTCGCCCCTTGTGTTCTCCTCGTTTTTGTATTTTGCTTTTTTTTCTTGCTCCTCGTATTCTTCTCCCCTGTTTCTTCGCCTCGGGTTTTCACACTTCTCTTGCTCCTCGTAGTGACATACTGTTGATCCTCCTCTGATTTTCGCCCCTTTTGTTCTCCTCGTTTTTGTATTTTGCTTTTTTTTTCTTGCTCCTTGTATTCTTCTCCCCTGTTTCTTCGCCTCGGGTTTTCACACTTCTCTTGCTCCTCGTAGTGGCATACTGTTGATCCTCCTCTGATTTTCGCCCCTTGTGTTCTCCTCGTTTTTGTATTTTGCTTTTTTTTTATTGCTCCTCGTTTTTTTTTCCCCTGTTTCTTCCCCTCGGGTTTTTCACACTTCTCTTACTCCACGTAGTGGCATACGGTTGATCCTCCTCTGATTTTCGCCCCTTGTGTTCTCCTCGTTTTTGTATTTTGCTTTTTTTTTCTTGCTCCTCGTATTTTTCTCCCCTGTTTCTTCGCCTCGGGTTTTTCACACTTCTCTTACTCCACGTAGTTCCACACTTTTGATCCTCCTCTGATTTTCGCCCCTTGTGTTCTCCTCGTTTTTGTATTTTGCTTTTTTTTTCTTGCTCCTCGTATTCTTCTCCCCTGTTTCTTCGCCTCGGGTTTTTCACACTTCTCTTACTCCACGTAGTGCCACACTTTTGATCCTCCTCTGATTTTCGCCCCTTGTGTTCTCCTCGTTTTTGTATTTTGCTTTTTTTTCTTGCTCCTCGTATTCTTCTCCCCTGTTTCTTCGTCTCGGGTTTTTCACACTTCTCTTACTCCACGTATTGCCACACTTTTGATCCTCCTCTGATTTTCGCCCCTTGTGTTCTCCTCGTTTTTGTATTTTGCTTTTTTTTTCTTGCTCCTCGTATTCTTCTCCCCTGTTTCTTCGCCTCGGATTTTTCACACTTCTCTTACTCCACGTAGTGCCACACTTTTGATCCTCCTCTGATTTTCGCCCCTTGTGTTCTCCTCGTTTTTGTATTTTGCTTTTTTTTCTTGCTCCTCGTATTCTTCTCCCCTGTTTCTTCGCCTCGGGTTTTTCACACTTCTCTTACTCCACGTAGGGCCACACTTTGGATCCTCCTCTGATTTTCGCCCCTTGTGTTCTCCTCGTTTTTGTATTTTGCTTTTTTTTTCTTGCTCCTCGTATTCTTCTCCCCTGTTTCTTCGCCTCGGGTTTTTCACACTTCTCTTACTCCACGTAGTGCCACACTTTGGATCCTCCTCTGATTTTCTCCCCTTGTGTTCTCCTCGTTTTTGTATTTTGCTTTTTTTTTCTTGCTCCTCGTATTCTTCTCCCCTGTTTCTTCACATCAGCTTTTTCACACTTCTGTTACTCCTCGTAGTGGCATACTGTTGATCCTCCTCTGATTTTCGCCCCTTGTGTTCTCCTCGTTTTTGTATTTTGCTTTTTTTTTCTTGCTCCTCGTATTCTTCTCCCCTGTTTCTTCGCCTCGGGTTTTTCACACTTCTCTTACTCCACCTAGTGCCACACTTCAGATCCTCCTCTGATTTTCGCCCCTTGTGTTCTCCTCGTTTTTGTATTTTGCTTTTTTTTTCTTGCTCCTCGTATTCTTCTCCCCTGTTTCTTCGCCTCGGGTTTTTCACACTTCTCTTACTCCACGTAGTGGCATACGGTTGATCCTCCTCTGATTTTCGCCCCTTGTGTTCTCCTCGTTTTTGTATTTTGCTTTTTTTTCTTGCTCCTCGTATTCTTCTCCTCTGTTTCTTCACCTCGTGTTTTTCACACTTCTCTTGCTCCTCGTAGTGGCATACTGTTGATCCTCCTCTGATTTTCGCCCCTTGTGTTCTCCTCGTTTTTGTATTTTGCTTTTTTTTCTTGCTCCTCGTATTCTTCTCCACTGTTTCTTCGCCTCGGGTTTTTCACACTTCTCTTACTCCACCTAGTGCCACACTTTTGATCCTCCTCTGATTTTCGCCCCTTGTGTTCTCCTCGTTTTTGTATTTTGCTTTTTTTTTCTTGCTCCTCGTATTCTTCTCCCCTGTTTCTTCACCTCGGGTTTTTCACACTTCTCTTACTCCACGTAGTGCCACACTTTTCATCCTCCTCTGATTTTAGCCCCTTGTGTTCTCCTCGTTTTTGTATTTTGCTTTTTTTTTCTTGCTCCTCGTATTCTTCTCCCCTGTTTCTTCGCCTCGGGTTTTTCACACTTCTCTTACTCCACGTAGTGCCACACTTTTGATCCTCCTCTGATTTTCGCCCCTTGTGTTCTCCTCGTTTTTATATTTTGCTTTTTTTTTCTTGCTCCTCGTATTCTTCTCCCCTGTTTCTTTGCCTCGGGTTTTTCACACTTCTCTTACTCCACGTAGTGGCATACTGTTGATCCTCCTCTGATTTTCGCCCCTTGTGTTCTCCTCGTTTTTGTATTTTGCTTTTTTTTCTTGCTCCTCGTATTCTTCTCCCCTGTTTCTTCGCCTCGGGTTTTCACACTTCTCTTGCTCCTCGTAGTGACATACTGTTGATCCTCCTCTGATTTTCGCCCCTTTTGTTCTCCTCGTTTTTGTATTTTGCTTTTTTTTTCTTGCTCCTTGTATTCTTCTCCCCTGTTTCTTCGCCTCGGGTTTTCACACTTCTCTTGCTCCTCGTAGTGGCATACTGTTGATCCTCCTCTGATTTTCGCCCCTTGTGTTCTCCTCGTTTTTGTATTTTGCTTTTTTTTTATTGCTCCTCGTATTCTTCTCCCCTGTTTCTTCCCCTCGGGTTTTTCACACTTCTCTTACTCCACGTAGTGGCATACGGTTGATCCTCCTCTGATTTTCGCCCCTTGTGTTCTCCTCGTTTTTGTATTTTGCTTTTTTTTTCTTGCTCCTCGTATTTTTCTCCCCTGTTTCTTCGCCTCGGGTTTTTCACACTTCTCTTACTCCACGTAGTTCCACACTTTTGATCCTCCTCTGATTTTCGCCCCTTGTGTTCTCCTCGTTTTTGTATTTTGCTTTTTTTTTCTTGCTCCTCGTATTCTTCTCCCCTGTTTCTTCGCCTCGGGTTTTTCACACTTCTCTTACTCCACGTAGTGCCACCCTTTTGATCCTCCTCTGATTTTCGCCCCTTGTGTTCTCCTCGTTTTTGTATTTTGCTTTTTTTTCTTGCTCCTCGTATTCTTCTCCCCTGTTTCTTCGTCTCGGGTTTTTCACACTTCTCTTACTCCACGTATTGCCACACTTTTGATCCTCCTCTGATTTTCGCCCCTTGTGTTCTCCTCGTTTTTGTATTTTGCTTTTTTTTTCTTGCTCCTCGTATTCTTCTCCCCTGTTTCTTCGCCTCGGATTTTTCACACTTCTCTTACTCCACGTAGTGCCACACTTTTGATCCTCCTCTGATTTTCGCCCCTTGTGTTCTCCTCGTTTTTGTATTTTGCTTTTTTTTCTTGCTCCTCGTATTCTTCTCCCCTGTTTCTTCGCCTCGGGTTTTTCACACTTCTCTTACTCCACGTAGGGCCACACTTTGGATCCTCCTCTGATTTTCGCCCCTTGTGTTCTCCTCGTTTTTGTATTTTGCTTTTTTTTTCTTGCTCCTCGTATTCTTCTCCCCTGTTTCTTCGCCTCGGGTTTTTCACACTTCTCTTACTCCACGTAGTGCCACACTTTGGATCCTCCTCTGATTTTCTCCCCTTGTGTTCTCCTCGTTTTTGTATTTTGCTTTTTTTTTCTTGCTCCTCGTATTCTTCTCCCCTGTTTCTTCACATCAGCTTTTTCACACTTCTGTTACTCCTCGTAGTGGCATACTGTTGATCCTCCTCTGATTTTCGCCCCTTGTGTTCTCCTCGTTTTTGTATTTTGCTTTTTTTTTCTTGCTCCTCGTATTCTTCTCCCCTGTTTCTTCGCCTCGGGTTTTTCACACTTCTCTTACTCCACCTAGTGCCACACTTCAGATCCTCCTCTGATTTTCGCCCCTTGTGTTCTCCTCGTTTTTGTATTTTGCTTTTTTTTTCTTGCTCCTCGTATTCTTCTCCCCTGTTTCTTCGCCTCGGGTTTTTCACACTTCTCTTACTCCACGTAGTGGCATACGGTTGATCCTCCTCTGATTTTCGCCCCTTGTGTTCTCCTCGTTTTTGTATTTTGCTTTTTTTTCTTGCTCCTCGTATTCTTCTCCTCTGTTTCTTCACCTCGTGTTTTTCACACTTCTCTTGCTCCTCGTAGTGGCATACTGTTGATCCTCCTCTGATTTTCGCCCCTTGTGTTCTCCTCGTTTTTGTATTTTGCTTTTTTTTCTTGCTCCTCGTATTCTTCTCCCCTGTTTCTTCACATCAGCTTTTTCACACTTCTCTTACTCCTCGTAGTGGCATACTGGTGATCCTCCTCTGATTTTCGCCCCTTGTATTCTCCTCGTTTTTGTATTTTGCTTTTTTTTTCTTGCTCCTCGTATTTTTCTCCCCTGTTTCTTCGCCTCGGGTTTTTCACACTTCTCTTACTCCACGTAGTTCCACACTTTTGATCCTCCTCTGATTTTCGCCCCTTGTGTTCTCCTCGTTTTTGTATTTTGCTTTTTTTTTCTTGCTCCTCGTATTCTTCTCCCCTGTTTCTTCGCGTTGAGTTTTTCACACTTCTCTTACTCCACGTAGTGCCACCCTTTTGATCCTCCTCGGATTTTCGCCCCTTGTGTTCTCCTCGTTTTTGTATTTTGCTTTTTTTTCTTGCTCCTCGTATTCTTCTCCCCTGTTTCTTCGCCTCGGGTTTTTCACACTTCTCTTACTCCACGTAGTGGCATACTGTTGATCCTCCTCTGATTTTCGCCCCTTGTGTTCTCCTCGTTTTTGTATTTTGCTTTTTTTTCTTGCTCCTCGTATTCTTCTCCCCTGTTTCTTCGCCTCGGGTTTTTCACACTTCTCTTACTCCACCTAGGGCCACACTTTTGATCCTCCTCTGATTTTCGCCCCTTGTGTTCTCCTCGTTTTTGTATTTTGCTTTTTTTTTCTTGCTCCTCGTATTCTTCTCCCCTGTTTCTTCCCTTCGAGTTTTTCACACTTCTCTTACTCCACGTAGTGCCACAATTTTGATCCTTCTCTGATTTTCGCCCCTTGTGTTCTCCTCGTTTTTGTATTTTGCTTTTTTTTCTTGCTCCTCGTATTCTTCTCCCCTGTTTCTTCGCCTCGGGTTTTTCACACTTCTCTTACTCCACCTAGTGCCACACTTTTGATCCTCCTCTGATTTTCGCCCCTTGTGTTCTCCTCGATTTTGTATTTTGCTTTTTTTTTCTTGCTCCTCGTATTCTTCTCCCCTGTTTCTTCGCCTCGGGTTTTTCACACTTCTCTTACTCCACGTAGTGCCACACTTTTCATCCTCCTCTGATTTTCGCCCCTTGTGTTCTCCTCGTTTTTGTATTTTGCTTTTTTTTTCTTGCTCCTCGTATTCTTCTCCCCTGTTTCTTCGCCTCGGGTTTTTCACACTTCTCTTACTCCACGTAGTGCCACACTTTTGATCCTCCTCTGATTTTCGCCCCTTGTGTTCTCCTCGTTTTTGTATTTTGCTTTTTTTTTCTTGCTCCTCGTATTCTTCTCCCCTGTTTCTTTGCCTCGGGTTTTTCACACTTCTCTTACTCCACGTAGTGGCATACTGTTGATCCTCCTCTGATTTTCGCCCCTTGTGTTCTCCTCGTTTTTGTATTTTGCTTTTTTTTCTTGCTCCTCGTATTCTTCTCCCCTGTTTCTTCGCCTCGGGTTTTCACACTTCTCTTGCTCCTCGTAGTGGCATACTGTTGATCCTCCTCTGATTTTCGCCCCTTGTGTTCTCCTCGTTTTTGTATTTTGCTTTTTTTTTCTTGGTCCTCGTATTCTTCTCCCCTGTTTCTTCACATCAGCTTTTTCACACTTCTCTTACTCCACCTAGTGGCATACTGTTGATCCTCCTCTGATTTTCGCCCCTTGTGTTCTCCTCGTTTTTGTATTTTGCTTTTTTTTTCTTGCTCCTCGTATTCTTTTCCCCTGTTTCTTCACATCAGCTTTTTCACACTTCTCTTACTCCTCGTAGTGGAATACTGGTGATCCTCCTCTGATTTTCGCCCCTTGTGTTCTCCTCATTTTTGTATTTTGCTTTTTTTTCTTGCTCCTCGTATTCTTCTCCCCTGTTTCTTCGCCTCGGGTTTTTCACACTTCTCTTACTCCACGTAGGGCCACACTTTTGATCCTTCTCTGATTTTCGCCCCTTGTGTTCTCCTCGTTTTTGTATTTTGCTTTTTTTTCTTGCTCCTCGCATTCTTCTCCCCTGTTTCTTCGCCTCGGGTTTTTCACACTTCTCTTACTCCACGTAGCGCCACACTTTGGATCCTCCTCTGATTTTCGCCCCTTGTGTTCTCCTCGTTTTTGTATTTTGCTTTTTTTTCTTGCTCCTCGTATTCTTCTCCACTGTTTCTTCGCCTCGGGTTTTTCACACTTCTCTTACTCCACCTAGTGCCACACTTTTGATCCTCCTCTGATTTTCGCCCCTTGTGTTCTCCTCGATTTTGTATTTTGCTTTTTTTTTCTTGCTCCTCGTATTCTTCTCCCCTGTTTCTTCGCCTCGGGTTTTTCACACTTCTCTTACTCCACGTAGTGCCACACTTTTCATCCTCCTCTGATTTTCGCCCCTTGTGTTCTCCTCGTTTTTGTATTTTGCTTTTTTTTTCTTGCTCCTCGTATTCTTCTCCCCTGTTTCTTCGCCTCGGGTTTTTCACACTTCTCTTACTCCACGTAGTGCCACACTTTTGATCCTCCTCTGATTTTCGCCCCTTGTGTTCTCCTCGTTTTTGTATTTTGCTTTTTTTTTCTTGCTCCTCGTATTCTTCTCCCCTGTTTCTTTGCCTCGGGTTTTTCACACTTCTCTTACTCCACGTAGTGGCATACTGTTGATCCTCCTCTGATTTTCGCCCCTTGTGTTCTCCTCGTTTTTGTATTTTGCTTTTTTTTCTTGCTCCTCGTATTCTTCTCCCCTGTTTCTTCGCCTCGGGTTTTCACACTTCTCTTGCTCCTCGTAGTGGCATACTGTTGATCCTCCTCTGATTTTCGCCCCTTGTGTTCTCCTCGTTTTTGTATTTTGCTTTTTTTTTCTTGGTCCTCGTATTCTTCTCCCCTGTTTCTTCACATCAGCTTTTTCACACTTCTCTTACTCCACCTAGAGGCATACTGTTGATCCTCCTCTGATTTTCGCCCCTTGTGTTCTCCTCGTTTTTGTATTTTGCTTTTTTTTTCTTGCTCCTCCTATTCTTTTCCCCTGTTTCTTCACATCAGCTTTTTCACACTTCTCTTACTCCTCGTAGTGGCATACTGGTGATCCTCCTCTGATTTTCGCCCCTTGTGTTCTCCTCATTTTTGTATTTTGCTTTTTTTTTCTTGCTCCTCGTATTTTTCTCCCCTGTTTCTTCGCCTCGGGTTTTTCACACTTCTCTTACTCCACGTAGTTCCACACTTTTTATCCTCCTCTGATTTTCGCCCCTTGTGTTCTCCTCGTTTTTGTATTTTGCTTTTTTTTTTCTTGCTCCTCGTATTCTTCTCCCCTGTTTCTTCGCCTCGGGTTTTTCACACTTCTCTTACTCCACGTAGTGCCACCCTTTTGATCCTCCTCTGATTTTCGCCCCTTGTGTTCTCCTCGTTTTTGTATTTTGCTTTTTTTTCTTGCTCCTCGTATTCTTCTCCCCTGTTTCTTCGCCTCGGGTTTTTCACACTTCTCTTACTCCACGTAGTGCCACACTTTTGATCCTCCTCTGATTTTCGCCCCTTGTGTTCTCCTCGTTTTTGTTTTTTGCTTTTTTTTTCTTGCTCCTCGTATTCTTCTCCCCTGTTTCTTCGCCTCGGGTTTTTCACACTTCTCTTACTGCACGTAGTGGCATACGGTTGATCCTCCTCTGATTTTCGCCCCTTGTGTTCTCCTCGTTTTTGTATTTTGCTTTTTTTTCTTTCTCCTCGTATTCTTCTCCTCTGTTTCTTCACCTCGTGTTTTTCACACTTCTCTTGCTCCTCGTAGTGGCATACTGTTGATCCTCCTCTGATTTTCGCCCCTTGTGTTCTCCTCGTTTTTGTATTTTGCTTTTTTTTTCTTGCTCCTCGTATTCTTCTCCCCTGTTTCTTCACATCAGCTTTTTCACACTTCTCTTACTCCTCGTAGTGGCATACTGTTGATCCTCCTCTGATTTTCGCCCCTTGTGTTCTCCTCGTTTTTGTATTTTGCTTTTTTTTTCTTGCTCCTCGTATTCTTCTCCCCTGTTTCTTCGCCTCGGGTTTTTCACATCTCTTACTCCACGTAGTGCCACACTTTGGATCCTCCTCTGATTTTCACCCCTTGTGTTCTCCTCGTTTTTGTATTTTGCTTTTTTTTTCTTGCTCTTCGTATTCTTCTCCCCTGTTTCTTCGCGTCGCGTTTTTCACACTTCTCTTACTCCACGTAGTGCCACACTTTTGATCCTCCTCTGATTTTCGCCCCTTGTGTTCTCCTCGTTTTTGTATTTTGCTTTTTTTTTCTTGCTCCTCGTATTCTTCTCCCCTGTTTCTTTGGCTCGGTTTTTCACACTTCTCTTACTCCACGTAGTGCCACACTTTTGATCCTCCTCTGATTTTCGCCCCTTGTGTTCTCCTCGTTTTTGTATTTTGCTTTATTTTCTTGCTCCTCGTATTCTTCTCCCCTGTTTCTTCGCCTCGGGTTTTTCACACTTCTCTTGCTCCTCGTAGTGGCATACTGTTGATCCTCCTCTGATTTTCGCCCCTTGTGTTCTCCTCGTTTTTGTATTTTGCTTTTTTTTTCTTGCTCCTCCTATTCTTTTCCCCTGTTTCTTCACATCAGCTTTTTCACACTTCTCTTACTCCTCGTAGTGGCATACTGGTGATCCTCCTCTGATTTTCGCCCCTTGTGTTCTCCTCATTTTTGTATTTTGCTTTTTTTTTCTTGCTCCTCGTATTTTTCTCCCCTGTTTCTTCGCCTCGGGTTTTTCACACTTCTCTTACTCCACGTAGTTCCACACTTTTTATCCTCCTCTGATTTTCGCCCCTTGTGTTCTCCTCGTTTTTGTATTTTGCTTTTTTTTTTCTTGCTCCTCGTATTCTTCTCCCCTGTTTCTTCGCCTCGCGTTTTTCACACTTCTCTTACTCCACGTAGTGCCACACTTTTGATCCTCCTCTGATTTTCGCCCCTTGTGTTCTCCTCGTTTTTGTATTTTGCTTTTTTTTCTTGCTCCTCGTATTCTTCTCCCCTGTTTCTTCGCCTCGGGTTTTTCACACTTCTCTTGCTCCTCGTAGTGGCATACTGTTGATCCTCCTCTGATTTCCGCCACTCTTGTTCTCCTCGTTTTTGTATTTTGCTTTTTTTTCCTTGCTCCTCGTATTCTTCTCCCCTGTTTCTTCACATCAGCTTTTTCACACTTCTCTTACTCCTCGTAGTGGCATACTTTTGATCCTACTCTGATTTTCGCCCCTTGTGTTCTCCTCGTTTTTGTATTTTGCTTGTTTTTTCTTGCTCCTCGTATTCTTCTCCCCTGTTTCTTCACCTCGGGTTTTTCACACTTCTCTTACTCCACCTAGTGGCATACTGTTGATCCTCCTCTGATTTTCGCCCCTTGTGTTCTCCTCGTTTTTGTATTTTGCTTTTTTTTTCTTGCTCCTCGTATTCTTCTCCCCTGTTTCTTTGCCTCGGGTTTTTCACACTTCTCTTACTCCACGTAGTGGCATACTGTTGATCCTCCTCTGATTTTCGCCCCTTGTGTTCTCCTCGTTTTTGTATTTTGCTTTTTTTTCTTGCTCCTCGTATTCTTCTCCCCTGTTTCTTCGCCTCGGGTTTTCACACTTCTCTTGCTCCTCGTAGTGACATACTGTTGATCCTCCTCTGATTTTCGCCCCTTTTGTTCTCCTCGTTTTTGTTTTTTGATTTTTTTTTCTTGCTCCTTGTATTCTTCTCCCCTGTTTCTTCGCCTCGGGTTTTCACACTTCTCTTGCTCCTCGTAGTGGCATACTGTTGATCCTCCTCTGATTTTCGCCCCTTGTGTTCTCCTCGTTTTTGTATTTTGCTTTTTTTTTCTTGCTCCTCGTATTCTTCTCCCCTGTTTCTTCCCCTCGGGTTTTTCACACTTCTCTTACTCCACGTAGTGGCATACGGTTGATCCTCCTCTGATTTTCGCCCCTTGTGTTCTCCTCGTTTTTGTATTTTGCTTTTTTTTTCTTGCTCCTCGTATTTTTCTCCCCTGTTTCTTCGCCTCGGGTTTTTCACACTTCTCTTACTCCACGTAGTTCCACACTTTTGATCCTCCTCTGATTTTCGCCCCTTGTGTTCTCCTCGTTTTTGTATTTTGCTTTTTTTTTCTTGCTCCTCGTATTCTTCTCCCCTGTTTCTTCGCCTCGGGTTTTTCACACTTCTCTTACTCCACGTAGTGCCACCCTTTTGATCCTCCTCTGATTTTCGCCCCTTGTGTTCTCCTCGTTTTTGTATTTTGCTTTTTTTTCTTGCTCCTCGTATTCTTCTCCCCTGTTTCTTCGCCTCGGGTTTTTCACACTTCTCTTACTCCACGTATTGCCACCCTTTTGATCCTCCTCTGATTTTCGCCCCTTGTGTTCTCCTCGTTTTTGTATTTTGCTTTTTTTTTCTTGCTCCTCGTATTCTTCTCCCCTGTTTCTTCGCCTCGGATTTTTCACACTTCTCTTACTCCACGTAGTGCCACACTTTTGATCCTCCTCTGATTTTCGCCCCTTGTGTTCTCCTCGTTTTTGTATTTTGCTTTTTTTTCTTGCTCCTCGTATTCTTCTCCCCTGTTTCTTCGCCTCGGGTTTTTCACACTTCTCTTACTCCACGTAGGGCCACACTTTGGATCCTCCTCTGATTTTCGCCCCTTGTGTTCTCCTCGTTTTTGTATTTTGCTTTTTTTTTCTTGCTCCTCGTATTCTTCTCCCCTGTTTCTTCGCCTCGGGTTTTTCACACTTCTCTAACTCCACGTAGTGCCACACTTTTGATCCTCCTCTGATTTTCTCCCCTTGTGTTCTCCTCGTTTTTGTATTTTGCTTTTTTTTTCTTGCTCCTCGTATTCTTCTCCCCTGTTTCTTCACATCAGCTTTTTCACACTTCTGTTACTCCTCGTAGTGGCATACTGTTGATCCTCCTCTGATTTTCGCCCCTTGTGTTCTCCTCGTTTTTGTATTTTGCTTTTTTTTTCTTGCTCCTCGTATTCTTCTCCCCTGTTTCTTCGCCTCGGGTTTTTCACACTTCTCTTACTCCACCTAGTGCCACACTTCAGATCCTCCTCTGATTTTCGCCCCTTGTGTTCTCCTCGTTTTTGTATTTTGCTTTTTTTTTCTTGCTCCTCGTATTCTTCTCCCCTGTTTCTTCGCCTCGGGTTTTTCACACTTCTCTTACTCCACGTAGTGGCATACGGTTGATCCTCCTCTGATTTTCGCCCCTTGTGTTCTCCTCGTTTTTGTATTTTGCTTTTTTTTCTTGCTCCTCGTATTCTTCTCCTCTGTTTCTTCACCTCGTGTTTTTCACACTTCTCTTGCTCCTCGTAGTGGCATACTGTTGATCCTCCTCTGATTTTCGCCCCTTGTGTTCTCCTCGTTTTTGTATTTTGCTTTTTTTTCTTGCTCCTCGTATTCTTCTCCCCTGTTTCTTCACATCAGCTTTTTCACACTTCTCTTACTCCTCGTAGTGGCATACTGGTGATCCTCCTCTGATTTTCGCCCCTTGTATTCTCCTCGTTTTTGTATTTTGCTTTTTTTTTCTTGCTCCTCGTATTTTTCTCCCCTGTTTCTTCGCCTCGGGTTTTTCACACTTCTCTTACTCCACGTAGTTCCACACTTTTGATCCTCCTCTGATTTTCGCCCCTTGTGTTCTCCTCGTTTTTGTATTTTGCTTTTTTTTTCTTGCTCCTCGTATTCTTCTCCCCTGTTTCTTCGCGTTGAGTTTTTCACACTTCTCTTACTCCACGTAGTGCCACCCTTTTGATCCTCCTCGGATTTTCGCCCCTTGTGTTCTCCTCGTTTTTGTATTTTGTTTTTTTTTCTTGCTCCTCGTATTCTTCTCCCCTGTTTCTTCGCCTCGGGTTTTTCACACTTCTCTTACTCCACGTAGTGGCATACTGTTGATCCTCCTCTGATTTTCGCCCCTTGTGTTCTCCTCGTTTTTGTATTTTGCTTTTTTTTCTTGCTCCTCGTATTCTTCTCCCCTGTTTCTTCGCCTCGGGTTTTTCACACTTCTCTTACTCCACCTAGTGCCACACTTTTGATCCTCCTCTGATTTTCGCCCCTTGTGTTCTCCTCGTTTTTGTATTTTGCTTTTTTTTTCTTGCTCCTCGTATTCTTCTCCCCTGTTTCTTCCCTTCGGGTTTTTCACACTTCTCTTACTCCACGTAGTGCCACAATTTTGATCCTTCTCTGATTTTCGCCCCTTGTGTTCTCCTCGTTTTTGTATTTTGCTTTTTTTTCTTGCTCCGCGTATTCTTCTCCACTGTTTCTTCGCCTCGGGTTTTTCACACTTCTCTTACTCCACCTAGTGCCACACTTTTGATCCTCCTCTGATTTTCGCCCCTTGTGTTCTCCTCGTTTTTGTATTTTGCTTTTTTTTTCTTGCTCCTCGTATTCTTCTCCCCTGTTTCTTCGCCTCGGGTTTTTCACACTTCTCTTACTCCACGTAGTGCCACACTTTTCATCCTCCTCTGATTTTCGCCCCTTGTGTTCTCCTCGTTTTTGTATTTTGCTTTTTTTTTCTTGCTCCTCGTATTCTTCTCCCCTGTTTCTTCGCCTCGGGTTTTTCACACTTCTCTTACTCCACCTAGTGCCACACTTTTGATCCTCCTCTGATTTTCGCCCCTTTTGTTCTCCTCGTTTTTGTATTTTGCTTTTTTTTTCTTGCTCCTCGTATTCTTCTCCCCTGTTTCTTTGCCTCGGGTTTTTCACACTTCTCTTACTCCACGTAGTGGCATACTGTTGATCCTCCTCTGATTTTCGCCCCTTGTGTTCTCCTCGTTTTTGTAATTTGCTTTTTTTTCTTGCTCCTCGTATTCTTCTCCCCTGTTTCTTCGCCTCGGGTTTTCACACTTCTCTTGCTCCTCGTAGTGGCATACTGTTGATCCTCCTCTGATTTTCGCCCCTTGTGTTCTCCTCGTTTTTGTATTTTGCTTTTTTTTTTTTGGTCCTCGTATTCTTCTCCCCTGTTTCTTCACATCAGCTTTTTCACACTTCTCTTACTCCACCTAGTGGCATACTGTTGATCCTCCTCTGATTTTCGCCCCTTGTGTTCTCCTCGTTTTTGTATTTTGCTTTTTTTTTCTTGCTCCTCGTATTCTTTTCCCCTGTTTCTTCACATCAGCTTTTTCACACTTCTCTTACTCCTCGTAGTGGCATACTGGTGATCCTCCTCTGATTTTCGCCCCTTGTGTTCTCCTCATTTTTGTATTTTGCTTTTTTTTTCTTGCTCCTCGTATTTTTCTCCCCTGTTTCTTCGCCTCGGGTTTTTCACACTTCTCTTACTCCACGTAGTTCCACACTTTTGATCCTCCTCTGATTTTCGCCCCTTGTGTTCTCCTCGTTTTTGTATTTTGCTTTTTTTTTCTTGCTCCTTGTATTCTTCTCCCCTGTTTCTTCGCCTCGGGTTTTTCACACTTCTCTTACTCCACGTAGTGCCACCCTTTTGATCCTCCTCTGATTTTCGCCCCTTGTGTTCTCCTCGTTTTTGTATTTTGCTTTTTTTTCTTGCTCCTCGTATTCTTCTCCCCTGTTTCTTCGCCTCGGGTTTTTCACACTTCTCTTACTCCACGTAGTGCCACACTTTTGATCCTCCTCTGATTTTCGCCCCTTGTGTTCTCCTCGTTTTTGTATTTTGCTTTTTTTTTCTTGCTCCTCGTATTCTTCTCCCCTGTTTCTTCGCCTCGGGTTTTTCACACTTCTCTTACTCCACGTAGTGGCATACGGTTGATCCTCCTCTGATTTTCGCCCCTTGTGTTCTCCTCGTTTTTGTATTTTGCTTTTTTTTCTTTCTCCTCGTATTCTTCTCCTCTGTTTCTTCACCTCGTGTTTTTCACACTTCTCTTGCTCCTCGTAGTGGCATACTGTTGATCCTCCTCTGATTTTCGCCCCTTGTGTTCTCCTCGTTTTTGTATTTTGCTTTTTTTTTCTTGCTCCTCGTATTCTTCTCCCCTGTTTCTTCACATCAGCTTTTTCACACTTCTCTTACTCCTCGTAGTGGCATACTGTTGATCCTCCTCTGATTTTCGCCCCTTGTGTTCTCTTCGTTTTTGTATTTTGCTTTTTTTTTCTTGCTCCTCGTATTCTTCTCCCCTGTTTCTTCGCCTCGGGTTTTTCACATCTCTTACTCCACGTAGTGCCACACTTTGGATCCTCCTCTTATTTTCACCCCTTGTGTTCTCCTCGTTTTTGTATTTTGCTTTTTTTTTCTTGCTCTTCGTATTCTTCTCCCCTGTTTCTTCGCCTCGCGTTTTTCACACTTCTCTTACTCCACGTAGTGCCACACTTTTGATCCACCTCTGATTTTCGCCCCTTGTGTTCTCCTCGTTTTTGTATTTTGCTTTTTTTTTCTTGCTCCTCGTATTCTTCTCCCCTGTTTCTTTGGCTCGGTTTTTCACACTTCTCTTACTCCACGTAGTGCCACACTTTTGATCCTCCTCTGATTTTCGCCCCTTGTGTTCTCCTCGTTTTTGTATTTTGCTTTTTTTTCTTGCTCCTCGTATTCTTCTCCCCTGTTTCTTCGCCTCGGGTTTTTCACACTTCTCTTGCTCCTCGTAGTGGCATACTGTTGATCCTCCTCTGATTTCCGCCACTTGTGTTCTCCTCGTTTTTGTATTTTGCTTTTTTTTTCTTGCTCCTCGTATTCTTCTCCCCTGTTTCTTCACATCAGCTTTTTCACACTTCTCTTACTCCTCGTAGTGGCATACTTTTGATCCTACTCTGATTTTCGCCCCTTGTGTTCTCCTCGTTTTTGTATTTTGCTTGTTTTTCCTTGCTCCTCGTATTCTTCTCCCCTGTTTCTTCACCTCGGGTTTTTCACACTTCTCTTACTCCACCTAGTGGCATACTGTTGATCCTCCTCTGATTTTCGCCACTTGTGTTCTCCTCGTTTTTGTATTTTGCTTTTTTTTTCTTGCTCCTCGTATTCTTCTCCCCTGTTTCTTCGCCTCGGGTTTTTCACACTTCTCTTACTCCACCTAGTGCCACACTTTTGATCCTCCTCTGATTTTCGCCACTTGTGTTCTCCTCGTTTTTGTATTTTGCTTTTTTTTTATTGCTCCTCGTATTCTTCTCCCCTGTTTCTTCGCCTCGGGTTTTTCACACTTCTCTTACTCCACGTAGTGGCATACTGTTGATCCTCCTCTGATTTTCGCCCCTTGTGTTCTCCTCGTTTTTGTATTTTGCTTTTTTTTCATGCTCCTCGTATTCTTCTCCCCTGTTTCTTCGCCTCGGGTTTTTCACACTTCTCTTGCTCCTCGTAGTGGCATACTGATGATCCTCCTCTGATTTTCGCCCCTTGTGTTCTCCTCGTTTTTGTATTTTGCTTTTTTTTTCTTGCTCCTCTTATTCTTCTCCCCTGTTTCTTCGCCTCGGGTTTTTCACACTTCTCTTAGTCCACGTAGTGGCATACGGTTGATCCTCCTCTGATTTTCGCCCCTTGTGTTCTCCTCGTTTTTGTATTTTGCTTTTTCTTCTTGCTCCTCGTATTCTTCTCCCCTGTTTCTTCGCCTCGGGTTTTTCACACTTCTCTTACTCCTCGTAGTGGCATACTGTTGATCCTCCTCTGATTTTCGCCCCTTGTGTTCTCCTCGTTTTTGTATTTTGCTTTTTTTTCTTGCTCCTCGTATTCTTCTCCCCTGTTTCTTCGCCTCGGGTTTTTCACACTTCTCTTATTCCACGTAGTGCCACACTTTGGATCCTCCTCTGATTTTCGCCCCTTGTGTTCTCCTCGTTTTTGTATTTTGCTTTTTTTTTCTTGCTCCTCGTATTCTTCTCCCCTGTTTCTTCGCCTCGGGTTTTTCACACTTCTCTTACTCCACGTAGTGCCACACTTTTGATCCTCCTCTGATTTTCTCCCCTTGTGTTTTCCTCGTTTTTGTATTTTGCTTTTTTTTTCTTGCTCCTCGTATTCTTCTCCCCTGTTTCTTCACATCAGCTTTTTCACACTTCTGTTACTCCTCGTAGTGGCATACTGTTGATCCTCCTCTGATTTTCGCCCCTTGTGTTCTCCTCGTTTTTGTATTTTGCTTTTTTTTTCTTGCTCCTCGTATTCTTCTCCCCTGTTTCTTCGCCTCGGGTTTTTCACACTTCTCTTACTCCACCTAGTGCCACAATTCAGATCCTCCTCTGATTTTCGCCCCTTGTGTTCTCCTCGTTTTTGTATTTTGCTTTTTTTTTCTTGCTCCTCTTATTCTTCTCCCCTGTTTCTTCGCCTCGGGTTTTTCACACTTCTCTTACTCCACGTAGTGGCATACGGTTGATCCTCCTCTGATTTTCGCCCCTTGTGTTCTCCTCGTTTTTGTATTTTGCTTTTTTTACTTGCTCCTCGTATTCTTCTCCTCTGTTTCTTCACCTCGTGTTTTTCACACTTCTCTTGCTCCTCGTAGTGGCATACTGTTGATCCTCCTCTGATTTTCGCCCCTTGTGTTCTCCTCGTTTTTGTATTTTGCTTTTTTTTTCTTGCTCCTCGTATTCTTCTCCCCTGTTTCTTCACATCAGCTTTTTCACACTTCTCTTACTCCTCGTAGTGGCATACTGGTGATTCTCCTCTGATTTTCGCCCCTTGTGTTCTTCTCGTTTTTGTATTTTGCTTTTTTTTTCTTGCTCCTCGTATTTTTCTCCCCTGTTTCTTCGCCTCGGGTTTTTCACCCTTCTCTTACTCCACGTAGTGCCACACTTTTGATCCTCCACTGATTTTCGCCCCTTGTGTTCTCCTCGTTTTTGTATTTTGCTTTTTTTTCCTTGCTCCTCGTATTCTTCTCCCCTGTTTCTTCGCCTCGGGTTTTTCACACTTCTCTTACTCCACGTAGTCCCACCCTTTTGATCCTCCTCTGATTTTCGCCCCTTGTGTTCTCCTCGTTTATGTATTTTGCTTTTTTTCTTGCTCCTCGTATTCTTCTCCCCTGTTTCTTCGCCTCGGGTTTTTCACACTTCTCTTACTCCACGTAGTGCCACACTTTTGATCCTCCTCTGATTTTCGCCCCTTGTGTTCTCCTCGTTTTTGTATTTTGCTTTTTTTTTCTTGCTCCTCGTATTCTTCTCCCCTGTTTCTTCGCCTCGGGTTTTTCACACTTCTCTTACTCCACGTAGTGGCATACGGTTGATCCTCCTCTGATTTTCGCCCCTTGTGTTCTCCTCGTTTTTGTATTTTGCTTTTTTTTCTTGCTCCTCGTATTCTTCTCCTCTGTTTCTTCACCTCGGGTTTTTCCTTCTTCTCTTGCTCCTCGTAGTGGCATACTGTTGATCCTCCTCTGATTTTCGCCCCTTGTGTTCTCCTCGTTTTTGTATTTTGCTTTTTTTTTCTTGGTCCTCCTATTCTTCTCCCCTGTTTCTTCACATCAGCTTTTTCACACTTCTCTTACTCCTCGTAGTGGCATACTGTTGATCCTTCTCTGATTTTCGCCCCTTGTGTTCTCCTCGTTTTTGTATTTTGCTTTTTTTTTCTTGCTCCTCGTATTCTTCTCCCCTGTTACTTCGCCTCGGGTTTTTCACACTTTTCTTACTCCACCTAGTGCCACACGTTTGATCCTCCTCTGATTTTCGCCCCTTGTGTTCTCCTCGTTTTTGTATTTTGCTTTTTTTTTCTTGCTCCTCGTATTCTTCTCCCCTGTTTCTTCGCCTCGGGTTTTTCACACTTCTCTTACTCCACCTAGTGGCATACTGTTGATCCTCCTCTGATTTTCGCCCCTTGTGTTCTCCTCGTTTTTGTATTTTGCTTTTTTTTTCTTGCTCCTCGTATTCTTCTCCCCTGTTTCTTCGCCTCGTGTGTTTCCCACTTCTCTTGCTCCTCGTAGTGGCATACTGTTGATCCTCCTCTGATTTTCGCCCCTTGTGTTCTCCTCGTTTTTGTATTTTGCTTTTTTTTTCTTGCTCCTCGTATTTTTCTCCCCTGTTTCTTCGCCTCGGGTTTTTCACACTTCTCTTACTCCACGTAGTGCCACACTTTTGATCCTCCACTGATTTTCGCCCCTTGTGTTCTCCTCGTTTTTGTATTTTGCTTTTTTTTTCTTGCTCCTCGTATTCTTCTCCCCTGTTTCTTCGCCTCGGGTTTTTCACACTTCTCTTACTCCACGTAGTCCCACCCTTTTGATCCTCCTCTGATTTTCGCCCCTTGTGTTCTCCTCGTTTATGTATTTTGCTTTTTTTCTTGCTCCTCGTATTCTTCTCCCCTGTTTCTTCGCCTCGGGTTTTTCACACTTCTCTTACTCCACGTAGTGCCACACTTTTGATCCTCCTCTGATTTTCGCCCCTTGTGTTCTCCTCGTTTTTGTATTTTGCTTTTTTTTTCTTGCTCCTCGTATTCTTCTCCCCTGTTTCTTCGCCTCGGGTTTTTCACACTTCTCTTACTCCACGTAGTGGCATACGGTTGATCCTCCTCTGATTTTCGCCCCTTGTGTTCTCCTCGTTTTTGTATTTTGCTTTTTTTTCTTGCTCCTCGTATTCTTCTCCTCTGTTTCTTCACCTCGTGTTTTTCACACTTCTCTTGCTCCTCGTAGTGGCATACTGTTGGTCCTCCTCTGATTTTCGCCCCTTGTGTTCTCCTCGTTTTTGTATTTTGCTTTTTTTTTCTTGCTCCTCGTATTCTTCTCCCCTGTTTCTTCACTTCAGCTTTTTCACACTTCTCTTACTCCTCGTAGTGGCATACTGTTGATCCTCCTCTGATTTTCGCCCCTTGTGTTCTCCTCGTTTTTGTATTTTGCTTTTTTTTTCTTGCTCCTCGTATTCTTCTCCCCTGTTTCTTCGCCTCGTGTGTTTCCCACTTCTCTTGCTCCTCGTAGTGGCATACTGTTGATCCTCCTCTGATTTTCGCCCCTTGTGTTCTCCTCGTTTTTGTATTTTGCTTTTGTTTTCTTGCTCCTCGTATTCTTCTCCCCTGTTTCTTCGCCTCGGGTTTTTCACACTTCTCTTACTCCACGTAGTGCCACACTTTGGATCCTCCTCTGATTTTCGCCCCTTGTGTTCTCCTCGTTTTTGTATTTTGCTTTTTTTTTCTTGCTCCTCGTATTCTTCTCCCCTGTTTCTTCGCCTCGGGTTTTTCACACTTCTCTTACTCCACGTAGTGCCACACTTTTGATCCTCCTCTGATTTTCTCCCCTTGTGTTCTCCTCGTTTTTGTATTTTGCTTTTTTTTTCTTGCTCCTCGTATTCTTCTCCCCTGTTTCTTCACATCAGCTTTTTCACACTTCTGTTACTCCTCGTAGTGGCATACTGTTGATCCTCCTCTGATTTTCGCCCCTTGTGTTCTCCTCGTTTTTGTATTTTGCTTTTTTTCTTGCTCCTCGTATTCTTCTCCCCTGTTTCTTCGCCTCGGGTTTTTCACACTTCTCTTACTCCACGTAGTGCCACACTTTTGATCCTCCTCTGATTTTCGCCCCTTGTGTTCTCCTCGTTTTTGTATTTTGCTTTTTTTTTCTTGCTCCTCGTATTCTTCTCCCCTGTTTCTTCGCCTCGGATTTTTCACACTTCTCTTACTCCACGTAGTGGCATACGGTTGATCCTCCTCTGATTTTCGCCCCTTGTGTTCTCCTCGTTTTTGTATTTTGCTTTTTTTTCTTGCTCCTCGTATTCTTCTCCTCTGTTTCTTCACCTCGTGTTTTTCACACTTCTCTTGCTCCTCGTAGTGGCATACTGTTGATCCTCCTCTGATTTTCGCCCCTTGTGTTCTCCTCGATTTTGTATTTTGCTTTTTTTTTCTTGCTCCTCGTATTCTTCTCCCCTGTTTCTTCACATCAGCTTTTTCACACTTCTCTTACTCCTCGTAGTGGCATACTGTTGATCCTCCTCTGATTTTCGCCCTTTGTGTTCTCCTCGTTTTTGTATTTTGCTTTTTTTTTCTTGCTCCTCGTATTCTTCTCCCCTGTTTCTTCGCCTCGGGTTTTTCACACTTCTCTTACTCCACGTAGTCCCACCCTTTTGATCCTCCTCTGATTTTCGCCCCTTGTGTTCTCCTCGTTTTTGTATTTTGCTTTTTTTTTCTTGCTCCTCGTATTCTTCTCCCCTGTTACTTCGCCTCGGGTTTTTCACACTTTTCTTACTCCACCTAGTGCCACACTTTTGATCCTCCTCTGATTTTCGCCCCTTGTGTTCTCCTCGTTTTTGTATTTTGCTTTTTTTTTCTTGCTCCTCGTATTCTTCTCCCCTGTTTCTTCGCCTCGGGTTTTTCACACTTCTCTTACTCCACCTAGTGGCATACTGTTGATCCTCCTCTGATTTTCGCCCCTTGTGTTCTCCTCGTTTTTGTATTTTGCTTTTTTTTTTTCTTGCTCCTCGTATTCTTCTCCCCTGTTTCTTCGCCTCGTGTGTTTCCCACTTCTCTTGCTCCTCGTAGTGGCATACTGTTGATCCTCCTCTGATTTTCGCCCCTTGTGTTCTCCTCGTTTTTGTATTTTGCTTTTTTTTTCTTGCTCCTCGTATTCTTCTCCCCTGTTTCTTCGCCTCGGGTTTTTCACACTTCTCTTACTCCACCTAGTGCCACACTTTTGATCCTCCTCTGATTTTCGCCACTTGTGTTCTCCTCGTTTTTGTATTTTGCTTTTTTTTTATTGCTCCTCGTATTCTTCTCCCCTGTTTCTTCGCCTCGGGTTTTTCACACTTCTCTTACTCCACGTAGTGGCATACTGTTGATCCTCCTCTGATTTTCGCCCCTTGTGTTCTCCTCGTTTTTGTATTTTGCTTTTTTTTCATGCTCCTCGTATTCTTCTCCCCTGTTTCTTCGCCTCGGGTTTTTCACACTTCTCTTGCTCCTCGTAGTGGCATACTGTTGATCCTCCTCTGATTTTCGCCCCTTGTGTTCTCCTCGTTTTTGTATTTTGCTTTTTTTTTCTTGCTCCTCTTATTCTTCTCCCCTGTTTCTTCGCCTCGGGTTTTTCACACTTCTCTTACTCCACGTAGTGGCATACGGTTGATCCTCCTCTGATTTTCGCCCCTTGTGTTCTCCTCGTTTTTGTATTTTGCTTTTTCTTCTTGCTCCTCGTATTCTTCTCCCCTGTTTCTTCGCCTCGGGTTTTTCACACTTCTCTTACTCCTCGTAGTGGCATACTGTTGATCCTCCTCTGATTTTCGCCCCTTGTGTTCTCCTCGTTTTTGTATTTTGCTTTTTTTTCTTGCTCCTCGTATTCTTCTCCCCTGTTTCTTCGCCTCGGGTTTTTCACACTTCTCTTACTCCACGTAGTGCCACCCTTTGGATCCTCCTCTGATTTTCGCCCCTTGTGTTCTCCTCGTTTTCGTATTTTGCTTTTTTTTTCTTGCTCCTCGTATTCTTCTCACCTGTTTCTTCACCTCGGGTTTTTCACACTTCTCTTACTCCACGTAGTGCCACACTTTTGATCCTCCTCTGATTTTCTCCCCTTGTGTTTTCCTCGTTTTTGTATTTTGCTTTTTTTTTCTTGCTCCTCGTATTCTTCTCCCCTGTTTCTTCACATGAGCTTTTTCACACTTCTGTTACTCCTCGTAGTGGCATACTGTTGATCCTCCTCTGATTTTCGCCCCTTGTGTTCTCCTCGTTTTTGTATTTTGCTTTTTTTTCTTGCTCCTCGTATTCTTCTCCTCTGTTTCTTCACCTCGTGTTTTTCACACTTCTCTTGCTCCTCGTAGTGGCATACTGTTGATCCTCCTCTGATTTTCGCCCCTTGTGTTCTCCTCGATTTTGTATTTTGCTTTTTTTTTCTTGCTCCTCGTATTCTTCTCCCCTGTTTCTTCACATCAGCTTTTTCACACTTCTCTTACTCCTCGTAGTGGCATAATGTTGATCCTCCTCTGATTTTCGCCCCTTGTGTTCTCCTCGTTTTTGTATTTTGCTTTTTTTTTCTTGCTCCTCGTATTCTTCTCCCCTGTTTCTTCGCCTCGGGTTTTTCTCATCTCTTACTCCACGTAGTGCCACACTTTGGATCCTCCTCTGATTTTCACCCCTTGTGTTCTCCTCGTTTTTGTATTTTGCTTTTTTTTTCTTGCTCTTCGTATTCTTCTCCCCTGTTTCTTCGCCTCGGGTTTTTCACACTTCTCTTACTCCACGGAGTGCCACACTTTTGATCCTCCTCTGATTTTCGCCCCTTGTGTTCTCCTCGTTTTTGTATTTTGCTTTTTTTTTCTTGCTCCTCGTATTCTTCTCCCCTGTTTCTTTGGCTCGGTTTTTCACACGTCTCTTACTCCACGTAGTGCCACACTTTTGATCCTCCTCTGATTTTCGCCCCTTGTGTTCTCCTCGTTTTTGTATTTTGCTTTTTTTTCTTGCTCCTCGTATTCTTCTCCCCTGTTTCTTCGCCTCGGTTTTTTCACACTTCTCTTGCTCCTCGTAGTGGCATACCGTTGATCCTCCTCTGATTTTCGCCACTTGTGTTCTCCTCGTTTTTGTATTTTGCTTTTTTTTTCTTGCTCCTCGTATTCTTCTCCCCTGTTTCTTCGCCTCGGGTTTTTCACACTTCTCTTACTCCACCTAGTGGCATACTGTTGATCCTCCTCTGATTTTCGCCCCTTGTGTTTTCCTCGTTTTTGTATTTTGCCTTTTTTTCTTGCTCCTCGTATTCTTCTCCCCTGTTTCTTCGCCTCGTGTGTTTCCCACTTCTCTTGCTCCTCGTAGTGGCATACTGTTGATCCTCCTCTGATTTTCGCCACTTGTGTTTTCCTCGTTTTTGTATTTTGCTTTTTTTTTCTTGCTCCTCGTATTCTTCTCCCCTGTTTCTTCGCCTCGGGTTTTTCACACTTCTCTTACTCCACCTAGTGCCACACTTTTGATCCTCCTCTGATTTTCGCCACTTGTGTTCTCCTCGTTTTTGTATTTTGCTTTTTTTTTATTGCTCCTCGTATTCTTCTCCCGTGTTTCTTCGCCTCGGGTTTTTCACACTTCTCTTACTCCACGTAGTGGCATACTGTTGATCCTCCTCTGATTTTCGCCCCTTGTGTTCTCCTCATTTTTGTATTTTGCTTTTTTTTCATGCTCCTCGTATTCTTCTCCCCTGTTTCTTCGCCTCGGGTTTTTCACACTTCTCTTGCTCCTCGTAGTGGCATACTGCTGATCCTCCTCTGATTTTCGCCCCTTGTGTTCTCCTCGTTTTTGTATTTTGCTTTTTTTTTCTTGCTCCTCTTATTCTTCTCCCCTGTTTCTTCGCCTCGGGTTTTTCACACTTCTCTTACTCCACGTAGTGGCATACGGTTGATCCTCCTCTGATTTTCGCCCCTTGTGTTCTCCTCGTTTTTGTATTTTGCTTTTTCTTCTTGCTCCTCGTATTCTTCTCCCCTGTTTCTTCGCCTCGGGTTTTTCACACTTCTCTTACTCCTCGTAGTGGCATACTGTTGATCCTCCTCTGATTTTCGCCCCTTGTGTTCTCCTCGTTTTTGTATTTTGCTTTTTTTTCTTGCTCCTCGTATTCTTCTCCCCTGTTTCTTCGCCTCGGGTTTTTCACACTTCTCTTACTCCACGTAGTGCCACACTTTGGATCCTCCTCTGATTTTCGCCCCTTGTGTTCTCCTCGTTTTTGTATTTTGCTTTTTTTTTCTTGCTCCTCGTATTCTTCTCCCCTGTTTCTTCGCCTCGGGTTTTTCACACTTCTCTTACTCCACGTAGTGCCACACTTTTGATCCTCCTCTGATTTTCTCCCCTTGTGTTCTCCTCGTTTTTGTGTTTTGCTTTTTTTTTCTTGCTCCTCGTATTCTTCTCCCCTATTTCTTCACATCAGCTTTTTCACACTTCTGTTACTCCTCGTAGTGGCATACTGTTGATCCTCCTCTGATTTTCGCCCCTTGTGTTCTCCTCGTTTTTGTATTTTGCTTTTTTTTTCTTGCTCCTCGTATTCTTCTCCCCTGTTTCTTCGCCTCGGGTTTTTCACACTTCTCTTACTCCACGTAGTGGCATACGGTTGATCCTCCTCTGATTTTCGCCCCTTGTGTTCTCCTCGTTTTTGTATTTTGCTTTTTTTTCTTGCTCCTCGTATTCTTCTCCTCTGTTTCTTCACCTCGTGTTTTTCACACTTCTCTTGCTCCTCGTAGTGGCATACTGTTGATCCTCCTCTGATTTTCGCCCCTTGTGTTCTCCTCGTTTTTGTATTTTGCTTTTTTTTTCTTGCTCCTCGTATTCTTCTCCCCTGTTTCTTCACATCAGCTTTTTCACACTTCTCTTACTCCTCGTAGTGGCATACTGTTGATCCTCCTCTGATTTTCGCCCCTTGTGTTCTCCTCGTTTTTGTATTTTGCTTTTTTTTTCTTGCTCCTCGTATTCTTCTCCCCTGTTTCTTCGCCTCGGGTTTTTCACATCTCTTACTCCACGTAGTGCCACACTTTGGATCCTCCTCTGATTTTCACCCCTTGTGTTCTCCTCGTTTTTGTATTTTGCTTTTTTTTTCTTGCTCTTCGTATTCTTCTCCCCTGTTTCTTCGCCTCCGTTTTTTCACACTTCTCTTACTCCACGGAGTGCCGCACTTTTGATCCTCCTCTGATTTTCGCCCCTTGTGTTCTCCTCGTTTTTGTATTTTGCTTTTTTTTTCTTGCTCCTCGTATTCTTCTCCCCTGTTTCTTTGGCTCGGTTTTTCACACGTCTCTTACTCCACGTAGTGCCACACTTTTGATCCTCCTCTGATTTTCGCCCCTTGTGTTCTCCTCGTTTTTGTATTTTGCTTTTTTTTCTTGCTCCTCGTATTCTTCTCCCCTGTTTCTTCGCCTCGGGTTTTTCACACTTCTCTTGCTCCTCGTAGTGGCATACCGTTGATCCTCCTCTGATTTTCGCCACTTGTGTTCTCCTCGTTTTTGTATTTTGCTTTTTTTTTCTTGCTCCTCGTATTCTTCTCCCCTTTTTCTTCACATCAGCTTTTTCACACTTCTCTTACTCCACCTAGTGCCACAATTTTGATCCTTCTCTGATTTTCGCCCCTTGTGTTCTCCTCGTTTTTGTATTTTGCTTTTTTTTCTTGCTCCTCGTATTCTTCTCCACTGTTTCTTCACCTCGGGTTTTTCACACTTCTCTTACTCCACCTAGTGCCACACTTTTGATCCTCCTCTGATTTTCGCCCCTTGTGTTCTCCTCGTTTTTGTATTTTGCTTTTTTTTTCTTGCTCCTCGTATTCTTCTCCCCTGTTTCTTCACCTCGGGTTTTTCACACTTCTCTTACTCCACGTAGTGCCACACTTTTCATCCTCCTCTGATTTTAGCCCCTTGTGTTCTCCTCGTTTTTGTATTTTGCTTTTTTTTTCTTGCTCCTCGTATTCTTCTCCCCTGTTTCTTCGCCTCGGGTTTTTCACACTTCTCTTACTCCACGTAGTGCCACACTTTTGATCCTCCTCTGATTTTCGCCCCTTGTGTTCTCCTCGTTTTTGTATTTTGCTTTTTTTTTCTTGCTCCTCGTATTCTTCTCCCCTGTTTCTTTGCCTCGGGTTTTTCACACTTCTCTTACTCCACGTAGTGGCATACTGTTGATCCTCCTCTGATTTTCGCCCCTTGTGTTCTCCTCGTTTTTGTATTTTGCTTTTTTTTCTTGCTCCTCGTATTCTTCTCCCCTGTTTCTTCGCCTCGGGTTTTCACACTTCTCTTGCTCCTCGTAGTGGCATACTGTTGATCCTCCTCTGATTTTCGCCCCTTTTGTTCTCCTCGTTTTTGTATTTTGCTTTTTTTTTCTTGCTCCTTGTATTCTTCTCCCCTGTTTCTTCGCCTCGGGTTTTCACACTTCTCTTGCTCCTCGTAGTGGCATACTGTTGATCCTCCTCTGATTTTCGCCCCTTGTGTTCTCCTCGTTTTTGTATTTTGCTTTTTTTTTCTTGCTCCTCGTATTCTTCTCCCCTGTTTCTTCGCCTCGGGTTTTTCACACTTCTCTTACTCCACGTAGTGGCATATGGTTGATCCTCCTCTGATTTTCGCCCCTTGTGTTCTCCTCGTTTTTGTATTTTGCTTTTTTTTTCTTGCTCCTCGTATTTTTCTCCCCTGTTTCTTCGCCTCGGGTTTTTCACACTTCTCTTACTCCACGTAGTTCCACACTTTTGATCCTCCTCTGATTTTCGCCCCTTGTGTTCTCCTCGTTTTTGTATTTTGTTTTTTTTTTCTTGCTCCTCGTATTCTTCTCCCCTGTTTCTTCGCCTCGGGTTTTTCACACTTCTCTTACTCCACGTAGTGCCACACTTTTGATCCTCCTCTGATTTTCGCCCCTTGTGTTCTCCTCGTTTTTGTATTTTGCTTTTTTTTCTTGCTCCTCGTATTCTTCTCCCCTGTTTCTTCGCCTCGGGTTTTTCACACTTCTCTTACTCCACGTAGTGCCACACTTTTGATCCTCCTCTGATTTTCGCCCCTTGTGTTCTCCTCGTTTTTGTATTTTGCTTTTTTTTTCTTGCTCCTCGTATTCTTCTCCCCTGTTTCTTCGCCTCGGATTTTTCACACTTCTCTTACTCCACGTAGTGCCACACTTTTGATCCTCCTCTGATTTTCGCCCCTTGTGTTCTCCTCGTTTTTGTATTTTGCTTTTTTTTCTTGCTCCTCGTATTCTTCTCCCCTGTTTCTTCGCCTCGGGTTTTTCACACTTCTCTTACTCCACGTAGGGCCACACTTTGGATCCTCCTCTGATTTTCGCCCCTTGTGTTCTCCTCGTTTTTGTATTTTGCTTTTTTTTTCTTGCTCCTCGTATTCTTCTCCCCTGTTTCTTCGCCTCGGGTTTTTCACACTTCTCTTACTCCACGTAGTGCCACACTTTTGATCCTCCTCTGATTTTCTCCCCTTGTGTTCTCCTCGTTTTTGTATTTTGCTTTTTTTTTTCTTGCTCCTCGTATTCTTCTCCCCTGTTTCTTCACATCAGCTTTTTCACACTTCTGTTACTCCTCGTAGTGGCATACTGTTGATCCTCCTCTGATTTTCGCCCCTTGTGTTCTCCTCGTTTTTGTATTTTGCTTTTTTTTTCTTGCTCCTCGTATTCTTCTCCCCTGTTTCTTCGCCTCGGGTTTTTCACACTTCTCTTACTCCACCTAGTGCCACACTTCAGATCCTCCTCTGATTTTCGCCCCTTGTGTTCTCCTCGTTTTTGTATTTTGCTTTTTTTTTCTTGCTCCTCGTATTCTTCTCCCCTGTTTCTTCGCCTCGGGTTTTTCACACTTCTCTTACTCCACGTAGTGGCATACGGTTGATCCTCCTCTGATTTTCGCCCCTTGTGTTCTCCTCGTTTTTGTATTTTGCTTTTTTTTCTTGCTCCTCGTATTCTTCTCCTCTGTTTCTTCACCTCGTGTTTTTCACACTTCTCTTGCTCCTCGTAGTGGCATACTGTTGATCCTCCTCTGATTTTCGCCCCTTGTGTTCTCCTCGTTTTTGTATTTTGCTTTTTTTTTCTTGCTCCTCGTATTCTTCTCCCCTGTTTCTTCACATCAGCTTTTTCACACTTCTCTTACTCCTCGTAGTGGCATACTGGTGATTCTCCTCTGATTTTCGCCCCTTGTGTTCTTCTCGTTTTTGTATTTTGCTTTTTTTTTCTTGCTCCTCGTATTTTTCTCCCCTGTTTCTTCGCCTCGGGTTTTTCACCCTTCTCTTACTCCACGTAGTGCCACCCTTTTGATCCTCCACTGATTTTCGCCCCTTGTGTTCTCCTCGTTTATGTATTTTGCTTTTTTTCTTGCTCCTCGTATTCTTCTCCCCTGTTTCTTCGCCTCGGGTTTTTCACACTTCTCTTACTCCACGTAGTGCCACACTTTTGATCCTCCTCTGATTTTCGCCCCTTGTGTTCTCCTCGTTTTTGTATTTTGCTTTTTTTTTCTTGCTCCTCGTATTCTTCTCCCCTGTTTCTTCGCCTCGGGTTTTTCACACTTCTCTTACTCCACGTAGTGGCATACGGTTGATCCTCCTCTGATTTTCGCCCCTTGTGTTCTCCTCGTTTTTGTATTTTGCTTTTTTTTCTTGCTCCTCGTATTCTTCTCCTCTGTTTCTTCACCTCGTGTTTTTCACACTTCTCTTGCTCCTCGTAGTGGCATACTGTTGGTCCTCCTCTGATTTTCGCCCCTTGTGTTCTCCTCGATTTTGTATTTTGCTTTTTTTTTCTTGCTCCTCGTATTCTTCTCCCCTGTTTCTTCACTTCAGCTTTTTCACACTTCTCTTACTCCTCGTAGTGGCATACTGTTGATCCTCCTCTGATTTTCGCCCCTTGTGTTCTCCTCGTTTTTGTATTTTGCTTTTTTTTTCTTGCTCCTCGTATTCTTCTCCCCTGTTTCTTCGCCTCGTGTGTTTCCCACTTCTCTTGCTCCTCGTAGTGGCATACTGTTGATCCTCCTCTGATTTTCGCCCCTTGTGTTCTCCTCGTTTTTGTATTTTGCTTTTGTTTTCTTGCTCCTCGTATTCTTCTCCCCTGTTTCTTCGCCTCGGGTTTTTCACACTTCTCTTACTCCACGTAGTGCCACACTTTGGATCCTCCTCTGATTTTCGCCCCTTGTGTTCTCCTCGTTTTTGTATTTTGCTTTTTTTTTCTTGCTCCTCGTATTCTTCTCCCCTGTTTCTTCGCCTCGGGTTTTTCACACTTCTCTTACTCCACGTAGTGCCACACTTTTGATCCTCCTCTGATTTTCTCCCCTTGTGTTCTCCTCGTTTTTGTATTTTGCTTTTTTTTTCTTGCTCCTCGTATTCTTCTCCCCTGTTTCTTCACATCAGCTTTTTCACACTTCTGTTACTCCTCGTAGTGGCATACTGTTGATCCTCCTCTGATTTTCGCCCCTTGTGTTCTCCTCGTTTTTGTATTTTGCTTTTTTTCTTGCTCCTCGTATTCTTCTCCCCTGTTTCTTCGCCTCGGGTTTTTCACACTTCTCTTACTCCACGTAGTGCCACACTTTTGATCCTCCTCTGATTTTCGCCCCTTGTGTTCTCCTCGTTTTTGTATTTTGCTTTTTTTTTCTTGCTCCTCGTATTCTTCTCCCCTGTTTCTTCGCCTCGGATTTTTCACACTTCTCTTACTCCACGTAGTGGCATACGGTTGATCCTCCTCTGATTTTCGCCCCTTGTGTTCTCCTCGTTTTTGTATTTTGCTTTTTTTTCTTGCTCCTCGTATTCTTCTCCTCTGTTTCTTCACCTCGTGTTTTTCACACTTCTCTTGCTCCTCGTAGTGGCATACTGTTGATCCTCCTCTGATTTTCGCCCCTTGTGTTCTCCTCGATTTTGTATTTTGCTTTTTTTTTCTTGCTCCTCGTATTCTTCTCCCCTGTTTCTTCACATCAGCTTTTTCACACTTCTCTTACTCCTCGTAGTGGCATACTGTTGATCCTCCTCTGATTTTCGCCCTTTGTGTTCTCCTCGTTTTTGTATTTTGCTTTTTTTTTCTTGCTCCTCGTTTTCTTCTCCCCTGTTTCTTCGCCTCGGGTTTTTCACACTTCTCTTACTCCACGTAGTCCCACCCTTTTGATCCTCCTCTGATTTTCGCCCCTTGTGTTCTCCTCGTTTTTGTATTTTGCTTTTTTTTTCTTGCTCCTCGTATTCTTCTCCCCTGTTACTTCGCCTCGGGTTTTTCACACTTTTCTTACTCCACCTAGTGCCACACTTTTGATCCTCCTCTGATTTTCGCCCCTTGTGTTCTCCTCGTTTTTGTATTTTGCTTTTTTTTTCTTGCTCCTCGTATTCTTCTCCCCTGTTTCTTCGCCTCGGGTTTTTCACACTTCTCTTACTCCACCTAGTGGCATACTGTTGATCCTCCTCTGATTTTCGCCCCTTGTGTTCTCCTCGTTTTTGTATTTTGCTTTTTTTTTTTCTTGCTCCTCGTATTCTTCTCCCCTGTTTCTTCGCCTCGTGTGTTTCCCACTTCTCTTGCTCCTCGTAGTGGCATACTGTTGATCCTCCTCTGATTTTCGCCCCTTGTGTTCTCCTCGTTTTTGTATTTTGCTTTTTTTTTCTTGCTCCTCGTATTCTTCTCCCCTGTTTCTTCGCCTCGGGTTTTTCACACTTCTCTTACTCCACCTAGTGCCACACTTTTGATCCTCCTCTGATTTTCGCCACTTGTGTTCTCCTTGTTTTTGTATTTTGCTTTTTTTTTATTGCTCCTCGTATTCTTCTCCCCTGTTTCTTCGCCTCGGGTTTTTCACACTTCTCTTACTCCACGTAGTGGCATACAGTTGATCCTCCTCTGATTTTCGCCCCTTGTGTTCTCCTCGTTTTTGTATTTTGCTTTTTTTTCATGCTCCTCGTATTCTTCTCCCCTGTTTCTTCGCCTCGGGTTTTTCACACTTCTCTTGCTCCTCGTAGTGGCATACTGTTGATCCTCCTCTGATTTTCGCCCCTTGTGTTCTCCTCGTTTTTGTATTTTGCTTTTTTTTTCTTGCTCCTCTTATTCTTCTCCCCTGTTTCTTCGCCTCGGGTTTTTCACACTTCTCTTACTCCACGTAGTGGCATACGGTTGATCCTCCTCTGATTTTCGCCCCTTGTGTTCTCCTCGTTTTTGTATTTTGCTTTTTCTTCTTGCTCCTCGTATTCTTCTCCCCTGTTTCTTCGCCTCGGGTTTTTCACACTTCTCTTACTCCTCGTAGTGGCATACTGTTGATCCTCCTCTGATTTTCGCCCCTTGTGTTCTCCTCGTTTTTGTATTTTGCTTTTTTTTCTTGCTCCTCGTATTCTTCTCCCCTGTTTCTTCGCCTCGGGTTTTTCACACTTCTCTTACTCCACGTAGTGCCACACTTTGGATCCTCCTCTGATTTTCGCCCCTTGTGTTCTCCTCGTTTTCGTATTTTGCTTTTTTTTTCTTGCTCCTCGTATTCTTCTCCCCTGTTTCTTCACCTCGGGTTTTTCACACTTCTCTTACTCCACGTAGTGCCACACTTTTGATCCTCCTCTGATTTTCTCCCCTTGTGTTTTCCTCGTTTTTGTATTTTGCTTTTTTTTTCTTGCTCCTCGTATTCTTCTCCCCTGTTTCTTCACATGAGCTTTTTCACACTTCTGTTACTCCTCGTAGTGGCATACTGTTGATCCTCCTCTGATTTTCGCCCCTTGTGTTCTCCTCGTTTTTGTATTTTGCTTTTTTTTCTTGCTCCTCGTATTCTTCTCCTCTGTTTCTTCACCTCGTGTTTTTCACACTTTTCTTGCTCCTCGTAGTGGCATACTGTTGATCCTCCTCTGATTTTCGCCCCTTGTGTTCTCCTCGATTTTGTATTTTGCTTTTTTTTTCTTGCTCCTCGTATTCTTCTCCCCTGTTTCTTCACATCAGCTTTTTCACACTTCTCTTACTCCTCGTAGTGGCATAATGTTGATCCTCCTCTGATTTTCGCCCCTTGTGTTCTCCTCGTTTTTGTATTTTGCTTTTTTTTTCTTGCTCCTCGTATTCTTCTCCCCTGTTTCTTCGCCTCGGGTTTTTCTCATCTCTTACTCCACGTAGTGCCACACTTTGGATCCTCCTCTGATTTTCACCCCTTGTGTTCTCCTCGTTTTTGTATTTTGCTTTTTTTTTCTTGCTCTTCGTATTCTTCTCCCCTGTTTCTTCGCCTCGGGTTTTTCACACTTCTCTTACTCCACGGAGTGCCACACTTTTGATCCTCCTCTGATTTTCGCCCCTTGTGTTCTCCTCGTTTTTGTATTTTGCTTTTTTTTTCTTGCTCCTCGTATTCTTCTCCCCTGTTTCTTTGGCTCGGTTTTTCACACGTCTCTTACTCCACGTAGTGCCACACTTTTGATCCTCCTCTGATTTTCGCCCCTTGTGTTCTCCTCGTTTTTGTATTTTGCTTTTTTTTCTTGCTCCTCGTATTCTTCTCCCCTGTTTCTTCGCCTCGGTTTTTTCACACTTCTCTTGCTCCTCGTAGTGGCATACCGTTGATCCTCCTCTGATTTTCGCCACTTGTGTTCTCCTCGTTTTTGTATTTTGCTTTTTTTTTCTTGCTCCTCGTATTCTTCTCCCCTGTTTCTTCGCCTCGGGTTTTTCACACTTCTCTTACTCCACCTAGTGGCATACTGTTGATCCTCCTCTGATTTTCGCCCCTTGTGTTTTCCTCGTTTTTGTATTTTGCTTTTTTTTCTTGCTCCTCGTATTCTTCTCCCCTGTTTCTTCGCCTCGTGTGTTTCCCACTTCTCTTGCTCCTCGTAGTGGCATACTGTTGATCCTCCTCTGATTTTCGCCACTTGTGTTCTCCTCGTTTTTGTATTTTGCTTTTTTTTTCTTGCTCCTCGTATTCTTCTCCCCTGTTTCTTCGGCTCGGGTTTTTCACACTTCTCTTACTCCACCTAGTGCCACACTTTTGATCCTCCTCTGATTTTCGCCACTTGTGTTCTCCTCGTTTTTGTATTTTGCTTTTTTTTTATTGCTCCTCGTATTCTTCTCCCGTGTTTCTTCGCCTCGGGTTTTTCACACTTCTGTTACTCCTCGTAGTGGCATACTGTTGATCCTCCTCTGATTTTCGCCCCTTGTGTTCTCCTCATTTTTGTATTTTGCTTTTTTTTCTTGCTCCTCGTATTCTTCTCCCCTGTTTCTTCGCCTCGGGTTTTTCACACTTCTCTTGCTCCTCGTAGTGGCATACTGCTGATCCTCCTCTGATTTTCGCCCCTTGTGTTCTCCTCGTTTTTGTATTTTGCTTTTTTTTTCTTGCTCCTCTTATTCTTCTCCCCTGTTTCTTCGCCTCGGGTTTTTCACACTTCTCTTACTCCACGTAGTGGCATACGGTTGATCCTCCTCTGATTTTCGCCCCTTGTGTTCTCCTCGTTTTTGTATTTTGCTTTTTCTTCTTGCTCCTCGTATTCTTCTCCCCTGTTTCTTCGCCTCGGGTTTTTCACACTTCTCTTACTCCTCGTAGTGGCATACTGTTGATCCTCCTCTGATTTTCGCCCCTTGTGTTCTCCTCGTTTTTGTATTTTGCTTTTTTTTCTTGCTCCTCGTATTCTTCTCCCCTGTTTCTTCGCCTCGGGTTTTTCACACTTCTCTTACTCCACGTAGTGCCACACTTTGGATCCTCCTCTGATTTTCGCCCCTTGTGTTCTCCTCGTTTTTGTATTTTGCTTTTTTTTTCTTGCTCCTCGTATTCTTCTCCCCTGTTTCTTCGCCTCGGGTTTTTCACACTTCTCTTACTCCACGTAGTGCCACACTTTTGATCCTCCTCTGATTTTCTCCCCTTGTGTTCTCCTCGTTTTTGTGTTTTGCTTTTTTTTTCTTGCTCCTCGTATTCTTCTCCCCTATTTCTTCACATCAGCTTTTTCACACTTCTGTTACTCCTCGTAGTGGCATACTGTTGATCCTCCTCTGATTTTCGCCCCTTGTGTTCTCCTCGTTTTTGTATTTTGCTTTTTTTTTCTTGCTCCTCGTATTCTTCTCCCCTGTTTCTTCGCCTCGGGTTTTTCACACTTCTCTTACTCCACGTAGTGGCATACGGTTGATCCTCCTCTGATTTTCGCCCCTTGTGTTCTCCTCGTTTTTGTATTTTGCTTTTTTTTCTTGCTCCTCGTATTCTTCTCCTCTGTTTCTTCACCTCGTGTTTTTCACACTTCTCTTGCTCCTCGTAGTGGCATACTGTTGATCCTCCTCTGATTTTCGCCCCTTGTGTTCTCCTCGTTTTTGTATTTTGCTTTTTTTTTCTTGCTCCTCGTATTCTTCTCCCCTGTTTCTTCACATCAGCTTTTTCACACTTCTCTTACTCCTCGTAGTGGCATACTGTTGATCCTCCTCTGATTTTCGCCCCTTGTGTTCTCCTCGTTTTTGTATTTTGCTTTTTTTTTCTTGCTCCTCGTATTCTTCTCCCCTGTTTCTTCGCCTCGGGTTTTTCACATCTCTTACTCCACGTAGTGCCACACTTTGGATCCTCCTCTGATTTTCACCCCTTGTGTTCTCCTCGTTTTTGTATTTTGCTTTTTTTTTCTTGCTCTTCGTATTCTTCTCCCCTGTTTCTTCGCCTCCGTTTTTTCACACTTCTCTTACTCCACGGAGTGCCGCACTTTTGATCCTCCTCTGATTTTCGCCCCTTGTGTTCTCCTCGTTTTTGTATTTTGCTTTTTTTTTCTTGCTCCTCGTATTCTTCTCCCCTGTTTCTTTGGCTCGGTTTTTCACACGTCTCTTACTCCACGTAGTGCCACACTTTTGATCCTCCTCTGATTTTCGCCCCTTGTGTTCTCCTCGTTTTTGTATTTTGCTTTTTTTTCTTGCTCCTCGTATTCTTCTCCCCTGTTTCTTCGCCTCGGGTTTTTCACACTTCTCTTGCTCCTCGTAGTGGCATACCGTTGATCCTCCTCTGATTTTCGCCACTTGTGTTCTCCTCGTTTTTGTATTTTGCTTTTTTTTTCTTGCTCCTCGTATTCTTCTCCCCTGTTTCTTCACATCAGCTTTTTCACACTTCTCTTACTCCACCTAGTGCCACAATTTTGATCCTTCTCTGATTTTCGCCCCTTGTGTTCTCCTCGTTTTTGTATTTTGCTTTTTTTTCTTGCTCCTCGTATTCTTCTCCACTGTTTCTTCACCTCGGGTTTTTCACACTTCTCTTACTCCACCTAGTGCCACACTTTTGATCCTCCTCTGATTTTCGCCCCTTGTGTTCTCCTCGTTTTTGTATTTTGCTTTTTTTTTCTTGCTCCTCGTATTCTTCTCCCCTGTTTCTTCACCTCGGGTTTTTCACACTTCTCTTACTCCACGTAGTGCCACACTTTTCATCCTCCTCTGATTTTAGCCCCTTGTGTTCTCCTCGTTTTTGTATTTTGCTTTTTTTTTCTTGCTCCTCGTATTCTTCTCCCCTGTTTCTTCGCCTCGGGTTTTTCACACTTCTCTTACTCCACGTAGTGCCACACTTTTGATCCTCCTCTGATTTTCGCCCCTTGTGTTCTCCTCGTTTTTGTATTTTGCTTTTTTTTTCTTGCTCCTCGTATTCTTCTCCCCTGTTTCTTTGCCTCGGGTTTTTCACACTTCTCTTACTCCACGTAGTGGCATACTGTTGATCCTCCTCTGATTTTCGCCCCTTGTGTTCTCCTCGTTTTTGTATTTTGCTTTTTTTTTCTTGCTCCTCGTATTCTTCTCCCCTGTTTCTTCGCCTCGGGTTTTCACACTTCTCTTGCTCCTCGTAGTGGCATACTGTTGATCCTCCTCTGATTTTCGCCCCTTTTGTTCTCCTCGTTTTTGTATTTTGCTTTTTTTTTCTTGCTCCTTGTATTCTTCTCCCCTGTTTCTTCGCCTCGGGTTTTCACACTTCTCTTGCTCCTTGTAGTGGCATACTGTTGATCCTCCTCTGATTTTCGCCCCTTGTGTTCTCCTCGTTTTTGTATTTTGCTTTTTTTTTCTTGCTCCTCGTATTCTTCTCCCCTGTTTCTTCGCCTCGGGTTTTTCACACTTCTCTTACTCCACGTAGTGGCATATGGTTGATCCTCCTCTGATTTTCGCCCCTTGTGTTCTCCTCGTTTTTGTATTTTGCTTTTTTTTTCTTGCTCCTCGTATTTTTCTCCCCTGTTTCTTCGCCTCGGGTTTTTCACACTTCTCTTACTCCACGTAGTTCCACACTTTTGATCCTCCTCTGATTTTCGCCCCTTGTGTTCTCCTCGTTTTTGTATTTTGTTTTTTTTTTCTTGCTCCTCGTATTCTTCTCCCCTGTTTCTTTGGCTCGGTTTTTCACACGTCTCTTACTCCACGTAGTGCCACACTTTTGATCCTCCTCTGATTTTCGCCCCTTGTGTTCTCCTCGTTTTTGTATTTTGCTTTTTTTTCTTGCTCCTCGTATTCTTCTCCCCTGTTTCTTCGCCTCGGTTTTTTCACACTTCTCTTGCTCCTCGTAGTGGCATACCGTTGATCCTCCTCTGATTTTCGCCACTTGTGTTCTCCTCGTTTTTGTATTTTGCTTTTTTTTTCTTGCTCCTCGTATTCTTCTCCCCTGTTTCTTCGCCTCGGGTTTTTCACACTTCTCTTACTCCACCTAGTGGCATACTGTTGATCCTCCTCTGATTTTCGCCCCTTGTGTTTTCCTCGTTTTTGTATTTTGCTTTTTTTTCTTGCTCCTCGTATTCTTCTCCCCTGTTTCTTCGCCTCGTGTGTTTCCCACTTCTCTTGCTCCTCGTAGTGGCATACTGTTGATCCTCCTCTGATTTTCGCCCCTTGTGTTCTCCTCGTTTTTGTATTTTGCTTTTTTTTTCTTGCTCCTCGTATTCTTCTCCCCTGTTTCTTCGCCTCGGGTTTTTCACACTTCTCTTACTCCACCTAGTGCCACACTTTTGATCCTCCTCTGATTTTCGCCACTTGTGTTCTCCTCGTTTTTGTATTTTGCTTTTTTTTTATTGCTCCTCGTATTCTTCTCCCGTATTTCTTCGCCTCGGGTTTTTCACACTTCTGTTACTCCTCGTAGTGGCATACTGTTGATCCTCCTCTGATTTTCGCCCCTTGTGTTCTCCTCATTTTTGTATTTTGCTTTTTTTTCATGCTCCTCGTATTCTTCTCCCCTGTTTCTTCGCCTCGGGTTTTTCACACTTCTCTTGCTCCTCGTAGTGGCATACTGCTGATCCTCCTCTGATTTTCGCCCCTTGTGTTCTCCTCGTTTTTGTATTTTGCTTTTTTTTTCTTGCTCCTCTTATTCTTCTCCCCTGTTTCTTCGCCTCGGGTTTTTCACACTTCTCTTACTCCACGTAGTGGCATACGGTTGATCCTCCTCTGATTTTCGCCCCTTGTGTTCTCCTCGTTTTTGTATTTTGCTTTTTCTTCTTGCTCCTCGTATTCTTCTCCCCTGTTTCTTCGCCTCGGGTTTTTCACACTTCTCTTACTCCTCGTAGTGGCATACTGTTGATCCTCCTCTGATTTTCGCCCCTTGTGTTCTCCTCGTTTTTGTATTTTGCTTTTTTTTCTTGCTCCTCGTATTCTTCTCCCCTGTTTCTTCGCCTCGTGTGTTTCCCACTTCTCTTGCTCCTCGTAGTGGCATACTGTTGATCCTCCTCTGATTTTCGCCACTTGTGTTCTCCTCGTTTTTGTATTTTGCTTTTTTTTTCTTGCTCCTCGTATTCTTCTCCCCTGTTTCTTCGCCTCGGGTTTTTCACACTTCTCTTACTCCACCTAGTGCCACACTTTTGATCCTCCTCTGATTTTCGCCACTTGTGTTCTCCTCGTTTTTGTATTTTGCTTTTTTTTTATTGCTCCTCGTATTCTTCTCCCGTATTTCTTCGCCTCGGGTTTTTCACACTTCTGTTACTCCTCGTAGTGGCATACTGTTGATCCTCCTCTGATTTTCGCCCCTTGTGTTCTCCTCATTTTTGTATTTTGCTTTTTTTTCATGCTCCTCGTATTCTTCTCCCCTGTTTCTTCGCCTCGGGTTTTTCACACTTCTCTTGCTCCTCGTAGTGGCATACTGCTGATCCTCCTCTGATTTTCGCCCCTTGTGTTCTCCTCGTTTTTGTATTTTGCTTTTTTTTTCTTGCTCCTCTTATTCTTCTCCCCTGTTTCTTCGCCTCGGGTTTTTCACACTTCTCTTACTCCACGTAGTGGCATACGGTTGATCCTCCTCTGATTTTCGCCCCTTGTGTTCTCCTCGTTTTTGTATTTTGCTTTTTCTTCTTGCTCCTCGTATTCTTCTCCCCTGTTTCTTCGCCTCGGGTTTTTCACACTTCTCTTACTCCTCGTAGTGGCATACTGTTGATCCTCCTCTGATTTTCGCCCCTTGTGTTCTCCTCGTTTTTGTATTTTGCTTTTTTTTCTTGCTCCTCGTATTCTTCTCCCCTGTTTCTTCGCCTCGGGTTTTTCACACTTCTCTTACTCCACGTAGTGCCACACTTTGGATCCTCCTCTGATTTTCGCCCCTTGTGTTCTCCTCGTTTTTGTATTTTGCTTTTTTTTTCTTGCTCCTCGTATTCTTCTCCCCTGTTTCTTCGCCTCGGGTTTTTCACACTTCTCTTACTCCACGTAGTGCCACACTTTTGATCCTCCTCTGATTTTCTCCCCTTGTGTTCTCCTCGTTTTTGTGTTTTGCTTTTTTTTTCTTGCTCCTCGTATTCTTCTCCCCTATTTCTTCACATCAGCTTTTTCACACTTCTGTTACTCCTCGTAGTGGCATACTGTTGATCCTCCTCTGATTTTCGCCCCTTGTGTTCTCCTCGTTTTTGTATTTTGCTTTTTTTTTCTTGCTCCTCGTATTCTTCTCCCCTGTTTCTTCGCCTCGGGTTTTTCACACTTCTCTTACTCCACGTAGTGGCATACGGTTGATCCTCCTCTGATTTTCGCCCCTTGTGTTCTCCTCGTTTTTGTATTTTGCTTTTTTTTCTTGCTCCTCGTATTCTTCTCCTCTGTTTCTTCACCTCGTGTTTTTCACACTTCTCTTGCTCCTCGTAGTGGCATACTGTTGATCCTCCTCTGATTTTCGCCCCTTGTGTTCTCCTCGTTTTTGTATTTTGCTTTTTTTTTCTTGCTCCTCGTATTCTTCTCCCCTGTTTCTTCACATCAGCTTTTTCACACTTCTCTTACTCCTCGTAGTGGCATACTGTTGATCCTCCTCTGATTTTCGCCCCTTGTGTTCTCCTCGTTTTTGTATTTTGCTTTTTTTTTCTTGCTCCTCGTATTCTTCTCCCCTGTTTCTTCGCCTCGGGTTTTTCACATCTCTTACTCCACGTAGTGCCACACTTTGGATCCTCCTCTGATTTTCACCCCTTGTGTTCTCCTCGTTTTTGTATTTTGCTTTTTTTTTCTTGCTCTTCGTATTCTTCTCCCCTGTTTCTTCGCCTCCGTTTTTTCACACTTCTCTTACTCCACGGAGTGCCGCACTTTTGATCCTCCTCTGATTTTCGCCCCTTGTGTTCTCCTCGTTTTTGTATTTTGCTTTTTTTTTCTTGCTCCTCGTATTCTTCTCCCCTGTTTCTTTGGCTCGGTTTTTCACACGTCTCTTACTCCACGTAGTGCCACACTTTTGATCCTCCTCTGATTTTCGCCCCTTGTGTTCTCCTCGTTTTTGTATTTTGCTTTTTTTTCTTGCTCCTCGTATTCTTCTCCCCTGTTTCTTCGCCTCGGGTTTTTCACACTTCTCTTGCTCCTCGTAGTGGCATACCGTTGATCCTCCTCTGATTTTCGCCACTTGTGTTCTCCTCGTTTTTGTATTTTGCTTTTTTTTTCTTGCTCCTCGTATTCTTCTCCCCTGTTTCTTCACATCAGCTTTTTCACACTTCTCTTACTCCACCTAGTGCCACAATTTTGATCCTTCTCTGATTTTCGCCCCTTGTGTTCTCCTCGTTTTTGTATTTTGCTTTTTTTTCTTGCTCCTCGTATTCTTCTCCACTGTTTCTTCACCTCGGGTTTTTCACACTTCTCTTACTCCACCTAGTGCCACACTTTTGATCCTCCTCTGATTTTCGCCCCTTGTGTTCTCCTCGTTTTTGTATTTTGCTTTTTTTTTCTTGCTCCTCGTATTCTTCTCCCCTGTTTCTTCACCTCGGGTTTTTCACACTTCTCTTACTCCACGTAGTGCCACACTTTTCATCCTCCTCTGATTTTAGCCCCTTGTGTTCTCCTCGTTTTTGTATTTTGCTTTTTTTTTCTTGCTCCTCGTATTCTTCTCCCCTGTTTCTTCACCTCGGGTTTTTCACACTTCTCTTACTCCACGTAGTGCCACACTTTTGATCCTCCTCTGATTTTCGCCCCTTGTGTTCTCCTCGTTTTTGTATTTTGCTTTTTTTTTCTTGCTCCTCGTATTCTTCTCCCCTGTTTCTTTGCCTCGGGTTTTTCACACTTCTCTTACTCCACGTAGTGGCATACTGTTGATCCTCCTCTGATTTTCGCCCCTTGTGTTCTCCTCGTTTTTGTATTTTGCTTTTTTTTCTTGCTCCTCGTATTCTTCTCCCCTGTTTCTTCGCCTCGGGTTTTCACACTTCTCTTGCTCCTCGTAGTGGCATACTGTTGATCCTCCTCTGATTTTCGCCCCTTTTGTTCTCCTCGTTTTTGTATTTTGCTTTTTTTTTCTTGCTCCTTGTATTCTTCTCCCCTGTTTCTTCGCCTCGGGTTTTCACACTTCTCTTGCTCCTTGTAGTGGCATACTGTTGATCCTCCTCTGATTTTCGCCCCTTGTGTTCTCCTCGTTTTTGTATTTTGCTTTTTTTTTCTTGCTCCTCGTATTCTTCTCCCCTGTTTCTTCGCCTCGGGTTTTTCACACTTCTCTTACTCCACGTAGTGGCATATGGTTGATCCTCCTCTGATTTTCGCCCCTTGTGTTCTCCTCGTTTTTGTATTTTGCTTTTTTTTTCTTGCTCCTCGTATTTTTCTCCCCTGTTTCTTCACCTCGGGTTTTTCACACTTCTCTTACTCCACGTAGTTCCACACTTTTGATCCTCCTCTGATTTTCGCCCCTTGTGTTCTCCTCGTTTTTGTATTTTGTTTTTTTTTTCTTGCTCCTCGTATTCTTCTCCCCTGTTTCTTCGCCTCGGGTTTTTCACACTTCTCTTACTCCACGTAGTGCCACCCTTTTGATCCTCCTCTGATTTTCGCCCCTTGTGTTCTCCTCGTTTTTGTATTTTGCTTTTTTTTCTTGCTCCTCGTATTCTTCTCCCCTGTTTCTTCGCCTCGGGTTTTTCACACTTCTCTTACTCCACGTAGTGCCACACTTTTGATCCTCCTCTGATTTTCGCCCCTTGTGTTCTCCTCGTTTTTGTATTTTGCTTTTTTTTTCTTGCTCCTCGTATTCTTCTCCCCTGTTTCTTCGCCTCGGATTTTTCACACTTCTCTTACTCCACGTAGTGCCACACTTTTGATCCTCCTCTGATTTTCGCCCCTTGTGTTCTCCTCGTTTTTGTATTTTGCTTTTTTTTCTTGCTCCTCGTATTCTTCTCCCCTGTTTCTTCGCCTCGGGTTTTTCACACTTCTCTTACTCCACGTAGGGCCACACTTTGGATCCTCCTCTGATTTTCGCCCCTTGTGTTCTCCTCGTTTTTGTATTTTGCTTTTTTTTTCTTGCTCCTCGTATTCTTCTCCCCTGTTTCTTCGCCTCGGGTTTTTCACACTTCTCTTACTCCACGTAGTGCCACACTTTTGATCCTCCTCTGATTTTCTCCCCTTGTGTTCTCCTCGTTTTTGTATTTTGCTTTTTTTTTTCTTGCTCCTCGTATTCTTCTCCCCTGTTTCTTCACATCAGCTTTTTCACACTTCTGTTACTCCTCGTAGTGGCATACTGTTGATCCTCCTCTGATTTTCGCCCCTTGTGTTCTCCTCGTTTTTGTATTTTGCTTTTTTTTTCTTGCTCCTCGTATTCTTCTCCCCTGTTTCTTCGCCTCGGGTTTTTCACACTTCTCTTACTCCACCTAGTGCCACACTTCAGATCCTCCTCTGATTTTCGCCCCTTGTGTTCTCCTCGTTTTTGTATTTTGCTTTTTTTTTCTTGCTCCTCGTATTCTTCTCCCCTGTTTCTTCGCCTCGGGTTTTTCACACTTCTCTTACTCCACGTAGTGGCATACGGTTGATCCTCCTCTGATTTTCGCCCCTTGTGTTCTCCTCGTTTTTGTATTTTGCTTTTTTTTCTTGCTCCTCGTATTCTTCTCCTCTGTTTCTTCACCTCGTGTTTTTCACACTTCTCTTGCTCCTCGTAGTGGCATACTGTTGATCCTCCTCTGATTTTCGCCCCTTGTGTTCTCCTCGTTTTTGTATTTTGCTTTTTTTTCTTGCTCCTCGTATTCTTCTCCCCTGTTTCTTCACATCAGCTTTTTCACACTTCTCTTACTCCTCGTAGTGGCATACTGGTGATCCTCCTCTGATTTTCGCCCCTTGTATTCTCCTCGTTTTTGTATTTTGCTTTTTTTTTCTTGCTCCTCGTATTTTTCTCCCCTGTTTCTTCGCCTCGGGTTTTTCACACTTCTCTTACTCCACGTAGTTCCACACTTTTGATCCTCCTCTGATTTTCGCCCCTTGTGTTCTCCTCGTTTTTGTATTTTGGTTTTTTTCTTGCTCCTCGTATTCTTCTCCACTGTTTCTTCGCCTCGGGTTTTTCACACTTCTCTTACTCCACCTAGTGCCACACTTTTGATCCTCCTCTGATTTTCGCCCCTTGTGTTCTCCTCGTTTTTGTATTTTGCTTTTTTTTTCTTGCTCCTCGTATTCTTCTCCCCTGTTTCTTCGCCTCGAGTTTTTCACACTTCTCTTATTCCACGTAGTGCCACACTTTTCATCCTCCTCTGATTTTCGCCCCTTGTGTTCTCCTCGTTTTTGTATTTTGCTTTTTTTTTCTTGCTCCTCGTATTCTTCTCCCCTGTTTCTTCGCCTCGGGTTTTTCACACTTCTCTTACTCCACGTAGTGCCACCCTTTTGATCCTCCTCTGATTTTCGCCCCTTGTGTTCTCCTCGTTTTTGTATTTTGCTTTTTTTTTCTTGCTCCTCGTATTCTTCTCCCCTGTTTCTTCGCCTCGGGTTTTTCACACTTCTCTTACTCCACGTAGTGGCATACGGTTGATCCTCCTCTGATTTTCGCCCCTTGTGTTCTCCTCGTTTTTGTATTTTGCTTTTTTTTCTTGCTCCTCGTATTCTTCTCCCCTGTTTCTTCGCCTCGGGTTTTCACACTTCTCTTGCTCCTCGTAGTGGCATACTGTTGATCCTCCTCTGATTTTCGCCCCTTGTGTTCTCCTCGTTTTTGTATTTTGCTTTTTTTTTCTTGGTCCTCGTATTCTTCTCCCCTGTTTCTTCACATCAGCTTTTTCACACTTCTCTTACTCCACCTAGTGGCATACTGTTGATCCTCCTCTGATTTTCGCCCCTTGTGTTCTCCTCGTTTTTGTATTTTGCTTTTTTTTTCTTGCTCCTCGTATTCTTTTCCCCTGTTTCTTCACATCAGCTTTTTCACACTTCTCTTACTCCTCGTAGTGGCATACTAGTGATCCTCCTCTGATTTTCGCCCCTTGTGTTCTCCTCGTTTTTGTATTTTGCTTTTTTTTTCTTGCTCCTCGTATTTTTCTCCCCTGTTTCTTCGCCTCGGGTTTTTCACACTTCTCTTACTCCACGTAGTTCCACACTTTTGATCCTCCTCTGATTTTCGCCCCTTGTGTTCTCCTCGTTTTTGTATTTTGCTTTTTTTTTCTTGCTCCTCGTATTCTTCTCCCCTGTTTCTTCGCCTCGGGTTTTTCACACTTCTCTTACTCCACGTAGTGCCACCCTTTTGATCCTCCTCTGATTTTCGCCCCTTGTGTTCTCCTCGTTTTTGTATTTTGCTTTTTTTTCTTGCTCCTCGTATTCTTCTCCCCTGTTTCTTCGCCTCGGGTTTTTCACACTTCTCTTACTCCACGTAGTGCCACACTTTTGATCCTCCTCTGATTTTCGCCCCTTGTGTTCTCCTCGTTTTTGTATTTTGCTTTTTTTTTCTTGCTCCTCGTATTCTTCTCCCCTGTTTCTTCGCCTCGGGTTTTTCACACTTCTCTTACTCCACATAGTGGCATACGGTTGATCCTCCTCTGATTTTCGCCCCTTGTGTTCTCCTCGTTTTTGTATTTTGCTTTTTTTTCTTTCTCCTCGTATTCTTCTCCTCTGTTTCTTCACCTCGTGTTTTTCACACTTCTCTTGCTCCTCGTAGTGTCATACTGTTGATCCTCCTCTGATTTTCGCCCCTTGTGTTCTCCTCGTTTTTGTATTTTGCTTTTTTTTTCTTGCTCCTCGTATTCTTCTCCCCTGTTTCTTCACATCAGCTTTTTCACACTTCTCTTACTCCTCGTAGTGGCATACTGTTGATCCTCCTCTGATTTTCGCCCCTTGTGTTCTCCTCGTTTTTGTATTTTGCTTTTTTTTTTCTTGCTCCTCGTATTCTTCTCCCCTGTTTCTTCGCCTCGGGTTTTTCACATCTCTTACTCCACGTAGTGCCACACTTTGGATCCTCCTCTGATTTTCACCCCTTGTGTTCTCCTCGTTTTTGTATTTTGCTTTTTTTTTCTTGCTCTTCGTATTCTTCTCCCCTGTTTCTTCGCCTCGCGTTTTTCACACTTCTCTTACTCCACGTAGTTCCACACTTTTGATCCTCCTCTGATTTTCGCCCCTTGTGTTCTCCTCGTTTTTGTATTTTGTTTTTTTTTTCTTGCTCCTCGTATTCTTCTCCCCTGTTTCTTCGCCTCGGGTTTTTCACACTTCTCTTACTCCACGTAGTGCCACCCTTTTGATCCTACTCTGATTTTCGCCCCTTGTGTTCTCCTCGTTTTTGTATTTTGCTTTTTTTTCTTGCTCCTCGTATTCTTCTCCCCTGTTTCTTCGCCTCGGGTTTTTCACACTTCTCTTACTCCACGTAGTGCCACACTTTTGATCCTCCTCTGATTTTCGCCCCTTGTGTTCTCCTCGTTTTTGTATTTTGCTTTTTTTTTCTTGCTCCTCGTATTCTTCTCCCCTGTTTCTTCGCCTCGGATTTTTCACACTTCTCTTACTCCACGTAGTGCCACACTTTTGATCCTCCTCTGATTTTCGCCCCTTGTGTTCTCCTCGTTTTTGTATTTTGCTTTTTTTTCTTGCTCCTCGTATTCTTCTCCCCTGTTTCTTCGCCTCGGGTTTTTCACACTTCTCTTACTCCACGTAGGGCCACACTTTGGATCCTCCTCTGATTTTCGCCCCTTGTGTTCTCCTCGTTTTTGTATTTTGCTTTTTTTTTCTTGCTCCTCGTATTCTTCTCCCCTGTTTCTTCGCCTCGGGTTTTTCACACTTCTCTTACTCCACGTAGTGCCACACTTTTGATCCTCCTCTGATTTTCTCCCCTTGTGTTCTCCTCGTTTTTGTATTTTGCTTTTTTTTTCTTGCTCCTCGTATTCTTCTCCCCTGTTTCTTCACATCAGCTTTTTCACACTTCTGTTACTCCTCGTAGTGGCATACTGTTGATCCTCCTCTGATTTTCGCCCCTTGTGTTCTCCTCGTTTTTGTATTTTGCTTTTTTTTTCTTGCTCCTCGTATTCTTCTCCCCTGTTTCTTCGCCTCGGGTTTTTCACACTTCTCTTACTCCACGTAGTCCCACCCTTTTGATCCTCCTCTGATTTTCGCCCCTTGTGTTCTCCTCGTTTATGTATTTTGCTTTTTTTCTTGCTCCTCGTATTCTTCTCCCCTGTTTCTTCGCCTCGGGTTTTTCACACTTCTCTTACTCCACGTAGTGCCACACTTTTGATCCTCCTCTGATTTTCGCCCCTTGTGTTCTCCTCGTTTTTGTATTTTGCTTTTTTTTTCTTGCTCCTCTTATTCTTCTCCCCTGTTTCTTCGCCTCGGGTTTTTCACACTTCTCTTACTCCACGTAGTGGCATACGGTTGATCCTCCTCTGATTTTCGCCCCTTGTGTTCTCCTCGTTTTTGTATTTTGCTTTTTTTTCTTGCTCCTCGTATTCTTCTCCTCTGTTTCTTCACCTCGTGTTTTTCACACTTCTCTTGCTCCTCGTAGTGGCATACTGTTGGTCCTCCTCTGATTTCGCCCCTTGTGTTCTCCTCGATTTTGTATTTTGCTTTTTTTTTCTTGCTCCTCGTATTCTTCTCCCCTGTTTCTTCACTTCAGCTTTTTCACACTTCTCTTACTCCTCGTAGTGGCATACTGTTGATCCTCCTCTGATTTTCGCCCCTTGTGTTCTCCTCGTTTTTGTATTTTGCTTTTTTTTTCTTGCTCCTCGTATTCTTCTCCCCTGTTTCTTCGCCTCGTGTGTTTCCCACTTCTCTTGCTCCTCGTAGTGGCATACTCTTGATCCTCCTCTGATTTTCGCCCCTTGTGTTCTCCTCGTTTTTGTATTTTGCTTTTTTTTTTCTTGCTCCTCGTATTCTTCTCCCCTGTTTCTTCGCCTCGGGTTTTTCACACTTCTCTTACTCCACGTAGTGCCACACTTTGGATCCTCCTCTGATTTTCGCCCCTTGTGTTCTCCTCGTTTTTGTATTTTGCTTTTTTTTTCTTGCTCCTCGTATTCTTCTCCCCTGTTTCTTCGCCTCGGGTTTTTCACACTTCTCTTACTCCACGTAGTGCCACACTTTTGATCCTCCTCTGATTTTCTCCCCTTGTGTTCTCCTCGTTTTTGTATTTTGCTTTTTTTTTCTTGCTCCTCGTATTCTTCTCCCCTGTTTCTTCACATCAGCTTTTTCACACTTCTGTTACTCCTCGTAGTGGCATACTGTTGATCCTCCTCTGATTTTCGCCCCTTGTGTTCTCCTCGTTTTTGTATTTTGCTTTTTTTCTTGCTCCTCGTATTCTTCTCCCCTGTTTCTTCGCCTCGGGTTTTTCACACTTCTCTTACTCCACGTAGTGCCACACTTTTGATCCTCCTCTGATTTTCGCCCCTTGTGTTCTCCTCGTTTTTGTATTTTGCTTTTTTTTTCTTGCTCCTCGTATTCTTCTCCCCTGTTTCTTCGCCTCGGGTTTTTCACACTTCTCTTACTCCACGTAGTGGCATACGGTTGATCCTCCTCTGATTTTCGCCCCTTGTGTTCTCCTCGTTTTTGTATTTTGCTTTTTTTTCTTGCTCCTCGTATTCTTCTCCTCTGTTTCTTCACCTCGTGTTTTTCACACTTCTCTTGCTCCTCGTAGTGGCATACTGTTGATCCTCCTCTGATTTTCGCCCCTTGTGTTCTCCTCGATTTTGTATTTTGCTTTTTTTTTCGTGCTCCTCGTATTCTTCTCCCCTGTTTCTTCACATCAGCTTTTTCACACTTCTCTTACTCCTCGTAGTGGCATACTGTTGATCCTCCTCTGATTTTCGCCCTTTGTGTTCTCCTCGTTTTTGTATTTTGCTTTTTTTTTCTTGCTGCTTGTATTCTTCTCCCCTGTTTCTTCGCCTCGGGTTTTTCACACTTCTCTTACTCCACGTAGTCCCACCCTTTTGATCCTCCTCTGATTTTCGCCCCTTGTGTTCTCCTCGTTTTTGTATTTTGCTTTTTTTTTCTTGCTCCTCGTATTCTTCTCCCCTGTTACTTCGCCTCGGGTTTTTCACACTTTTCTTACTCCACCTAGTGCCACACTTTTGATCCTCCTCTGATTTTCGCCCCTTGTGTTCTCCTCGTTTTTGTATTTTGCTTTTTTTTTCTTGCTCCTCGTATTCTTCTCCCCTGTTTCTTCGCCTCGGGTTTTTCACACTTCTCTTACTCCACCTAGTGGCATACTGTTGATCCTCCTCTGATTTTCGCCCCTTGTGTTCTCCTCGTTTTTGTATTTTGCTTTTTTTTTTTCTTGCTCCTCGTATTCTTCTCCCCTGTTTCTTCGCCTCGTGTGTTTCCCACTTCTCTTGCTCCTCGTAGTGGCATACTGTTGATCCTCCTCTGATTTTCGCCCCTTGTGTTCTCCTCGTTTTTGTATTTTGCTTTTTTTTTCTTGCTCCTCGTATTCTTCTCCCCTGTTTCTTCGCCTCGGGTTTTTCACACTTCTCTTACTCCACCTAGTGCCACACTTTTGATCCTCCTCTGATTTTCGCCACTTGTGTTCTCCTCGTTTTTGTATTTTGCTTTTTTTTTATTGCTCCTCGTATTCTTCTCCCCTGTTTCTTCGCCTCGGGTTTTTCACACTTCTCTTACTCCACGTAGTGGCATACTGTTGATCCTCCTCTGATTTTCGCCCCTTGTGTTCTCCTCGTTTTTGTATTTTGCTTTTTTTTCATGCTCCTCGTATTCTTCTCCCCTGTTTCTTCGCCTCGGGTTTTTCACACTTCTCTTGCTCCTCGTAGTGGCATACTGTTGATCCTCCTCTGATTTTCGCCCCTTGTGTTCTCCTCGTTTTTGTATTTTGCTTTTTTTTTCTTGCTCCTCTTATTCTTCTCCCCTGTTTCTTCGCCTCGGGTTTTTCACACTTCTCTTACTCCACGTAGTGGCATACGGTTGATCCTCCTCTGATTTTCGCCCCTTGTGTTCTCCTCGTTTTTGTATTTTGCTTTTTCTTCTTGCTCCTCGTATTCTTCTCCCCTGTTTCTTCGCCTCGGGTTTTTCACACTTCTCTTACTCCTCGTAGTGGCATACTGTTGATCCTCCTCTGATTTTCGCCCCTTGTGTTCTCCTCGTTTTTGTATTTTGCTTTTTTTTCTTGCTCCTCGTATTCTTCTCCCCTGTTTCTTCGCCTCGGGTTTTTCACACTTCTCTTACTCCACGTAGTGCCACACTTTGGATCCTCCTCTGATTTTCGCCCCTTGTGTTCTCCTCGTTTTCGTATTTTGCTTTTTTTTTCTTGCTCCTCGTATTCTTCTCCCCTGTTTCTTCACCTCGGGTTTTTCACACTTCTCTTACTCCACGTAGTGCCACACTTTTGATCCTCCTCTGATTTTCTCCCCTTGTGTTTTCCTCGTTTTTGTATTTTGCTTTTTTTTTCTTGCTCCTCGTATTCTTCTCCCCTGTTTCTTCACATGAGCTTTTTCACACTTCTGTTACTCCTCGTAGTGGCATACTGTTGATCCTCCTCTGATTTTCGCCCCTTGTGTTCTCCTCGTTTTTGTATTTTGCTTTTTTTTCTTGCTCCTCGTATTCTTCTCCTCTGTTTCTTCACCTCGTGTTTTTCACACTTCTCTTGCTCCTCGTAGTGGCATACTGTTGATCCTCCTCTGATTTTCGCCCCTTGTGTTCTCCTCGATTTTGTATTTTGCTTTTTTTTTCTTGCTCCTCGTATTCTTCTCCCCTGTTTCTTCACATCAGCTTTTTCACACTTCTCTTACTCCTCGTAGTGGTATAATGTTGATCCTCCTCTGATTTTCGCCCCTTGTGTTCTCCTCGTTGTTGTATTTTGCTTTTTTTTTCTTGCTCCTCGTATTCTTCTCCCCTGTTTCTTCGCCTCGGGTTTTTCAAATCTCTTACTCCACGTAGTGCCACACTTTGGATCCTCCTCTGATTTTCACCCCTTGTGTTCTCCTCGTTTTTGTATTTTGCTTTTTTTTTTCTTGCTCCTCGTATTCTTCTCCCCTGTTTCTTCGCCTCGGGTTTTTCACACTTCTCTTACTCCACGTAGTGGCATACGGTTGATCCTCCTCTGATTTTCGCCCCTTGTGTTCTCCTCGTTTTTGTATTTTGCTTTTTTTTCTTGCTCCTCGTATTCTTCTCCTCTGTTTCTTCACCTCGTGTTTTTCACACTTCTCTTGCTCCTCGTAGTGGCATACTGTTGATCCTCCTCTGATTTTCGCCCCTTGTGTTCTCCTCGTTTTTGTATTTTGCTTTTTTTTCTTGCTCCTCGTATTCTTCTCCCCTGTTTCTTCACATCAGCTTTTTCACACTTCTCTTACTCCTCGTAGTGGCATACTGGTGATCCTCCTCTGATTTTCGCCCCTTGTATTCTCCTCGTTTTTGTATTTTGCTTTTTTTTTCTTGCTCCTCGTATTTTTCTCCCCTGTTTCTTCGCCTCGGGTTTTTCACACTTCTCTTACTCCACGTAGTTCCACACTTTTGATCCTCCTCTGATTTTCGCCCCTTGTGTTCTCCTCGTTTTTGTATTTTGGTTTTTTTCTTGCTCCTCGTATTCTTCTCCACTGTTTCTTCGCCTCGGGTTTTTCACACTTCTCTTACTCCACCTAGTGCCACACTTTTGATCCTCCTCTGATTTTCGCCCCTTGTGTTCTCCTCGTTTTTGTATTTTGCTTTTTTTTTCTTGCTCCTCGTATTCTTCTCCCCTGTTTCTTCGCCTCGAGTTTTTCACACTTCTCTTACTCCACGTAGTGCCACACTTTTCATTCTCCTCTGATTTTCGCCCCTTGTGTTCTCCTCGTTTTTGTATTTTGCTTTTTTTTTCTTGCTCCTCGTATTCTTCTCCCCTGTTTCTTCGCCTCGGGTTTTTCACACTTCTCTTACTCCACGTAGTGCCACCCTTTTGATCCTCCTCTGATTTTCGCCCCTTGTGTTCTCCTCGTTTTTGTATTTTGCTTTTTTTTTCTTGCTCCTCGTATTCTTCTCCCCTGTTTCTTCGCCTCGGGTTTTTCACACTTCTCTTACTCCACGTAGTGGCATACGGTTGATCCTCCTCTGATTTTCGCCCCTTGTGTTCTCCTCGTTTTTGTATTTTGCTTTTTTTTCTTGCTCCTCGTATTCTTCTCCCCTGTTTCTTCGCCTCGGGTTTTCACACTTCTCTTGCTCCTCGTAGTGGCATACTGTTGATCCTCCTCTGATTTTCGCCCCTTGTGTTCTCCTCGTTTTTGTATTTTGCTTTTTTTTTCTTGGTCCTCGTATTCTTCTCCCCTGTTTCTTCACATCAGCTTTTTCACACTTCTCTTACTCCACCTAGTGGCATACTGTTGATCCTCCTCTGATTTTCGCCCCTTGTGTTCTCCTCGTTTTTGTATTTTGCTTTTTTTGTCTTGCTCCTCGTATTCTTTTCCCCTGTTTCTTCACATCAGCTTTTTCACACTTCTCTTACTCCTCGTAGTGGCATACTGGTGATCCTCCTCTGATTTTCGCCCCTTGTGTTCTCCTCGTTTTTGTATTTTGCTTTTTTTTTCTTGCTCCTCGTATTTTTCTCCCCTGTTTCTTCGCCTCGGGTTTTTCACACTTCTCTTACTCCACGTAGTTCCACACTTTTGATCCTCCTCTGATTTTCGCCCCTTGTGTTCTCCTCGTTTTTGTATTTTGCTTTTTTTTCTTGCTCCTCGTATTCTTCTCCCCTGTTTCTTCGCCTCGGGTTTTTCACACTTCTCTTACTCCACGTAGTGCCACCCTTTTGATCCTCCTCTGATTTTCGCCCCTTGTGTTCTCCTCGTTTTTGTATTTTGCTTTTTTTTCTTGCTCCTCGTATTCTTCTCCCCTGTTTCTTCGCCTCGGGTTTTTCACACTTCTCTTACTCCACGTAGTGCCACCCTTTTGATCCTCCTCTGATTTTCGCCCCTTGTGTTCTCCTCGTTTTTGTATTTTGCTTTTTTTTTCTTGCTCCTCGTATTCTTCTCCCCTGTTTCTTCGCCTCGGGTTTTTCACACTTCTCTTACTCCACATAGTGGCATACGGTTGATCCTCCTCTGATTTTCGCCCCTTGTGTTCTCCTCGTTTTTGTATTTTGCTTTTTTTTCTTTCTCCTCGTATTCTTCTCCTCTGTTTCTTCACCTCGTGTTTTTCACACTTCTCTTGCTCCTCGTAGTGGCATACTGTTGATCCTCCTCTGATTTTCGCCCCTTGTGTTCTCCTCGTTTTTGTATTTTGCTTTTTTTTTCTTGCTCCTCGTATTCTTCTCCCCTGTTTCTTCACATCAGCTTTTTCACACTTCTCTTACTCCTCGTAGTGGCATACTGTTGATCCTCCTCTGATTTTCGCCCCTTGTGTTCTCCTCGTTTTTGTATTTTGCTTTTTTTTTCTTGCTCCTCGTATTCTTCTCCCCTGTTTCTTCGCCTCGGGTTTTTCACATCTCTTACTCCACGTAGTGCCACACTTTGGATCCTCCTCTGATTTTCACCCCTTGTGTTCTCCTCGTTTTTGTATTTTGCTTTTTTTTTCTTGCTCTTCGTATTCTTCTCCCCTGTTTCTTCGCCTCGCGTTTTTCACACTTCTCTTACTCCACGTAGTTCCACACTTTTGATCCTCCTCTGATTTTCGCCCCTTGTGTTCTCCTCGTTTTTGTATTTTGTTTTTTTTTTCTTGCTCCTCGTATTCTTCTCCCCTGTTTCTTCGCCTCGGGTTTTTCACACTTCTCTTACTCCACGTAGTGCCACCCTTTTGATCCTACTCTGATTTTCGCCCCTTGTGTTCTCCTCGTTTTTGTATTTTGCTTTTTTTTCTTGCTCCTCGTATTCTTCTCCCCTGTTTCTTCGCCTCGGGTTTTTCACACTTCTCTTACTCCACGTAGTGCCACACTTTTGATCCTCCTCTGATTTTCGCCCCTTGTGTTCTCCTCGTTTTTGTATTTTGCTTTTTTTTTCTTGCTCCTCTTATTCTTCTCCCCTGTTTCTTCGCCTCGGATTTTTCACACTTCTCTTACTCCACGTAGTGCCACACTTTTGATCCTCCTCTGATTTTCGCCCCTTGTGTTCTCCTCGTTTTTGTATTTTGCTTTTTTTTCTTGCTCCTCGTATTCTTCTCCCCTGTTTCTTCGCCTCGGGTTTTTCACACTTCTCTTACTCCACGTAGGGCCACACTTTGGATCCTCCTCTGATTTTCGCCCCTTGTGTTCTCCTCGTTTTTGTATTTTGCTTTTTTTTTCTTGCTCCTCGTATTCTTCTCCCCTGTTTCTTCGCCTCGGGTTTTTCACACTTCTCTTACTCCACGTAGTGCCACACTTTTGATCCTCCTCTGATTTTCTCCCCTTGTGTTCTCCTCGTTTTTGTATTTTGCTTTTTTTTTCTTGCTCCTCGTATTCTTCTCCCCTGTTTCTTCACATCAGCTTTTTCACACTTCTGTTACTCCTCGTAGTGGCATACTGTTGATCCTCCTCTGATTTTCGCCCCTTGTGTTCTCCTCGTTTTTGTATTTTGCTTTTTTTTTCTTGCTCCTCGTATTCTTCTCCCCTGTTTCTTCGCCTCGGGTTTTTCACACTTCTCTTACTCCACGTAGTCCCACCCTTTTGATCCTCCTCTGATTTTCGCCCCTTGTGTTCTCCTCGTTTATGTATTTTGCTTTTTTTCTTGCTCCTCGTATTCTTCTCCCCTGTTTCTTCGCCTCGGGTTTTTCACACTTCTCTTACTCCACGTAGTGCCACACTTTTGATCCTCCTCTGATTTTCGCCCCTTGTGTTCTCCTCGTTTTTGTATTTTGCTTTTTTTTTCTTGCTCCTCTTATTCTTCTCCCCTGTTTCTTCGCCTCGGGTTTTTCACACTTCTCTTACTCCACGTAGTGGCATACGGTTGATCCTCCTCTGATTTTCGCCCCTTGTGTTCTCCTCGTTTTTGTATTTTGCTTTTTTTTCTTGCTCCTCGTATTCTTCTCCCCTGTTTCTTCACCTCGTGTTTTTCACACTTCTCTTGCTCCTCGTAGTGGCATACTGTTGGTCCTCCTCTGATTTTCGCCCCTTGTGTTCTCCTCGATTTTGTATTTTGCTTTTTTTTTCTTGCTCCTCGTATTCTTCTCCCCTGTTTCTTCACTTCAGCTTTTTCACACTTCTCTTACTCCTCGTAGTGGCATACTGTTGATCCTCCTCTGATTTTCGCCCCTTGTGTCTCCTCGTTTTTGTATTTTGCTTTTTTTTTCTTGCTCCTCGTATTCTTCTCCCCTGTTTCTTCGCCTCGTGTGTTTCCCACTTCTCTTGCTCCTCGTAGTGGCATACTCTTGATCCTCCTCTGATTTTCGCCCCTTGTGTTCTCCTCGTTTTTGTATTTTGCTTTTTTTTTCTTGCTCCTCGTATTCTTCTCCCCTGTTTCTTCGCCTCGAGTTTTTCACACTTCTCTTACTCCACGTAGTGCCACACTTTGGATCCTCCTCTGATTTTCGCCCCTTGTGTTCTCCTCGTTTTTGTATTTTGCTTTTTTTTTCTTGCTCCTCGTATTCTTCTCCCCTGTTTCTTCGCCTCGGGTTTTTCACACTTCTCTTACTCCACGTAGTGCCACACTTTTGATCCTCCTCTGATTTTCTCCCCTTGTGTTCTCCTCGTTTTTGTATTTTGCTTTTTTTTTCTTGCTCCTCGTATTCTTCTCCCCTGTTTCTTCACATCAGCTTTTTCACACTTCTGTTACTCCTCGTAGTGGCATACTGTTGATCCTCCTCTGATTTTCGCCCCTTGTGTTCTCCTCGTTTTTGTATTTTGCTTTTTTTCTTGCTCCTCGTATTCTTCTCCCCTGTTTCTTCGCCTCGGGTTTTTCACACTTCTCTTACTCCACGTAGTGCCACACTTTTGATCCTCCTCTGATTTTCGCCCCTTGTGTTCTCCTCGTTTTTGTATTTTGCTTTTTTTTTCTTGCTCCTCGTATTCTTCTCCCCTGTTTCTTCGCCTCGGGTTTTTCACACTTCTCTTACTCCACGTAGTGGCATACGGTTGATCCTCCTCTGATTTTCGCCCCTTGTGTTCTCCTCGTTTTTGTATTTTGCTTTTTTTTCTTGCTCCTCGTATTCTTCTCCTCTGTTTCTTCACCTCGTGTTTTTCACACTTCTCTTGCTCCTCGTAGTGGCATACTGTTGATCCTCCTCTGATTTTCGCCCCTTGTGTTCTCCTCGATTTTGTATTTTGCTTTTTTTTTCGTGCTCCTCGTATTCTTCTCCCCTGTTTCTTCACATCAGCTTTTTCACACTTCTCTTACTCCTCGTAGTGGCATACTGTTGATCCTCCTCTGATTTTCGCCCTTTGTGTTCTCCTCGTTTTTGTATTTTGCTTTTTTTTTCTTGCTGCTTGTATTCTTCTCCCCTGTTTCTTCGCCTCGGGTTTTTCACACTTCTCTTACTCCACGTAGTCCCACCCTTTTGATCCTCCTCTGATTTTCGCCCCTTGTGTTCTCCTCGTTTTTGTATTTTGCTTTTTTTTTCTTGCTCCTCGTATTCTTCTCCCCTGTTACTTCGCCTCGGGTTTTTCACACTTTTCTTACTCCACCTAGTGCCACACTTTTGATCCTCCTCTGATTTTCGCCCCTTGTGTTCTCCTCGTTTTTGTATTTTGCTTTTTTTTTCTTGCTCCTCGTATTCTTCTCCCCTGTTTCTTCGCCTCGGGTTTTTCACACTTCTCTTACTCCACCTAGTGGCATACTGTTGATCCTCCTCTGATTTTCGCCCCTTGTGTTCTCCTCGTTTTTGTATTTTGCTTTTTTTTTTTCTTGCTCCTCGTATTCTTCTCCCCTGTTTCTTCGCCTCGTGTGTTTCCCACTTCTCTTGCTCCTCGTAGTGGCATACTGTTGATCCTCCTCTGATTTTCGCCCCTTGTGTTCTCCTCGTTTTTGTATTTTGCTTTTTTTTTCTTGCTCCTCGTATTCTTCTCCCCTGTTTCTTCGCCTCGGGTTTTTCACACTTCTCTTACTCCACCTAGTGCCACACTTTTGATCCTCCTCTGATTTTCGCCACTTGTGTTCTCCTCGTTTTTGTATTTTGCTTTTTTTTTATTGCTCCTCGTATTCTTCTCCCCTGTTTCTTCGCCTCGGGTTTTTCACACTTCTCTTACTCCACGTAGTGGCATACTGTTGATCCTCCTCTGATTTTCGCCCCTTGTGTTCTCCTCGTTTTTGTATTTTGCTTTTTTTTCATGCTCCTCGTATTCTTCTCCCCTGTTTCTTCGCCTCGGGTTTTTCACACTTCTCTTGCTCCTCGTAGTGGCATACTGTTGATCCTCCTCTGATTTTCGCCCCTTGTGTTCTCCTCGTTTTTGTATTTTGCTTTTTTTTTCTTGCTCCTCTTATTCTTCTCCCCTGTTTCTTCGCCTCGGGTTTTTCACACTTCTCTTACTCCACGTAGTGGCATACGGTTGATCCTCCTCTGATTTTCGCCCCTTGTGTTCTCCTCGTTTTTGTATTTTGCTTTTTCTTCTTGCTCCTCGTATTCTTCTCCCCTGTTTCTTCGCCTCGGGTTTTTCACACTTCTCTTACTCCTCGTAGTGGCATACTGTTGATCCTCCTCTGATTTTCGCCCCTTGTGTTCTCCTCGTTTTTGTATTTTGCTTTTTTTTCTTGCTCCTCGTATTCTTCTCCCCTGTTTCTTCGCCTCGGGTTTTTCACACTTCTCTTACTCCACGTAGTGCCACACTTTGGATCCTCCTCTGATTTTCGCCCCTTGTGTTCTCCTCGTTTTCGTATTTTGCTTTTTTTTTCTTGCTCCTCGTATTCTTCTCCCCTGTTTCTTCACCTCGGGTTTTTCACACTTCTCTTACTCCACGTAGTGCCACACTTTTGATCCTCCTCTGATTTTCTCCCCTTGTGTTTTCCTCGTTTTTGTATTTTGCTTTTTTTTTCTTGCTCCTCGTATTCTTCTCCCCTGTTTCTTCACATGAGCTTTTTCACACTTCTGTTACTCCTCGTAGTGGCATACTGTTGATCCTCCTCTGATTTTCGCCCCTTGTGTTCTCCTCGTTTTTGTATTTTGCTTTTTTTTCTTGTTCCTCGTATTCTTCTCCTCTGTTTCTTCACCTCGTGTTTTTCACACTTCTCTTGCTCCTCGTAGTGGCATACTGTTGATCCTCCTCTGATTTTCGCCCCTTGTGTTCTCCTCGTTTTTGTATTTTGCTTTTTTTTTCTTGCTCCTCGTATTCTTCTCCCCTGTTTCTTCACATCAGCTTTTTCACACTTCTCTTACTCCTCGTAGTGGTATAATGTTGATCCTCCTCTGATTTTCGCCCCTTGTGTTCTCCTCGTTTTTGTATTTTGCTTTTTTTTTCTTGCTCCTCGTATTCTTCTCCCCTGTTTCTTCGCCTCGGGTTATTCAAATCTCTTACTCCACGTAGTGCCACACTTTGGATCCTCCTCTGATTTTCACCCCTTGTGTTCTCCTCGTTTTTGTATTTTGCTTTTTTTTTCTTGCTCTTCGTATTCTTCTCCCCTGTTTCTTCGCCTCGGGTTTTTCACACTTCTCTTACTCCACGGAGTGCCACACTTTTGATCCTCCTCTGATTTTCGCCCCTTGTGTTCTCCTCGTTTTTGTATTTTGCTTTTTTTTTCTTGCTCCTCGTATTCTTCTCCCCTGTTTCTTTGGCTCGGTTTTTCACACGTCTCTTACTCCACGTAGTGCCACACTTTTGATCCTCCTCTGATTTTCGCCCCTTGTGTTCTCCTCGTTTTTGTATTTTGCTTTTTTTTCTTGCTCCTCGTATTCTTCTCCCCTGTTTCTTCGCCTCGGTTTTTTCACACTTCTCTTGCTCCTCGTAGTGGCATACCGTTGATCCTCCTCTGATTTTCGCCACTTGTGTTCTCCTCGTTTTTGTATTTTGCTTTTTTTTTCTTGCTCCTCGTATTCTTCTCCCCTGTTTCTTCGCCTCGGGTTTTTCACACTTCTCTTACTCCACCTAGTGGCATACTGTTGATCCTCCTCTGATTTTCGCCCCTTGTGTTCTCCTCGTTTTTGTATTTTGCTTTTTTTTTCTTGCTCCTCGTATTCTTCTCCCCTGTTTCTTCGCCTCGTGTGTTTCCCACTTCTCTTGCTCCTCGTAGTGGCATACTGTTGATCCTCCTCTGATTTTCGCCACTTGTGTTCTCCTCGTTTTTGTATTTTGCTTTTTTTTTCTTGCTCCTCGTATTCTTCTCCCCTGTTTCTTCGCCTCGGGTTTTTCACACTTCTCTTACTCCACCTAGTGCCACACTTTTGATCCTCCTCTGATTTTCGCCACTTGTGTTCTCCTCGTTTTTGTATTTTGCTTTTTTTTTATTGCTCCTCGTATTCTTCTCCCCTGTTTCTTCGCCTCGGGTTTTTCACACTTCTCTTACTCCACATAGTGGCATACTGTTGATCCTCCTCTGATTTTCGCCCCTTGTGTTCTCCTCATTTTTGTATTTTGCTTTTTTTTCATGCTCCTCGTATTCTTCTCCCCTGTTTCTTCGCCTCGGGTTTTTCACACTTCTCTTGCTCCTCGTAGTGGCATACTGCTGATCCTCCTCTGATTTTCGCCCCTTGTGTTCTCCTCGTTTTTGTATTTTGCTTTTTTTTTCTTGCTCCTCTTATTCTTCTCCCCTGTTTCTTCGCCTCGGGTTTTTCACACTTCTCTTACTCCACGTAGTGGCATACGGTTGATCCTCCTCTGATTTTCGCCCCTTGTGTTCTCCTCGTTTTTGTATTTTGCTTTTTCTTCTTGCTCCTCGTATTCTTCTCCCCTGTTTCTTCGCCTCGGGTTTTTCACACTTCTCTTACTCCTCGTAGTGGCATACTGTTGATCCTCCTCTGATTTTCGCCCCTTGTGTTCTCCTCGTTTTTGTATTTTGCTTTTTTTTCTTGCTCCTCGTATTCTTCTCCCCTGTTTCTTCGCCTCGGGTTTTTCACACTTCTCTTACTCCACGTAGTGCCACACTTTGGATCCTCCTCTGATTTTCGCCCCTTGTGTTCTCCTCGTTTTTGTATTTTGCTTTTTTTTTCTTGCTCCTCGTATTCTTCTCCCCTGTTTCTTCGCCTCGGGTTTTTCACACTTCTCTTACTCCACGTAGTGCCACACTTTTGATCCTCCTCTGATTTTCTCCCCTTGTGTTCTCCTCGTTTTTGTGTTTTGCTTTTTTTTTCTTGCTCCTCGTATTCTTCTCCCCTATTTCTTCACATCAGCTTTTTCACACTTCTGTTACTCCTCGTAGTGGCATACTGTTGATCCTCCTCTGATTTTCGCCCCTTGTGTTCTCCTCGTTTTTGTATTTTGCTTTTTTTTTCTTGCTCCTCGTATTCTTCTCCCCTGTTTCTTCGCCTCGGGTTTTTCACACTTCTCTTACTCCACGTAGTGGCATACGGTTGATCCTCCTCTGATTTTCGCCCCTTGTGTTCTCCTCGTTTTTGTATTTTGCTTTTTTTTCTTGCTCCTCGTATTCTTCTCCTCTGTTTCTTCACCTCGTGTTTTTCACACTTCTCTTGCTCCTCGTAGTGGCATACTGTTGATCCTCCTCTGATTTTCGCCCCTTGTGTTCTCCTCGTTTTTGTATTTTGCTTTTTTTTTCTTGCTCCTCGTATTCTTCTCCCCTGTTTCTTCACATCAGCTTTTTCACACTTCTCTTACTCCTCGTAGTGGCATACTGTTGATCCTCCTCTGATTTTCGCCCCTTGTGTTCTCCTCGTTTTTGTATTTTGCTTTTTTTTTCTTGCTCCTCGTATTCTTCTCCCCTGTTTCTTCGCCTCGGGTTTTTCACATCTCTTACTCCACGTAGTGCCACACTTTGGATCCTCCTCTGATTTTCACCCCTTGTGTTCTCCTCGTTTTTGTATTTTGCTTTTTTTTTCTTGCTCTTCGTATTCTTCTCCCCTGTTTCTTCGCCTCCGTTTTTTCACACTTCTCTTACTCCACGGAGTGCCGCACTTTTGATCCTCCTCTGATTTTCGCCCCTTGTGTTCTCCTCGTTTTTGTATTTTGCTTTTTTTTTCTTGCTCCTCGTATTCTTCTCCCCTGTTTCTTTGGCTCGGTTTTTCACACGTTTCTTACTCCACGTAGTGCTACACTTTTGATCCTCCTCTGATTTTCGCCCCTTGTGTTCTCCTCGTTTTTGTATTTTGCTTTTTTTTCTTGCTCCTCGTATTCTTCTCCCCTGTTTCTTCGCCTCGGGTTTTTCACACTTCTCTTGCTCCTCGTAGTGGCATACCGTTGATCCTCCTCTGATTTTCGCCCCTTGTGTTCTCCTCGTTTTTGTATTTTGCTTTTTTTTTCTTGCTCCTCGTATTCTTCTCCCCTGTTTCTTCGCCTCGGGTTTTTCACACTTCTCTTACTCCACGTAGTGCCACACTTTTGATCCTCCTCTGATTTTCTCCCCTTGTGTTCTCCTCGTTTTTGTATTTTGCTTTTTTTTCTTGCTCCTCGTATTCTTCTCCACTGTTTCTTCACCTCGGGTTTTTCACACTTCTCTTACTCCACCTAGTGCCACACTTTTGATCCTCCTCTGATTTTCGCCCCTTGTGTTCTCCTCGTTTTTGTATTTTGCTTTTTTTTCCTTGCTCCTCGTATTCTTCTCCCCTGTTTCTTCGCCTCGGGTTTTTCACACTTCTCTTACTCCACGTAGTGCCACCCTTTTGATCCTCCTCTGATTTTCGCCCCTTGTGTTCTCCTCGTTTTTGTATTTTACTTTTTTTTCTTGCTCCTCGTATTCTTCTCCCCTGTTTCTTCGCCTCGGGTTTTTCACACTTCTCTTACTCCACGTAGTGCCACCCTTTTGATCCTCCTCTGATTTTCGCCCCTTGTGTTCTCCTCGTTTTTGTATTTTGCTTTTTTTTCTTGCTCCTCGTATTCTTCTCCCCTGTTTCTTCGCCTCGGGTTTTTCACACTTCTCTTACTCCACGTAGGGCCACACTTTGGATCCTCCTCTGATTTTCGCCCCTTGTGTTCTCCTCGTTTTTGTATTTTGCTTTTTTTTTCTTGCTCCTCGTATTCTTCTCCCCTGTTTCTTCGCCTCGGGTTTTTCACACTTCTCTTACTCCACGTAGTGCCACACTTTTGATCCTCCTCTGATTTTCTCCCCTTGTGTTCTCCTCGTTTTTGTATTTTGCTTTTTTTTTCTTGCTCCTCGTATTCTTCTCCCCTGTTTCTTCACATCAGCTTTTTCACACTTCTGTTACTCCTCGTAGTGGCATACTGTTGATCCTCCTCTGATTTTCGCCCCTTGTGTTCTCCTCGTTTTTGTATTTTGCTTTTTTTTTCTTGCTCCTCGTATTCTTCTCCCCTGTTTCTTCGCCTCGGGTTTTTCACACTTCTCTTACTCCACCTAGTGCCACACTTCAGATCCTCCTCTGATTTTCGCCCCTTGTGTTCTCCTCGTTTTTGTATTTTGCTTTTTTTTTCTTGCTCCTCGTATTCTTCTCCCCTGTTTCTTCGCCTCGGGTTTTTCACACTTCTCTTACTCCACGTAGTGGCATACGGTTGATCCTCCTCTGATTTTCGCCCCTTGTGTTCTCCTCGTTTTTGTATTTTGCTTTTTTTTCTTGCTCCTCGTATTCTTCTCCTCTGTTTCTTCACCTCGTGTTTTTCACACTTCTCTTGCTCCTCGTAGTGGCATACTGTTGATCCTCCTCTGATTTTCGCCCCTTGTGTTCTCCTCGTTTTTGTATTTTGCTTTTTTTTCTTGCTCCTCGTATTCTTCTCCCCTGTTTCTTCACATCAGCTTTTTCACACTTCTCTTACTCCTCGTAGTGGCATACTGGTGATCCTCCTCTGATTTTCGCCCCTTGTATTCTCCTCGTTTTTGTATTTTGCTTTTTTTTTCTTGCTCCTCGTATTTTTCTCCCCTGTTTCTTCGCCTCGGGTTTTTCACACTTCTCTTACTCCACGTAGTTCCACACTTTTGATCCTCCTCTGATTTTCGCCCCTTGTGTTCTCCTCGTTTTTGTATTTTGGTTTTTTTCTTGCTCCTCGTATTCTTCTCCACTGTTTCTTCGCCTCGGGTTTTTCACACTTCTCTTACTCCACCTAGTGCCACACTTTTGATCCTCCTCTGATTTTCGCCCCTTGTGTTCTCCTCGTTTTTGTATTTTGCTTTCTTTTTCTTGCTCCTCGTATTCTTCTCCCCTGTTTCTTCGCCTCGGGTTTTTCACACTTCTCTTACTCCACGTAGTGCCACACTTTTCATCCTCCTCTGATTTTCGCCCCTTGTGTTCTCCTCGTTTTTGTATTTTGCTTTTTTTTTCTTGCTCCTCGTATTCTTCTCCCCTGTTTCTTCGCCTCGTGTTTTTCACACTTCTCTTACTCCACGTAGTGCCACCCTTTTGATCCTCCTCTGATTTTCGCCCCTTGTGTTCTCCTCGTTTTTGTATTTTGCTTTTTTTTTCTTGCTCCTCGTATTCTTCTCCCCTGTTTCTTCGCCTCGGGTTTTTCACACTTCTCTTACTCCACGTAGTGGCATACGGTTGATCCTCCTCTGTTTTTCGCCCCTTGTGTTCTCCTCGTTTTTGTATTTTGCTTTTTTTTCTTGCTCCTCGTATTCTTCTCCCCTGTTTCTTCGCCTCGGGTTTTCACACTTCTCTTGCTCCTCGTAGTGGCATACTGTTGATCCTCCTCTGATTTTCGCCCCTTGTGTTCTCCTCGTTTTTGTATTTTGCTTTTTTTTTCTTGCTCCTCGTATTCTTTTCCCCTGTTTCTTCACATCAGCTTTTTCACACTTCTCTTACTCCACCTAGTGGCATACTGTTGATCCTCCTCTGATTTTCGCCCCTTGTGTTCTCCTCGTTTTTGTATTTTGCTTTTTTTTTCTTGCTCCTCGTATTCTTTTCCCCTGTTTCTTCACATCAGCTTTTTCACACTTCTCTTACTCCTCGTAGTGGCATACTGGTGATCCTCCTCTGATTTTCGCCCCTTGTGTTCTCCTCGTTTTTGTATTTTGCTTTTTTTTTCTTGCTCCTCGTATTTTTCTCCCCTGTTTCTTCGCCTCGGGTTTTTCACACTTCTCTTACTCCACGTAGTTCCACACTTTTGATCCTCCTCTGATTTTCGCCCCTTGTGTTCTCCTCGTTTTTGTATTTTGCTTTTTTTTCCTTGCTCCTCGTATTCTTCTCCCCTGTTTCTTCGGCTAGGGTTTTTCACACTTCTCTTACTCCACGTAGTGCCACCCTTTTGATCCTCCTCTGATTTTCGCCCCTTGTGTTCTCCTCGTTTTTGTATTTTACTTTTTTTTCTTGCTCCTCGTATTCTTCTCCCCTGTTTCTTCGCCTCGGGTTTTTCACACTTCTCTTACTCCACGTAGTGCCACACTTTTGATCCTCCTCTGATTTTCGCCCCTTGTGTTCTCCTCGTTTTTGTATTTTGCTTTTTTTTTCTTGCTCCTCGTATTCTTCTCCCCTGTTTCTTCGCCTCGGGTTTTTCACACTTCTCTTACTCCACATAGTGGCATACGGTTGATCCTCCTCTGATTTTCGCCCCTTGTGTTCTCCTCGTTTTTGTATTTTGCTTTTTTTTTCTTGCTCCTCGTATTCTTCTCCCGTTTCTTCACATCAGCTTTTTCACACTTCTCTTACTCCTCGTAGTGGCATACTGTTGATCCTCCTCTGATTTTCGCCCCTTGTGTTCTCCTCGTTTTTGTATTTTGCTTTTTTTTTCTTGCTCCTCGTATTCTTCTCCCCTGTTTCTTCGCCTCGGGTTTTTCACATCTCTTACTCCACGTAGTGCGACACTTTGGATCCTCCTCTGATTTTCACCCCTTGTGTTCTCCTCGTTTTTGTATTTTGCTTTTTTTTTCTTGCTCTTCGTATTCTTCTCCCCTGTTTCTTCGCCTCGCGTTTTTCACACTTCTCTTACTCCACGTAGTTCCACACTTTTGATCCTCCTCTGATTTTCGCCCCTTGTGTTCTCCTCGTTTTTGTATTTTGTTTTTTTTTTCTTGCTCCTCGTATTCTTCTCCCCTGTTTCTTCGCCTCGGGTTTTTCACACTTCTCTTACTCCACGTAGTGCCACCCTTTTGATCCTCCTCTGATTTTCGCCCCTTGTGTTCTCCTCGTTTTTGTATTTTGCTTTTTTTTCTTGCTCCTCGTATTCTTCTCCCCTGTTTCTTCGCCTCGGGTTTTTCACACTTCTCTTACTCCACGTAGTGCCACACTTTTGATCCTCCTCTGATTTTCGCCCCTTGTGTTCTCCTCGTTTTTGTATTTTGCTTTTTTTTTCTTGCTCCTCGTATTCTTCTCCCCTGTTTCTTCGCCTCGGATTTTTCACACTTCTCTTACTCCACGTAGTGCCACACTTTTGATCCTCCTCTGATTTTCGCCCCTTGTGTTCTCCTCGTTTTTGTATTTTGCTTTTTTTTCTTGCTCCTCGTATTCTTCTCCCCTGTTTCTTCGCCTCGGGTTTTTCACACTTCTCTTACTCCACGTAGGGCCACACTTTGGATCCTCCTCTGATTTTCGCCCCTTGTGTTCTCCTCGTTTTTGTATTTTGCTTTTTTTTTCTTGCTCCTCGTATTCTTCTCCCCTGTTTCTTCGCCTCGGGTTTTTCACACTTCTCTTACTCCACGTAGTGCCACACTTTTGATCCTCCTCTGATTTTCTCCCCTTGTGTTCTCCTCGTTTTTGTATTTTGCTTTTTTTTTCTTGCTCCTCGTATTCTTCTCCCCTGTTTCTTCACATCAGCTTTTTCACACTTCTGTTACTCCTCGTAGTGGCATACTGTTGATCCTCCTCTGATTTTCGCCCCTTGTGTTCTCCTCGTTTTTGTATTTTGCTTTTTTTTTCTTGCTCCTCGTATTCTTCTCCCCTGTTTCTTCGCCTCGGGTTTTTCACACTTCTCTTACTCCACCTAGTGCCACACTTCAGATCCTCCTCTGATTTTCGCCCCTTGTGTTCTCCTCGTTTTTGTATTTTGCTTTTTTTTTCTTGCTCCTCGTATTCTTCTCCCCTGTTTCTTCGCCTCGGGTTTTTCACACTTCTCTTACTCCACGTAGTGGCATACGGTTGATCCTCCTCTGATTTTCGCCCCTTGTGTTCTCCTCGTTTTTGTATTTTGCTTTTTTTTCTTGCTCCTCGTATTCTTCTCCTCTGTTTCTTCACCTCGTGTTTTTCACACTTCTCTTGCTCCTCGTAGTGGCATACTGTTGATCCTCCTCTGATTTTCGCCCCTTGTGTTCTCCTCGTTTTTGTATTTTGCTTTTTTTTCTTGCTCCTCGTATTCTTCTCCCCTGTTTCTTCACATCAGCTTTTTCACACTTCTCTTACTCCTCGTAGTGGCATACTGGTGATCCTCCTCTGATTTTCGCCCCTTGTATACTCCTCGTTTTTGTATTTTGCTTTTTTTTTCTTGCTCCTCGTATTTTTCTCCCCTGTTTCTTCGCCTCGGGTTTTTCACACTTCTCTTACTCCACGTAGTTCCACACTTTTGATCCTCCTCTGATTTTCGCCCCTTGTGTTCTCCTCGTTTTTGTATTTTGGTTTTTTTCTTGCTCCTCGTATTCTTCTCCACTGTTTCTTCGCCTCGGGTTTTTCACACTTCTCTTACTCCACCTAGTGCCACACTTTTGATCCTCCTCTGATTTTCGCCCCTTGTGTTCTCCTCGTTTTTGTATTTTGCTTTCTTTTTCTTGCTCCTCGTATTCTTCTCCCCTGTTTCTTCGCCTCGGGTTTTTCACACTTCTCTTACTCCACGTAGTGCCACACTTTTCATCCTCCTCTGATTTTCGCCCCTTGTGTTCTCCTCGTTTTTGTATTTTGCTTTTTTTTTCTTGCTCCTCGTATTCTTCTCCCCTGTTTCTTCGCCTCGGGTTTTTCACACTTCTCTTACTCCACGTAGTGCCACCCTTTTGATCCTCCTCTGATTTTCGCCCCTTGTGTTCTCCTCGTTTTTGTATTTTGCTTTTTTTTTCTTGCTCCTCGTATTCTTCTCCCCTGTTTCTTCGCCTCGGGTTTTTCACACTTCTCTTACTCCACGTAGTGGCATACGGTTGATCCTCCTCTGATTTTCGCCCCTTGTGTTCTCCTCGTTTTTGTATTTTGCTTTTTTTTTCTTGCTCCTTGTATTCTTCTCCCCTGTTTCTTCGCCTCGGGTTTTCACACTTCTCTTGCTCCTCGTAGTGGCATACTGTTGATCCTCCTCTGATTTTTGCCCCTTGTGTTCTCCTCGTTTTTGTATTTTGCTTTTTTTTTCTTGGTCCTCGTATTCTTCTCCCCTGTTTCTTCACATCAGCTTTTTCACACTTCTCTTACTCCACCTAGTGGCATACTGTTGATCCTCCTCTGATTTTCGCCCCTTGTGTTCTCCTCGTTTTTGTATTTTGCTTTTTTTTTCTTGCTCCTCGTATTCTTTTCCCCTGTTTCTTCACATCAGCTTTTTCACACTTCTCTTACTCCTCGTAGTGGCATACTGGTGATCCTCCTCTGATTTTCGCCCCTTGTGTTCTCCTCGTTTTTGTATTTTGCTTTTTTTTTCTTGCTCCTCGTATTTTTCTCCCCTGTTTCTTCGCCTCGGGTTTTTCACACTTCTCTTACTCCACGTAGTTCCACACTTTTGATCCTCCTCTGATTTTCGCCCCTTGTGTTCTCCTCGTTTTTGTATTTTGCTTTTTTTTTCTTGCTCCTCGTATTCTTCTCCCCTGTTTCTTCGCCTCGGGTTTTTCACACTTCTCTTACTCCACGTAGTGCCACCCTTTTGATCCTCCTCTGATTTTCGCCCCTTGTGTTCTCCTCGTTTTTGTATTTTACTTTTTTTTCTTGCTCCTCGTATTCTTCTCCCCTGTTTCTTCGCCTCCGGTTTTTCACACTTCTCTTACTCCACGTAGTGCCACACTTTTGATCCTCCTCTGATTTTCGCCCCTTGTGTTCTCCTCGTTTTTGTATTTTGCTTTTTTTTTCTTGCTCCTCGTATTCTTCTCCCCTGTTTCTTCGCCTCGGGTTTTTCACACTTCTCTTACTCCACATAGTGGCATACGGTTGATCCTCCTCTGATTTTCGCCCCTTGTGTTCTCCTCGTTTTTGTATTTTGCTTTTTTTTCTTTCTCCTCGTATTCTTCTCCTCTGTTTCTTCACCTCGTGTTTTTCACACTTCTCTTGCTCCTCGTAGTGGCATACTGTTGATCCTCCTCTGATTTTCGCCCCTTGTGTTCTCCTCGTTTTTGTATTTTGCTTTTTTTTTCTTGCTCCTCGTATTCTTCTCCCCTGTTTCTTCACATCAGCTTTTTCACACTTCTCTTACTCCTCGTAGTGGCATACTGTTGATCCTCCTCTGATTTTCGCCCCTTGTGTTCTCCTCGTTTTTGTATTTTTCTTTTTTTTTCTTGCTCCTCGTATTCTTCTCCCCTGTTTCTTCGCCTCGGGTTTTTCACATCTCTTACTCCACGTAGTGCCACACTTTGGATCCTCCTCTGATTTTCACCCCTTGTGTTCTCCTCGTTTTTGTATTTTGCTTTTTTTTTCTTGCTCTTCGTATTCTTCTCCCCTGTTTCTTCGCCTCGGGTTTTTCACACTTCTCTTGCTCCTCGTAGTGGCATACTGTTGATCCTCCTCTGATTTCCGCCACTTGTGTTCTCCTCGTTTTTGTATTTTGCATTTTTTTTCTTGCTCCTCGTATTCTTCTCCCCTGTTTCTTCACATCAGCTTTTTCACACTTCTCTTACTCCTCGTAGTGGCATACTGTTGATCCTACTCTGATTTTCGCCCCTTGTGTTCTCCTCGTTTTTGTATTTTGCTTGTTTTTTCTTGCTCCTCGTATTCTTCTCCCCTGTTTCTTCACCTCGGGTTTTTCACACTTCTCTTACTCCACCTAGTGGCATACTGTTGATCCTCCTCTGATTTTCGCCCCTTGTGTTCTCCTCGTTTTTGTATTTTGCTTTTTTTTTCTTGCTCCTCGTATTCTTCTCCCCTGTTTCTTCGCCTCGGGTTTTTCACACTTCTCTTACTCCACCTAGTGCCACACTTTTGATCCTCCTCTGATTTTCGCCACTTGTGTTCTCCTCGTTTTTGTATTTTGCTTTTTTTTTATTGCTCCTCGTATTCTTCTCCCCTGTTTCTTAGCCTCGGGTTTTTCACACTTCTCTTACTCCACGTAGTGGCATACTGTTGATCCTCCTCTGATTTTCGCCCCTTGTGTTCTCCTCGTTTTTGTATTTTGCTTTTTTTTCATGCTCCTCGTATTCTTCTCCCCTGTTTCTTCGCCTCGGGTTTTTCACACTTCTCTTGCTCCTCGTAGTGGCATACTGATGATCCTCCTCTGATTTTCGCCTCTTGTGTTCTCCTCGTTTTTGTATTTTGCTTTTTTTTTCTTGCTCCTCTTATTCTTCTCCCCTGTTTCTTCGCCTCGGGTTTTTCACACTTCTCTTACTCCACGTAGTGGCATACGGTTGATCCTCCTCTGATTTTCGCCCCTTGTGTTCTCCTCGTTTTTGTATTTTGCTTTTTTTTCTTGCTCCTCGTATTCTTCTCCCCTGTTTCTTCGCCTCGGGTTTTTCTCACTTCTCTTACTCCTCGTAGTGGCATACTGTTGATCCTCCTCTGATTTTCGCCCCTTGTGTTCTCCTCGTTTTTGTATTTTGCTTTTTTTTCTTGCTCCTCGTATTCTTCTCCCCTGTTTCTTCACCTCGGGTTTTTCACACTTCTCTTACTCCACCTAGTGCCACACTTTGGATCCTCCTGTGATTTTCGCCCCTTGTGTTCTCCTCGTTTTTGTATTTTGCTTTTTTTTTCTTGCTCCTCGTATTCTTCTCCCCTGTTTCTTCGCCTCGGGTTTTTCACACTTCTCTTACTCCACGTAGTGCCACACTTTTGATCCTCCTCTGATTTTCTCCCCTTGTGTTTTCCTCGTTTTTGTATTTTGCTTTTTTTTTCTTGCTCCTCGTATTCTTCTCCCCTGTTTCTTCACATCAGCTTTTTCACACTTCTGTTACTCCTCGTAGTGGCATACTGTTGATCCTCCTCTGATTTTCGCCCCTTGTGTTCTCCTCGTTTTTGTATTTTGCTTTTTTTTTCTTGCTCCTCGTATTCTTCTCCCCTGTTTCTTCGCCTCGGGTTTTTCACACTTCTCTTACTCCACCTAGTGCCACAATTCAGATCCTCCTCTGATTTTCGCCCCTTGTGTTCTCCTCGTTTTTGTATTTTGCTTTTTTTTTCTTGCTCCTCTTATTCTTCTCCCCTGTTTCTTCGCCTCGGGTTTTTCACACTTCTCTTACTCCACGTAGTGGCATACGGTTGATCCTCCTCTGATTTTCGCCCCTTGTGTTCTCCTCGTTTTTGTATTTTGCTTTTTTTACTTGCTCCTCGTATTCTTCTCCTCTGTTTCTTCACCTCGTGTTTTTCACACTTCTCTTGCTCCTCGTAGTGGCATACTGTTGATCCTCCTCTGATTTTCGCCCCTTGTGTTCTCCTCGTTTTTGTATTTTGCTTTTTTTTTCTTGCTCCTCGTATTCTTCTCCCCTGTTTCTTCACATCAGCTTTTTCACACTTCTCTTACTCCTCGTAGTGGCATACTGGTGATCCTCCTCTGATTTTTGCCCCTTGTGTTCTCCTCGTTTTTGTATTTTGCTTTTTTTTTCTTGCTCCTCGTATTTTTCTCCCCTGTTTCTTCGCCTCGGGTTTTTCACACTTCTCTTACTCCACGTAGTGCCACACTTTTGATCCTCCACTGATTTTCGCCCCTTGTGTTCTCCTCGTTTTTGTATTTTGCTTTTTTTTCCTTGCTCCTCGTATTCTTCTCCCCTGTTTCTTCACCTCGGGTTTTTCACACTTCTCTTACTCCACGTAGTCCCACGCATTTGATCCTCCTCTGATTTTCGCCCCTTGTGTTCTCCTCGTTTATGTATTTTGCTTTTTTTCTTGCTCCTCGTATTCTTCTCCCCTGTTTCTTCTCCTCGGGTTTTTCACACTTCTCTTACTCCACGTAGTGCCACACTTTTGATCCTCCTCTGATTTTCGCCCCTTGTGTTCTCCTCGTTTTTGTATTTTGCTTTTTTTTTCTTGCTCCTCGTATTCTTCTCCCCTGTTTCTTCGCCTCGGGTTTTTCACACTTCTATTACTCCACGTAGTGGCATACGGTTGATCCTCCTCTGATTTTCGCCCCTTGTGTTCTCCTCGTTTTTGTATTTTGCTTTTTTTTCTTGCTCCTCGTATTCTTCTCCTCTGTTTCTTCACCTCGTGTTTTTCACACTTCTCTTGCTCCTCGTAGTGGCATACTGTTGATCCTCCTCTGATTTTCGCCCCTTGTGTTCTCCTCGATTTTGTATTTTGCTTTTTTTTTCTTGCTCCTCGTATTCTTCTCCCCTGTTTCTTCACTTCAGCTTTTTCACACTTCTCTTACTCCTCGTAGTGGCATACTGTTGATCCTCCTCTGATTTTCGCCCCTTGTGTTCTCCTCGTTTTTGTATTTTGCTTTTTTTTTCTTGCTCCTCGTATTCTTCTCCCCTGTTTCTTCGCCTCGTGTGTTTCCCACTTCTCTTGCTCCTCGTAGTGGCATACTGTTGATCCTCCTCTGATTTTCGCCCCTTGTGTTCTCCTCGTTTTTGTATTTTCCTTTTTTTTTCTTGCTCCTCGTATTCTTCTCCCCTGTTTCTTCGCCTCGGGTTTTTCACACTTCTCTTACTCCACCTAGTGCCACACTTTTGATCCTCCTCTGATTTTCGCCACTTGTGTTCTCCTCGTTTTTGTATTTTGCTTTTTTTTTATTGCTCCTCGTATTCTTCTCCCCTGTTTCTTCGCCTCGGGTTTTTCACACTTCTCTTACTCCACGTAGTGGCATACTGTTGATCCTCCTCTGATTTTCGCCCCTTGTGTTCTCCTCGTTTTTGTATTTTGCTTTTTTTTCATGCTCCTCGTATTCTTCTCCCCTGTTTCTTCGCCTCGGGTTTTTCACACTTCTCTTGCTCCTCGTAGTGGCATACTGTTGATCCTCCTCTGATTTTCGCCCCTTGTGTTCTCCTCGTTTTTGTATTTTGCTTTTTTTTTCTTGCTCCTCTTATTCTTCTCCCCTGTTTCTTCGCCTCGGGTTTTTCACACTTCTCTTACTCCACGTAGTGGCATACGGTTGATCCTCCTCTGATTTTCGCCCCTTGTGTTCTCCTCGTTTTTGTATTTTGCTTTTTCTTCTTGCTCCTCGTATTCTTCTCCCCTGTTTCTTCGCCTCGGGTTTTTCACACTTTTCTTACTCCTCGTAGTGGCATACTGTTGATCCTCCTCTGATTTTCGTCCCTTGTGTTCTCCTCGTTTTTGTATTTTGCTTTTTTTTCTTGCTCCTCGTATTCTTCTCCCTTGTTTCTTCGCCTCGGGTTTTTCACACTTCTCTTACTCCACGTAGTGCCACACTTTGGATCCTCCTCTGATTTTCGCCCCTTGTGTTCTCCTCGTTTTTGTATTTTGCTTTTTTTTTCTTGCTCCTCGTATTCTTCTCCCCTGTTTCTTCACATCAGCTTTTTCACACTTCTGTTACTCCTCGTAGTGGCATACTGTTGATCCTCCTCTGATTTTCGCCCCTTGTGTTCTCCTCGTTTTTGTATTTTGCTTTTTTTCTTGCTCCTCGTATTCTTCTCCCCTGTTTCTTCGCCTCGGGTTTTTCACACTTCTCTTACTCCACGTAGTGCCACACTTTTGATCCTCCTCTGATTTTCGCCCCTTGTGTTCTCCTCGTTTTTGTATTTTGCTTTTTTTTTCTTGCTCCTCGTATTCTTCTCCCGTGTTTCTTTGCCTCGGGTTTTTCACACTTCTCTTACTCCACGTAGTGGCATACGGTTGATCCTCCTCTGATTTTCGCCCCTTGTGTTCTCCTCGTTTTTGTATTTTGCTTTTTTTTCTTGCTCCTCGTATTCTTCTCCTCTGTTTCTTCACCTCGTGTTTTTCACACTTCTCTTGCTCCTCGTAGTGGCATACTGTTGATCCTCCTCTGATTTTCGCCCCTTGTGTTCTCCTCGATTTTGTATTTTGCTTTTTTTTTCTTGCTCCTCGTATTCTTCTCCCCTGTTTCTTCACATCAGCTTTTTCACACTTCTCTTACTCCTCGTAGTGGCATACTGTTGATCCTTCTCTGATTTTCGCCCCTTGTGTTCTCCTCGTTTTTGTATTTTGCTTTTTTTTTCTTGCTCCTCGTATTCTTCTCCCCTGTTTCTTCGCCTCGGGTTTTTCACACTTCTCTTACTCCACGTAGTCCCATCCTTTTGATCCTCCTCTGATTTTCGCCCCTTGTGTTCTCCTCGTTTTTGTATTTTGCTTTTTTTTTCTTGCTCCTCGTATTCTTCTCCCCTGTTACTTCGCCTCGGGTTTTTCACACTTTTCTTACTCCACCTAGTGCCACACTTTTGATCCTCCTCTGATTTTCGCCCCTTGTGTTCTCCTCGTTTTTGTATTTTGCTTTTTTTTTCTTGCTCCTCGTATTCTTCTCCCCTGTTGCTTCACATCAGCTTTTTCACACTTCTCTTACTCCACCTAGTGGCATACTGTTGATCCTCCTCTGATTTTCGCCCCTTGTGTTCTCCTCGTTTTTGTATTTTGCTTTTTTTTTCTTGCTCCTCGTATTCTTCTCCCCTGTTTCTTCGCCTCGTGTGTTTCCCACTTCTCTTGCTCCTCGTAGTGGCATACTGTTGATCCTCCTCTGATTTTCGCCCCTTGTGTTCTCCTCGTTTTTGTATTTTGCTTTTTTTTTCTTGCTCCTCTTATTCTTCTCCCCTGTTTCTTCGCCTCGGGTTTTTCACACTTCTCTTACTCCACGTAGTGGCATACGGTTGATCCTCCTCTGATTTTCGCCCCTTGTGTTCTCCTCGTTTTTGTATTTTGCTTTTTCTTCTTGCTCCTCGTATTCTTCTCCCCTGTTTCTTCGCCTCGGGTTTTTCACACTTCTCTTACTCCTCGTAGTGGCATACTGTTGATCCTCCTCTGATTTTCGCCCCTTGTGTTCTCCTCGTTTTTGTATTTTGCTTTTTTTTTCTTGCTCCTCGTATTCTTCTCCCCTGTTTCTTCGCCTCGGGTTTTTCACATCTCTTACTCCACGTAGTGCCTCACTTTGGATCCTCCTCTGATTTTCACCCCTTGTGTTCTCCTCGTTTTTGTATTTTGCTTTTTTTTTCTTGCTCTTCGTATTCTTCTCCCCTGTTTCTTCGCCTCACGTTTTTCACACTTCTCTTACTCCACGTAGTGCCACACTTTTGATCCTCCTCTGATTTTCGCCCCTTGTGTTCTCCTCGTTTTTGTATTTTGCTTTTTTTTTCTTGCTCCTAGTATTCTTCTCCCCTGTTTCTTTGGCTCGGTTTTTCACACGTCTCTTACTCCACGTAGTGCCACACTTTTGATCCTCCTCTGATTTTCGCCCCTTGTGTTCTCCTCGTTTTTGTATTTTGCTTTTTTTTCTTGCTCCTCGTATTCTTCTCCCCTGTTTCTTCGCCTCGGGTTTTTCACATCTCTTACTCCACTTAGTGCCACAATTTTGATCCTCCTCTGATTTTGCCCCTTGTGTTCTCCTCGTTTTTGTATTTTGCTTTTTTTTTCTTGCTCCTCTTATTCTTCTCCCCTGCTTCTTCGCCTCGGGTTTTTCACACTTCTCTTACTCCACGTAGTGCCACACTTTGGATCCTCCTCTGATTTTCGCCCCTTGTGTTCTCCTCGTTTTTGTATTTTGCTTTTTTTTTCTTGCTCCTCGTATTCTTCTCCCCTGTTTCTTCGCCTCGTGTGTTTCCCACTTCTCTTGCTCCTCGTAGTGGCATACTGATGATCCTCCTCTGATTTTCGCCCCTTGTGTTCTCCTCGTTTTTGTATTTTGCTTTTTCTTCTTGCTCCTCGTATTCTTCTCCCCTGTTTCTTCGCCTCGTGTGTTTCCCACTTCTCTTGCTCCTCGTAGTGGCATACTGTTGATCCTCCTCTGATTTTCGCCCCTTGTGTTCTCCTCGTTTTTGTATTTTGCTTTTTTTTTCTTGCTCCTCGTATTCTTCTCCCCTGTTTCTTCGCCTCGGGTTTTTCACACTTCTCTTACTCCACCTAGTGCCACACATCAGATCCTCCTCTGATTTTCGCCCCTTGTGTTCTCCTCGTTTTTGTATTTTGCTTTTTTTTTCTTGCTCCTCGTATTCTTCTCCCCTGTTTCTTCCCCTCGGGTTTTTCACACTTCTCTTACTCCACGTAGTGGCATACGGATGATCCTCCTCTGATTTTCACCCCTTGTGTTCTCCTCGTTTTTGTATTTTGCTTTTTTTTCTTGCTCCTCGTATTCTTCTCCCCTGTTTCTTCGCCTCGGGTTTTTCACACTTCTCTTACTCCACCTAGTGGCATACTGTTGATCCTCCTCTGATTTTCGCCCCTTGTGTTCTCCTCGTTTTTGTATTTTGCTTTTTTTTTCTTGCTCCTCGTATTCTTCTCCCCTGTTTCTTCACATCAGCTTTTTCACACTTCTCTTACTCCTCGTAGTGGCATACTGGTGATCCTCCTCTGATTTTCGCCCCTTGTGTTCTCCTCGTTTTTGTATTTTGCTTTTTTTTTCTTGCTCCTCGTATTTTTCTCCCCTGTTTCTTCGCCTCGGGTTTTTCACACTTCTCTTACTCCACGTAGTTCCACACTTTTGATCCTCCTCTGATTTTCGCCCCTTGTGTTCTTCTCGTTTTTGTATTTTGCTTTTTTTTTCTTGCTCCTCGTATTCTTCTCCCCTGTTTCTTTGCCTCGGGTTTTTCACACTTCTCTTACTCCACGTAGTGCCACCATTTTGATCCTCCTCTGATTTTCGCCCCTTGTGTTCTCCTCGTTTTTGTATTTTGCTTTTTTTTCTTGCTCCTCGTATTCTTCTCCCCTGTTTCTTTGCCTCGGGTTTTTCACACTTCTCTTACTCCACCTAGTGCCACACTTTTGATCCTCCTCTGATTTTCGCCCCTTGTGTTCTCCTCGTTTTTGTATTTTGCTTTTTTTTTATTGCTCCTCGTATTCTTCTCCCCTGTTTCTTCGCCTCGGGTTTTTCACACTTCTCTTGCTCCTCGTAGTGGCATACTGTTGATCCTCCTCTGATTTTCGCCCCTTGTGTTCTCCTCGTTTTTGTATTTTGCTTTTTTTTTTCTTGCTCCTCGTATTCTTCTCCCCTGTTTCTTCGCCTCGGGTTTTTCACACTTCTCTTACTCCACGTAGTGGCATACGGTTGATCCTCCTCTGATTTTCGCCCCTTGTGTTCTCCTCGTTTTTGTACTTTGCTTTTTTTTCTTGCTCCTCGTATTCTTCTCCTCTGTTTCTTCACCTCGTGTTTTTCACACTTCTCTTGCTCCTCGTAGTGGCATACTGTTGATCCTCCTCTGATTTTCGCCCCTTGTGTTCTCCTCGTTTTTGTATTTTGCTTTTTTTTTCTTGCTCCTCGTATTCTTCTCCCCTGTTTCTTCACATCAGCTTTTTCACACTTCTCTTACTCCTCGTAGTGGCATACTGTTGATCCTCCTCTGATTTTTGCCCCTTGTGTTCTCCTCGTTTTTGTATTTTGCTTTTTTTTTCTTGCTCCTCGTATTCTTCTCCCCTGTTTCTTCGCCTCGGGTTTTTCACATCTCTTACTCCACGTAGTGCCACACTTTGGATCCTCCTCTGATTTTCGCCCCTTGTGTTCTCCTCGTTTTTGTATTTTGCTTTTTTTTTCTTGCTCCTCGTATTCTTCTCCCCTGTTTCTTCGCCTCGGGTTTTTCACACTTCTCTTACTCCACGTAGTGCCACACTTTTGATCCTCCTCTGATTTTCGCCCCTTGTGTTCTCCTCATTTTTGTATTTTGCTTTTTTTTTCTTGCTCCTCGTATTCTTCTCCCCTGTTTCTTTGGCTCGGGTTTTTCATCCTTCTCTTACTCCACGTAGTGCCCCACTTTTGATCCTCCTCTGATTTTCGCCACTTGTGTTCTCCTCGTTTTTGTATTTTGCTTTTTTTTTCTTGCTCCTCGTATTCTTCTCCCCTGTTTCTTCACATCAGCTTTTTCACACTTCTCTTACTCCTCGTAGTGGCATACTGTTGATCCTACTCTGATTTTCGCCCCTTGTGTTCTCCTCGTTTTTGTATTTTGCTTTTTTTTTCTTGCTCCTCGTATTCTTCTCCCCTGTTTCTTCGCCTCGGGTTTTTCACACTTCTCTTACTCCACATAGTGGCATACGGTTGATCCTCCTCTGATTTTCGCCCCTTGTGTTCTCCTCGTTTTTGTATTTTGCTTTTTTTTCTTTCTCCTCGTATTCTTCTCCTCTGTTTCTTCACCTCGTGTTTTTCACACTTCTCTTGCTCCTCGTAGTGGCATACTGTTGATCCTCCTCTGATTTTCGCCCCTTGTGTTCTCCTCGTTTTTGTATTTTGCTTTTTTTTTCTTGCTCCTCGTATTCTTCTCCCCTGTTTCTTCACATCAGCTTTTTCACACTTCTCTTACTCCTCGTAGTGGCATACTGTTGATCCTCCTCTGATTTTCGCCCCTTGTGTTCTCCTCGTTTTTGTATTTTTCTTTTTTTTTCTTGCTCCTCGTATTCTTCTCCCCTGTTTCTTCGCCTCGGGTTTTTCACATCTCTTACTCCACGTAGTGCCACACTTTGGATCCTCCTCTGATTTTCACCCCTTGTGTTCTCCTCGTTTTTGTATTTTGCTTTTTTTTTCTTGCTCTTCGTATTCTTCTCCCCTGTTTCTTCGCCTCGCGTTTTTCACACTTCTCTTACTCCACGTAGTTCCACACTTTTGATCCTCCTCTGATTTTCGCCCCTTGTGTTCTCCTCGTTTTTGTATTTTGTTTTTTTTTTCTTGCTCCTCGTATTCTTCTCCCCTGTTTCTTCGCCTCGGATTTTTCACACTTCTCTTACTCCACGTAGTGCCACACTTTTGATCCTCCTCTGATTTTCGCCCCTTGTGTTCTCCTCGTTTTTGTATTTTGCTTTTTTTTCTTGCTCCTCGTATTCTTCTCCCCTGTTTCTTCGCCTCGGGTTTTTCACACTTCTCTTACTCCACGTAGGGCCACACTTTGGATCCTCCTCTGATTTTCGCCCCTTGTGTTCTCCTCGTTTTTGTATTTTGCTTTTTTTTTCTTGCTCCTCGTATTCTTCTCCCCTGTTTCTTCGCCTCGGGTTTTTCACACTTCTCTTACTCCACGTAGTGCCACACTTTTGATCCTCCTCTGATTTTCTCCCCTTGTGTTCTCCTCGTTTTTGTATTTTGCTTTTTTTTTCTTGCTCCTCGTATTCTTCTCCCCTGTTTCTTCACATCAGCTTTTTCACACTTCTGTTACTCCTCGTAGTGGCATACTGTTGATCCTCCTCTGATTTTCGCCCCTTGTGTTCTCCTCGTTTTTGTATTTTGCTTTTTTTTTCTTGCTCCTCGTATTCTTCTCCACTGTTTCTTCGCCTCGGGTTTTTCACACTTCTCTTACTCCACCTAGTGCCACACTTCAGATCCTCCTCTGATTTTCGCCCCTTGTGTTCTCCTCGTTTTTGTATTTTGCTTTTTTTTTCTTGCTCCTCGTATTCTTCTCCCCTGTTTCTTCGCCTCGGGTTTTTCACACTTCTCTTACTCCACGTAGTGGCATACGGTTGATCCTCCTCTGATTTTCGCCCCTTGTGTTCTCCTCGTTTTTGTATTTTGCTTTTTTTTCTTGCTCCTCGTATTCTTCTCCTCTGTTTCTTCACCTCGTGTTTTTCACACTTCTCTTGCTCCTCGTAGTGGCATACTGTTGATCCTCCTCTGATTTTCGCCCCTTGTGTTCTCCTCGTTTTTGTATTTTGCTTTTTTTTCTTGCTCCTCGTATTCTTCTCCCCTGTTTCTTCACATCAGCTTTTTCACACTTCTCTTACTCCTCGTAGTGGCATACTGGTGATCCTCCTCTGATTTTCGCCCCTTGTATTCTCCTCGTTTTTGTATTTTGCTTTTTTTTTCTTGCTCCTCGTATTTTTCTCCCCTGTTTCTTCGCCTCGGGTTTTTCACACTTCTCTTACTCCACGTAGTTCCACACTTTTGATCCTCCTCTGATTTTCGCCCCTTGTGTTCTCCTCGTTTTTGTATTTTGGTTTTTTTCTTGCTCCTCGTATTCTTCTCCACTGTTTCTTCGCCTCGGGTTTTTCACACTTCTCTTACTCCACCTAGTGCCACACTTTTGATCCTCCTCTGATTTTCGCCCCTTGTGTTCTCCTCGTTTTTGTATTTTGCTTTCTTTTTCTTGCTCCTCGTATTCTTCTCCCCTGTTTCTTCGCCTCGGGTTTTTCACACTTCTCTTACTCCACGTAGTGCCACACTTTTCATCCTCCTCTGATTTTCGCCCCTTGTGTTCTCCTCGTTTTTGTATTTTGCTTTTTTTTTATTGCTCCTCGTATTCTTCTCCCCTGTTTCTTCGCCTCGGGTTTTTCACACTTCTCTTACTCCACGTAGTGCCACCCTTTTGATCCTCCTCTGATTTTCGCCCCTTGTGTTCTCCTCGTTTTTGTATTTTGCTTTTTTTTTCTTGCTCCTCGTATTCTTCTCCCCTGTTTCTTCGCCTCGGGTTTTTCACACTTCTCTTACTCCACGTAGTGGCATATGGTTGATCCTCCTCTGATTTTCGCCCCTTGTGTTCTCCTCGTTTTTGTATTTTGCTTTTTTTTCTTGCTCCTTGTATTCTTCTCCCCTGTTTCTTCGCCTCGGGTTTTCACACTTCTCTTGCTCCTCGTAGTGGCATACTGTTGATCCTCCTCTGATTTTCGCCCCTTGTGTTCTCCTCGTTTTTGTATTTTGCTTTTTTTTTCTTGGTCCTCGTATTCTTCTCCCCTGTTTCTTCACATCAGCTTTTTCACACTTCTCTTACTCCACCTAGTGGCATACTGTTGATCCTCCTCTGATTTTCGCCCCTTGTGTTCTCCTCGTTTTTGTATTTTGCTTTTTTTTTCTTGCTCCTCGTATTCTTTTCCCCTGTTTCTTCACATCAGCTTTTTCACACTTCTCTTACTCCTCGTAGTGGCATACTGGTGATCCTCCTCTGATTTTCGCCCCTTGTGTTCTCCTCGTTTTTGTATTTTGCTTGTTTTTTCTTGCTCCTCGTATTCTTCTCCCCTGTTTCTTCACCTCGGGTTTTTCACACTTCTCTTACTCCACCTAGTGGCATACTGTTGATCCTCCTCTGATTTTCGCCCCTTGTGTTCTCCTCGTTTTTGTATTTTGCTTTTTTTTTCTTGCTCCTCTTATTCTTCTCCCCTGTTTCTTCGCCTCGGGTTTTTCACACTTCTCTTTCTCCACCTAGTGCCACACTTTTGATCCTCCTCTGATTTTCGCCACTTGTGTTCTCCTCGTTTTTGTATTTTGCTTTTTTTTTATTGCTCCTCGTATTCTTCTCCCCTGTTTCTTCGCCTCGGGTTTTTCACACTTCTCTTACTCCACGTAGTGGCATACTGTTGATCCTCCTCTGATTTTCGCCCCTTGTGTTCTCCTCGGTTTTGTATTTTGCTTTTTTTTCATGCTCCTCGTATTCTTCTCCCCTGTTTCTTCGCCTCGGGTTTTTCACACTTCTCTTGCTCCTCGTAGTGGCATACTGATGATCCTCCTCTGATTTTCGCCCCTTGTGTTCTCCTCGTTTTTGTATTTTGCTTTTTTTTTCTTGCTCCTCTTATTCTTCTCCCCTGTTTCTTCGCCTCGGGTTTTTCACACTTCTCTTACTCCACGTAGTGGCATACGGTTGATCCTCCTCTGATTTTCGCCCCTTGTGTTCTCCTCGTTTTTGTATTTTGCTTTTTCTTCTTGCTCCTCGTATTCTTCTCCCCTGTTTCTTCGCCTCGGGTTTTTCACACTTCTCTTGCTCCTCGTAGTGGCATACTGTTGATCCTCCTCTGATTTTCGCCCCTTGTGTTCTCCTCGTTTTTGTATTTTGCTTTTTTTTCTTTCTCCTCGTATTCTTCTCCCCTTTTTTTTCCCCTCGGGTTTTTCACACTTCTCTTACTCCACGTAGTGCCACACTTTGGATCCTCCTCTGATTTTCGCCCCTTGTGTTCTCCTCGTTTTTGTATTTTGCTTTTTTTTTCTTGCTCCTCGTATTCTTCTCCCCTGTTTCTTCGCCTCGGGTTTTTCACACTTCTCTTACTCCACGTAGTGCCACACTTTTGATCCTCCTCTGATTTTCTCCCCTTGTGTTTTCCTCGTTTTTGTATTTTGCTTTTTTTTTCTTGCTCCTCGTATTCTTCTCCCCTGTTTCTTCACATCAGCTTTTTCACACTTCTGTTACTCCTCGTAGTGGCATACTGTTGATCCTCCTCTGATTTTCGCCCCTTGTGTTCTCCTCGTTTTTGTATTTTGCTTTTTTTTTCTTGCTCCTCGTATTCTTCTCCCCTGTTTCTTCGCCTCGGGTTTTTCACACTTCTCTTACTCCACCTAGTGCCACAATTTAGATCCTCCTCTGATTTTCGCCCCTTGTGTTCTCCTCGTTTTTGTATTTTGCTTTTTTTTTCTTGCTCCTCTTATTCTTCTCCCCTGTTTCTTCGCCTCGGGTTTTTCACACTTCTCTTACTCCACGTAGTGGCATACGGTTGATCCTCCTCTGATTTTCGCCCCTTGTGTTCTCCTCGTTTTTGTATTTTGCTTTTTTTACTTGCTCCTCGTATTCTTCTCCTCTGTTTCTTCACCTCGTGTTTTTCACACTTCTCTTGCTCCTCGTAGTGGCATACTGTTGATCCTCCTCTGATTTTCGCCCCTTGTGTTCTCCTCGTTTTTGTATTTTGCTTTTTTTTTCTTGCTCCTCGTATTCTTCTCCCCTGTTTCTTCACATCAGCTTTTTCACACTTCTCTTACTCCTCGTAGTGGCATACTGGTGATCCTCCTCTGATTTTTGCCCCTTGTGTTCTCCTCGTTTTAGTATTTTGCTTTTTTTTTCTTGCTCCTCGTATTTTTCTCCCCTGTTTCTTCGCCTCGGGTTTTTCACACTTCTCTTACTCCACGTAGTGCCACACTTTTGATCCTCCACTGATTTTCGCCCCTTGTGTTCTCCTCGTTTTTGTATTTTGCTTTTTTTTCCATGCTCCTCGTATTCTTCTCCCCTGTTTCTTCGCCTCGGGTTTTTCACACTTCTCTTACTCCACGTAGTCCCACCCATTTGATCCTCCTCTGATTTTCGCCCCTTGTGTTCTCCTCGTTTATGTATTTTGCTTTTTTTCTTGCTCCTCGTATTCTTCTCCCCTGTTTCTTCGCCTCGGGTTTTTCACACTTCTCTTACTCCACGTAGTGCCACACTTTTGATCCTCCTCTGATTTTCGCCCCTTGTGTTCTCCTCGTTTTTGTATTTTGCTTTTTTTTTCTTGCTCCTCGTATTCTTCTCCCCTGTTTCTTCGCCTCGGGTTTTTCACACTTCTATTACTCCACGTAGTGGCATACGGTTGATCCTCCTCTGATTTTCGCCCCTTGTGTTCTCCTCGTTTTTGTATTTTGCTTTTTTTTCTTGCTCCTCGTATTCTTCTCCTCTGTTTCTTCACCTCGTGTTTTTCACACTTCTCTTGCTCCTCGTAGTGGCATACTGTTGATCCTCCTCTGATTTTCGCCCCTTGTGTTCTCCTCGATTTTGTATTTTGCTTTTTTTTTCTTGCTCCTCGTATTCTTCTCCCCTGTTTCTTCACTTCAGCTTTTTCACACTTCTCTTACTCCTCGTAGTGGCATACTGTTGATCCTCCTCTGATTTTCGCCCCTTGTGTTCTCCTCGTTTTTGTATTTTGCTTTTTTTTTCTTGCTCCTCGTATTCTTCTCCCCTGTTTCTTCGCCTCGTGTGTTTCCCACTTCTCTTGCTCCTCGTAGTGGCATACTGTTGATCCTCCTCTGATTTTCGCCCCTTGTGTTCTCCTCGTTTTTGTATTTTCCTTTTTTTTTCTTGCTCCTCGTATTCTTCTCCCCTGTTTCTTCGCCTCGGGTTTTTCACACTTCTCTTACTCCACGTAGTGCCACACTTTTGATCCTCCTCTGATTTTCGCCCCTTGTGTTCTCCTCGTTTTTGTATTTTGCTTTTTTTTCTTGCTCCTCGTATTCTTCTCCCCTGTTTCTTCGCCTCGGGTTTTTCACACTTCTCTTACTCCACGTAGTGGCATACTGTTGATCCTCCTCTGATTTTCGCCCCTTGTGTTCTCCTCGGTTTTGTATTTTGCTTTTTTTTCATGCTCCTCGTAATCTTCTCCCCTGTTTCTTCGCCTCGGGTTTTTCACACTTCTCTTGCTCCTCGTAGTGGCATACTGATGATCCTCCTCTGATTTTCGCCCCTTGTGTTCTCCTCGTTTTTGTATTTTGCTTTTTTTTTCTTGCTCCTCTTATTCTTCTCCCCTGTTTCTTCGCCTCGGGTTTTTCACACTTCTCTTACTCCACGTAGTGGCATACGGTTGATCCTCCTCTGATTTTCGCCCCTTGTGTTCTCCTCGTTTTTGTATTTTGCTTTTTCTTCTTGCTCCTCGTATTCTTCTCCCCTGTTTCTTCGCCTCGGGTTTTTCACACTTCTCTTACTCCTCGTAGTGGCATACTGTTGATCCTCCTCTGATTTTCGCCCCTTGTGTTCTCCTCGTTTTTGTATTTTGCTTTTTTTTCTTGCTCCTCGTATTTTTCTCCCCTGTTTCTTCCCCTCGGGTTTTTCACACTTCTCTTACTCCACGTAGTGCCACACTTTGGATCCTCCTGTGATTTTCGCCCCTTGTGTTCTCCTCGTTTTTGTATTTTGCTTTTTTTTTCTTGCTCCTCGTATTCTTCTCCCCTGTTTCTTCGCCTCGGGTTTTTCACACTTCTCTTACTCCACGTAGTGCCACACTTTTGATCCTCCTCTGATTTTCTCCCCTTGTGTTTTCCTCGTTTTTGTATTTTGCTTTTTTTTTCTTGCTCCTCGTATTCTTCTCCCCTGTTTCTTCACATCAGCTTTTTCACACTTCTCTTACTCCTCGTAGTGGCATACTGTTGATCCTCCTCTGATTTTCGCCCCTTGTGTTCTCCTCGTTTTTGTATTTTGCTTTTTTTTTCTTGCTCCTCGTATTCTTCTCCCCTGTTTCTTCGCCTCGGGTTTTTCACACTTCTCTTACTCCACCTAGTGCCACAATTTAGATCCTCCTCTGATTTTCGCCCCTTGTGTTCTCCTCGTTTTTGTATTTTGCTTTTTTTTTCTTGCTCCTCTTATTCTTCTCCCCTGTTTCTTCGCCTCGGGTTTTTCACACTTCTCTTACTCCACGTAGTGGCATACGGTTGATCCTCCTCTGATTTTCGCCCCTTGTGTTCTCCTCGATTTTGTATTTTGCTTTTTTTACTTGCTCCTCGTATTCTTCTCCTCTGTTTCTTCACCTCGTGTTTTTCACACTTCTCTTGCTCCTCGTAGTGGCATACTGTTGATCCTCCTCTGATTTTCGCCCCTTGTGTTCTCCTCGTTTTTGTATTTTGCTTTTTTTTTCTTGCTCCTCGTATTCTTCTCCCCTGTTTCTTCACATCAGCTTTTTCACACTTCTCTTACTCCTCGTAGTGGCATACTGGTGATCCTCCTCTGATTTTTGCCCCTTGTGTTCTCCTCGTTTTTGTATTTTGCTTTTTTTTTCTTGCTCCTCGTATTTTTCTCCCCTGTTTCTTCGCCTCGGGTTTTTCACACTTCTCTTACTCCACGTAGTGCCACACTTTTGATCCTCCACTGATTTTCGCCCCTTGTGTTCTCCTCGTTTTTGTATTTTGCTTTTTTTTCCTTGCTCCTCGTATTCTTCTCCCCTGTTTCTTCGCCTCGGGTTTTTCACACTTCTCTTACTCCACGTAGTCCCACCCATTTGATCCTCCTCTGATTTTCGCCCCTTGTGTTCTCCTCGTTTATGTATTTTGCTTTTTTTCTTGCTCCTCGTATTCTTCTCCCCTGTTTCTTCGCCTCGGGTTTTTCACACTTCTCTTACTCCACGTAGTGCCACACTTTTGATCCTCCTCTGATTTTCGCCCCTTGTGTTCTCCTCGTTTTTGTATTTTGCTTTTTTTTTCTTGCTCCTCGTATTCTTCTCCCCTGTTTCTTCGCCTCGGGTTTTTCACACTTCTATTACTCCACGTAGTGGCATACGGTTGATCCTCCTCTGATTTTCGCCCCTTGTGTTCTCCTCGTTTTTGTATTTTGCTTTTTTTTCTTGCTCCTCGTATTCTTCTCCTCTGTTTCTTCACCTCGTGTTTTTCACACTTCTCTTGCTCCTCGTAGTGGCATACTGTTGATCCTCCTCTGATTTTCGCCCCTTGTGTTCTCCTCGATTTTGTATTTTGCTTTTTTTTTCTTGCTCCTCGTATTCTTCTCCCCTGTTTCTTCACTTCAGCTTTTTCACACTTCTCTTACTCCTCGTAGTGGCATACTGTTGATCCTCCTCTGATTTTCGCCCCTTGTGTTCTCCTCGTTTTTGTATTTTGCTTTTTTTTTCTTGCTCCTCGTATTCTTCTCCCCTGTTTCTTCGCCTCGTGTGTTTCCCACTTCTCTTGCTCCTCGTAGTGGCATACTGTTGATCCTCCTCTGATTTTCGCCCCTTGTGTTCTCCTCGTTTTTGTATTTTCCTTTTTTTTTCTTGCTCCTCGTATTCTTCTCCCCTGTTTCTTCGCCTCGGGTTTTTCACACTTCTCTTACTCCACCTAGTGCCACACTTTTGATCTTCCTCTGATTTTCGCCACTTGTGTTCTCCTCGTTTTTGTATTTTGCTTTTTTTTTATTGCTCCTCGTATTCTTCTCCCCTGTTTCTTCGCCTCGGGTTTTTCACACTTCTCTTACTCCACGTAGTGGCATACTGTTGATCCTCCTCTGATTTTCGCCCCTTGTGTTCTCCTCGTTTTTGTATTTTGCTTTTTTTTCATGCTCCTCGTATTCTTCTCCCCTGTTTCTTCGCCTCGGGTTTTTCACACTTCTCTTGCTCCTCGTAGTGGCATACTGTTGATCCTCCTCTGATTTTCGCCCCTTGTGTTCTCCTCGTTTTTGTATTTTGCTTTTTTTTTCTTGCTCCTCTTATTCTTCTCCCCTGTTTCTTCGCCTCGGGTTTTTCACACTTCTCTTACTCCACGTAGTGGCATACGGTTGATCCTCCTCTGATTTTCGCCCCTTGTGTTCTCCTCGTTTTTGTATTTTGCTTTTTCTTCTTGCTCCTCGTATTCTTCTCCCCTGTTTCTTCGCCTCGGGTTTTTCACACTTCTCTTACTCCTCGTAGTGGCATACTGTTGATCCTCCTCTGATTTTCGTCCCTTGTGTTCTCCTCGTTTTTGTATTTTGCTTTTTTTTCTTGCTCCTCGTATTCTTCTCCCTTGTTTCTTCGCCTCGGGTTTTTCACACTTCTCTTACTCCACGTAGTGCCACACTTTGGATCCTCCTCTGATTTTCGCCCCTTGTGTTCTCCTCGTTTTTGTATTTTGCTTTTTTTTTCTTGCTCCTCGTATTCTTCTCCCCTGTTTCTTCACATCAGCTTTTTCACACTTCTGTTACTCCTCATAGTGGCATACTGTTGATCCTCCTCTGATTTTCGCCCCTTGTGTTCTCCTCGTTTTTGTATTTTGCTTTTTTTCTTGCTCCTCGTATTCTTCTCCCCTGTTTCTTCGCCTCGGGTTTTTCACACTTCTCTTACTCCACGTAGTGCCACACTTTTGATCCTCCTCTGATTTTCGCCCCTTGTGTTCTCCTCGTTTTTGTATTTTGCTTTTTTTTTCTTGCTCCTCGTTTTTTTCTCCCCTGTTTCTTTGCCTCGGGTTTTTTACACTTCTCTTACTCCACGTAGTGGCATACGGTTGATCCTCCTCTGATTTTCGCCCCTTGTGTTCTCCTCGTTTTTGTATTTTGCTTTTTTTTCTTGCTCCTCGTATTCTTCTCCTCTGTTTCTTCACCTCGTGTTTTTCACACTTCTCTTGCTCCTCGTAGTGGCATACTGTTGATCCTCCTCTGATTTTCGCCCCTTGTGTTCTCCTCGATTTTGTATTTTGCTTTTTTTTTCTTGCTCCTCGTATTCTTCTCCCCTGTTTCTTCACATCAGCTTTTTCACACTTCTCTTACTCCTCGTAGTGGCATACTGTTGATCCTCCTCTGATTTTCGCCCCTTGTGTTCTCCTCGTTTTTGTATTTTGCTTTTTTTTTCTTGCTCCTCGTATTCTTCTCCCCTGTTTCTTCGCCTCGGGTTTTTCACACTTCTCTTACTCCACGTAGTCCCATCCTTTTGATCCTCCTCTGATTTTCGCCCCTTGTGTTCTCCTCGTTTTTGTATTTTGCTTTTTTTTTCTTGCTCCTCGTATTCTTCTCCCCTGTTACTTCGCCTCGGGTTTTTCACACTTTTCTTACTCCACCTAGTGCCACACTTTTGATCCTCCTCTGATTTTCGCCCCTTGTGTTCTCCTCGTTTTTGTATTTTGCTTTTTTTTTCTTGCTCCTCGTATTCTTCTCCCCTGTTTCTTCACATCAGCTTTTTCACACTTCTCTTACTCCACCTAGTGGCATACTGTTGATCCTCCTCTGATTTTCGCCCCTTGTGTTCTCCTCGTTTTTGTATTTTGCTTTTTTTTTCTTGCTCCTCGTATTCTTCTCCCCTGTTTCTTCGCCTCGTGTTTTTCCCACTTCTCTTGCTCCTCGTAGTGGCATACTGTTGATCCTCCTCTGATTTTCGCCCCTTGTGTTCTCCTCGTTTTTGTATTTTGCTTTTTTTTTCTTGCTCCTCGTATTCTTCTCCCCTGTTTCTTCGCCTCGGGTTTTTCACACTTCTCTTACTCCACCTAGTGGCATACTGTTGATCCTCCTCTGATTTTCGCCCCTTGTGTTCTCCTCGTTTTTGTATTTTGCTTTTTTTTTCTTGCTCCTCGTATTCTTCTCCCCTGTTTCTTCACATCAGCTTTTTCACACTTCTCTTACTCCTCGTAGTGGCATACTGGTGATCCTCCTCTGATTTTCGCCCCTTGTGTTCTCCTCGTTTTTGTATTTTGCTTTTTTTTTCTTGCTCCTCGTATTTTTCTCCCCTGTTTCTTCGCCTCGGGTTTTTCACACTTCTCTTACTCCACGTAGTTCCACACTTTTGATCCTCCTCTGATTTTCGCCCCTTGTGTTCTCCTCGTTTTTGTATTTTGCTTTTTTTTTCTTGCTCCTCGTATTCTTCTCCCCTGTTTCTTTGCCTCGGGTTTTTCACACTTCTCTTACTCCACGTAGTGCCACCATTTTGATCCTCCTCTGATTTTCGCCCCTTGTGTTCTCCTCGTTTTTGTATTTTGCTTTTTTTTTCTTGCTCTTCGTATTCTTCTCCCCTGTTTCTTCCCCTCGGGTTTTTCACACTTCTCTTACTCCACGTAGTGCCACCATTTTGATCCTCCTCTGATTTTCGCCCCTTGTGTTCTCCTCGTTTTTGTATTTTGCTTTTTTTTCTTGCTCCTCGTATTCTTCTCCCCTGTTTCTTCGCCTCGGGTTTTTCACACTTCTCTTACTCCACCTAGTGCCACACTTTTGATCCTCCTCTGATTTTCGCCCCTTGTGTTCTCCTCGTTTTTGTATTTTGCTTTTTTTTTATTGCTCCTCGTATTCTTCTCCCCTGTTTCTTCGCCTCGGGTTTTTCACACTTCTCTTGCTCCTCGTAGTGGCATACTGTTGATCCTCCTCTGATTTTCGCCCCTTGTGTTCTCCTCGTTTTTGTATTTTGCTTTTTTTTTTCTTGCTCCTCGTATTCTTCTCCCCTGTTTCTTCGCCTCGGGTTTTTCACACTTCTCTTACTCCACGTAGTGGCATACGGTTGATCCTCCTCTGATTTTCGCCCCTTGTGTTCTCCTCGTTTTTGTATTTTGCTTTTTTTTCTTGCTCCTCGTATTCTTCTCCTCTGTTTCTTCACCTCGTGTTTTTCACACTTCTCTTGCTCCTCGTAGTGGCATACTGTTGATCCTCCTCTGATTTTCGCCCCTTGTGTTCTCCTCGTTTTTGTATTTTGCTTTTTTTTTCTTGCTCCTCGTATTCTTCTCCCCTGTTTCTTCACATCAGCTTTTTCACACTTCTCTTACTCCTCGTAGTGGCATACTGTTGATCCTCCTCTGATTTTTGCCCCTTGTGTTCTCCTCGTTTTTGTATTTTGCTTTTTTTTTCTTGCTCCTCGTATTCTTCTCCCCTGTTTCTTCGCCTCGGGTTTTTCACATCTCTTACTCCACGTAGTGCCACACTTTGGATCCTCCTCTGATTTTCGCCCCTTGTGTTCTCCTCGTTTTTGTATTTTGCTTTTTTTTTCTTGCTCCTCGTATTCTTCTCCCCTGTTTCTTCGCCTCGGGTTTTTCACACTTCTCTTACTCCACGTAGTGCCACACTTTTGATCCTCCTCTGATTTTCGCCCCTTGTGTTCTCCTCGTTTTTGTATTTTGCTTTTTTTTTCTTGCTCCTCGTATTCTTCTCCCCTGTTTCTTTGGCTCGGGTTTTTCATCCTTCTCTTACTCCACGTAGTGCCCCACTTTTGATCCTCCTCTGATTTTCGCCCCTTGTGTTCTCCTCGTTTTTGTATTTTGCTTTTTTTTTATTGCTCCTCGTATTCTTCTCCCCTGTTTCTTCGCCTCGGGTTTTTCACACTTCTCTTACTCCACGTAGTGCCACACTTTTGATCCTCCTCTGATTTTCGCCCCTTGTGTTCTCCTCGTTTTTGTATTTTGCTTTTTTTTTCTTGCTCCTCGTCTTCTTCTCCCCTGTTTCTTCACCTCGGGTTTTTCACACTTCTCTTGCTCCTCGTAGTGGCATACTGTTGATCCTCCTCTGATTTTCGCCACTTGTGTTCTCCTCGTTTTTGTATTTTGCTTTTTTTTTCTTGCTCCTCGTATTCTTCTCCCCTGTTTCTTCGCCTCGAGTTTTTCACACTTTTCTTACTCCACGTATTGCCACACTTTTGATCCTCCTCTGATTTTCGCCCCTTGTGTTCTCCTCGTTTTTGTATTTTGGTTTTTTTTTCTTGCTCCTCTTATTCTTCTCCCCTGCTTCTTCGCCTCGGGTTTTTCACACTTCTCTTACTCCACGTAGTGGCATACGGTTGATCCTCCTCTGATTTTCGCCCCTTGTGTTCTCCTCGTTTTTGTATTTTGCTTTTTTTTCATGCTCCTCGTATTCTTCTCCCCTGTTTCTTCGCCTCGGGTTTTTCACACTTCTCTTGCTCCTCGTAGTGGCATACTGTTGATCCTCCTCTGATTTTCGCCCCTTGTGTTCTCCTCGTTTTTGTATTTTGCTTTTTTTTTCTTGCTCCTCTTATTCTTCTCCCCTGTTTCTTCGCCTCGGGTTTTTCACACTTCTCTTACTCCACGTAGTGGCATACGGTTGATCCTCCTCTGATTTTCGCCCCTTGTGTTCTCCTCGTTTTTGTATTTTGCTTTTTCTTCTTGCTCCTCGTATTCTTCTCCCCTGTTTCTTCGCCTCGGGTTTTTCACACTTCTCTTACTCCTCGTAGTGGCATACTGTTGATCCTCCTCTGATTTTCGTCCCTTGTGTTCTCCTCGTTTTTGTATTTTGCTTTTTTTTCTTGCTCCTCGTATTCTTCTCCCTTGTTTCTTCGCCTCGGGTTTTTCACACTTCTCTTACTCCACGTAGTGCCACACTTTGGATCCTCCTCTGATTTTCGCCCCTTGTGTTCTCCTCGTTTTTGTATTTTGCTTTTTTTTTCTTGCTCCTCGTATTCTTCTCCCCTGTTTCTTCACATCAGCTTTTTCACACTTCTGTTACTCCTCATAGTGGCATACTGTTGATCCTCCTCTGATTTTCGCCCCTTGTGTTCTCCTCGTTTTTGTATTTTGCTTTTTTTCTTGCTCCTCGTATTCTTCTCCCCTGTTTCTTCGCCTCGGGTTTTTCACACTTCTCTTACTCCACGTAGTGCCACACTTTTGATCCTCCTCTGATTTTCGCCCCTTGTGTTCTCCTCGTTTTTGTATTTTGCTTTTTTTTTCTTGCTCCTCGTATTCTTCTCCCCTGTTTCTTTGCCTCGGGTTTTTTACACTTCTCTTACTCCACGTAGTGGCATACGGTTGATCCTCCTCTGATTTTCGCCCCTTGTGTTCTCCTCGTTTTTGTATTTTGCTTTTTTTTCTTGCTCCTCGTATTCTTCTCCTCTGTTTCTTCACCTCGTGTTTTTCACACTTCTCTTGCTCCTCGTAGTGGCATACTGTTGATCCTCCTCTGATTTTCGCCCCTTGTGTTCTCCTCGATTTTGTATTTTGCTTTTTTTTTCTTGCTCCTCGTATTCTTCTCCCCTGTTTCTTCACATCAGCTTTTTCACACTTCTCTTACTCCTCGTAGTGGCATACTGTTGATCCTCCTCTGATTTTCGCCCCTTGTGTTCTCCTCGTTTTTGTATTTTGCTTTTTTTTTCTTGCTCCTCGTATTCTTCTCCCCTGTTTCTTCGCCTCGGGTTTTTCACACTTCTCTTACTCCACGTAGTCCCATCCTTTTGATCCTCCTCTGATTTTCGCCCCTTGTGTTCTCCTCGTTTTTGTATTTTGCTTTTTTTTTCTTGCTCCTCGTATTCTTCTCCCCTGTTACTTCGCCTCGGGTTTTTCACACTTTTCTTACTCCACCTAGTGCCACACTTTTGATCCTCCTCTGATTTTCGCCCCTTGTGTTCTCCTCGTTTTTGTATTTTGCTTTTTTTTTCTTGCTCCTCGTATTCTTCTCCCCTGTTTCTTCACATCAGCTTTTTCACACTTCTCTTACTCCACCTAGTGGCATACTGTTGATCCTCCTCTGATTTTCGCCCCTTGTGTTCTCCTCGTTTTTGTATTTTGCTTTTTTTTTCTTGCTCCTCGTATTCTTCTCCCCTGTTTCTTCGCCTCGTGTGTTTCCCACTTCTCTTGCTCCTCGTAGTGGCATAATGTTGATCCTCCTCTGATTTTCGCCCCTTGTGTTCTCCTCGTTTTTGTATTTTGCTTTTTTTTTCTTGCTCCTCGTATTCTTCTCCCCTGTTTCTTCGCCTCGGGTTTTTCACACTTCTCTTACTCCACCTAGTGGCATACTGTTGATCCTCCTCTGATTTTCGCCCCTTGTGTTCTCCTCGTTTTTGTATTTTGCTTTTTTTTTCTTGCTCCTCGTATTCTTCTCCCCTGTTTCTTCACATCAGCTTTTTCACACTTCTCTTACTCCTCGTAGTGGCATACTGGTGATCCTCCTCTGATTTTCGCCCCTTGTGTTCTCCTCGTTTTTGTATTTTGCTTTTTTTTTCTTGCTCCTCGTATTTTTCTCCCCTGTTTCTTCGCCTCGGGTTTTTCACACTTCTCTTACTCCACGTAGTTCCACACTTTTGATCCTCCTCTGATTTTCGCCCCTTGTGTTCTCCTCGTTTTTGTATTTTGCTTTTTTTTTCTTGCTCCTCGTATTCTTCTCCCCTGTTTCTTTGCCTCGGGTTTTTCACACTTCTCTTACTCCACGTAGTGCCACCATTTTGATCCTCCTCTGATTTTCGCCCCTTGTGTTCTCCTCGTTTTTGTATTTTGCTTTTTTTTTCTTGCTCTTCGTATTCTTCTCCCCTGTTTCTTCCCCTCGGGTTTTTCACACTTCTCTTACTCCACGTAGTGCCACCATTTTGATCCTCCTCTGATTTTCGCCCCTTGTGTTCTCCTCGTTTTTGTATTTTGCTTTTTTTTCTTGCTCCTCGTATTCTTCTCCCCTGTTTCTTCGCCTCGGGTTTTTCACACTTCTCTTACTCCACCTAGTGCCACACTTTTGATCCTCCTCTGATTTTCGCCCCTTGTGTTCTCCTCGTTTTTGTATTTTGCTTTTTTTTTATTGCTCCTCGTATTCTTCTCCCCTGTTTCTTCGCCTCGGGTTTTTCACACTTCTCTTGCTCCTCGTAGTGGCATACTGTTGATCCTCCTCTGATTTTCGCCCCTTGTGTTCTCCTCGTTTTTGTATTTTGCTTTTTTTTTTCTTGCTCCTCGTATTCTTCTCCCCTGTTTCTTCGCCTCGGGTTTTTCACACTTCTCTTACTCCACGTAGTGGCATACGGTTGATCCTCCTCTGATTTTCGCCCCTTGTGTTCTCCTCGTTTTTGTATTTTGCTTTTTTTTCTTGCTCCTCGTATTCTTCTCCTCTGTTTCTTCACCTCGTGTTTTTCACACTTCTCTTGCTCCTCGTAGTGGCATACTGTTGATCCTCCTCTGATTTTCGCCCCTTGTGTTCTCCTCGTTTTTGTATTTTGCTTTTTTTTTCTTGCTCCTCGTATTCTTCTCCCCTGTTTCTTCACATCAGCTTTTTCACACTTCTCTTACTCCTCGTAGTGGCATACTGTTGATCCTCCTCTGATTTTTGCCCCTTGTGTTCTCCTCGTTTTTGTATTTTGCTTTTTTTTTCTTGCTCCTCGTATTCTTCTCCCCTGTTTCTTCGCCTCGGGTTTTTCACATCTCTTACTCCACGTAGTGCCACACTTTGGATCCTCCTCTGATTTTCGCCCCTTGTGTTCTCCTCGTTTTTGTATTTTGCTTTTTTTTTCTTGCTCCTCGTATTCTTCTCCCCTGTTTCTTCGCCTCGGGTTTTTCACACTTCTCTTACTCCACGTAGTGCCACACTTTTGATCCTCCTCTGATTTTCGCCCCTTGTGTTCTCCTCGTTTTTGTATTTTGCTTTTTTTTTCTTGCTCCTCGTATTCTTCTCCCCTGTTTCTTTGGCTCGGGTTTTTCATCCTTCTCTTACTCCACGTAGTGCCCCACTTTTGATCCTCCTCTGATTTTCGCCACTTGTGTTCTCCTCGTTTTTGTATTTTGCTTTTTTTTTATTGCTCCTCGTATTCTTCTCCCCTGTTTCTTCGCCTCGGGTTTTTCACACTTCTCTTACTCCACGTAGTGCCACACTTTTGATCCTCCTCTGATTTTCGCCCCTTGTGTTCTCCTCGTTTTTGTATTTTGCTTTTTTTTTCTTGCTCCTCGTATTCTTCTCCCCTGTTTCTTCACCTCGGGTTTTTCACACTTCTCTTGCTCCTCGTAGTGGCATACTGTTGATCCTCCTCTGATTTTCGCCACTTGTGTTCTCCTCGTTTTTGTATTTTGCTTTTTTTTTCTTGCTCCTCGTATTCTTCTCCCCTGTTTCTTCGCCTCGAGTTTTTCACACTTTTCTTACTCCACGTATTGCCACACTTTTGATCCTCCTCTGATTTTCGCCCCTTGTGTTCTCCTCGTTTTTGTATTTTGGTTTTTTTTTCTTGCTCCTCTTATTCTTCTCCCCTGCTTCTTCGCCTCGGGTTTTTCACACTTCTCTTACTCCACGTAGTGGCATACGGTTGATCCTCCTCTGATTTTCGCCCCTTGTGTTCTCCTCTTTTTTGTATTTTGCTTTTTTTTCTTGCTCCTCGTATTCTTCTCCTCTGTTTCTTCACCTCGGGTTTTTCCTTCTTCTCTTGCTCCTCGTAGTGGCATACTGTTGATCCTCCTCTGATTTTCGCCCCTTGTGTTCTCCTCGTTTTTGTATTTTGCTTTTTTTTTCTTGCTCCTCTTATTCTTCTCCCCTGTTTCTTCGCCTCGGGTTTTTCACACTTCTCTTACTCCACGTAGTGGCATACGGTTGATCCTCCTCTGATTTTCGCCCCTTGTGTTCTCCTCGTTTTTGTATTTTGCTTTTTCTTCTTGCTCCTCGTATTCTTCTCCCCTGTTTCTTCGCCTCGGGTTTTTCACACTTCTCTTACTCCTCGTAGTGGCATACTGTTGATCCTCCTCTGATTTTCGTCCCTTGTGTTCTCCTCGTTTTTGTATTTTGCTTTTTTTTCTTGCTCCTCGTATTCTTCTCCCTTGTTTCTTCGCCTCGGGTTTTTCACACTTCTCTTACTCCACGTAGTGCCACACTTTGGATCCTCCTCTGATTTTCGCCCCTTGTGTTCTCCTCGTTTTTGTATTTTGCTTTTTTTTTCTTGCTCCTTGTATTCTTCTCCCCTGTTTCTTCACATCAGCTTTTTCACACTTCTGTTACTCCTCGTAGTGGCATACTGTTGATCCTCCTCTGATTTTCGCCCCTTGTGTTCTCCTCGTTTTTGTATTTTGCTTTTTTTCTTGCTCCTCGTATTCTTCTCCCCTGTTTCTTCGCCTCGGGTTTTTCACACTTCTCTTACTCCACGTAGTGCCACACTTTTGATCCTCCTCTGATTTTCGCCCCTTGTGTTCTCCTCGTTTTTGTATTTTGCTTTTTTTTTCTTGCTCCTCGTATTCTTCTCCCCTGTTTCTTTGCCTCGGGTTTTTCACACTTCTCTTACTCCACGTAGTGGCATACGGTTGATCCTCCTCTGATTTTCGCCCCTTGTGTTCTCCTCGTTTTTGTATTTTGCTTTTTTTTCTTGCTCCTCGTATTCTTCTCCTCTGTTTCTTCACCTCGTGTTTTTCACACTTCTCTTGCTCCTCGTAGTGGCATACTGTTGATCCTCCTCTGATTTTCGCCCCTTGTGTTCTCCTCGTTTTTGTATTTTGCTTTTTTTTTCTTGCTCCTCGTATTCTTCTCCCCTGTTTCTTCACATCAGCTTTTTCACACTTCTCTTACTCCTCGTAGTGGCATACTGTTGATCCTCCTCTGATTTTCGCCCCTTGTGTTCTCCTCGTTTTTGTATTTTGCTTTTTTTTCTTGCTCCTCGTATTCTTCTCCTCTGTTTCTTCGCCTCGGGTTTTTCACACTTCTCTTGCTCCTCGTAGTGGCATACTGTTGATCCTCCTCTGATTTTCGCCCCTTGTGTTCTCCTCGTTTTTGTATTTTGCTTTTTTTTTCTTGCTCCTCGTATTCTTCTCCCCTGTTTCTTCACATCAGCTTTTTCACACTTCTCTTACTCCTCGTAGTGGCATACTGTTGATCCTCCTCTGATTTTTGCCCCTTGTGTTCTCCTCGTTTTTGTATTTTGCTTTTTTTTTCTTGCTCCTCGTATTCTTCTCCCCTGTTTCTTCGCCTCGGGTTTTTCACATCTCTTACTCCACGTAGTGCCACACTTTTGATCCTCCTCTGATTTTCGCCCCTTGTGTTCTCCTCGTTTTTGTATTTTGCTTTTTTTTTCTTGCTCCTCGTATTCTTCTCCCCTGTTTCTTCGCCTCGGGTTTTTCACACTTCTCTTACTCCACGTAGTGCCACACTTTTGATCCTCCTCTGATTTTCGCCCCTTGTGTTCTCCTCGTTTTTGTATTTTGCTTTTTTTTTCTTGCTCCTCGTATTCTTCTCCCCTGTTTCTTTGGCTCGGGTTTTTCATCCTTCTCTTACTCCACGTAGTGCCCCACTTTTGATCCTCCTCTGATTTTCGCCACTTGTGTTCTCCTCGTTTTTGTATTTTGCTTTTTTTTTCTTGCTCCTCGTATTCTTCTCCCCTGTTTCTTCACATCAGCTTTTTCACACTTCTCTTACTCCTCGTAGTGGCATACTGTTGATCCTACTCTGATTTTCGCCCCTTGTGTTCTCCTCGTTTTTGTATTTTGCTTTTTTTTTCTTGCTCCTCGTATTCTTCTCCCCTGTTTCTTCGCCTCGGGTTTTTCACACTTCTCTTACTCCACATAGTGGCATACGGTTGATCCTCCTCTGATTTTCGCCCCTTGTGTTCTCCTCGTTTTTGTATTTTGCTTTTTTTTCTTTCTCCTCGTATTCTTCTCCTCTGTTTCTTCACCTCGTGTTTTTCACACTTCTCTTGCTCCTCGTAGTGGCATACTGTTGATCCTCCTCTGATTTTCGCCCCTTGTGTTCTCCTCGTTTTTGTATTTTGCTTTTTTTTTCTTGCTCCTCGTATTCTTCTCCCCTGTTTCTTCACATCAGCTTTTTCACACTTCTCTTACTCCTCGTAGTGGCATACTGTTGATCCTCCTCTGATTTTCGCCCCTTGTGTTCTCCTCGTTTTTGTATTTTGCTTTTTTTTTCTTGCTCCTCGTATTCTTCTCCCCTGTTTCTTCGCCTCGGGTTTTTCACATCTCTTACTCCACGTAGTGCCACACTTTGGATCCTCCTCTGATTTTCACCCCTTGTGTTCTCCTCGTTTTTGTATTTTGCTTTTTTTTTCTTGCTCTTCGTATTCTTCTCCCCTGTTTCTTCGCCTCGCGTTTTTCACACTTCTCTTACTCCACGTAGTTCCACACTTTTGATCCTCCTCTGATTTTCGCCCCTTGTGTTCTCCTCGTTTTTGTATTTTGTTTTTTTTTTCTTGCTCCTCGTATTCTTCTCCCCTGTTTCTTCGCCTCGGGTTTTTCACACTTCTCTTACTCCACGTAGTGCCACCCTTTTGATCCTCCTCTGATTTTCGCCCCTTGTGTTCTCCTCGTTTTTGTATTTTGCTTTTTTTTCTTGCTCCTCGTATTCTTCTCCCCTGTTTCTTCGCCTCGGGTTTTTCACACTTCTCTTACTCCACGTAGTGCCACACTTTTGATCCTCCTCTGATTTTCGCCCCTTGTGTTCTCCTCGTTTTTGTATTTTGCTTTTTTTTTCTTGCTCCTCGTATTCTTCTCCCCTGTTTCTTCGCCTCGGATTTTTCACACTTCTCTTACTCCACGTAGTGCCACACTTTTGATCCTCCTCTGATTTTCGCCCCTTGTGTTCTCCTCGTTTTTGTATTTTGCTTTTTTTTCTTGCTCCTCGTATTCTTCTCCCCTGTTTCTTCGCCTCGGGTTTTTCACACTTCTCTTACTCCACGTAGGGCCACACTTTGGATCCTCCTCTGATTTTCGCCCCTTGTGTTCTCCTCGTTTTTGTATTTTGCTTTTTTTTTCTTGCTCCTCGTATTCTTCTCCCCTGTTTCTTCGCCTCGGGTTTTTCACACTTCTCTTACTCCACGTAGTGCCACACTTTTGATCCTCCTCTGATTTTCGCCCCTTGTGTTCTCCTCGTTTTTGTATTTTGCTTTTTTTTCTTGCTCCTCGTATTCTTCTCCCCTGTTTCTTCACATCAGCTTTTTCACACTTCTCTTACTCCTCGTAGTGGCATACTGGTGATCCTCCTCTGATTTTCGCCCCTTGTATTCTCCTCGTTTTTGTATTTTGCTTTTTTTTTCTTGCTCCTCGTATTTTTCTCCCCTGTTTCTTCGCCTCGGGTTTTTCATACTTCTCTTACTCCACGTAGTTCCACACTTTTGATCCTCCTCTGATTTTCGCCCCTTGTGTTCTCCTCGTTTTTGTATTTTGGTTTTTTTCTTGCTCCTCGTATTCTTCTCCACTGTTTCTTCGCCTCGGGTTTTTCACACTTCTCTTACTCCACCTAGTGCCACACTTTTGATCCTCCTCTGATTTTCGCCCCTTGTGTTCTCCTCGTTTTTGTATTTTGCTTTCTTTTTCTTGCTCCTCGTATTCTTCTCCCCTGTTTCTTCGCCTCGGGTTTTTCACACTTCTCTTACTCCACGTAGTGCCACACTTTTCATCCTCCTCTGATTTTCGCCCCTTGTGTTCTCCTCGTTTTTGTATTTTGCTTTTTTTTTCTTGCTCCTCGTATTCTTCTCCCCTGTTTCTTCGCCTCGGGTTTTTCACACTTCTCTTACTCCACGTAGTGGCATACGGTTGATCCTCCTCTGATTTTCGCCCCTTGTGTTCTCCTCGTTTTTGTATTTTGCTTTTTTTTCTTGCTCCTTGTCTTCTTCTCCCCTGTTTCTTCGCCTCGGGTTTTCACACTTCTCTTGCTCCTCGTAGTGGCATACTGTTGATCCTCCTCTGATTTTCGCCCCTTGTGTTCTCCTCGTTTTTGTATTTTGCTTTTTTTTTCTTGGTCCTCGTATTCTTCTCCCCTGTTTCTTCACATCAGCTTTTTCACACTTCTCTTACTCCACCTAGTGGCATACTGTTGATCCTCCTCTGATTTTCGCCCCTTGTGTTCTCCTCGTTTTTGTATTTTGCTTTTTTTTTCTTGCTCCTCGTATTCTTTTCCCCTGTTTCTTCACATCAGCTTTTTCACACTTCTCTTACTCCTCGTAGTGGCATACTGGTGATCCTCCTCTGATTTTCGCCCCTTGTGTTCTCCTCGTTTTTGTATTTTGCTTGTTTTTTCTTGCTCCTCGTATTCTTCTCCCCTGTTTCTTCACCTCGGGTTTTTCACACTTCTCTTACTCCACCTAGTGGCATACTGTTGATCCTCCTCTGATTTTCGCCCCTTGTGTTCTCCTCGTTTTTGTATTTTGCTTTTTTTTTCTTGCTCCTCTTATTCTTCTCCCCTGTTTCTTCGCCTCGGGTTTTTCACACTTCTCTTACTCCACCTAGTGCCACACTTTTGATCCTCCTCTGATTTTCGCCACTTGTGTTCTCCTCGTTTTTGTATTTTGCTTTTTTTTTATTGCTCCTCGTATTCTTCTCCCCTGTTTCTTCGCCTCGGGTTTTTCACACTTCTCTTACTCCACGTAGTGGCATACTGTTGATCCTCCTCTGATTTTCGCCCCTTGTGTTCTCCTCGGTTTTGTATTTTGCTTTTTTTTCATGCTCCTCGTATTCTTCTCCCCTGTTTCTTCGCCTCGGGTTTTTCACACTTCTCTTGCTCCTCGTAGTGGCATACTGATGATCCTCCTCTGATTTTCGCCCCTTGTGTTCTCCTCGTTTTTGTATTTTGCTTTTTTTTTCTTGCTCCTCTTATTCTTCTCCCCTGTTTCTTCGCCTCGGGTTTTTCACACTTCTCTTACTCCACGTAGTGGCATACGGTTGATCCTCCTCTGATTTTCGCCCCTTGTGTTCTCCTCGTTTTTGTATTTTGCTTTTTCTTCTTGCTCCTCGTATTCTTCTCCCCTGTTTCTTCGCCTCGGGTTTTTCACACTTCTCTTACTCCTCGTAGTGGCATACTGTTGATCCTCCTCTGATTTTCGCCCCTTGTGTTCTCCTCGTTTTTGTATTTTGCTTTTTTTTCTTGCTCCTCGTATTCTTCTCCCCTGTTTCTTCCCCTCGGGTTTTTCACACTTCTCTTACTCCACGTAGTGCCACACTTTGGATCCTCCTGTGATTTTCGCCCCTTGTGTTCTCCTCGTTTTTGTATTTTGCTTTTTTTTTCTTGCTCCTCGTATTCTTCTCCCCTGTTTCTTCGCCTCGGGTTTTTCACACTTCTCTTACTCCACGTAGTGCCACACTTTTGATCCTCCTCTGATTTTCTCCCCTTGTGTTTTCCTCGTTTTTGTATTTTGCTTTTTTTTTCTTGCTCCTCGTATTCTTCTCCCCTGTTTCTTCGCCTCGGGTTTTTCACACTTCTCTTACTCCACCTAGTGCCACAATTTAGATCCTCCTCTGATTTTCGCCCCTTGTGTTCTCCTCGTTTTTGTATTTTGCTTTTTTTTTCTTGCTCCTCTTATTCTTCTCCCCTGTTTCTTCGCCTCGGGTTTTTCACACTTCTCTTACTCCACGTAGTGGCATACGGTTGATCCTCCTCTGATTTTCGCCCCTTGTGTTCTCCTCGTTTTTGTATTTTGCTTTTTTTACTTGCTCCTCGTATTCTTCTCCTCTGTTTCTTCACCTCGTGTTTTTCACACTTCTCTTGCTCCTCGTAGTGGCATACTGTTGATCCTCCTCTGATTTTCGCCCCTTGTGTTCTCCTCGTTTTTGTATTTTGCTTTTTTTTTCTTGCTCCTCGTATTCTTCTCCCCTGTTTCTTCACATCAGCTTTTTCACACTTCTCTTACTCCTCGTAGTGGCATACTGGTGATCCTCCTCTGATTTTCGCCCCTTGTGTTCTCCTCGTTTTAGTATTTTGCTTTTTTTTTCTTGCTCCTCGTATTTTTCTCCCCTGTTTCTTCGCCTCGGGTTTTTCACACTTCTCTTACTCCACGTAGTGCCACACTTTTGATCCTCCACTGATTTTCGCCCCTTGTGTTCTCCTCGTTTTTGTATTTTGCTTTTTTTTCCATGCTCCTCGTATTCTTCTCCCCTGTTTCTTCGCCTCGGGTTTTTCACACTTCTCTTACTCCACGTAGTCCCACCCATTTGATCCTCCTCTGATTTTCGCCCCTTGTGTTCTCCTCGTTTATGTATTTTGCTTTTTTTCTTGCTCCTCGTATTCTTCTCCCCTGTTTCTTCGCCTCGGGTTTTTCACACTTCTCTTACTCCACGTAGTGCCACACTTTTGATCCTCCTCTGATTTTCGCCCCTTGTGTTCTCCTCGTTTTTGTATTTTGCTTTTTTTTTCTTGCTCCTCGTATTCTTCTCCCCTGTTTCTTCGCCTCGGGTTTTTCACACTTCTATTACTCCACGTAGTGGCATACGGTTGATCCTCCTCTGATTTTCGCCCCTTGTGTTCTCCTCGTTTTTGTATTTTGCTTTTTTTTCTTGCTCCTCGTATTCTTCTCCTCTGTTTCTTCACCTCGTGTTTTTCACACTTCTCTTGCTCCTCGTAGTGGCATACTGTTGATCCTCCTCTGATTTTCGCCCCTTGTGTTCTCCTCGATTTTGTATTTTGCTTTTTTTTTCTTGCTCCTCGTATTCTTCTCCCCTGTTTCTTCACTTCAGCTTTTTCACACTTCTCTTACTCCTCGTAGTGGCATACTGTTGATCCTCCTCTGATTTTCGCCCCTTGTGTTCTCCTCGTTTTTGTATTTTGCTTTTTTTTTCTTGCTCCTCGTATTCTTCTCCCCTGTTTCTTCGCCTCGTGTGTTTCCCACTTCTCTTGCTCCTCGTAGTGGCATACTGTTGATCCTCCTCTGATTTTCGCCCCTTGTGTTCTCCTCGTTTTTGTATTTTCCTTTTTTTTTCTTGCTCCTCGTATTCTTCTCCCCTGTTTCTTCGCCTCGGGTTTTTCACACTTCTCTTACTCCACGTAGTGCCACACTTTTGATCCTCCTCTGATTTTCGCCCCTTGTGTTCTCCTCGTTTTTGTATTTTGCTTTTTTTTCTTGCTCCTCGTATTCTTCTCCCCTGTTTCTTCGCCTCGGGTTTTTCACACTTCTCTTACTCCACGTAGTGGCATACTGTTGATCCTCCTCTGATTTTCGCCCCTTGTGTTCTCCTCGGTTTTGTATTTTGCTTTTTTTTCATGCTCCTCGTATTCTTCTCCCCTGTTTCTTCGCCTCGGGTTTTTCACACTTCTCTTGCTCCTCGTAGTGGCATACTGATGATCCTCCTCTGATTTTCGCCCCTTGTGTTCTCCTCGTTTTTGTATTTTGCTTTTTTTTTCTTGCTCCTCTTATTCTTCTCCCCTGTTTCTTCGCCTCGGGTTTTTCACACTTCTCTTACTCCACGTAGTGGCATACGGTTGATCCTCCTCTGATTTTCGCCCCTTGTGTTCTCCTCGTTTTTGTATTTTGCTTTATCTTCTTGCTCCTCGTATTCTTCTCCCCTGTTTCTTCGCCTCGGGTTTTTCACACTTCTCTTACTCCTCGTAGTGGCATACTGTTGATCCTCCTCTGATTTTCGCCCCTTGTGTTCTCCTCTTTTTTGTATTTTGCTTTTTTTTCTTGCTCCTCGTATTCTTCTCCCCTGTTTCTTCCCCTCGGGTTTTTCACACTTCTCTTACTCCACGTAGTGCCACACTTTGGATCCTCCTGTGATTTTCGCCCCTTGTGTTCTCCTCGTTTTTGTATTTTGCTTTTTTTTTCTTGCTCCTCGTATTCTTCTCCCCTGTTTCTTCGCCTCGGGTTTTTCACACTTCTCTTACTCCACGTAGTGCCACCCTTTTGATCCTCCTCTGATTTTCTCCCCTTGTGTTTTCCTCGTTTTTGTATTTTGCTTTTTTTTTCTTGCTCCTCGTATTCTTCTCCCCTGTTTCTTCACATCAGCTTTTTCACACTTCTGTTACTCCTCGTAGTGGCATACTGTTGATCCTCCTCTGATTTTCGCCCCTTGTGTTCTCCTCGTTTTTGTATTTTGCTTTTTTTTTCTTGCTCCTCGTATTCTTCTCCCCTGTTTCTTCGCCTCGGGTTTTTCACACTTCTCTTACTCCACCTAGTGCCACAATTTAGATCCTCCTCTGATTTTCGCCCCTTGTGTTCTCCTCGTTTTTGTATTTTGCTTTTTTTTTCTTGCTCCTCTTATTCTTCTCCCCTGTTTCTTCGCCTCGGGTTTTTCACACTTCTCTTACTCCACGTAGTGGCATACGGTTGATCCTCCTCTGATTTTCGCCCCTTGTGTTCTCCTCGTTTTTGTATTTTGCTTTTTTTACTTGCTCCTCGTATTCTTCTCCTCTGTTTCTTCACCTCGTGTTTTTCACACTTCTCTTGCTCCTCGTAGTGGCATACTGTTGATCCTCCTCTGATTTTCGCCCCTTGTGTTCTCCTCGTTTTTGTATTTTGCTTTTTTTTTCTTGCTCCTCGTATTCTTCTCCCCTGTTTCTTCACATCAGCTTTTTCACACTTCTCTTACTCCTCGTAGTGGCATACTGGTGATCCTCCTCTGATTTTTGCCCCTTGTGTTCTCCTCGTTTTTGTATTTTGCTTTTTTTTTCTTGCTCCTCGTATTTTTCTCCCCTGTTTCTTCGCCTCGGGTTTTTCACACTTCTCTTACTCCACGTAGTGCCACACTTTTGATCCTCCACTGATTTTCGCCCCTTGTGTTCTCCTCGTTTTTGTATTTTGCTTTTTTTTCCTTGCTCCTCGTATTCTTCTCCCCTGTTTCTTCGCCTCGGGTTTTTCACACTTCTCTTACTCCACGTAGTCCCACCCATTTGATCCTCCTCTGATTTTCGCCCCTTGTGTTCTCCTCGTTTATGTATTTTGCTTTTTTTCTTGCTCCTCGTATTCTTCTCCCCTGTTTCTTCGCCTCGGGTTTTTCACACTTCTCTTACTCCACGTAGTGCCACACTTTTGATCCTCCTCTGATTTTCGCCCCTTGTGTTCTCCTCGTTTTTGTATTTTGCTTTTTTTTTCTTGCTCCTCGTATTCTTCTCCCCTGTTTCTTCGCCTCGGGTTTTTCACACTTCTATTACTCCACGTAGTGGCATACGGTTGATCCTCCTCTGATTTTCGCCCCTTGTGTTCTCCTCGTTTTTGTATTTTGCTTTTTTTTCTGGCTCCTCGTATTCTTCTCCTCTGTTTCTTCACCTCGTGTTTTTCACACTTCTCTTGCTCCTCGTAGTGGCATACTGTTGATCCTCCTCTGATTTTCGCCCCTTGTGTTCTCCTCGATTTTGTATTTTGCTTTTTTTTTCTTGCTCCTCGTATTCTTCTCCCCTGTTTCTTCACTTCAGCTTTTTCACACTTCTCTTACTCCTCGTAGTGGCATACTGTTGATCCTCCTCTGATTTTCGCCCCTTGTGTTCTCCTCGTTTTTGTATTTTGCTTTTTTTTTCTTGCTCCTCGTATTCTTCTCCCCTGTTTCTTCGCCTCGTGTGTTTCCCACTTCTCTTGCTCCTCGTAGTGGCATACTGTTGATCCTCCTCTGATTTTCGCCCCTTGTGTTCTCCTCGTTTTTGTATTTTCCTTTTTTTTTCTTGCTCCTCGTATTCTTCTCCCCTGTTTCTTCGCCTCGGGTTTTTCACACTTCTCTTACTCCACCTAGTGCCACACTTTTGATCCTCCTCTGATTTTCGCCACTTGTGTTCTCCTCGTTTTTGTATTTTGCTTTTTTTTTATTGCTCCTCGTATTCTTCTCCCCTGTTTCTTCGCCTCGGGTTTTTCACACTTCTCTTACTCCACGTAGTGGCATACTGTTGATCCTCCTCTGATTTTCGCCCCTTGTGTTCTCCTCGTTTTTGTATTTTGCTTTTTTTTCATGCTCCTCGTATTCTTCTCCCCTGTTTCTTCGCCTCGGGTTTTTCACACTTCTCTTGCTCCTCGTAGTGGCATACTGTTGATCCTCCTCTGATTTTCGCCCCTTGTGTTCTCCTCGTTTTTGTATTTTGCTTTTTTTTTCTTGCTCCTCTTATTCTTCTCCCCTGTTTCTTCGCCTCGGGTTTTTCACACTTCTCTTACTCCACGTAGTGGCATACGGTTGATCCTCCTCTGATTTTCGCCCCTTGTGTTCTCCTCGTTTTTGTATTTTGCTTTTTCTTCTTGCTCCTCGTATTCTTCTCCCCTGTTTCTTCGCCTCGGGTTTTTCACACTTCTCTTACTCCTCGTAGTGGCATACTGTTGATCCTCCTCTGATTTTCGTCCCTTGTGTTCTCCTCGTTTTTGTATTTTGCTTTTTTTTCTTGCTCCTCGTATTCTTCTCCCTTGTTTCTTCGCCTCGGGTTTTTCACACTTCTCTTACTCCACGTAGTGCCACACTTTGGATCCTCCTCTGATTTTCGCCCCTTGTGTTCTCCTCGTTTTTGTATTTTGCTTTTTTTTTCTTGCTCCTCGTATTCTTCTCCCCTGTTTCTTCACATCAGCTTTTTCACACTTCTGTTACTCCTCGTAGTGGCATACTGTTGATCCTCCTCTGATTTTCGCCCCTTGTGTTCTCCTCGTTTTTGTATTTTGCTTTTTTTCTTGCTCCTCGTATTCTTCTCCCCTGTTTCTTCGCCTCGGGTTTTTCACACTTCTCTTACTCCACGTAGTGCCACACTTTTGATCCTCCTCTGATTTTCGCCCCTTGTGTTCTCCTCGTTTTTGTATTTTGCTTTTTTTTTCTTGCTCCTCGTATTCTTCTCCCCTGTTTCTTTGCCTCGGGTTTTTTACACTTCTCTTACTCCACGTAGTGGCATACGGTTGATCCTCCTCTGATTTTCGCCCCTTGTGTTCTCCTCGTTTTTGTATTTTGCTTTTTTTTCTTGCTCCTCGTATTCTTCTCCTCTGTTTCTTCACCTCGTGTTTTTCACACTTCTCTTGCTCCTCGTAGTGGCATACTGTTGATCCTCCTCTGATTTTCGCCCCTTGTGTTCTCCTCGATTTTGTATTTTGCTTTTTTTTTCTTGCTCCTCGTATTCTTCTCCCCTGTTTCTTCACATCAGCTTTTTCACACTTCTCTTACTCCTCGTAGTGGCATACTGTTGATCCTCCTCTGATTTTCGCCCCTTGTGTTCTCCTCGTTTTTGTATTTTGCTTTTTTTTTCTTGCTCCTCGTATTCTTCTCCCCTGTTTCTTCGCCTCGGGTTTTTCACACTTCTCTTACTCCACGTAGTCCCATCCTTTTGATCCTCCTCTGATTTTCGCCCCTTGTGTTCTCCTCGTTTTTTTATTTTGCTTTTTTTTTCTTGCTCCTCGTTTTCTTCTCCCCTGTTACTTCGCCTCGGGTTTTTCACACTTTTCTTACTCCACCTAGTGCCACACTTTTGATCCTCCTCTGATTTTCGCCCCTTGTGTTCTCCTCGTTTTTGTATTTTGCTTTTTTTTTCTTGCTCCTCGTATTCTTCTCCCCTGTTTCTTCACATCAGCTTTTTCACACTTCTCTTACTCCACCTAGTGGCATACTGTTGATCCTCCTCTGATTTTCGCCCCTTGTGTTCTCCTCGTTTTTGTATTTTGCTTTTTTTTTCTTGCTCCTCGTATTCTTCTCCCCTGTTTCTTCGCCTCGTGTGTTTCCCACTTCTCTTGCTCCTCGTAGTGGCATACTGTTGATCCTCCTCTGATTTTCGCCCCTTGTGTTCTCCTCGTTTTTGTATTTTGCTTTTTTTTTCTTGCTCCTCTTATTCTTCTCCCCTGTTTCTTCGCCTCGGGTTTTTCACACTTCTCTTACTCCACGTAGTGGCATACGGTTGATCCTCCTCTGATTTTCGCCCCTTGTGTTCTCCTCGTTTTTGTATTTTGCTTTTTTTTCTTGCTCCTCGTATTCTTCTCCCCTGTTTCTTCGCCTCGGGTTTTTCACACTTCTCTTACTCCTCGTAGTCGCATACTGTTGATCCTCCTCTGATTTTCGCCCCTTGTGTTCTCCTCGTTTTTGTATTTTGCTTTTTTTTTCTTGCTCCTCGTATTCTTCTCCCCTGTTTCTTCGCCTCGGGTTTTTCACATCTCTTACTCCACGTAGTGCCTCACTTTGGATCCTCCTCTGATTTTCACCCCTTGTGTTCTCCTCGTTTTTGTATTTTGCTTTTTTTTTCTTGCTCTTCGTATTCTTCTCCCCTGTTTCTTCGCCTCACGTTTTTCACACTTCTCTTACTCCACGTAGTGCCACACTTTTGATCCTCCTCTGATTTTCGCCCCTTGTGTTCTCCTCGTTTTTGTATTTTGCTTTTTTTTTCTTGCTCCTAGTATTCTTCTCCCCTGTTTCTTTGGCTCGGTTTTTCACACGTCTCTTACTCCAAGTAGTGCCACACTTTTGATCCTCCTCTGATTTTCGCCCCTTGTGTTCTCCTCGTTTTTGTATTTTGCTTTTTTTTCTTGCTCCTCGTATTCTTCTCCCCTGTTTCTTCGCCTCGGGTTTTTCACATCTCTTACTCCACTTAGTGCCACAATTTTGATCCTCCTCTGATTTTGCCCCTTGTGTTCTCCTCGTTTTTGTATTTTGCTTTTTTTTTCTTGCTCCTCTTATTCTTCTCCCCTGCTTCTTCGCCTCGGGTTTTTCACACTTCTCTTACTCCACGTAGTGCCACACTTTGGATCCTCCTCTGATTTTCGCCCCTTGTGTTCTCCTCGTTTTTGTATTTTGCTTTTTTTTTCTTGCTCCTCGTATTCTTCTCCCCTGTTTCTTCGCCTCGTGTGTTTCCCACTTCTCTTGCTCCTCGTAGTGGCATACTGTTGATCCTCCTCTGATTTTCGCCCCTTGTGTTCTCCTCGTTTTTGTATTTTGCTTTTTCTTCTTGCTCCTCGTATTCTTCTCCCCTGTTTCTTCGCCTCGTGTGTTTCCCACTTCTCTTGCTCCTCGTAGTGGCATACTGTTGATCCTCCTCTGATTTTCGCCCCTTGTGTTCTCCTCGTTTTTGTATTTTGCTTTTTTTTTCTTGCTCCTCGTATTCTTCTCCCCTGTTTCTTCGCCTCGGGTTTTTCACACTTCTCTTACTCCACCTAGTGCCACACATCAGATCCTCCTCTGATTTTCGCCCCTTGTGTTCTCCTCGTTTTTGTATTTTGCTTTTTTTTTCTTGCTCCTCGTATTCTTCTCCCCTGTTTCTTCCCCTCGGGTTTTTCACAATTCTCTTACTCCACGTAGTGGCATACGGTTGATCCTCCTCTGATTTTCGCCCCTTGTGTTCTCCTCGTTTTTGTATTTTGCTTTTTTTTCTTGCTCCTCGTATTCTTCTCCTCTGTTTCTTCACCTCGTGTTTTTCACACTTCTCTTGCTCCTCGTAGTGGCATACTTTTGATCCTCCTCTGATTTTCGCCCCTTGTGTTCTCCTCGTTTTTGTATTTTGCTTTTTTTTTATTGCTCCTCGTATTCTTCTCCCCTGTTTCTTCACATCAGCTTTTTCACACTTCTCTTACTCCACGTAGTGGCATACTGTTGATCCTCCTCTGATTTTCGCCCCTTGTGTTCTCCTCGTTTTTGTATTTTGCTTTTTTTTCTTGCTCCTCGTATTCTTCTCCCCTGTTTCTTCGCCTCGGTTTTTCACACTTCTCTTGCTCCTCGTAGTGGCATACTGTTGATCCTCCTCTGATTTTCGCCCCTTTTGTTCTCCTCGTTTTTGTATTTTGTTTTTTTTTTCTTGCTCCTCGTATTCTTCTCCCCTGTTTCTTCGCCTCGGGTTTTTCACACTTCTCTTACTCCACGTAGTGGCATACTGTTGATCCTCCTCTGATTTTCGCCCCTTGTGTTCTCCTCGTTTTTGTATTTTGTTTTTTTTTTCTTGCTCCTCGTATTCTTCTCCCCTGTTTCTTCACATCAGCTTTTTCACACTTCTCTTACTCCTCGTAGTGGCATACTGGTGATCCTCCTCTGATTTTCGCCCCTTGTGTTCTCCTCGTTTTTGTATTTTGCTTTTTTTTTCTTGCTCCTCGTATTTTTCTCCCCTGTTTCTTCACCTCGGGTTTTTCACACTTCTCTTACTCCACGTAGTTCCACACTTTTGATCCTCCTCTGATTTTCGCCCCTTGTGTTCTCCTCGTTTTTGTATTTTGCTTTTTTTTTCTTGCTCCTCGTATTCTTCTCCCCTGTTTCTTTGCCTCGGGTTTTTCACACTTCTCTTACTCCACGTAGTGCCACCATTTTGATCCTCCTCTGATTTTCGCCCCTTGTGTTCTCCTCGTTTTTGTATTTTGCTTTTTTTTTCTTGCTCTTCGTATTCTTCTCCCCTGTTTCTTCCCCTCGGGTTTTTCACACTTCTCTTACTCCACGTAGTGCCACCATTTTGATCCTCCTCTGATTTTCGCCCCTTGTGTTCTCCTCGTTTTTGTATTTTGCTTTTTTTTCTTGCTCCTCGTATTCTTCTCCCCTGTTTCTTCGCCTCGGGTTTTTCACACTTCTCTTACTCCACCTAGTGCCACACTTTTGATCCTCCTCTGATTTTCGCCCCTTGTGTTCTCCTCGTTTTTGTATTTTGCTTTTTTTTTATTGCTCCTCGTATTCTTCTCCCCTGTTTCTTCGCCTCGGGGTTTTCACACTTCTCTTGCTCCTCGTAGTGGCATACTGTTGATCCTCCTCTGATTTTCGCCCCTTGTGTTCTCCTCGTTTTTGTATTTTGCTTTTTTTTTTCTTGCTCCTCGTATTCTTCTCCCCTGTTTCTTCGCCTCGGGTTTTTCACACTTCTCTTACTCCACGTAGTGGCATACGGTTGATCCTCCTCTGATTTTCGCCCCTTGTGTTCTCCTCGTTTTTGTATTTTGCTTTTTTTTCTTGCTCCTCGTATTCTTCTCCTCTGTTTCTTCACCTCGGGTTTTTCACACTTCTCTTGCTCCTCGTAGTGGCATACTGTTGATCCTCCTCTGATTTTCGCCCCTTGTGTTCTCCTCGTTTTTGTATTTTGCTTTTTTTTTCTTGCTCCTCGTATTCTTCTCCCCTGTTTCTTCACATCAGCTTTTTCACACTTCTCTTACTCCTCGTAGTGGCATACTGTTGATCCTCCTCTGATTTTCGCCCCTTGTGTTCTCCTCGTTTTTGTATTTTGCTTTTTTTTTCTTGCTCCTCGTATTCTTCTCCCCTGTTTCTTCGCCTCGGGTTTTTCACATCTCTTACTCCACGTAGTGCCACACTTTGGATCCTCCTCTGATTTTCGCCCCTTGTGTTCTCCTCGTTTTTGTATTTTGCTTTTTTTTTCTTGCTCCTCGTATTCTTCTCCCCTGTTTCTTCGCCTCGGGTTTTTCACACTTCTCTTACTCCACGTAGTGCCACACTTTTGATCCTCCTCTGATTTTCGCCCCTTGTGTTCTCCTCGTTTTTGTATTTTGCTTTTTTTTTCTTGCTCCTCGTATTCTTCTCCCCTGTTTCTTTGGCTCGGGTTTTTCATCCTTCTCTTACTCCACGTAGTGCCCCACTTTTGATCCTCCTCTGATTTTCGCCCCTTGTGTTCTCCTCGTTTTTGTTTTTTGCTTTTTTTTTCTTGCTCCTCGTATTCTTCTCCCCTGTTTCTTCGCCTCGGGTTTTTCACACTTCTCTTACTCCACGTAGTGCCACACTTTTGATCCTCCTCTGATTTTCGCCCCTTGTGTTCTCCTCGTTTTTGTATTTTGCTTTTTTTTTCTTGCTCCTCGTATTCTTCTCCCCTGTTTCTTCACCTCGGGTTTTTCACACTTCTCTTGCTCCTCGTAGTGGCATACTGTTGATCCTCCTCTGATTTTCGCCACTTGTGTTCTCCTCGTTTTTGTATTTTGCTTTTTTTTTCTTGCTCCTCGTATTCTTCTCCCCTGTTTCTTCGCCTCGAGTTTTTCACACTTTTCTTACTCCACGTATTGCCACACTTTTGATCCTCCTCTGATTTTCGCCCCTTGTGTTCTCCTCGTTTTTGTATTTTGGTTTTTTTTTCTTGCTCCTCTTATTCTTCTCCCCTGCTTCTTCGCCTCGGGTTTTTCACACTTCTCTTACTCCACGTAGTGGCATACGGTTGATCCTCCTCTGATTTTCGCCCCTTGTGTTCTCCTCTTTTTTGTATTTTGCTTTTTTTCTTGCTCCTCGTATTCTTCTCCCCTGTTTCTTCGCCTCGGGTTTTTCACACTTCTCTTACTCCACGTAGTGCCACACTTTTGATCCTCCTCTGATTTTCGCCCCTTGTGTTCTCCTCGTTTTTGTATTTTGCTTTTTTTTCTTGCTCCTCGTATTCTTCTCCCCTGTTTCTTTGCCTCGGGTTTTTTACACTTCTCTTACTCCACGTAGTGGCATACGGTTGATCCTCCTCTGATTTTCGCCCCTTGTGTTCTCCTCGTTTTTGTATTTTGCTTTTTTTTCTTGCTCCTCGTATTCTTCTCCTCTGTTTCTTCACCTCGTGTTTTTCACACTTCTCTTGCTCCTCGTAGTGGCATACTGTTGATCCTCCTCTGATTTTCGCCCCTTGTGTTCTCCTCGATTTTGTATTTTGCTTTTTTTTTCTTGCTCCTCGTATTCTTCTCCCCTGTTTCTTCACATCAGCTTTTTCACACTTCTCTTACTCCTCGTAGTGGCATACTGTTGATCCTCCTCTGATTTTCGCCCCTTGTGTTCTCCTCGTTTTTGTATTTTGCTTTTTTTTTCTTGCTCCTCGTATTCTTCTCCCCTGTTTCTTTGCCTCGGGTTTTTCACACTTCTCTTACTCCACGTAGTCCCATCCTTTTGATCCTCCTCTGATTTTCGCCCCTTGTGTTCTCCTCGTTTTTGTATTTTGCTTTTTTTTTCTTGCTCCTCGTATTCTTCTCCCCTGTTACTTCGCCTCGGGTTTTTCACACTTTTCTTACTCCACCTAGTGCCACACTTTTGATCCTCCTCTGATTTTCGCCCCTTGTGTTCTCCTCGTTTTTGTATTTTGCTTTTTTTTTCTTGCTCCTCGTATTCTTCTCCCCTGTTTCTTCACATCAGCTTTTTCACACTTCTCTTACTCCACCTAGTGGCATACTGTTGATCCTCCTCTGATTTTCGCCCCTTGTGTTCTCCTCGTTTTTGTATTTTGCTTTTTTTTTCTTGCTCCTCGTATTCTTCTCCCCTGTTTCTTCGCCTCGTGTGTTTCCCACTTCTCTTGCTCCTCGTAGTGGCATACTGTTGATCCTCCTCTGATTTTCGCCCCTTGTGTTCTCCTCGTTTTTGTATTTTGCTTTTTTTTTCTTGCTCCTCTTATTCTTCTCCCCTGTTTCTTCGCCTCGGGTTTTTCACACTTCTCTTACTCCACGTAGTGGCATACGGTTGATCCTCCTCTGATTTTCGCCCCTTGTGTTCTCCTCGTTTTTGTATTTTGCTTTTTCTTCTTGCTCCTCGTATTCTTCTCCCCTGTTTCTTCGCCTCGGGTTTTTCACACTTCTCTTGCTCCTCGTAGTCGCATACTGTTGATCCTCCTCTGATTTTCGCCCCTTGTGTTCTCCTCGTTTTTGTATTTTGCTTTTTTTTTCTTGCTCCTCGTATTCTTCTCCCCTGTTTCTTCGCCTCGGGTTTTTCACATCTCTTACTCCACGTAGTGCCTCACTTTGGATCCTCCTCTGATTTTCACCCCTTGTGTTCTCCTCGTTTTTGTATTTTGCTTTTTTTTTCTTGCTCTTCGTATTCTTCTCCCCTGTTTCTTCGCCTCACGTTTTTCACACTTCTCTTACTCCACGTAGTGCCACACTTTTGATCCTCCTCTGATTTTCGCCCCTTGTGTTCTCCTCGTTTTTGTATTTTGCTTTTTTTTTCTTGCTCCTAGTATTCTTCTCCCCTGTTTCTTTGGCTCGGTTTTTCACACGTCTCTTACTCCAAGTAGTGCCACACTTTTGATCCTCCTCTGATTTTCGCCCCTTGTGTTCTCCTCGTTTTTGTATTTTGCTTTTTTTTCTTGCTCCTCGTATTCTTCTCCCCTGTTTCTTCGCCTCGGGTTTTTCACATCTCTTACTCCACTTAGTGCCACAATTTTGATCCTCCTCTGATTTTGCCCCTTGTGTTCTCCTCGTTTTTGTATTTTGCTTTTTTTTTCTTGCTCCTCTTATTCTTCTCCCCTGCTTCTTCGCCTCGGGTTTTTCACACTTCTCTTACTCCACGTAGTGCCACACTTTGGATCCTCCTCTGATTTTCGCCCCTTGTGTTCTCCTCGTTTTTGTATTTTGCTTTTTTTTTCTTGCTCCTCGTATTCTTCTCCCCTGTTTCTTCGCCTCGTGTGTTTCCCACTTCTCTTGCTCCTCGTAGTGGCATACTGTTGATCCTCCTCTGATTTTCGCCCCTTGTGTTCTCCTCGTTTTTGTATTTTGCTTTTTCTTCTTGCTCCTCGTATTCTTCTCCCCTGTTTCTTCGCCTCGTGTGTTTCCCACTTCTCTTGCTCCTCGTAGTGGCATACTGTTGATCCTCCTCTGATTTTCGCCCCTTGTGTTCTCCTCGTTTTTGTATTTTGCTTTTTTTTTCTTGCTCCTCGTATTCTTCTCCCCTGTTTCTTCGCCTCGGGTTTTTCACACTTCTCTTACTCCACCTAGTGCCACACATCAGATCCTCCTCTGATTTTCGCCCCTTGTGTTCTCCTCGTTTTTGTATTTTGCTTTTTTTTTCTTGCTCCTCGTATTCTTCTCCCCTGTTTCTTCCCCTCGGGTTTTTCACAATTCTCTTACTCCACGTAGTGGCATACGGTTGATCCTCCTCTGATTTTCGCCCCTTGTGTTCTCCTCGTTTTTGTATTTTGCTTTTTTTTCTTGCTCCTCGTATTCTTCTCCTCTGTTTCTTCACCTCGTGTTTTTCACACTTCTCTTGCTCCTCGTAGTGGCATACTGTTGATCCTCCTCTGATTTTCGCCCCTTGTGTTCTCCTCGTTTTTGTATTTTGCTTTTTTTTTATTGCTCCTCGTATTCTTCTCCCCTGTTTCTTCACATCAGCTTTTTCACACTTCTCTTACTCCTCGTAGTGGCATACTGTTGATCCTCCTCTGATTTTCGCCCCTTGTGTTCTCCTCGTTTTTGTATTTTGCTTTTTTTTCTTGCTCCTCGTATTCTTCTCCCCTGTTTCTTCGCCTCGGTTTTTCACACTTCTCTTGCTCCTCGTAGTGGCATACTGTTGATCCTCCTCTGTTTTTCGCCCCTTTTGTTCTCCTCGTTTTTGTATTTTGTTTTTTTTTTCTTGCTCCTCGTATTCTTCTCCCCTGTTTCTTCGCCTCGGGTTTTTCACACTTCTCTTACTCCACGTAGTGGCATACTGTTGATCCTCCTCTGATTTTCGCCCCTTGTGTTCTCCTCGTTTTTGTATTTTGCTTTTTTTTTCTTGCTCCTCGTATTCTTCTCCCCTGTTTCTTCACATCAGCTTTTTCACACTTCTCTTACTCCTCGTAGTGGCATACTGGTGATCCTCCTCTGATTTTCGCCCCTTGTGTTCTCCTCGTTTTTGTATTTTGCTTTTTTTTTCTTGCTCCTCGTATTCTTCTCCCCTGTTTCTTCGCCTCGGGGTTTTCACACTTCTCTTACTCCACGTAGTGCCACCATTTTGATCCTCCTCTGATTTTCGCCCCTTGTGTTCTCCTCGTTTTTGTATTTTGCTTTTTTTTTCTTGCTCTTCGTATTCTTCTCCCCTGTTTCTTCCCCTCGGGTTTTTCACACTTCTCTTACTCCACGTAGTGCCACCATTTTGATCCTCCTCTGATTTTCGCCCCTTGTGTTCTCCTCGTTTTTGTATTTTGCTTTTTTTTCTTGCTCCTCGTATTCTTCTCCCCTGTTTCTTCGCCTCGGGTTTTTCACACTTCTCTTACTCCACCTAGTGCCACACTTTTGATCCTCCTCTGATTTTCGCCCCTTGTGTTCTCCTCGTTTTTGTATTTTGCTTTTTTTTTATTGCTCCTCGTATTCTTCTCCCCTGTTTCTTCGCCTCGGGGTTTTCACCCTTCTCTTGCTCCTCGTAGTGGCATACTGTTGATCCTCCTCTGATTTTCGCCCCTTGTGTTCTCCTCGTTTTTGTATTTTGCTTTTTTTTTTCTTGCTCCTCGTATTCTTCTCCCCTGTTTCTTCGCCTCGGGTTTTTCACACTTCTCTTACTCCACGTAGTGGCATACGGTTGATCCTCCTCTGATTTTCGCCCCTTGTGTTCTCCTCGTTTTTGTATTTTGCTTTTTTTTCTTGCTCCTCGTATTCTTCTCCTCTGTTTCTTCACCTCGTGTTTTTCACACTTCTCTTGCTCCTCGTAGTGGCATACTGTTGATCCTCCTCTGATTTTCGCCCCTTGTGTTCTCCTCGTTTTTGTATTTTGCTTTTTTTTTCTTGCTCCTCGTATTCTTCTCCCCTGTTTCTTCACATCAGCTTTTTCACACTTCTCTTACTCCTCGTAGTGGCATACTGTTGATCCTCCTCTGATTTTCGCCCCTTGTGTTCTCCTCGTTTTTGTATTTTGCTTTTTTTTTCTTGCTCCTCGTATTCTTCTCCCCTGTTTCTTCGCCTCGGGTTTTTCACATCTCTTACTCCACGTAGTGCCACACTTTGGATCCTCCTCTGATTTTCGCCCCTTGTGTTCTCCTCGTTTTTGTATTTTGCTTTTTTTTTCTTGCTCCTCGTATTCTTCTCCCCTGTTTCTTCGCCTCGGGTTTTTCACACTTCTCTTACTCCACGTAGTGCCACACTTTTGATCCTCCTCTGATTTTCGCCCCTTGTGTTCTCCTCGTTTTTGTATTTTGCTTTTTTTTTCTTGCTCCTCGTATTCTTCTCCCCTGTTTCTTTGGCTCGGGTTTTTCATCCTTCTCTTACTCCACGTAGTGCCCCACTTTTGATCCTCCTCTGATTTTCGCCCCTTGTGTTCTCCTCGTTTTTGTATTTTGCTTTTTTTTCTTGCTCCTCGTATTCTTCTCCCCTGTTTCTTCGCCTCGGGTTTTTCACACTTCTCTTACTCCACGTAGTGCCACACTTTTGATCCTCCTCTGATTTTCGCCCCTTGTGTTCTCCTCGTTTTTGTATTTTGCTTTTTTTTTCTTGCTCCTCGTATTCTTCTCCCCTGTTTCTTCACCTCGGGTTTTTCACACTTCTCTTGCTCCTCGTAGTGGCATACTGTTGATCCTCCTCTGATTTTCGCCACTTGTGTTCTCCTCGTTTTTGTATTTTGCTTTTTTTTTCTTGCTCCTCGTATTCTTCTCCCCTGTTTCTTCGCCTCGAGTTTTTCACACTTTTCTTACTCCACGTATTGCCACACTTTTGATCCTCCTCTGATTTTCGCCCCTTGTGTTCTCCTCGTTTTTGTATTTTGGTTTTTTTTTCTTGCTCCTCTTATTCTTCTCCCCTGCTTCTTCGCCTCGGGTTTTTCACACTTCTCTTACTCCACGTAGTGGCATACGGTTGATCCTCCTCTGATTTTCGCCCCTTGTGTTCTCCTCTTTTTTGTATTTTGCTTTTTTTTCTTGCTCCTCGTATTCTTCTCCTCTGTTTCTTCACCTCGGGTTTTTCCTTCTTCTCTTGCTCCTCGTAGTGGCATACTGTTGATCCTCCTCTGATTTTCGCCCCTTGTGTTCTCCTCGTTTTTGTATTTTGCTTTTTTTTTCTTGCTCCTCTTATTCTTCTCCCCTGTTTCTTTGCCTCGGGTTTTTCACACTTCTCTTACTCCACGTAGTGGCATACGGTTGATCCTCCTCTGATTTTCGCCCCTTGTGTTCTCCTCGTTTTTGTATTTTGCTTTTTCTTCTTGCTCCTCGTATTCTTCTCCCCTGTTTCTTCGCCTCGGGTTTTTCACACTTCTCTTACTCCTCGTAGTGGCATACTGTTGATCCTCCTCTGATTTTCGTCCCTTGTGTTCTCCTCGTTTTTGTATTTTGCTTTTTTTTCTTGCTCCTCGTATTCTTCTCCCTTGTTTCTTCGCCTCGGGTTTTTCACACTTCTCTTACTCCACGTAGTGCCACACTTTGGATCCTCCTCTGATTTTCGCCCCTTGTGTTCTCCTCGTTTTTGTATTTTGCTTTTTTTTTCTTGCTCCTTGTATTCTTCTCCCCTGTTTCTTCACATCAGCTTTTTCACACTTCTGTTACTCCTCGTAGTGGCATACTGTTGATCCTCCTCTGATTTTCGCCCCTTGTGTTCTCCTCGTTTTTGTATTTTGCTTTTTTTCTTGCTCCTCGTATTCTTCTCCCCTGTTTCTTCGCCTCGGGTTTTTCACACTTCTCTTACTCCACGTAGTGCCACACTTTTGATCCTCCTCTGATTTTCGCCCCTTGTGTTCTCCTCGTTTTTGTATTTTGCTTTTTTTTTCTTGCTCCTCGTATTCTTCTCCCCTGTTTCTTTGCCTCGGGTTTTTCACACTTCTCTTACTCCACGTAGTGGCATACGGTTGATCCTCCTCTGATTTTCGCCCCTTGTGTTCTCCTCGTTTTTGTATTTTGCTTTTTTTTCTTGCTCCTCGTATTCTTCTCCTCTGTTTCTTCACCTCGTGTTTTTCACACTTCTCTTGCTCCTCGTAGTGGCATACTGTTGATCCTCCTCTGATTTTCGCCCCTTGTGTTCTCCTCGATTTTGTATTTTGCTTTTTTTTTCTTGCTCCTCGTATTCTTCTCCCCTGTTTCTTCACATCAGCTTTTTCACACTTCTCTTACTCCTCGTAGTGGCATACTGTTGATCCTCCTCTGATTTTCGCCCCTTGTGTTCTCCTCGTTTTTGTATTTTGCTTTTTTTTTCTTGCTCCTCGTGTTCTTCTCCCCTGTTTCTTCGCCTCGGGTTTTTCACACTTCTCTTACTCCACGTAGTCCCATCCTTTTGATCCTCCTCTGATTTTCGCCCCTTGTGTTCTCCTCGTTTTTGTATTTTGCTTTTTTTTTCTTGCTCCTCGTATTCTTCTCCCCTGTTTCTTCGCCTCGGGTTTTTCACACTTCTCTTACTCCACGTAGTGCCACCATTTTGATCCTCCTCTGATTTTCGCCCCTTGTGTTCTCCTCGTTTTTGTATTTTGCTTTTTTTTTCTTGCTCTTCGTATTCTTCTCCCCTGTTTCTTCCCCTCGGGTTTTTCACACTTCTCTTACTCCACGTAGTGCCACCATTTTGATCCTCCTCTGATTTTCGCCCCTTGTGTTCTCCTCGTTTTTGTATTTTGCTTTTTTTTCTTGCTCCTCTTATTCTTCTCCCCTGTTTCTTCGCCTCGGGTTTTTCACACTTCTCTTACTCCACCTAGTGCCACACTTTTGATCCTCCTCTGATTTTCGCCCCTTGTGTTCTCCTCGTTTTTGTATTTTGCTTTTTTTTTCTTGCTCCTCGTATTCTTCTCCCCTGTTTCTTCGCCTCGGGTTTTTCACACTTCTCTTGCTCCTCGTAGTGGCATACTGTTGATCCTCCTCTGATTTTCGCCCCTTGTTATCTCCTCGTTTTTGTATTTTGCTTTTTTTTTTCTTGCTCCTCGTATTCTTCTCCCCTGTTTCTTCGCCTCGGGTTTTTCACACTTCTCTTACTCCACGTAGTGGCATACGGTTGATCCTCCTCTGATTTTCGCCCCTTGTGTTCTCCTCGTTTTTGTATTTTGCTTTTTTTTCTTGCTCCTCGTATTCTTCTCCTCTGTTTCTTCACCTCGTGTTTTTCACACTTCTCTTGCTCCTCGTAGTGGCATACTGTTGATCCTCCTCTGATTTTCGCCCCTTGTGTTCTCCTCGTTTTTGTATTTTGCTTTTTTTTTCTTGCTCCTCGTATTCTTCTCCCCTGTTTCTTCACATCAGCTTTTTCACACTTCTCTTACTCCTCGTAGTGGCATACTGTTGATCCTCCTCTGATTTTTGCCCCTTGTGTTCTCCTCGTTTTTGTATTTTGCTTTTTTTTTCTTGCTCCTCGTATTCTTCTCCCCTGTTTCTTCGCCTCGGGTTTTTCACATCTCTTACTCCACGTAGTGCCACACTTTGGATCCTCCTCTGATTTTCGCCCCTTGTGTTCTCCTCGTTTTTGTATTTTGCTTTTTTTTTCTTGCTCCTCGTATTCTTCTCCCCTGTTTCTTCGCCTCGGGTTTTTCACACTTCTCTTACTCCACGTAGTGCCACACTTTTGATCCTCCTCTGATTTTCGCCCCTTGTGTTCTCCTCGTTTTTGTATTTTGCTTTTTTTTTCTTGCTCCTCGTATTCTTCTCCCCTGTTTCTTTGGCTCGGGTTTTTCATCCTTCTCTTACTCCACGTAGTGCCCCACTTTTGATCCTCCTCTGATTTTCGCCCCTTGTGTTCTCCTCGTTTTTGTATTTTGCTTTTTTTTTCTTGCTCCTCGTATTCTTCTCCCCTGTTTCTTCGCCTCGGGTTTTTCACACTTCTCTTACTCCACGTAGTGCCACACTTTTGATCCTCCTCTGATTTTCGCCCCTTGTGTTCTCCTCGTTTTTGTATTTTGCTTTTTTTTTCTTGCTCCTCGTATTCTTCTCCCCTGTTTCTTCACCTCGGGTTTTTCACACTTCTCTTGCTCCTCGTAGTGGCATACTGTTGATCCTCCTCTGATTTTCGCCACTTGTGTTCTCCTCGTTTTTGTATTTTGCTTTTTTTTTCTTGCTCCTCGTATTCTTCTCCCCTGTTTCTTCGCCTCGAGTTTTTCACACTTTTCTTACTCCACGTATTGCCACACTTTTGATCCTCCTCTGATTTTCGCCCCTTGTGTTCTCCTCGTTTTTGTATTTTGGTTTTTTTTTCTTGCTCCTCTTATTCTTCTCCCCTGCTTCTTCGCCTCGGGTTTTTCACACTTCTCTTACTCCACGTAGTGGCATACGGTTGATCCTCCTCTGATTTTCGCCCCTTGTGTTCTCCTCTTTTTTGTATTTTGCTTTTTTTTCTTGCTCCTCGTATTCTTCTCCTCTGTTTCTTCACCTCGGGTTTTTCCTTCTTCTCTTGCTCCTCGTAGTGGCATACTGTTGATCCTCCTCTGATTTTCGCCCCTTGTGTTCTCCTCGTTTTTGTATTTTGCTTTTTTTTTCTTGCTCCTCTTATTCTTCTCCCCTGTTTCTTCGCCTCGGGTTTTTCACACTTCTCTTACTCCACGTAGTGGCATACGGTTGATCCTCCTCTGATTTTCGCCCCTTGTGTTCTCCTCGTTTTTGTATTTTGCTTTTTCTTCTTGCTCCTCGTATTCTTCTCCCCTGTTTCTTCGCCTCGGGTTTTTCACACTTCTCTTGCTCCTCGTAGTGGCATACTGTTGATCCTCCTCTGATTTTCGTCCCTTGTGTTCTCCTCGATTTTGTATTTTGCTTTTTTTTCTTGCTCCTCGTATTCTTCTCCCTTGTTTCTTCGCCTCGGGTTTTTCACACTTCTCTTACTCCACGTAGTGCCACACTTTGGATCCTCCTCTGATTTTCGCCCCTTGTGTTCTCCTCGTTTTTGTATTTTGCTTTTTTTTTCTTGCTCCTTGTATTCTTCTCCCCTGTTTCTTCACATCAGCTTTTTCACACTTCTGTTACTCCTCGTAGTGGCATACTGTTGATCCTCCTCTGATTTTCGCCCCTTGTGTTCTCCTCGTTTTTGTATTTTGCTTTTTTTCTTGCTCCTCGTATTCTTCTCCCCTGTTTCTTCGCCTCGGGTTTTTCACACTTCTCTTACTCCACGTAGTGCCACACTTTTGATCCTCCTCTGATTTTCGCCCCTTGTGTTCTCCTCGTTTTTGTATTTTGCTTTTTTTTTCTTGCTCCTCGTATTCTTCTCCCCTGTTTCTTTGCCTCGGGTTTTTCACACTTCTCTTACTCCACGTAGTGGCATACGGTTGATCCTCCTCTGATTTTCGCCCCTTGTGTTCTCCTCGTTTTTGTATTTTGCTTTTTTTTCATGCTCCTCGTATTCTTCTCCCCTGTTTCTTCGCCTCGGGTTTTTCACACTTCTCTTGCTCCTCGTAGTGGCATACTGTTGATCCTCCTCTGATTTTCGCCCCTTGTGTTCTCCTCGTTTTTGTATTTTGCTTTTTTTTTCTTGCTCCTCTTATTCTTCTCCCCTGTTTCTTCGCCTCGGGTTTTTCACACTTCTCTTACTCCACGTAGTGGCATACGGTTGATCCTCCTCTGATTTTCGCCCCTTGTGTTCTCCTCGTTTTTGTATTTTGCTTTTTCTTCTTGCTCCTCGTATTCTTCTCCCCTGTTTCTTCGCCTCGGGTTTTTCACACTTCTCTTACTCCTCGTAGTGGCATACTGTTGATCCTCCTCTGATTTTCGTCCCTTGTGTTCTCCTCGTTTTTGTATTTTGCTTTTTTTTCTTGCTCCTCGTATTCTTCTCCCTTGTTTCTTCGCCTCGGGTTTTTCACACTTCTCTTACTCCACGTAGTGCCACACTTTGGATCCTCCTCTGATTTTCGCCCCTTGTGTTCTCCTCGTTTTTGTATTTTGCTTTTTTTTTCTTGCTCCTCGTATTCTTCTCCCCTGTTTCTTCACATCAGCTTTTTCACACTTCTGTTACTCCTCGTAGTGGCATACTGTTGATCCTCCTCTGATTTTCGCCCCTTGTGTTCTCCTCGTTTTTGTATTTTGCTTTTTTTCTTGCTCCTCGTATTCTTCTCCCCTGTTTCTTCGCCTCGGGTTTTTCACACTTCTCTTACTCCACGTAGTGCCACACTTTTGATCCTCCTCTGATTTTCGCCCCTTGTGTTCTCCTCGTTTTTGTATTTTGCTTTTTTTTTCTTGCTCCTCGTATTCTTCTCCCCTGTTTCTTTGCCTCGGGTTTTTTACACTTCTCTTACTCCACGTAGTGGCATACGGTTGATCCTCCTCTGATTTTCGCCCCTTGTGTTCTCCTCGTTTTTGTATTTTGCTTTTTTTTCTTGCTCCTCGTATTCTTCTCCTCTGTTTCTTCACCTCGTGTTTTTCACACTTCTCTTGCTCCTCGTAGTGGCATACTGTTGATCCTCCTCTGATTTTCGCCCCTTGTGTTCTCCTCGATTTTGTATTTTGCTTTTTTTTTCTTGCTCCTCGTATTCTTCTCCCCTGTTTCTTCACATCAGCTTTTTCACACTTCTCTTACTCCTCGTAGTGGCATACTGTTGATCCTCCTCTGATTTTCGCCCCTTGTGTTCTCCTCGTTTTTGTATTTTGCTTTTTTTTTCTTGCTCCTCGTATTCTTCTCCCCTGTTTCTTCGCCTCGGGTTTTTCACACTTCTCTTACTCCACGTAGTCCCATCCTTTTGATCCTCCTCTGATTTTCGCCCCTTGTGTTCTCCTCGTTTTTGTATTTTGCTTTTTTTTTCTTGCTCCTCGTATTCTTCTCCCCTGTTACTTCGCCTCGGGTTTTTCACACTTTTCTTACTCCACCTAGTGCCACACTTTTGATCCTCCTCTGATTTTCGCCCCTTGTGTTCTCCTCGTTTTTGTATTTTGCTTTTTTTTTCTTGCTCCTCGTATTCTTCTCCCCTGTTTCTTCACATCAGCTTTTTCACACTTCTCTTACTCCACCTAGTGGCATACTGTTGATCCTCCTCTGATTTTCGCCCCTTGTGTTCTCCTCGTTTTTGTATTTTGCTTTTTTTTTCTTGCTCCTCGTATTCTTCTCCCCTGTTTCTTCGCCTCGTGTGTTTCCCACTTCTCTTGCTCCTCGTAGTGGCATACTGTTGATCCTCCTCTGATTTTCGCCCCTTGTGTTCTCCTCGTTTTTGTATTTTGCTTTTTTTTTCTTGCTCCTCTTATTCTTCTCCCCTGTTTCTTCGCCTCGGGTTTTTCACACTTCTCTTACTCCACGTAGTGGCATACGGTTGATCCTCCTCTGATTTTCGCCCCTTGTGTTCTCCTCGTTTTTGTATTTTGCTTTTTCTTCTTGCTCCTCGTATTCTTCTCCCCTGTTTCTTCGCCTCGGGTTTTTCACACTTCTCTTACTCCTCGTAGTCGCATACTGTTGATCCTCCTCTGATTTTCGCCCCTTGTGTTCTCCTCGTTTTTGTATTTTGCTTTTTTTTTCTTGCTCCTCGTATTCTTCTCCCCTGTTTCTTCGCCTCGGGTTTTTCACATCTCTTACTCCACGTAGTGCCTCACTTTGGATCCTCCTCTGATTTTCACCCCTTGTGTTCTCCTCGTTTTTGTATTTTGCTTTTTTTTTCTTGCTCTTCGTATTCTTCTCCCCTGTTTCTTCGCCTCACGTTTTTCACACTTCTCTTACTCCACGTAGTGCCACACTTTTGATCCTCCTCTGATTTTCGCCCCTTGTGTTCTCCTCGTTTTTGTATTTTGCTTTTTTTTTCTTGCTCCTAGTATTCTTCTCCCCTGTTTCTTTGGCTCGGTTTTTCACACGTCTCTTACTCCAAGTAGTGCCACACTTTTGATCCTCCTCTGATTTTCGCCCCTTGTGTTCTCCTCGTTTTTGTATTTTGCTTTTTTTTCTTGCTCCTTGTATTCTTCTCCCCTGTTTCTTCGCCTCGGGTTTTTCACATCTCTTACTCCACTTAGTGCCACAATTTTGATCCTCCTCTGATTTTGCCCCTTGTGTTCTCCTCGTTTTTGTATTTTGCTTTTTTTTTCTTGCTCCTCTTATTCTTCTCCCCTGCTTCTTCGCCTCGGGTTTTTCACACTTCTCTTACTCCACGTAGTGCCACACTTTGGATCCTCCTCTGATTTTCGCCCCTTGTGTTCTCCTCGTTTTTGTATTTTGCTTTTTTTTTCTTGCTCCTCGTATTCTTCTCCCCTGTTTCTTCGCCTCGTGTGTTTCCCACTTCTCTTGCTCCTCGTAGTGGCATACTGTTGATCCTCCTCTGATTTTCGCCCCTTGTGTTCTCCTCGTTTTTGTATTTTGCTTTTTCTTCTTGCTCCTCGTATTCTTCTCCCCTGTTTCTTCGCCTCGTGTGTTTCCCACTTCTCTTGCTCCTCGTAGTGGCATACTGTTGATCCTCCTCTGATTTTCGCCCCTTGTGTTCTCCTCGTTTTTGTATTTTGCTTTTTTTTTCTTGCTCCTCGTATTCTTCTCCCCTGTTTCTTCGCCTCGGGTTTTTCACACTTCTCTTACTCCACCTAGTGCCACACATCAGATCCTCCTCTGATTTTCGCCCCTTGTGTTCTCCTCGTTTTTGTATTTTGCTTTTTTTTTCTTGCTCCTCGTATTCTTCTCCCCTGTTTCTTCCCCTCGGGTTTTTCACAATTGTCTTACTCCACGTAGTGGCATACGGTTGATCCTCCTCTGATTTTCGCCCCTTGTGTTCTCCTCGTTTTTGTATTTTGCTTTTTTTTCTTGCTCCTCGTATTCTTCTCCTCTGTTTCTTCACCTCGTGTTTTTCACACTTCTCTTGCTCCTCGTAGTGGCATACTGTTGATCCTCCTCTGATTTTCGCCCCTTGTGTTCTCCTCGTTTTTGTATTTTGCTTTTTTTTTATTGCTCCTCGTATTCTTCTCCCCTGTTTCTTCACATCAGCTTTTTCACACTTCTCTTACTCCACGTAGTGGCATACTGTTGATCCTCCTCTGATTTTCGCCCCTTGTGTTCTCCTCGTTTTTGTATTTTGCTTTTTTTTCTTGCTCCTCGTATTCTTCTCCCCTGTTTCTTCGCCTCGGTTTTTCACACTTCTCTTGCTCCTCGTAGTGGCATACTGTTGATCCTCCTCTGATTTTCGCCCCTTTTGTTCTCCTCGTTTTTTTTTTTTGTTTTTTTTTTCTTGCTCCTCGTATTCTTCTCCCCTGTTTCTTCGCCTCGGGTTTTTCACACTTCTCTTACTCCACCTAGTGGCATACTGTTGATCCTCCTCTGATTTTCGCCCCTTGTGTTCTCCTCGTTTTTGTATTTTGCTTTTTTTTTCTTGCTCCTCGTATTCTTCTCCCCTGTTTCTTCACATCAGCTTTTTCACACTTCTCTTACTCCTCGTAGTGGCATACTGGTGATCCTCCTCTGATTTTCGCCCCTTGTGTTCTCCTCGTTTTTGTATTTTGCTTTTTTTTTCTTGCTCCTCATATTTTTCTCCCCTGTTTCTTCGCCTCGGGTTTTTCACACTTCTCTTACTCCACGTAGTTCCACACTTTTGATCCTCCTCTGATTTTCGCCCCTTGTGTTCTCCTCGTTTTTGTATTTTGCTTTTTTTTTCTTGCTCCTCGTATTCTTCTCCCCTGTTTCTTTGCCTCGGGTTTTTCACACTTCTCTTACTCCACGTAGTGCCACCATTTTGATCCTCCTCTGATTTTCGCCCCTTGTGTTCTCCTCGTTTTTGTATTTTGCTTTTTTTTTCTTGCTCTTCGTATTCTTCTCCCCTGTTTCTTCCCCTCGGGTTTTTCACACTTCTCTTACTCCACGTAGTGCCACCATTTTGATCCTCCTCTGATTTTCGCCCCTTGTGTTCTCCTCGTTTTTGTATTTTGCTTTTTTTTCTTGCTCCTCGTATTCTTCTCCCCTGTTTCTTCGCCTCGGGTTTTTCACACTTCTCTTACTCCACCTAGTGCCACACTTTTGATCCTCCTCTGATTTTCGCCCCTTGTGTTCTCCTCGTTTTTGTATTTTGCTTTTTTTTTATTGCTCCTCGTATTCTTCTCCCCTGTTTCTTCGCCTCGGGGTTTTCACACTTCTCTTGCTCCTCGTAGTGGCATACTGTTGATCCTCCTCTGATTTTCGCCCCTTGTGTTCTCCTCGTTTTTGTATTTTGCTTTTTTTTTTCTTGCTCCTCGTATTCTTCTCCCCTGTTTCTTCGCCTCGGGTTTTTCACACTTCTCTTACTCCACGTAGTGGCATACGGTTGATCCTCCTCTGATTTTCGCCCCTTGTGTTCTCCTCGTTTTTGTATTTTGCTTTTTTTTCTTGCTCCTCGTATTCTTCTCCTCTGTTTCTTCACCTCGTGTTTTTCACACTTCTCTTGCTCCTCGTAGTGGCATACTGTTGATCCTCCTCTGATTTTCGCCCCTTGTGTTCTCCTCGTTTTTGTATTTTGCTTTTTTTTTCTTGCTCCTCGTATTCTTCTCCCCTGTTTCTTCACATCAGCTTTTTCACACTTCTCTTACTCCTCGTAGTGGCATACTGTTGATCCTCCTCTGATTTTTGCCCCTTGTGTTCTCCTCGTTTTTGTATTTTGCTTTTTTTTTCTTGCTCCTCGTATTCTTCTCCCCTGTTTCTTCGCCTCGGGTTTTTCACATCTCTTACGCCACGTAGTGCCACACTTTGGATCCTCCTCTGATTTTCGCCCCTTGTGTTCTCCTCGTTTTTGTATTTTGCTTTTTTTTTCTTGCTCCTCGTATTCTTCTCCCCTGTTTCTTCGCCTCGGGTTTTTCACACTTCTCTTACTCCACGTAGTGCCACACTTTTGATCCTCCTCTGATTTTCGCCCCTTGTGTTCTCCTCGTTTTTGTATTTTGCTTTTTTTTTCTTGCTCCTCGTATTCTTCTCCCCTGTTTCTTTGGCTCGGGTTTTTCATCCTTCTCTTACTCCACGTAGTGCCCCACTTTTGATCCTCCTCTGATTTTCGCCCCTTGTGTTCTCCTCGTTTTTGTATTTTGCTTTTTTTTTCTTGCTCCTCGTATTCTTCTCCCCTGTTTCTTCGCCTCGGGTTTTTCACACTTCTCTTACTCCACGTAGTGCCACACTTTTGATCCTCCTCTGATTTTCGCCCCTTGTGTTCTCCTCGTTTTTGTATTTTGCTTTTTTTTTCTTGCTCCTCGTATTCTTCTCCCCTGTTTCTTCACCTCGGGTTTTTCACACTTCTCTTGCTCCTCGTAGTGGCATACTGTTGATCCTCCTCTGATTTTCGCCACTTGTGTTCTCCTCGTTTTTGTATTTTGCTTTTTTTTTCTTGCTCCTCGTATTCTTCTCCCCTGTTTCTTCGCCTCGAGTTTTTCACACTTTTCTTACTCCACGTATTGCCACACTTTTGATCCTCCTCTGATTTTCGCCCCTTGTGTTCTCCTCGTTTTTGTATTTTGGTTTTTTTTTCTTGCTCCTCTTATTCTTCTCCCCTGCTTCTTCGCCTCGGGTTTTTCACACTTCTCTTACTCCACGTAGTGGCATACGGTTGATCCTCCTCTGATTTTCGCCCCTTGTGTTCTCCTCTTTTTTGTATTTTGCTTTTTTTTCTTGCTCCTCGTATTCTTCTCCTCTGTTTCTTCACCTCGGGTTTTTCCTTCTTCTCTTGCTCCTCGTAGTGGCATACTGTTGATCCTCCTCTGATTTTCGCCCCTTGTGTTCTCCTCGTTTTTGTATTTTGCTTTTTTTTTCTTGCTCCTCTTATTCTTCTCCCCTGTTTCTTCGCCTCGGGTTTTTCACACTTCTCTTACTCCACGTAGTGGCATACGGTTGATCCTCCTCTGATTTTCGCCCCTTGTGTTCTCCTCGTTTTTGTATTTTGCTTTTTCTTCTTGCTCCTCGTATTCTTCTCCCCTGTTTCTTCGCCTCGGGTTTTTCACACTTCTCTTACTCCTCGTAGTGGCATACTGTTGATCCTCCTCTGATTTTCGTCCCTTGTGTTCTCCTCGTTTTTGTATTTTGCTTTTTTTTCTTGCTCCTCGTATTCTTCTCCCTTGTTTCTTCGCCTCGGGTTTTTCACACTTCTCTTACTCCACGTAGTGCCACACTTTGGATCCTCCTCTGATTTTCGCCCCTTGTGTTCTCCTCGTTTTTGTATTTTGCTTTTTTTTTCTTGCTCCTTGTATTCTTCTCCCCTGTTTCTTCACATCAGCTTTTTCACACTTCTGTTACTCCTCGTAGTGGCATACTGTTGATCCTCCTCTGATTTTCGCCCCTTGTGTTCTCCTCGTTTTTGTATTTTGCTTTTTTTCTTGCTCCTCGTATTCTTCTCCCCTGTTTCTTCGCCTCGGGTTTTTCACACTTCTCTTACTCCACGTAGTGCCACACTTTTGATCCTCCTCTGATTTTCGCCCCTTGTGTTCTCCTCGTTTTTGTATTTTGCTTTTTTTTTCTTGCTCCTCGTATTCTTCTCCCCTGTTTCTTTGCCTCGGGTTTTTCACACTTCTCTTACTCCACGTAGTGGCATACGGTTGATCCTCCTCTGATTTTCGCCCCTTGTGTTCTCCTCGTTTTTGTATTTTGCTTTTTTTTCTTGCTCCTCGTATTCTTCTCCTCTGTTTCTTCACCTCGTGTTTTTCACACTTCTCTTGCTCCTCGTAGTGGCATACTGTTGATCCTCCTCTGATTTTCGCCCCTTGTGTTCTCCTCGATTTTGTATTTTGCTTTTTTTTTCTTGCTCCTCGTATTCTTCTCCCCTGTTTCTTCACATCAGCTTTTTCACACTTCTCTTACTCCTCGTAGTGGCATACTGTTGATCCTCCTCTGATTTTCGCCCCTTGTGTTCTCCTCGTTTTTGTATTTTGCTTTTTTTTTCTTGCTCCTCGTATTCTTCTCCCCTGTTTCTTCGCCTCGGGTTTTTCACACTTCTCTTACTCCACGTAGTCCCATCCTTTTGATCCTCCTCTGATTTTCGCCCCTTGTGTTCTCCTCGTTTTTGTATTTTGCTTTTTTTTTCTTGCTCCTCGTATTCTTCTCCCCTGTTTCTTTGCCTCGGGTTTTTCACACTTCTCTTACTCCACGTAGTGCCACCATTTTGATCCTCCTCTGATTTTCGCCCCTTGTGTTCTCCTCGTTTTTGTATTTTGCTTTTTTTTTCTTGCTCTTCGTATTCTTCTCCCCTGTTTCTTCCCCTCGGGTTTTTCACACTTCTCTTACTCCACGTAGTGCCACCATTTTGATCCTCCTCTGATTTTCGCCCCTTGTGTTCTCCTCGTTTTTGTATTTTGCTTTTTTTTCTTGCTCCTCGTATTCTTCTCCCCTGTTTCTTCGCCTCGGGTTTTTCACACTTCTCTTACTCCACCTAGTGCCACACTTTTGATCCTCCTCTGATTTTCGCCCCTTGTGTTCTCCTCGTTTTTGTATTTTGCTTTTTTTTTCTTGCTCCTCGTATTCTTCTCCCCTGTTTCTTCGCCTCGGGTTTTTCACACTTCTCTTGCTCCTCGTAGTGGCATACTGTTGATCCTCCTCTGATTTTCGCCCCTTGTTATCTCCTCGTTTTTGTATTTTGCTTTTTTTTTTCTTGCTCCTCGTATTCTTCTCCCCTGTTTCTTCGCCTCGGGTTTTTCACACTTCTCTTACTCCTCGTAGTGGCATACGGTTGATCCTCCTCTGATTTTCGCCCCTTGTGTTCTCCTCGTTTTTGTATTTTGCTTTTTTTTCTTGCTCCTCGTATTCTTCTCCTCTGTTTCTTCACCTCGTGTTTTTCACACTTCTCTTGCTCCTCGTAGTGGCATACTGTTGATCCTCCTCTGATTTTCGCCCCTTGTGTTCTCCTCGTTTTTGTATTTTGCTTTTTTTTTCTTGCTCCTCGTATTCTTCTCCCCTGTTTCTTCACATCAGCTTTTTCACACTTCTCTTACTCCTCGTAGTGGCATACTGTTGATCCTCCTCTGATTTTTACCCCTTGTGTTCTCCTCGTTTTTGTATTTTGCTTTTTTTTTCTTGCTCCTCGTATTCTTCTCCCCTGTTTCTTCGCCTCGGGTTTTTCACATCTCTTACTCCACGTAGTGCCACACTTTGGATCCTCCTCTGATTTTCGCCCCTTGTGTTCTCCTCGTTTTTGTATTTTGCTTTTTTTTTCTTGCTCCTCGTATTCTTCTCCCCTGTTTCTTCGCCTCGGGTTTTTCACACTTCTCTTACTCCACGTAGTGCCACACTTTTGATCCTCCTCTGATTTTCGCCCCTTGTGTTCTCCTCGTTTTTGTATTTTGCTTTTTTTTTCTTGCTCCTCGTATTCTTCTCCCCTGTTTCTTTGGCTCGGGTTTTTCATCCTTCTCTTACTCCACGTAGTGCCCCACTTTTGATCCTCCTCTGATTTTCGCCCCTTGTGTTCTCCTCGTTTTTGTATTTTGCTTTTTTTTTCTTGCTCCTCGTATTCTTCTCCCCTGTTTCTTCGCCTCGGGTTTTTCACACTTCTCTTACTCCACGTAGTGCCACACTTTTGATCCTCCTCTGATTTTCGCCCCTTGTGTTCTCCTCGTTTTTGTATTTTGCTTTTTTTTTCTTGCTCCTCGTATTCTTCTCCCCTGTTTCTTCACCTCGGGTTTTTCACACTTCTCTTGCTCCTCGTAGTGGCATACTGTTGATCCTCCTCTGATTTTCGCCACTTGTGTTCTCCTCGTTTTTGTATTTTGCTTTTTTTTTCTTGCTCCTCGTATTCTTCTCCCCTGTTTCTTCGCCTCGAGTTTTTCACACTTTTCTTACTCCACGTATTGCCACACTTTTGATCCTCCTCTGATTTTCGCCCCTTGTGTTCTCCTCGTTTTTGTATTTTGGTTTTTTTTTCTTGCTCCTCTTATTCTTCTCCCCTGCTTCTTCGCCTCGGGTTTTTCACACTTCTCTTACTCCACGTAGTGGCATACGGTTGATCCTCCTCTGATTTTCGCCCCTTGTGTTCTCCTCTTTTTTGTATTTTGCTTTTTTTTCTTGCTCCTCGTATTCTTCTCCTCTGTTTCTTCACCTCGGGTTTTTCCTTCTTCTCTTGCTCCTCGTAGTGGCATACTGTTGATCCTCCTCTGATTTTCGCCCCTTGTGTTCTCCTCGTTTTTGTATTTTGCTTTTTTTTTCTTGCTCCTCTTATTCTTCTCCCCTGTTTCTTCGCCTCGGGTTTTTCACACTTCTCTTACTCCACGTAGTGGCATACGGTTGATCCTCCTCTGATTTTCGCCCCTTGTGTTCTCCTCGTTTTTGTATTTTGCTTTTTCTTCTTGCTCCTCGTATTCTTCTCCCCTGTTTCTTCGCCTCGGGTTTTTCACACTTCTCTTACTCCTCGTAGTGGCATACTGTTGATCCTCCTCTGATTTTCGTCCCTTGTGTTCTCCTCGATTTTGTATTTTGCTTTTTTTTCTTGCTCCTCGTATTCTTCTCCCTTGTTTCTTCGCCTCGGGTTTTTCACACTTCTCTTACTCCACGTAGTGCCACACTTTGGATCCTCCTCTGATTTTCGCCCCTTGTGTTCTCCTCGTTTTTGTATTTTGCTTTTTTTTTCTTGCTCCTTGTATTCTTCTCCCCTGTTTCTTCACATCAGCTTTTTCACACTTCTGTTACTCCTCGTAGTGGCATACTGTTGATCCTCCTCTGATTTTCGCCCCTTGTGTTCTCCTCGTTTTTGTATTTTGCTTTTTTTCTTGCTCCTCGTATTCTTCTCCCCTGTTTCTTCGCCTCGGGTTTTTCACACTTCTCTTACTCCACGTAGTGCCACACTTTTGATCCTCCTCTGATTTTCGCCCCTTGTGTTCTCCTCGTTTTTGTATTTTGCTTTTTTTTTCTTGCTCCTCGTATTCTTCTCCCCTGTTTCTTTGCCTCGGGTTTTTCACACTTCTCTTACTCCACGTAGTGGCATACGGTTGATCCTCCTCTGATTTTCGCCCCTTGTGTTCTCCTCGTTTTTGTATTTTGCTTTTTTTTCTTGCTCCTCGTATTCTTCTCCTCTGTTTCTTCACCTCGTGTTTTTCACACTTCTCTTGCTCCTCGTAGTGGCATACTGTTGATCCTCCTCTGATTTTCGCCCCTTGTGTTCTCCTCGATTTTGTATTTTGCTTTTTTTTTCTTGCTCCTCGTATTCTTCTCCCCTGTTTCTTCACATCAGCTTTTTCACACTTCTCTTACTCCTCGTAGTGGCATACTGTTGATCCTCCTCTGATTTTCGCCCCTTGTGTTCTCCTCGTTTTTGTATTTTGCTTTTTTTTTCTTGCTCCTCGTATTCTTCTCCCCTGTTTCTTCGCCTCGGGTTTTTCACACTTCTCTTACTCCACGTAGTCCCATCCTTTTGATCCTCCTCTGATTTTCGCCCCTTGTGTTCTCCTCGTTTTTGTATTTTGCTTTTTTTTTCTTGCTCCTCGTATTCTTCTCCCCTGTTACTTCGCCTCGGGTTTTTCACACTTTTCTTACTCCACCTAGTGCCACACTTTTGATCCTCCTCTGATTTTCGCCCCTTGTGTTCTCCTCGTTTTTGTATTTTGCTTTTTTTTTCTTGCTCCTCGTATTCTTCTCCCCTGTTTCTTCACATCAGCTTTTTCACACTTCTCTTACTCCACCTAGTGGCATACTGTTGATCCTCCTCTGATTTTCGCCCCTTGTGTTCTCCTCGTTTTTGTATTTTGCTTTTTTTTTCTTGCTCCTCGTATTCTTCTCCCCTGTTTCTTCGCCTCGTGTGTTTCCCACTTCTCTTGCTCCTCGTAGTGGCATACTGTTGATCCTCCTCTGATTTTCGCCCCTTGTGTTCTCCTCGTTTTTGTATTTTGCTTTTTTTTCTTGCTCCTCGTATTCTTCTCCCCTGTTTCTTCGCCTCGGGTTTTTCACATCTCTTACTCCACTTAGTGCCACAATTTTGATCCTCCTCTGATTTTGCCCCTTGTGTTCTCCTCGTTTTTGTATTTTGCTTTTTTTTTCTTGCTCCTCTTATTCTTCTCCCCTGCTTCTTCGCCTCGGGTTTTTCACACTTCTCTTACTCCACGTAGTGCCACACTTTGGATCCTCCTCTGATTTTCGCCCCTTGTGTTCTCCTCGTTTTTGTATTTTGCTTTTTTTTTCTTGCTCCTCGTATTCTTCTCCCCTGTTTCTTCGCCTCGGGTTTTTCACACTTCTCTTACTCCACGTAGTGGCATACTGTTGATCCTCCTCTGATTTTCGCCCCTTGTGTTCTCCTCGGTTTTGTATTTTGCTTTTTTTTCATGCTCCTCGTATTCTTCTCCCCTGTTTCTTCGCCTCGGGTTTTTCACACTTCTCTTGCTCCTCGTAGTGGCATACTGATGATCCTCATCTGATTTTCGCCCCTTGTGTTCTCCTCGTTTTTGTATTTTGCTTTTTTTTTCTTGCTCCTCTTATTCTTCTCCCCTGTTTCTTCGCCTCGGGTTTTTCACTCTTCTCTTGCTCCACGTAGTGGCATACGGTTGATCCTCCTCTGATTTTCGCCCCTTGTGTTCTCCTCGTTTTTGTATTTTGCTTTTTCTTCTTGCTCCTCGTATTCTTCTCCCCTGTTTCTTCGCCTCGGGTTTTTCACACTTCTCTTACTCCTCGTAGTGGCATACTGTTGATCCTCCTCTGATTTTCGCCCCTTGTGTTCTCCTCGTTTTTGTATTTTGCTTTTTTTTTCTTGCTCCTCGTATTCTTCTCCCCTGTTTCTTCGCCTCGGGTTTTTCACACTTCTCTTACTCCACCTAGTGCCACAATTTAGATCCTCCTCTGATTTTCGCCCCTTGTGTTCTCCTCGTTTTTGTATTTTGCTTTTTTTTTCTTGCTCCTCTTATTCTTCTCCCCTGTTTCTTCGCCTCGGGTTTTTCACACTTCTCTTACTCCACGTAGTGGCATACGGTTGATCCTCCTCTGATTTTCGCCCCTTGTGTTCTCCTCGTTTTTGTATTTTGCTTTTTTTACTTGCTCCTCGTATTCTTCTCCTCTGTTTCTTCACCTCGTGTTTTTCACACTTCTCTTGCTCCTCGTAGTGGCATACTGTTGATCCTCCTCTGATTTTCGCCCCTTGTGTTCTCCTCGTTTTTGTATTTTGCTTTTTTTTTCTTGCTCCTCGTATTCTTCTCCCCTGTTTCTTCACATCAGCTTTTTCACACTTCTCTTACTCCTCGTAGTGGCATACTGGTGATCCTCCTCTGATTTTTGCCCCTTGTGTTCTCCTCGTTTTTGTATTTTGCTTTTTTTTTCTTGCTCCTCGTATTTTTCTCCCCTGTTTCTTCGCCTCGGGTTTTTCACACTTCTCTTACTCCACGTAGTGCCACACTTTTGATCCTCCACTGATTTTCGCCCCTTGTGTTCTCCTCGTTTTTGTATTTTGCTTTTTTTTCCTTGCTCCTCGTATTCTTCTCCCCTGTTTCTTCGCCTCGGGTTTTTCACACTTCTCTTACTCCACGTAGTCCCACCCATTTGATCCTCCTCTGATTTTCGCCCCTTGTGTTCTCCTCGTTTATGTATTTTGCTTTTTTTCTTGCTCCTCGTATTCTTCTCCCCTGTTTCTTCGCCTCGGGTTTTTCACACTTCTCTTACTCCACGTAGTGCCACACTTTTGATCCTCCTCTGATTTTCGCCCCTTGTGTTCTCCTCGTTTTTGTATTTTGCTTTTTTTTTCTTGCTCCTCGTATTCTTCTCCCCTGTTTCTTCGCCTCGGGTTTTTCACACTTCTATTACTCCACGTAGTGGCATACGGTTGATCCTCCTCTGATTTTCGCCCCTTGTGTTCTCCTCGTTTTTGTATTTTGCTTTTTTTTCTTGCTCCTCGTATTCTTCTCCTCTGTTTCTTCACCTCGTGTTTTTCACACTTCTCTTGCTCCTCGTAGTGGCATACTGTTGATCCTCCTCTGATTTTCGCCCCTTGTGTTCTCCTCGATTTTGTATTTTGCTTTTTTTTTCTTGCTCCTCGTATTCTTCTCCCCTGTTTCTTCACTTCAGCTTTTTCACACTTCTCTTACTCCTCGTAGTGGCATACTGTTGATCCTCCTCTGATTTTCGCCCCTTGTGTTCTCCTCGTTTTTGTATTTTGCTTTTTTTTTCTTGCTCCTCGTATTCTTCTCCCCTGTTTCTTCGCCTCGTGTGTTTCCCACTTCTCTTGCTCCTCGTAGTGGCATACTGTTGATCCTCCTCTGATTTTCGCCCCTTGTGTTCTCCTCGTTTTTGTATTTTCCTTTTTTTTTCTTGCTCCTCGTATTCTTCTCCCCTGTTTCTTCGCCTCGGGTTTTTCACACTTCTCTTACTCCACCTAGTGCCACACTTTTGATCCTCCTCTGATTTTCGCCACTTGTGTTCTCCTCGTTTTTGTATTTTGCTTTTTTTTTATTGCTCCTCGTATTCTTCTCCCCTGTTTCTTCGCCTCGGGTTTTTCACACTTCTCTTACTCCACGTAGTGGCATACTGTTGATCCTCCTCTGATTTTCGCCCCTTGTGTTCTCCTCGTTTTTGTATTTTGCTTTTTTTTCATGCTCCTCGTATTCTTCTCCCCTGTTTCTTCGCCTCGGGTTTTTCACACTTCTCTTGCTCCTCGTAGTGGCATACTGTTGATCCTCCTCTGATTTTCGCCCCTTGTGTTCTCCTCGTTTTTGTATTTTGCTTTTTTTTTCTTGCTCCTCTTATTCTTCTCCCCTGTTTCTTCGCCTCGGGTTTTTCACACTTCTCTTACTCCACGTAGTGGCATACGGTTGATCCTCCTCTGATTTTCGCCCCTTGTGTTCTCCTCGTTTTTGTATTTTGCTTTTTCTTCTTGCTCCTCGTATTCTTCTCCCCTGTTTCTTCGCCTCGGGTTTTTCACACTTCTCTTACTCCTCGTAGTGGCATACTGTTGATCCTCCTCTGATTTTCGTCCCTTGTGTTCTCCTCGTTTTTGTATTTTGCTTTTTTTTCTTGCTCCTCGTATTCTTCTCCCTTGTTTCTTCGCCTCGGGTTTTTCACACTTCTCTTACTCCACGTAGTGCCACACTTTGGATCCTCCTCTGATTTTCGCCCCTTGTGTTCTCCTCGTTTTTGTATTTTGCTTTTTTTTTCTTGCTCCTCGTATTCTTCTCCCCTGTTTCTTCACATCAGCTTTTTCACACTTCTGTTACTCCTCGTAGTGGCATACTGTTGATCCTCCTCTGATTTTCGCCCCTTGTGTTCTCCTCGTTTTTGTATTTTGCTTTTTTTCTTGCTCCTCGTATTCTTCTCCCCTGTTTCTTCGCCTCGGGTTTTTCACACTTCTCTTACTCCACGTAGTGCCACACTTTTGATCCTCCTCTGATTTTCGCCCCTTGTGTTCTCCTCGTTTTTGTATTTTGCTTTTTTTTTCTTGCTCCTCGTATTCTTCTCCCCTGTTTCTTTGCTTCGGGTTTTTTACACTTCTCTTACTCCACGTAGTGGCATACGGTTGATCCTCCTCTGATTTTCGCCCCTTGTGTTCTCCTCGTTTTTGTATTTTGCTTTTTTTTCTTGCTCCTCGTATTCTTCTCCTCTGTTTCTTCACCTCGTGTTTTTCACACTTCTCTTGCTCCTCGTAGTGGCATACTGTTGATCCTCCTCTGATTTTCGCCCCTTGTGTTCTCCTCGATTTTGTATTTTGCTTTTTTTTTCTTGCTCCTCGTATTCTTCTCCCCTGTTTCTTCACATCAGCTTTTTCACACTTCTCTTACTCCTCGTAGTGGCATACTGTTGATCCTCCTCTGATTTTCGCCCCTTGTGTTCTCCTCGTTTTTGTATTTTGCTTTTTTTTTCTTGCTCCTCGTATTCTTCTCCCCTGTTTCTTCGCCTCGGGTTTTTCACACTTCTCTTACTCCACGTAGTCCCATCCTTTTGATCCTCCTCTGATTTTCGCCCCTTGTGTTCTCCTCGTTTTTGTATTTTGCTTTTTTTTTCTTGCTCCTCGTATTCTTCTCCCCTGTTTCTTCGCCTCGGGTTTTTCACACTTTTCTTACTCCACCTAGTGCCACACTTTTGATCCTCCTCTGATTTTCGCCCCTTGTGTTCTCCTCGTTTTTGTATTTTGCTTTTTTTTTCTTGCTCCTCGTATTCTTCTCCCCTGTTTCTTCACATCAGCTTTTTCACACTTCTCTTACTCCACCTAGTGGCATACTGTTGATCCTCCTCTGATTTTCGCCCCTTGTGTTCTCCTCGTTTTTGTATTTTGCTTTTTTTTCTTGCTCCTCGTATTCTTCTCCCCTGTTTCTTCGCCTCGTGTGTTTCCCACTTCTCTTGCTCCACGTAGTGGCATACTGTTGATCCTCCTCTGATTTTCGCCCCTTGTGTTCTCCTCGTTTTTGTATTTTGCTTTTTTTTTCTTGCTCCTCTTATTCTTCTCCCCTGTTTCTTCGCCTCGGGTTTTTCACACTTCTCTTACTCCACGTAGTGGCATACGGTTGATCCTCCTCTGATTTTCGCCCCTTGTGTTCTCCTCGTTTTTGTATTTTGCTTTTTCTTCTTGCTCCTCGTATTCTTCTCCCCTGTTTCTTCGCCTCGGGTTTTTCACACTTCTCTTACTCCTCGTAGTGGCATACTGTTGATCCTCCTCTGATTTTCGCCCCTTGTGTTCTCCTCGTTTTTGTATTTTGCTTTTTTTTTCTTGCTCCTCGTATTCTTCTCCCCTGTTTCTTCGCCTCGGGTTTTTCACATCTCTTACTCCACGTAGTGCCTCACTTTGGATCCTCCTCTGATTTTCGCCCCTTGTGTTCTCCTCGTTTTTGTATTTTGCTTTTTTTTTCTTGCTCTTCGTATTCTTCTCCCCTGTTTCTTCGCCTCACGTTTTTCACACTTCTCTTACTCCACGTAGAGCCACACTTTTGATCCTCCTCTGATTTTCGCCCCTTGTGTTCTCCTCGTTTTTGTATTTTGCTTTTTTTTTCTTGCTCCTAGTATTCTTCTCCCCTGTTTCTTTGGCTCGGTTTTTCACACGTCTCTTACTCCAAGTAGTGCCACACTTTTGATCCTCCTCTGATTTTCGCCCCTTGTGTTCTCCTCGTTTTTGTATTTTGCTTTTTTTTCTTGCTCCTCGTATTCTTCTCCCCTGTTTCTTCGCCTCGGGTTTTTCACATCTCTTACTCCACTTAGTGCCACAATTTTGATCCTCCTCTGATTTTGCCCCTTGTGTTCTCCTCGTTTTTGTATTTTGCTTTTTTTTTCTTGCTCCTCTTATTCTTCTCCCCTGCTTCTTCGCCTCGGGTTTTTCACACTTCTCTTACTCCACGTAGTGCCACACTTTGGATCCTCCTCTGATTTTCGCCCCTTGTGTTCTCCTCGTTTTTGTATTTTGCTTTTTTTTTCTTGCTCCTCGTATTCTTCTCCCCTGTTTCTTCGCCTCGTGTGTTTCCCACTTCTCTTGCTCCTCGTAGTGGCATACTGTTGATCCTCCTCTGATTTTCGCCCCTTGTGTTCTCCTCGTTTTTGTATTTTGCTTTTTCTTCTTGCTCCTCGTATTCTTCTCCCCTGTTTCTTCGCCTCGTGTGTTTCCCACTTCTCTTGCTCCTCGTAGTGGCATACTGTTGATCCTCCTCTGATTTTCGCCCCTTGTGTTCTCCTCGTTTTTGTATTTTGCTTTTTTTTTCTTGCTCCTCGTATTCTTCTCCCCTGTTTCTTCGCCTCGGGTTTTTCACACTTCTCTTACTCCACCTAGTGCCACACATCAGATCCTCCTCTGATTTTCGCCCCTTGTGTTCTCCTCGTTTTTGTATTTTGCTTTTTTTTTCTTGCTCCTCGTATTCTTCTCCCCTGTTTCTTCCCCTCGGGTTTTTCACACTTCTCTTACTCCACGTAGTGGCATACGGTTGATCCTCCTCTGATTTTCGCCCCTTGTGTTCTCCTCGTTTTTGTATTTTGCTTTTTTTTCTTGCTCCTCGTATTCTTCTCCTCTGTTTCTTCACCTCGTGTTTTTCACACTTCTCTTGCTCCTCGTAGTGGCATACTGTTGATCCTCCTCTGATTTTCGCCCCTTGTGTTCTCCTCGTTTTTGTATTTTGCTTTTTTTTTATTGCTCCTCGTATTCTTCTCCCCTGTTTCTTCACATCAGCTTTTTCACACTTCTCTTACTCCACGTAGTGGCATACTGTTGATCCTCCTCTGATTTTCGCCCCTTGTGTTCTCCTCGTTTTTGTATTTTGCTTTTTTTTCTTGCTCCTCGTATTCTTCTCCCCTGTTTCTTCGCCTCGGGTTTTCACACTTCTCTTGCTCCTCGTAGTGGCATACTGTTGATCCTCCTCTGATTTTCGCCCCTTGTGTTCTCCTCGTTTTTGTATTTTGCTTTTTTTTCTTGCTCCTCGTATTCTTCTCCCCTGTTTCTTCGCCTCGGGTTTTCACACTTCTCTTGCTCCTCGTAGTGGCATACTGTTGATCCTCCTCTGATTTTCGCCCCTTGTGTTCTCCTCGTTTTTGTATTTTGCTTTTTTTTTCTTGCTCCTCGTATTCTTCTCCCCTGTTTCTTCGCCTCGGGTTTTTCACACTTCTCTTACTCCACCTAGCGGCATACTGTTGATCCTCCTCTGATTTTCGCCCCTTGTGTTCTCCTCGTTTTTGTATTTTGCTTTTTTTTTCTTGCTCCTCGTATTCTTCTCCCCTGTTTCTTCACATCAGCTTTTTCACACTTCTCTTACTCCTCGTAGTGGCATACTGGTGATCCTCCTCTGATTTTCGCCCCTTGTGTTCTCCTCGTTTTTGTATTTTGCTTTTTTTTTCTTGCTCCTCGTATTTTTCTCCCCTGTTTCTTCGCCTCGGGTTTTTCACACTTCTCTTACTCCACGTAGTTCCACACTTTTGATCCTCCTCTGATTTTCGCCCCTTGTGTTCTCCTCGTTTTTGTATTTTGCTTTTTTTTTCTTGCTCCTCGTATTCTTCTCCCCTGTTTCTTTGCCTCGGGTTTTTCACACTTCTCTTACTCCACGTAGTGCCACCATTTTGATCCTCCTCTGATTTTCGCCCCTTGTGTTCTCCTCGTTTTTGTATTTTGCTTTTTTTTTCTTGCTCTTCGTATTCTTCTCCCCTGTTTCTTCCCCTCGGGTTTTTCACACTTCTCTTACTCCACGTAGTGCCACCATTTTGATCCTCCTCTGATTTTCGCCCCTTGTGTTCTCCTCGTTTTTGTATTTTGCTTTTTTTTCTTGCTCCTCGTATTCTTCTCCCCTGTTTCTTCGCCTCGGGTTTTTCACACTTCTCTTACTCCACCTAGTGCCACACTTTTGATCCTCCTCTGATTTTCGCCCCTTGTGTTCTCCTCGTTTTTGTATTTTGCTTTTTTTTTATTGCTCCTCGTATTCTTCTCCCCTGTTTCTTCGCCTCGGGTTTTTCACACTTCTCTTGCTCCTCGTAGTGGCATACTGTTGATCCTCCTCTGATTTTCGCCCCTTGTGTTCTCCTCGTTTTTGTATTTTGCTTTTTTTTTTCTTGCTCCTCGTATTCTTCTCCCCTGTTTCTTCGCCTCGGGTTTTTCACACTTCTCTTACTCCACGTAGTGGCATACGGTTGATCCTCCTCTGATTTTCGCCCCTTGTGTTCTCCTCGTTTTTGTATTTTGCTTTTTTTTCTTGCTCCTCGTATTCTTCTCCTCTGTTTCTTCACCTCGTGTTTTTCACACTTCTCTTGCTCCTCGTAGTGGCATACTGTTGATCCTCCTCTGATTTTCGCCCCTTGTGTTCTCCTCGTTTTTGTATTTTGCTTTTTTTTTCTTGCTCCTCGTATTCTTCTCCCCTGTTTCTTCACATCAGCTTTTTCACACTTCTCTTACTCCTCGTAGTGGCATACTGGTGATCCTCCTCTGATTTTTGCCCCTTGTGTTCTCCTCGTTTTTGTATTTTGCTTTTTTTTTCTTGCTCCTCGTATTTTTCTCCCCTGTTTCTTCGCCTCGGGTTTTTCACACTTCTCTTACTCCACGTAGTGCCACACTTTTGATCCTCCACTGATTTTCGCCCCTTGTGTTCTCCTCGTTTTTGTATTTTGCTTTTTTTTCCTTGCTCCTCGTATTCTTCTCCCCTGTTTCTTCGCCTCGGGTTTTTCACACTTCTCTTACTCCACGTAGTCCCACCCATTTGATCCTCCTCTGATTTTCGCCCCTTGTGTTCTCCTCGTTTATGTATTTTGCTTTTTTTCTTGCTCCTCGTATTCTTCTCCCCTGTTTCTTCGCCTCGGGTTTTTCACACTTCTCTTACTCCACGTAGTGCCACACTTTTGATCCTCCTCTGATTTTCGCCCCTTGTGTTCTCCTCGTTTTTGTATTTTGCTTTTTTTTTCTTGCTCCTCGTATTCTTCTCCCCTGTTTCTTCGCCTCGGGTTTTTCACACTTCTATTACTCCACGTAGTGGCATACGGTTGATCCTCCTCTGATTTTCGCCCCTTGTGTTCTCCTCGTTTTTGTATTTTGCTTTTTTTTCTTGCTCCTCGTATTCTTCTCCTCTGTTTCTTCACCTCGTGTTTTTCACACTTCTCTTGCTCCTCGTAGTGGCATACTGTTGATCCTCCTCTGATTTTCGCCCCTTGTGTTCTCCTCGATTTTGTATTTTGCTTTTTTTTTCTTGCTCCTCGTATTCTTCTCCCCTGTTTCTTCACTTCAGCTTTTTCACACTTCTCTTACTCCTCGTAGTGGCATACTGTTGATCCTCCTCTGATTTTCGCCCCTTGTGTTCTCCTCGTTTTTGTATTTTGCTTTTTTTTTCTTGCTCCTCGTATTCTTCTCCCCTGTTTCTTCGCCTCGTGTGTTTCCCACTTCTCTTGCTCCTCGTAGTGGCATACTGTTGATCCTCCTCTGATTTTCGCCCCTTGTGTTCTCCTCGTTTTTGTATTTTCCTTTTTTTTTCTTGCTCCTCGTATTCTTCTCCCCTGTTTCTTCGCCTCGGGTTTTTCACACTTCTCTTACTCCACCTAGTGCCACACTTTTGATCCTCCTCTGATTTTCGCCACTTGTGTTCTCCTCGTTTTTGTATTTTGCTTTTTTTTTATTGCTCCTCGTATTCTTCTCCCCTGTTTCTTCGCCTCGGGTTTTTCACACTTCTCTTACTCCACGTAGTGGCATACTGTTGATCCTCCTCTGATTTTCGCCCCTTGTGTTCTCCTCGTTTTTGTATTTTGCTTTTTTTTCATGCTCCTCGTATTCTTCTCCCCTGTTTCTTCGCCTCGGGTTTTTCACACTTCTCTTGCTCCTCGTAGTGGCATACTGTTGATCCTCCTCTGATTTTCGCCCCTTGTGTTCTCCTCGTTTTTGTATTTTGCTTTTTTTTTCTTGCTCCTCTTATTCTTCTCCCCTGTTTCTTCGCCTCGGGTTTTTCACACTTCTCTTACTCCACGTAGTGGCATACGGTTGATCCTCCTCTGATTTTCGCCCCTTGTGTTCTCCTCGTTTTTGTATTTTGCTTTTTCTTCTTGCTCCTCGTATTCTTCTCCCCTGTTTCTTCGCCTCGGGTTTTTCACACTTCTCTTACTCCTCGTAGTGGCATACTGTTGATCCTCCTCTGATTTTCGTCCCTTGTGTTCTCCTCGTTTTTGTATTTTGCTTTTTTTTCTTGCTCCTCGTATTCTTCTCCCTTGTTTCTTCGCCTCGGGTTTTTCACACTTCTCTTACTCCACGTAGTGCCACACTTTGGATCCTCCTCTGATTTTCGCCCCTTGTGTTCTCCTCGTTTTTGTATTTTGCTTTTTTTTTCTTGCTCCTCGTATTCTTCTCCCCTGTTTCTTCACATCAGCTTTTTCACACTTCTGTTACTCCTCGTAGTGGCATACTGTTGATCCTCCTCTGATTTTCGCCCCTTGTGTTCTCCTCGTTTTTGTATTTTGCTTTTTTTCTTGCTCCTCGTATTCTTCTCCCCTGTTTCTTCGCCTCGGGTTTTTCACACTTCTCTTACTCCACGTAGTGCCACACTTTTGATCCTCCTCTGATTTTCGCCCCTTGTGTTCTCCTCGTTTTTGTATTTTGCTTTTTTTTTCTTGCTCCTCGTATTCTTCTCCCCTGTTTCTTTGCTTCGGGTTTTTTACACTTCTCTTACTCCACGTAGTGGCATACGGTTGATCCTCCTCTGATTTTCGCCCCTTGTGTTCTCCTCGTTTTTGTATTTTGCTTTTTTTTCTTGCTCCTCGTATTCTTCTCCTCTGTTTCTTCACCTCGTGTTTTTCACACTTCTCTTGCTCCTCGTAGTGGCATACTGTTGATCCTCCTCTGATTTTCGCCCCTTGTGTTCTCCTCGATTTTGTATTTTGCTTTTTTTTTCTTGCTCCTCGTATTCTTCTCCCCTGTTTCTTCACATCAGCTTTTTCACACTTCTCTTACTCCTCGTAGTGGCATACTGTTGATCCTCCTCTGATTTTCGCCCCTTGTGTTCTCCTCGTTTTTGTATTTTGCTTTTTTTTTCTTGCTCCTCGTATTCTTCTCCCCTGTTTCTTCGCCTCGGGTTTTTCACACTTCTCTTACTCCACGTAGTCCCATCCTTTTGATCCTCCTCTGATTTTCGCCCCTTGTGTTCTCCTCGTTTTTGTATTTTGCTTTTTTTTTCTTGCTCCTCGTATTCTTCTCCCCTGTTACTTCGCCTCGGGTTTTTCACACTTTTCTTACTCCACCTAGTGCCACACTTTTGATCCTCCTCTGATTTTCGCCCCTTGTGTTCTCCTCGTTTTTGTATTTTGCTTTTTTTTTCTTGCTCCTCGTATTCTTCTCCCCTGTTTCTTCACATCAGCTTTTTCACACTTCTCTTACTCCACCTAGTGGCATACTGTTGATCCTCCTCTGATTTTCGCCCCTTGTGTTCTCCTCGTTTTTGTATTTTGCTTTTTTTTCTTGCTCCTCGTATTCTTCTCCCCTGTTTCTTCGCCTCGTGTGTTTCCCACTTCTCTTGCTCCTCGTAGTGGCATACTGTTGATCCTCCTCTGATTTTCGCCCCTTGTGTTCTCCTCGTTTTTGTATTTTGCTTTTTTTTTCTTGCTCCTCTTATTCTTCTCCCCTGTTTCTTCGCCTCGGGTTTTTCACACTTCTCTTACTCCACGTAGTGGCATACGGTTGATCCTCCTCTGATTTTCGCCCCTTGTGTTCTCCTCGTTTTTGTATTTTGCTTTTTCTTCTTGCTCCTCGTATTCTTCTCCCCTGTTTCTTCGCCTCGGGTTTTTCACACTTCTCTTACTCCTCGTAGTGGCATACTGTTGATCCTCCTCTGATTTTCGCCCCTTGTGTTCTCCTCGTTTTTGTATTTTGCTTTTTTTTTCTTGCTCCTCGTATTCTTCTCCCCTGTTTCTTCGCCTCGGGTTTTTCACATCTCTTACTCCACGTAGTGCCTCACTTTGGATCCTCCTCTGATTTTCACCCCTTGTGTTCTCCTCGTTTTTGTATTTTGCTTTTTTTTTCTTGCTCTTCGTATTCTTCTCCCCTGTTTCTTCGCCTCACGTTTTTCACACTTCTCTTACTCCACGTAGAGCCACACTTTTGATCCTCCTCTGATTTTCGCCCCTTGTGTTCTCCTCGTTTTTGTATTTTGCTTTTTTTTTCTTGCTCCTAGTATTCTTCTCCCCTGTTTCTTTGGCTCGGTTTTTCACACGTCTCTTACTCCAAGTAGTGCCACACTTTTGATCCTCCTCTGATTTTCGCCCCTTGTGTTCTCCTCGTTTTTGTATTTTGCTTTTTTTTCTTGCTCCTCGTATTCTTCTCCCCTGTTTCTTCGCCTCGGGTTTTTCACATCTCTTACTCCACTTAGTGCCACAATTTTGATCCTCCTCTGATTTTGCCCCTTGTGTTCTCCTCGTTTTTGTATTTTGCTTTTTTTTTCTTGCTCCTCTTATTCTTCTCCCCTGCTTCTTCGCCTCGGGTTTTTCACACTTCTCTTACTCCACGTAGTGCCACACTTTGGATCCTCCTCTGATTTTCGCCCCTTGTGTTCTCCTCGTTTTTGTATTTTGCTTTTTTTTTCTTGCTCCTCGTATTCTTCTCCCCTGTTTCTTCGCCTCGTGTGTTTCCCACTTCTCTTGCTCCTCGTAGTGGCATACTGTTGATCCTCCTCTGATTTTCGCCCCTTGTGTTCTCCTCGTTTTTGTATTTTGCTTTTTCTTCTTGCTCCTCGTATTCTTCTCCCCTGTTTCTTCGCCTCGTGTGTTTCCCACTTCTCTTGCTCCTCGTAGTGGCATACTGTTGATCCTCCTCTGATTTTCGCCCCTTGTGTTCTCCTCGTTTTTGTATTTTGCTTTTTTTTTCTTGCTCCTCGTATTCTTCTCCCCTGTTTCTTCGCCTCGGGTTTTTCACACTTCTCTTACTCCACCTAGTGCCACACATCAGATCCTCCTCTGATTTTCGCCCCTTGTGTTCTCCTCGTTTTTGTATTTTGCTTTTTTTTTCTTGTTCCTCGTATTCTTCTCCCCTGTTTCTTCCCCTCGGGTTTTTCACACTTCTCTTACTCCACGTAGTGGCATACGGTTGATCCTCCTCTGATTTTCGCCCCTTGTGTTCTCCTCGTTTTTGTATTTTGCTTTTTTTTCTTGCTCCTCGTATTCTTCTCCTCTGTTTCTTCACCTCGTGTTTTTCACACTTCTCTTGCTCCTCGTAGTGGCATACTGTTGATCCTCCTCTGATTTTCGCCCCTTGTGTTCTCCTCGTTTTTGTATTTTGCTTTTTTTTTATTGCTCCTCGTATTCTTCTCCCCTGTTTCTTCACATCAGCTTTTTCACACTTCTCTTACTCCACGTAGTGGCATACTGTTGATCCTCCTCTGATTTTCGCCCCTTGTGTTCTCCTCGTTTTTGTATTTTGCTTTTTTTTCTTGCTCCTCGTATTCTTCTCCCCTGTTTCTTCGCCTCGGGTTTTCACACTTCTCTTGCTCCTCGTAGTGGCATACTGTTGATCCTCCTCTGATTTTCGCCCCTTGTGTTCTCCTCGTTTTTGTATTTTGCTTTTTTTTCTTGCTCCTCGTATTCTTCTCCCCTGTTTCTTCGCCTCGGGTTTTCACACTTCTCTTGCTCCTCGTAGTGGCATACTGTTGATCCTCCTCTGATTTTCGCCCCTTTTGTTCTCCTCGTTTTTGTATTTTGCTTTTTTTTTCTTGCTCCTCGTATTCTTCTCCCCTGTTTCTTCGCCTCGGGTTTTTCACACTTCTCTTACTCCACCTAGCGGCATACTGTTGATCCTCCTCTGATTTTCGCCCCTTGTGTTCTCCTCGTTTTTGTATTTTGCTTTTTTTTTCTTGCTCCTCGTATTCTTCTCCCCTGTTTCTTCACATCAGCTTTTTCACACTTCTCTTACTCCTCGTAGTGGCATACTGGTGATCCTCCTCTGATTTTCGCCCCTTGTGTTCTCCTCGTTTTTGTATTTTGCTTTTTTTTTCTTGCTCCTCGTATTTTTCTCCCCTGTTTCTTCGCCTCGGGTTTTTCACACTTCTCTTACTCCACGTAGTTCCACACTTTTGATCCTCCTCTGATTTTCGCCCCTTGTGTTCTCCTCGTTTTTGTATTTTGCTTTTTTTTTCTTGCTCCTCGTATTCTTCTCCCCTGTTTCTTTGCCTCGGGTTTTTCACACTTCTCTTACTCCACGTAGTGCCACCATTTTGATCCTCCTCTGATTTTCGCCCCTTGTGTTCTCCTCGTTTTTGTATTTTGCTTTTTTTTTCTTGCTCTTCGTATTCTTCTCCCCTGTTTCTTCCCCTCGGTTTTTCACACTTCTCTTACTCCACGTAGTGCCACCATTTTGATCCTCCTCTGATTTTCGCCCCTTGTGTTCTCCTCGTTTTTGTATTTTGCTTTTTTTTCTTGCTCCTCGTATTCTTCTCCCCTGTTTCTTCGCCTCGGGTTTTTCACACTTCTCTTACTCCACCTAGTGCCACACTTTTGATCCTCCTCTGATTTTCGCCCCTTGTGTTCTCCTCGTTTTTGTATTTTGCTTTTTTTTTATTGCTCCTCGTATTCTTCTCCCCTGTTTCTTCGCCTCGGGTTTTTCACACTTCTCTTGCTCCTCGTAGTGGCATACTGTTGATCCTCCTCTGATTTTCGCCCCTTGTGTTCTCCTCGTTTTTGTATTTTGCTTTTTTTTTTCTTGCTCCTCGTATTCTTCTCCCCTGTTTCTTCGCCTCGGGTTTTTCACACTTCTCTTACTCCACGTAGTGGCATACGGTTGATCCTCCTCTGATTTTCGCCCCTTGTGTTCTCCTCGTTTTTGTATTTTGCTTTTTTTTCTTGCTCCTCGTATTCTTCTCCTCTGTTTCTTCACCTCGTGTTTTTCACACTTCTCTTGCTCCTCGTAGTGGCATACTGTTGATCCTCCTCTGATTTTCGCCCCTTGTGTTCTCCTCGTTTTTGTATTTTGCTTTTTTTTTCTTGCTCCTCGTATTCTTCTCCCCTGTTTCTTCACATCAGCTTTTTCACACTTCTCTTACTCCTCGTAGTGGCATACTGTTGATCCTCCTCTGATTTTTGCCCCTTGTGTTCTCCTCGTTTTTGTATTTTGCTTTTTTTTTCTTGCTCCTCGTATTCTTCTCCCCTGTTTCTTCGCCTCGGGTTTTTCACATCTCTTACTCCACGTAGTGCCACACTTTGGATCCTCCTCTGATTTTCGCCCCTTGTGTTCTCCTCGTTTTTGTATTTTGCTTTTTTTTTCTTGCTCCTCGTATTCTTCTCCCCTGTTTCTTCGCCTCGGGTTTTTCACACTTCTCTTACTCCACGTAGTGCCACACTTTTGATCCTCCTCTGATTTTCGCCCCTTGTGTTCTCCTCGTTTTTGTATTTTGCTTTTTTTTTCTTGCTCCTCGTATTCTTCTCCCCTGTTTCTTTGGCTCGGGTTTTTCATCCTTCTCTTACTCCACGTAGTGCCCCACTTTTGATCCTCCTCTGATTTTCGCCACTTGTGTTCTCCTCGTTTTTGTATTTTGCTTTTTTTTTCTTGCTCCTCGTATTCTTCTCCCCTGTTTCTTCACATCAGCTTTTTCACACTTCTCTTACTCCTCGTAGTGGCATACTGTTGATCCTACTCTGATTTTCGCCCCTTGTGTTCTCCTCGTTTTTGTATTTTGCTTTTTTTTTCTTGCTCCTCGTATTCTTCTCCCCTGTTTCTTCACCTCGGGTTTTTCACACTTCTCTTGCTCCTCGTAGTGGCATACTGTTGATCCTCCTCTGATTTTCGCCACTTGTGTTCTCCTCGTTTTTGTATTTTGCTTTTTTTTTCTTGCTCCTCGTATTCTTCTCCCCTGTTTCTTCGCCTCGAGTTTTTCACACTTTTCTTACTCCACGTATTGCCACACTTTTGATCCTCCTCTGATTTTCGCCCCTTGTGTTCTCCTCGTTTTTGTATTTTGGTTTTTTTTTCTTGCTCCTCTTATTCTTCTCCCCTGCTTCTTCGCCTCGGGTTTTTCACACTTCTCTTACTCCACGTAGTGGCATACGGTTGATCCTCCTCTGATTTTCGCCCCTTGTGTTCTCCTCTTTTTTGTATTTTGCTTTTTTTTCTTGCTCCTCGTATTCTTCTCCTCTGTTTCTTCACCTCGGGTTTTTCCTTCTTCTCTTGCTCCTCGTAGTGGCATACTGTTGATCCTCCTCTGATTTTCGCCCCTTGTGTTCTCCTTGTTTTTGTATTTTGCTTTTTTTTTCTTGCTCCTCTTATTCTTCTCCCCTGTTTCTTCGCCTCGGGTTTTTCACACTTCTCTTACTCCTCGTAGTGGCATACGGTTGATCCTCCTCTGATTTTCGCCCCTTGTGTTCTCCTCGTTTTTGTATTTTGCTTTTTCTTCTTGCTCCTCGTATTCTTCTCCCCTGTTTCTTCGCCTCGGGTTTTTCACACTTCTCTTACTCCTCGTAGTGGCATACTGTTGATCCTCCTCTGATTTTCGTCCCTTGTGTTCTCCTCGTTTTTGTATTTTGCTTTTTTTTCTTGCTCCTCGTATTCTTCTCCCTTGTTTCTTCGCCTCGGGTTTTTCACACTTCTCTTACTCCACGTAGTGCCACACTTTGGATCCTCCTCTGATTTTCGCCCCTTGTGTTCTCCTCGTTTTTGTATTTTGCTTTTTTTTTCTTGCTCCTTGTATTCTTCTCCCCTGTTTCTTCACATCAGCTTTTTCACACTTCTGTTACTCCTCGTAGTGGCATACTGTTGATCCTCCTCTGATTTTCGCCCCTTGTGTTCTCCTCGTTTTTGTATTTTGCTTTTTTTCTTGCTCCTCGTATTCTTCTCCCCTGTTTCTTCGCCTCGGGTTTTTCACACTTCTCTTACTCCACGTAGTGCCACACTTTTGATCCTCCTCTGATTTTCGCCCCTTGTGTTCTCCTCGTTTTTGTATTTTGCTTTTTTTTTCTTGCTCCTCGTATTCTTCTCCCCTGTTTCTTTGCCTCGGGTTTTTCACACTTCTCTTACTCCACGTAGTGGCATACGGTTGATCCTCCTCTGATTTTCGCCCCTTGTGTTCTCCTCGTTTTTGTATTTTGCTTTTTTTTCTTGCTCCTCGTATTCTTCTCCTCTGTTTCTTCACCTCGTGTTTTTCACACTTGTCTTGCTCCTCGTAGTGGCATACTGTTGATCCTCCTCTGATTTTCGCCCCTTGTGTTCTCCTCGATTTTGTATTTTGCTTTTTTTTTCTTGCTCCTCGTATTCTTCTCCCCTGTTTCTTCACATCAGCTTTTTCACACTTCTCTTACTCCTCGTAGTGGCATACTGTTGATCCTCCTCTGATTTTCGCCCCTTGTGTTCTCCTCGTTTTTGTATTTTGCTTTTTTTTTCTTGCTCCTCGTATTCTTCTCCCCTGTTTCTTCGCCTCGGGTTTTTCACACTTCTCTTACTCCACGTAGTCCCATCCTTTTGATCCTCCTCTGATTTTCGCCCCTTGTGTTCTCCTCGTTTTTGTATTTTGCTTTTTTTTTCTTGCTCCTCGTATTCTTCTCCCCTGTTACTTCGCCTCGGGTTTTTCACACTTTTCTTACTCCACCTAGTGCCACACTTTTGATCCTCCTCTGATTTTCGCCCCTTGTGTTCTCCTCGTTTTTGTATTTTGCTTTTTTTTTCTTGCTCCTCGTATTCTTCTCCCCTGTTTCTTCACATCAGCTTTTTCACACTTCTCTTACTCCACCTAGTGGCATACTGTTGATCCTCCTCTGATTTTCGCCCCTTGTGTTCTCCTCGTTTTTGTATTTTGCTTTTTTTTTCTTGCTCCTCGTATTCTTCTCCCCTGTTTCTTCGCCTCGTGTGTTTCCCACTTCTCTTGCTCCTCGTAGTGGCATACTGTTGATCCTCCTCTGATTTTCGCCCCTTGTGTTCTCCTCGTTTTTGTATTTTGCTTTTTTTTTCTTGCTCCTCGTATTCTTCTCCCCTGTTTCTTCACATCAGCTTTTTCACACTTCTCTTACTCCTCGTAGTGGCATACTGGTGATCCTCCTCTGATTTTCGCCCCTTGTGTTCTCCTCGTTTTTGTATTTTGCTTTTTTTTTCTTGCTCCTCGTATTTTTCTCCCCTGTTTCTTCGCCTCGGGTTTTTCACACTTCTCTTACTCCACGTAGTTCCACACTTTTGATCCTCCTCTGATTTTCGCCCCTTGTGTTCTCCTCGTTTTTGTATTTTGCTTTTTTTTTCTTGCTCCTCGTATTCTTCTCCCCTGTTTCTTTGCCTCGGGTTTTTCACACTTCTCTTACTCCACCTAGTGCCACCATTTTGATCCTCCTCTGATTTTCGCCCCTTGTGTTCTCCTCGTTTTTGTATTTTGCTTTTTTTTTCTTGCTCTTCGTATTCTTCTCCCCTGTTTCTTCCCCTCGGGTTTTTCACACTTCTCTTACTCCACGTAGTGCCACCATTTTGATCCTCCTCTGATTTTCGCCCCTTGTGTTCTCCTCGTTTTTGTATTTTGCTTTTTTTTCTTGCTCCTCGTATTCTTCTCCCCTGTTTCTTCGCCTCGGGTTTTTCACACTTCTCTTACTCCACCTAGTGCCACACTTTTGATCCTCCTCTGATTTTCGCCCCTTGTGTTCTCCTCGTTTTTGTATTTTGCTTTTTTTTTTTTGCTCCTCGTATTCTTCTCCCCTGTTTCTTCGCCTCGGGTTTTTCACACTTCTCTTGCTCCTCGTAGTGGCATATTGTTGATCCTCCTCTGATTTTCGCCCCTTGTGTTCTCCTCGTTTTTGTATTTTGCTTTTTTTTTTCTTGCTCCTCGTATTCTTCTCCCCTGTTTCTTCGCCTCGGGTTTTTCACACTTCTCTTACTCCACGTAGTGGCATATGGTTGATCCTCCTCTGATTTTCGCCCCTTGTGTTCTCCTCGTTTTTGTATTTTGCTTTTTTTTCTTGCTCCTCGTATTCTTCTCCTCTGTTTCTTCACCTCGTGTTTTTCACACTTCTCTTGCTCCTCGTAGTGGCATACTGTTGATCCTCCTCTGATTTTCGCCCCTTGTGTTCTCCTCGTTTTTGTATTTTGCTTTTTTTTTCTTGCTCCTCGTATTCTTCTCCCCTGTTTCTTCACATCAGCTTTTTCACACTTCTCTTACTCCTCGTAGTGGCATACTGTTGATCCTCCTCTGATTTTTGCCCCTTGTGTTCTCCTCGTTTTTGTATTTTGCTTTTTTTTTCTTGCTCCTCGTATTCTTCTCCCCTGTTTCTTCGCCTCGGGTTTTTCACATCTCTTACTCCACGTAGTGCCACACTTTGGATCCTCCTCTGATTTTCGCCCCTTGTGTTCTCCTCGTTTTTGTATTTTGCTTTTTTTTTCTTGCTCCTCGTATTCTTCTCCCCTGTTTCTTCGCCTCGGGTTTTTCACACTTCTCTTACTCCACGTAGTGCCACACTTTTGATCCTCCTCTGATTTTCGCCCCTTGTGTTCTCCTCGTTTTTGTATTTTGCTTTTTTTTTCTTGCTCCTCGTATTCTTCTCCCCTGTTTCTTTGGCTCGGGTTTTTCATCCTTCTCTTACTCCACGTAGTGCCCCACTTTTGATCCTCCTCTGATTTTCGCCACTTGTGTTCTCCTCGTTTTTGTATTTTGCTTTTTTTTTCTTGCTCCTCGTATTCTTCTCCCCTGTTTCTTCACATCAGCTTTTTCACACTTCTCTTACTCCTCGTAGTGGCATACTGTTGATCCTACTCTGATTTTCGCCCCTTGTGTTCTCCTCGTTTTTGTATTTTGCTTTTTTTTTCTTGCTCCTCGTATTCTTCTCCCCTGTTTCTTCACCTCGGGTTTTTCACACTTCTCTTGCTCCTCGTAGTGGCATACTGTTGATCCTCCTCTGATTTTCGCCACTTGTGTTCTCCTCGTTTTTGTATTTTGCTTTTTTTTTCTTGCTCCTCGTATTCTTCTCCCCTGTTTCTTCGCCTCGAGTTTTTCACACTTTTCTTACTCCACGTATTGCCACACTTTTGATCCTCCTCTGATTTTCGCCCCTTGTGTTCTCCTCGTTTTTGTATTTTGGTTTTTTTTTCTTGCTCCTCTTATTCTTCTCCCCTGCTTCTTCGCCTCGGGTTTTTCACACTTCTCTTACTCCACGTAGTGGCATACGGTTGATCCTCCTCTGATTTTCGCCCCTTGTGTTCTCCTCTTTTTTGTATTTTGCTTTTTTTTCTTGCTCCTCGTATTCTTCTCCTCTGTTTCTTCACCTCGGGTTTTTCCTTCTTCTCTTGCTCCTCGTAGTGGCATACTGTTGATCCTCCTCTGATTTTCGCCCCTTGTGTTCTCCTCGTTTTTGTATTTTGCTTTTTTTTTCTTGCTCCTCTTATTCTTCTCCCCTGTTTCTTCGCCTCGGGTTTTTCACACTTCTCTTACTCCACGTAGTGGCATACGGTTGATCCTCCTCTGATTTTCGCCCCTTGTGTTCTCCTCGTTTTTGTATTTTGCTTTTTCTTCTTGCTCCTCGTATTCTTCTCCCCTGTTTCTTCGCCTCGGGTCTTTCACACTTCTCTTACTCCTCGTAGTGGCATACTGTTGATCCTCCTCTGATTTTCGTCCCTTGTGTTCTCCTCGTTTTTGTATTTTGCTTTTTTTTCTTGCTCCTCGTATTCTTCTCCCTTGTTTCTTCGCCTCGGGTTTTTCACACTTCTCTTACTCCACGTAGTGCCACACTTTGGATCCTCCTCTGATTTTCGCCCCTTGTGTTCTCCTCGTTTTTGTATTTTGCTTTTTTTTTTCTTGCTCCTCGTATTCTTCTCCCCTGTTTCTTCGCCTCGGGTTTTTCACACTTCTCTTACTCCACGTAGTGGCATACGGTTGATCCTCCTCTGATTTTCGCCCCTTGTGTTCTCCTCGTTTTTGTATTTTGCTTTTTTTTCTTGCTCCTCGTATTCTTCTCCTCTGTTTCTTCACCTCGTGTTTTTCACACTTCTCTTGCTCCTCGTAGTGGCATACTGTTGATCCTCCTCTGATTTTCGCCCCTTGTGTTCTCCTCGTTTTTGTATTTTGCTTTTTTTTTCTTGCTCCTCGTATTCTTCTCCCCTGTTTCTTCACATCAGCTTTTTCACACTTCTCTTACTCCTCGTAGTGGCATACTGTTGATCCTCCTCTGATTTTTGCCCCTTGTGTTCTCCTCGTTTTTGTATTTTGCTTTTTTTTTCTTGCTCCTCGTATTCTTCTCCCCTGTTTCTTCGCCTCGGGTTTTTCACATCTCTTACTCCACGTAGTGCCACACTTTGGATCCTCCTCTGATTTTCGCCCCTTGTGTTCTCCTCGTTTTTGTATTTTGCTTTTTTTTTCTTGCTCCTCGTATTCTTCTCCCCTGTTTCTTCGCCTCGGGTTTTTCACACTTCTCTTACTCCACGTAGTGCCACACTTTTGATCCTCCTCTGATTTTCGCCCCTTGTGTTCTCCTCGTTTTTGTATTTTGCTTTTTTTTTCTTGCTCCTCGTATTCTTCTCCCCTGTTTCTTTGGCTCGGGTTTTTCATCCTTCTCTTACTCCACGTAGTGCCCCACTTTTGATCCTCCTCTGATTTTCGCCACTTGTGTTCTCCTCGTTTTTGTATTTTGCTTTTTTTTTCTTGCTCCTCGTATTCTTCTCCCCTGTTTCTTCACATCAGCTTTTTCACACTTCTCTTACTCCTCGTAGTGGCATACTGTTGATCCTACTCTGATTTTCGCCCCTTGTGTTCTCCTCGTTTTTGTATTTTGCTTTTTTTTTCTTGCTCCTCGTATTCTTCTCCCCTGTTTCTTCACCTCGGGTTTTTCACACTTCTCTTGCTCCTCGTAGTGGCATACTGTTGATCCTCCTCTGATTTTCGCCACTTGTGTTCTCCTCGTTTTTGTATTTTGCTTTTTTTTTCTTGCTCCTCGTATTCTTCTCCCCTGTTTCTTCGCCTCGGGTTTTTCACACTTTTCTTACTCCACGTATTGCCACACTTTTGATCCTCCTCTGATTTTCGCCCCTTGTGTTCTCCTCGTTTTTGTATTTTGGTTTTTTTTTCTTGCTCCTCTTATTCTTCTCCCCTGCTTCTTCGCCTCGGGTTTTTCACACTTCTCTTACTCCACGTAGTGGCATACGGTTGATCCTCCTCTGATTTTCGCCCCTTGTGTTCTCCTCTTTTTTGTATTTTGCTTTTTTTTCTTGCTCCTCGTATTCTTCTCCTCTGTTTCTTCACCTCGGGTTTTTCCTTCTTCTCTTGCTCCTCGTAGTTGCATACTGTTGATCCTCCTCTGATTTTCGCCCCTTGTGTTCTCCTTGTTTTTGTATTTTGCTTTTTTTTTCTTGCTCCTCTTATTCTTCTCCCCTGTTTCTTCGCCTCGGGTTTTTCACACTTCTCTTACTCCACGTAGTGGCATACGGTTGATCCTCCTCTGATTTTCGCCCCTTGTGTTCTCCTCGTTTTTGTATTTTGCTTTTTCTTCTTGCTCCTCGTATTCTTCTCCCCTGTTTCTTCGCCTCGGGTTTTTCACACTTCTCTTACTCCTCGTAGTGGCATACTGTTGATCCTCCTCTGATTTTCGTCCCTTGTGTTCTCCTCGTTTTTGTATTTTGCTTTTTTTTCTTGCTCCTCGTATTCTTCTCCCTTGTTTCTTCGCCTCGGGTTTTTCACACTTCTCTTACTCCACGTAGTGCCACACTTTGGATCCTCCTCTGATTTTCGCCCCTTGTGTTCTCCTCGTTTTTGTATTTTGCTTTTTTTTTCTTGCTCCTTGTATTCTTCTCCCCTGTTTCTTCACATCAGCTTTTTCACACTTCTGTTACTCCTCGTAGTGGCATACTGTTGATCCTCCTCTGATTTTCGCCCCTTGTGTTCTCCTCGTTTTTGTATTTTGCTTTTTTTCTTGCTCCTCGTATTCTTCTCCCCTGTTTCTTCGCCTCGGGTTTTTCACACTTCTCTTACTCCACGTAGTGCCACACTTTTGATCCTCCTCTGATTTTCGCCCCTTGTGTTCTCCTCGTTTTTGTATTTTGCTTTTTTTTTCTTGCTCCTCGTATTCTTCTCCCCTGTTTCTTTGCCTCGGGTTTTTCACACTTCTCTTACTCCACGTAGTGGCATACGGTTGATCCTCCTCTGATTTTCGCCCCTTGTGTTCTCCTCGTTTTTGTATTTTGCTTTTTTTTCTTGCTCCTCGTATTCTTCTCCTCTGTTTCTTCACCTCGTGTTTTTCACACTTGTCTTGCTCCTCGTAGTGGCATACTGTTGATCCTCCTCTGATTTTCGCCCCTTGTGTTCTCCTCGATTTTGTATTTTGCTTTTTTTTTCTTGCTCCTCGTATTCTTCTCCCCTGTTTCTTCACATCAGCTTTTTCACACTTCTCTTACTCCTCGTAGTGGCATACTGTTGATCCTCCTCTGATTTTCGCCCCTTGTGTTCTCCTCGTTTTTGTATTTTGCTTTTTTTTTCTTGCTCCTCGTATTCTTCTCCCCTGTTTCTTCGCCTCGGGTTTTTCACACTTCTCTTACTCCACGTAGTCCCATCCTTTTGATCCTCCTCTGATTTTCGCCCCTTGTGTTCTCCTCGTTTTTGTATTTTGCTTTTTTTTTCTTGCTCCTCGTATTCTTCTCCCCTGTTACTTCGCCTCGGGTTTTTCACACTTTTCTTACTCCACCTAGTGCCACACTTTTGATCCTCCTCTGATTTTCGCCCCTTGTGTTCTCCTCGTTTTTGTATTTTGCTTTTTTTTTCTTGCTCCTCGTATTCTTCTCCCCTGTTTCTTCACATCAGCTTTTTCACACTTCTCTTACTCCACCTAGTGGCATACTGTTGATCCTCCTCTGATTTTCGCCCCTTGTGTTCTCCTCGTTTTTGTATTTTGCTTTTTTTTTCTTGCTCCTCGTATTCTTCTCCCCTGTTTCTTCGCCTCGTGTGTTTCCCACTTCTCTTGCTCCTCGTAGTGGCATACTGTTGATCCTCCTCTGATTTTCGCCCCTTGTGTTCTCCTCGTTTTTGTATTTTGCTTTTTTTTTCTTGCTCCTCGTATTCTTCTCCCCTGTTTCTTCACATCAGCTTTTTCACACTTCTCTTACTCCTCGTAGTGGCATACTGGTGATCCTCCTCTGATTTTCGCCCCTTGTGTTCTCCTCGTTTTTGTATTTTGCTTTTTTTTTCTTGCTCCTCGTATTTTTCTCCCCTGTTTCTTCGCCTCGGGTTTTTCACACTTCTCTTACTCCACGTAGTTCCACACTTTTGATCCTCCTCTGATTTTCGCCCCTTGTGTTCTCCTCGTTTTTGTATTTTGCTTTTTTTTTCTTGCTCCTCGTATTCTTCTCCCCTGTTTCTTTGCCTCGGGTTTTTCCCACTTCTCTTACTCCACCTAGTGCCACCATTTTGATCCTCCTCTGATTTTCGCCCCTTGTGTTCTCCTCGTTTTTGTATTTTGCTTTTTTTTTCTTGCTCTTCGTATTCTTCTCCCCTGTTTCTTCCCCTCGGGTTTTTCACACTTCTCTTACTCCACGTAGTGCCACCATTTTGATCCTCCTCTGATTTTCGCCCCTTGTGTTCTCCTCGTTTTTGTATTTTGCTTTTTTTTCTTGCTCCTCGTATTCTTCTCCCCTGTTTCTTCGCCTCGGGTTTTTCACACTTCTCTTACTCCACCTAGTGCCACACTTTTGATCCTCCTCTGATTTTCGCCCCTTGTGTTCTCCTCGTTTTTGTATTTTGCTTTTTTTTTATTGCTCCTCGTATTCTTCTCCCCTGTTTCTTCGCCTCGGGTTTTTCACACTTCTCTTGCTCCTCGTAGTGGCATATTGTTGATCCTCCTCTGTTTTTCGCCCCTTGTGTTCTCCTCGTTTTTGTTTTTTGCTTTTTTTTTTCTTGCTCCTCGTATTCTTCTCCCCTGTTTCTTCGCCTCGGGTTTTTCACACTTCTCTTACTCCACGTAGTGGCATACGGTTGATCCTCCTCTGATTTTCGCCCCTTGTGTTCTCCTCGTTTTTGTATTTTGCTTTTTTTTCTTGCTCCTCGTATTCTTCTCCTCTGTTTCTTCACCTCGTGTTTTTCACACTTCTCTTGCTCCTCGTAGTGGCATACTGTTGATCCTCCTCTGATTTTCGCCCCTTGTGTTCTCCTCGTTTTTGTATTTTGCTTTTTTTTTCTTGCTCCTCGTATTCTTCTCCCCTGTTTCTTCACATCAGCTTTTTCACACTTCTCTTACTCCTCGTAGTGGCATACTGTTGATCCTCCTCTGATTTTTGCCCCTTGTGTTCTCCTCGTTTTTGTATTTTGCTTTTTTTTTCTTGCTCCTCGTATTCTTCTCCCCTGTTTCTTCGCCTCGGGTTTTTCACATCTCTTACTCCACGTAGTGCCACACTTTGGATCCTCCTCTGATTTTCGCCCCTTGTGTTCTCCTCGTTTTTGTATTTTGTTTTTTTTTCTTGCTCCTCGTATTCTTCTCCCCTGTTTCTTCGCCTCGGGTTTTTCACACTTCTCTTACTCCACGTAGTGCCACACTTTTGATCCTCCTCTGATTTTCGCCCCTTGTGTTCTCCTCGTTTTTGTATTTTGCTTTTTTTTTCTTGCTCCTCGTATTCTTCTCCCCTGTTTCTTTGGCTCGGGTTTTTCATCCTTCTCTTACTCCACGTAGTGCCCCACTTTTGATCCTCCTCTGATTTTCGCCACTTGTGTTCTCCTCGTTTTTGTATTTTGCTTTTTTTTTCTTGCTCCTCGTATTCTTCTCCCCTGTTTCTTCACATCAGCTTTTTCACACTTCTCTTACTCCTCGTAGTGGCATACTGTTGATCCTACTCTGATTTTCGCCCCTTGTGTTCTCCTCGTTTTTGTATTTTGCTTTTTTTTTCTTGCTCCTCGTATTCTTCTCCCCTGTTTCTTCACCTCGGGTTTTTCACACTTCTCTTGCTCCTCGTAGTGGCATACTGTTGATCCTCCTCTGATTTTCGCCACTTGTGTTCTCCTCGTTTTTGTATTTTGCTTTTTTTTTCTTGCTCCTCGTATTCTTCTCCCCTGTTTCTTCGCCTCGAGTTTTTCACACTTTTCTTACTCCACGTATTGCCACACTTTTGGTCCTCCTCTGATTTTCGCCCCTTGTGTTCTCCTCGTTTTTGTATTTTGGTTTTTTTTTCTTGCTCCTCTTATTCTTCTCCCCTGCTTCTTCGCCTCGGGTTTTTCACACTTCTCTTACTCCACGTAGTGGCATACGGTTGATCCTCCTCTGATTTTCGCCCCTTGTGTTCTCCTCTTTTTTGTATTTTGCTTTTTTTTCTTGCTCCTCGTATTCTTCTCCTCTGTTTCTTCACCTCGGGTTTTTCCTTCTTCTCTTGCTCCTCGTAGTGGCATACTGTTGATCCTCCTCTGATTTTCGCCCCTTGTGTTCTCCTCGTTTTTGTATTTTGCTTTTTTTTTTCTTGCTCCTCTTATTCTTCTCCCCTGTTTCTTCGCCTCGGGTTTTTCACACTTCTCTTACTCCACGTAGTGGCATACGGTTGATCCTCCTCTGATTTTCGCCCCTTGTGTTCTCCTCGTTTTTGTATTTTGCTTTTTCTTCTTGCTCCTCGTATTCTTCTCCCCTGTTTCTTCGCCTCGGGTTTTTCACACTTCTCTTACTCCTCGTAGTGGCATACTGTTGATCCTCCTCTGATTTTCGTCCCTTGTGTTCTCCTCGTTTTTGTATTTTGCTTTTTTTTCTTGCTCCTCGTATTCTTCTCCCTTGTTTCTTCGCCTCGGGTTTTTCACACTTCTCTTACTCCACGTAGTGCCACACTTTGGATCCTCCTCTGATTTTCGCCCCTTGTGTTCTCCTCGTTTTTGTATTTTGCTTTTTTTTTCTTGCTCCTTGTATTCTTCTCCCCTGTTTCTTCACATCAGCTTTTTCACACTTCTGTTACTCCTCGTAGTGGCATACTGTTGATCCTCCTCTGATTTTCGCCCCTTGTGTTCTCCTCGTTTTTGTATTTTGCTTTTTTTTTCTTGCTCCTCTTATTCTTCTCCCCTGTTTCTTCGCCTCGGGTTTTTCACACTTCTCTTACTCCACGTAGTGGCATACGGTTGATCCTCCTCTGATTTTCGCCCCTTGTGTTCTCCTCGTTTTTGTATTTTGCTTTTTCTTCTTGCTCCTCGTATTCTTCTCCCCTGTTTCTTCGCCTCGGGTTTTTCACACTTCTCTTACTCCTCGTAGTGGCATACTGTTGATCCTCCTCTGATTTTCGTCCCTTGTGTTCTCCTCGTTTTTGTATTTTGCTTTTTTTTCTTGCTCCTCGTATTCTTCTCCCTTGTTTCTTCGCCTCGGGTTTTTCACACTTCTCTTACTCCACGTAGTGCCACACTTTGGATCCTCCTCTGATTTTCGCCCCTTGTGTTCTCCTCGTTTTTGTATTTTGCTTTTTTTTTCTTGCTCCTCGTATTCTTCTCCCCTGTTTCTTCACATCAGCTTTTTCACACTTCTGTTACTCCTCGTAGTGGCATACTGTTGATCCTCCTCTGATTTTCGCCCCTTGTGTTCTCCTCGTTTTTGTATTTTGCTTTTTTTCTTGCTCCTCGTATTCTTCTCCCCTGTTTCTTCGCCTCGGGTTTTTCACACTTCTCTTACTCCACGTAGTGCCACACTTTTGATCCTCCTCTGATTTTCGCCCCTTGTGTTCTCCTCGTTTTTGTATTTTGCTTTTTTTTTCTTGCTCCTCGTATTCTTCTCCCCTGTTTCTTTGCCTCGGGTTTTTTACACTTCTCTTACTCCACGTAGTGGCATACGGTTGATCCTCCTCTGATTTTCGCCCCTTGTGTTCTCCTCGTTTTTGTATTTTGCTTTTTTTTCTTGCTCCTCGTATTCTTCTCCTCTGTTTCTTCACCTCGTGTTTTTCACACTTCTCTTGCTCCTCGTAGTGGCATACTGTTGATCCTCCTCTGATTTTCGCCCCTTGTGTTCTCCTCGATTTTGTATTTTGCTTTTTTTTTCTTGCTCCTCGTATTCTTCTCCCCTGTTTCTTCACATCAGCTTTTTCACACTTCTCTTACTCCTCGTAGTGGCATACTGTTGATCCTCCTCTGATTTTCGCCCCTTGTGTTCTCCTCGTTTTTGTATTTTGCTTTTTTTTTCTTGCTCCTCGTATTCTTCTCCCCTGTTTCTTCGCCTCGGGTTTTTCACACTTCTCTTACTCCACGTAGTCCCATCCTTTTGATCCTCCTCTGATTTTCGCCCCTTGTGTTCTCCTCGTTTTTGTATTTTGCTTTTTTTTTCTTGCTCCTCGTATTCTTCTCCCCTGTTACTTCGCCTCGGGTTTTTCACACTTTTCTTACTCCACCTAGTGCCACACTTTTGATCCTCCTCTGATTTTCGCCCCTTGTGTTCTCCTCGTTTTTGTATTTTGCTTTTTTTTTCTTGCTCCTCGTATTCTTCTCCCCTGTTTCTTCACATCAGCTTTTTCACACTTCTCTTACTCCACCTAGTGGCATACTGTTGATCCTCCTCTGATTTTCGCCCCTTGTGTTCTCCTCGTTTTTGTATTTTGCTTTTTTTTTCTTGCTCCTCGTATTCTTCTCCCCTGTTTCTTCGCCTCGTGTGTTTCCCACTTCTCTTGCTCCTCGTAGTGGCATACTGTTGATCCTCCTCTGATTTTCGCCCCTTGTGTTCTCCTCGTTTTTGTATTTTGCTTTTTTTTTCTTGCTCCTCTTATTCTTCTCCCCTGTTTCTTCGCCTCGGGTTTTTCACACTTCTCTTACTCCACGTAGTGGCATACGGTTGATCCTCCTCTGATTTTCGCCCCTTGTGTTCTCCTCGTTTTTGTATTTTGCTTTTTCTTCTTGCTCCTCGTATTCTTCTCCCCTGTTTCTTCGCCTCGGGTTTTTCACACTTCTCTTACTCCTCGTAGTCGCATACTGTTGATCCTCCTCTGATTTTCGCCCCTTGTGTTCTCCTCGTTTTTGTATTTTGCTTTTTTTTTCTTGCTCCTCGTATTCTTCTCCCCTGTTTCTTCGCCTCGGGTTTTTCACATCTCTTACTCCACGTAGTGCCTCACTTTGGATCCTCCTCTGATTTTCACCCCTTGTGTTCTCCTCGTTTTTGTATTTTGCTTTTTTTTTCTTGCTCTTCGTATTCTTCTCCCCTGTTTCTTCGCCTCACGTTTTTCACACTTCTCTTACTCCACGTAGTGCCACACTTTTGATCCTCCTCTGATTTTCGCCCCTTGTGTTCTCCTCGTTTTTGTATTTTGCTTTTTTTTTCTTGCTCCTAGTATTCTTCTCCCCTGTTTCTTTGGCTCGGTTTTTCACACGTCTCTTACTCCAAGTAGTGCCACACTTTTGATCCTCCTCTGATTTTCGCCCCTTGTGTTCTCCTCGTTTTTGTATTTTGCTTTTTTTTCTTGCTCCTTGTATTCTTCTCCCCTGTTTCTTCGCCTCGGGTTTTTCACATCTCTTACTCCACTTAGTGCCACAATTTTGATCCTCCTCTGATTTTGCCCCTTGTGTTCTCCTCGTTTTTGTATTTTGCTTTTTTTTTCTTGCTCCTCTTATTCTTCTCCCCTGCTTCTTCGCCTCGGGTTTTTCACACTTCTCTTACTCCACGTAGTGCCACACTTTGGATCCCCCTCTGATTTTCGCCCCTTGTGTTCTCCTCGTTTTTGTATTTTGCTTTTTTTTTCTTGCTCCTCGTATTCTTCTCCCCTGTTTCTTCGCCTCGTGTGTTTCCCACTTCTCTTGCTCCTCGTAGTGGCATACTGTTGATCCTCCTCTGATTTTCGCCCCTTGTGTTCTCCTCGTTTTTGTATTTTGCTTTTTCTTCTTGCTCCTCGTATTCTTCTCCCCTGTTTCTTCGCCTCGTGTGTTTCCCACTTCTCTTGCTCCTCGTAGTGGCATACTGTTGATCCTCCTCTGATTTTCGCCCCTTGTGTTCTCCTCGTTTTTGTATTTTGCTTTTTTTTTCTTGCTCCTCGTATTCTTCTCCCCTGTTTCTTCGCCTCGGGTTTTTCACACTTCTCTTACTCCACCTAGTGCCACACATCAGATCCTCCTCTGATTTTCGCCCCTTGTGTTCTCCTCGTTTTTGTATTTTGCTTTTTTTTTCTTGCTCCTCGTATTCTTCTCCCCTGTTTCTTCCCCTCGGGTTTTTCACAATTGTCTTACTCCACGTAGTGGCATACGGTTGATCCTCCTCTGATTTTCGCCCCTTGTGTTCTCCTCGTTTTTGTATTTTGCTTTTTTTTCTTGCTCCTCGTATTCTTCTCCTCTGTTTCTTCACCTCGTGTTTTTCACACTTCTCTTGCTCCTCGTAGTGGCATACTGTTGATCCTCCTCTGATTTTCGCCCCTTGTGTTCTCCTCGTTTTTGTATTTTGCTTTTTTTTTATTGCTCCTCGTATTCTTCTCCCCTGTTTCTTCACATCAGCTTTTTCACACTTCTCTTACTCCACGTAGTGGCATACTGTTGATCCTCCTCTGATTTTCGCCCCTTGTGTTCTCCTCGTTTTTGTATTTTGCTTTTTTTTCTTTCTCCTCGTATTCTTCTCCCCTGTTTCTTCTCCTCGGTTTTTCACACTTCTCTTGCTCCTCGTAGTGGCATACTGTTGATCCTCCTCTGATTTTCGCCCCTTTTGTTCTCCTCGTTTTTGTATTTTGTTTTTTTTTTCTTGCTCCTCGTATTCTTCTCCCCTGTTTCTTCGCCTCGGGTTTTTCACACTTCTCTTACTCCACCTAGTGGCATACTGTTGATCCTCCTCTGATTTTCGCCCCTTGTGTTCTCCTCGTTTTTGTATTTTGCTTTTTTTTTCTTGCTCCTCGTATTCTTCTCCCCTGTTTCTTCACATCAGCTTTTTCACACTTCTCTTACTCCTCGTAGTGGCATACTGGTGATCCTCCTCTGATTTTCGCCCCTTGTGTTCTCCTCGTTTTTGTATTTTGCTTTTTTTTTCTTGCTCCTCATATTTTTCTCCCCTGTTTCTTCGCCTCGGGTTTTTCACACTTCTCTTACTCCACGTAGTTCCACACTTTTGATCCTCCTCTGATTTTCGCCCCTTGTGTTCTCCTCGTTTTTGTATTTTGCTTTTTTTTTCTTGCTCCTCGTATTCTTCTCCCCTGTTTCTTTGCCTCGGGTTTTTCACACTTCTCTTACTCCACGTAGTGCCACCATTTTGATCCTCCTCTGATTTTCGCCCCTTGTGTTCTCCTCGTTTTTGTATTTTGCTTTTTTTTTCTTGCTCTTCGTATTCTTCTCCCCTGTTTCTTCCCCTCGGGTTTTTCACACTTCTCTTACTCCACGTAGTGCCACCATTTTGATCCTCCTCTGATTTTCGCCCCTTGTGTTCTCCTCGTTTTTGTATTTTGCTTTTTTTTCTTGCTCCTCGTATTCTTCTCCCCTGTTTCTTCGCCTCGGGTTTTTCACACTTCTCTTACTCCACCTAGTGCCACACTTTTGATCCTCCTCTGATTTTCGCCCCTTGTGTTCTCCTCGTTTTTGTATTTTGCTTTTTTTTTATTGCTCCTCGTATTCTTCTCCCCTGTTTCTTCGCCTCGGGGTTTTCACACTTCTCTTGCTCCTCGTAGTGGCATACTGTTGATCCTCCTCTGATTTTCGCCCCTTGTGTTCTCCTCGTTTTTGTATTTTGCTTTTTTTTTTCTTGCTCCTCGTATTCTTCTCCCCTGTTTCTTCGCCTCGGGTTTTTCACACTTCTCTTACTCCACGTAGTGGCATACGGTTGATCCTCCTCTGATTTTCGCCCCTTGTGTTCTCCTCGTTTTTGTATTTTGCTTTTTTTTCTTGCTCCTCGTATTCTTCTCCTCTGTTTCTTCACCTCGTGTTTTTCACACTTCTCTTGCTCCTCGTAGTGGCATACTGTTGATCCTCCTCTGATTTTCGCCCCTTGTGTTCTCCTCGTTTTTGTATTTTGCTTTTTTTTTCTTGCTCCTCGTATTCTTCTCCCCTGTTTCTTCACATCAGCTTTTTCACACTTCTCTTACTCCTCGTAGTGGCATACTGTTGATCCTCCTCTGATTTTTGCCCCTTGTGTTCTCCTCGTTTTTGTATTTTGCTTTTTTTTTCTTGCTCCTCGTATTCTTCTCCCCTGTTTCTTCGCCTCGGGTTTTTCACATCTCTTACGCCACGTAGTGCCACACTTTGGATCCTCCTCTGATTTTCGCCCCTTGTGTTCTCCTCGTTTTTGTATTTTGCTTTTTTTTTCTTGCTCCTCGTATTCTTCTCCCCTGTTTCTTCGCCTCGGGTTTTTCACACTTCTCTTACTCCACGTAGTGCCACACTTTTGATCCTCCTCTGATTTTCGCCCCTTGTGTTCTCCTCGTTTTTGTATTTTGCTTTTTTTTTCTTGCTCCTCGTATTCTTCTCCCCTGTTTCTTTGGCTCGGGTTTTTCATCCTTCTCTTACTCCACGTAGTGCCCCACTTTTGATCCTCCTCTGATTTTCGCCCCTTGTGTTCTCCTCGTTTTTGTATTTTGCTTTTTTTTTCTTGCTCCTCGTATTCTTCTCCCCTGTTTCTTCGCCTCGGGTTTTTCACACTTCTCTTACTCCACGTAGTGCCACACTTTTGATCCTCCTCTGATTTTCGCCCCTTGTGTTCTCCTCGTTTTTGTATTTTGCTTTTTTTTTCTTGCTCCTCGTATTCTTCTCCCCTGTTTCTTCACCTCGGGTTTTTCACACTTCTCTTGCTCCTCGTAGTGGCATACTGTTGATCCTCCTCTGATTTTCGCCACTTGTGTTCTCCTCGTTTTTGTATTTTGCTTTTTTTTTCTTGCTCCTCGTATTCTTCTCCCCTGTTTCTTCGCCTCGAGTTTTTCACACTTTTCTTACTCCACGTATTGCCACACTTTTGATCCTCCTCTGATTTTCGCCCCTTGTGTTCTCCTCGTTTTTGTATTTTGGTTTTTTTTTCTTGCTCCTCTTATTCTTCTCCCCTGCTTCTTCGCCTCGGGTTTTTCACACTTCTCTTACTCCACGTAGTGGCATACGGTTGATCCTCCTCTGATTTTCGCCCCTTGTGTTCTCCTCTTTTTTGTATTTTGCTTTTTTTTCTTGCTCCTCGTATTCTTCTCCTCTGTTTCTTCACCTCGGGTTTTTCCTTCTTCTCTTGCTCCTCGTAGTGGCATACTGTTGATCCTCCTCTGATTTTCGCCCCTTGTGTTCTCCTCGTTTTTGTATTTTGCTTTTTTTTTCTTGCTCCTCTTATTCTTCTCCCCTGTTTCTTCGCCTCGGGTTTTTCACACTTCTCTTACTCCACGTAGTGGCATACGGTTGATCCTCCTCTGATTTTCGCCCCTTGTGTTCTCCTCGTTTTTGTATTTTGCTTTTTCTTCTTGCTCCTCGTATTCTTCTCCCCTGTTTCTTCGCCTCGGGTTTTTCACACTTCTCTTACTCCTCGTAGTGGCATACTGTTGATCCTCCTCTGATTTTCGTCCCTTGTGTTCTCCTCGTTTTTGTATTTTGCTTTTTTTTCTTGCTCCTCGTATTCTTCTCCCTTGTTTCTTCGCCTCGGGTTTTTCACACTTCTCTTACTCCACGTAGTGCCACACTTTGGATCCTCCTCTGATTTTCGCCCCTTGTGTTCTCCTCGTTTTTGTATTTTGCTTTTTTTTTCTTGCTCCTTGTATTCTTCTCCCCTGTTTCTTCACATCAGCTTTTTCACACTTCTGTTACTCCTCGTAGTGGCATACTGTTGATCCTCCTCTGATTTTCGCCCCTTGTGTTCTCCTCGTTTTTGTATTTTGCTTTTTTTCTTGCTCCTCGTATTCTTCTCCCCTGTTTCTTCGCCTCGGGTTTTTCACACTTCTCTTACTCCACGTAGTGCCACACTTTTGATCCTCCTCTGATTTTCGCCCCTTGTGTTCTCCTCGTTTTTGTATTTTGCTTTTTTTTTCTTGCTCCTCGTATTCTTCTCCCCTGTTTCTTTGCCTCGGGTTTTTCACACTTCTCTTACTCCACGTAGTGGCATACGGTTGATCCTCCTCTGATTTTCGCCCCTTGTGTTCTCCTCGTTTTTGTATTTTGCTTTTTTTTCTTGCTCCTCGTATTCTTCTCCTCTGTTTCTTCACCTCGTGTTTTTCACACTTCTCTTGCTCCTCGTAGTGGCATACTGTTGATCCTCCTCTGATTTTCGCCCCTTGTGTTCTCCTCGATTTTGTATTTTGCTTTTTTTTTCTTGCTCCTCGTATTCTTCTCCCCTGTTTCTTCACATCAGCTTTTTCACACTTCTCTTACTCCTCGTAGTGGCATACTGTTGATCCTCCTCTGATTTTCGCCCCTTGTGTTCTCCTCGTTTTTGTATTTTGCTTTTTTTTTCTTGCTCCTCGTATTCTTCTCCCCTGTTTCTTCGCCTCGGGTTTTTCACACTTCTCTTACTCCACGTAGTCCCATCCTTTTGATCCTCCTCTGATTTTCGCCCCTTGTGTTCTCCTCGTTTTTGTATTTTGCTTTTTTTTTCTTGCTCCTCGTATTCTTCTCCCCTGTTTCTTTGCCTCGGGTTTTTCACACTTCTCTTACTCCACGTAGTGCCACCATTTTGATCCTCCTCTGATTTTCGCCCCTTGTGTTCTCCTCGTTTTTGTATTTTGCTTTTTTTTTCTTGCTCTTCGTATTCTTCTCCCCTGTTTCTTCCCCTCGGGTTTTTCACACTTCTCTTACTCCACGTAGTGCCACCATTTTGATCCTCCTCTGATTTTCGCCCCTTGTGTTCTCCTCGTTTTTGTATTTTGCTTTTTTTTCTTGCTCCTCGTATTCTTCTCCCCTGTTTCTTCGCCTCGGGTTTTTCACACTTCTCTTACTCCACCTAGTGCCACACTTTTGATCCTCCTCTGATTTTCGCCCCTTGTGTTCTCCTCGTTTTTGTATTTTGCTTTTTTTTTATTGCTCCTCGTATTCTTCTCCCCTGTTTCTTCGCCTCGGGTTTTTCACACTTCTCTTGCTCCTCGTAGTGGCATACTGTTGATCCTCCTCTGATTTTCGCCCCTTGTTATCTCCTCGTTTTTGTATTTTGCTTTTTTTTTTCTTGCTCCTCGTATTCTTCTCTCCTGTTTCTTCGCCTCGGGTTTTTCACACTTCTCTTACTCCACGTAGTGGCATACGGTTGATCCTCCTCTGATTTTCGCCCCTTGTGTTCTCCTCGTTTTTGTATTTTGCTTTTTTTTCTTGCTCCTCGTATTCTTCTCCTCTGTTTCTTCACCTCGTGTTTTTCACACTTCTCTTGCTCCTCGTAGTGGCATACTGTTGATCCTCCTCTGATTTTCGCCCCTTGTGTTCTCCTCGTTTTTGTATTTTGCTTTTTTTTTCTTGCTCCTCGTATTCTTCTCCCCTGTTTCTTCACATCAGCTTTTTCACACTTCTCTTACTCCTCGTAGTGGCATACTGTTGATCCTCCTCTGATTTTTACCCCTTGTGTTCTCCTCGTTTTTGTATTTTGCTTTTTTTTTCTTGCTCCTCGTATTCTTCTCCCCTGTTTCTTCGCCTCGGGTTTTTCACATCTCTTACTCCACGTAGTGCCACACTTTGGATCCTCCTCTGATTTTCGCCCCTTGTGTTCTCCTCGTTTTTGTATTTTGCTTTTTTTTTCTTGCTCCTCGTATTCTTCTCCCCTGTTTCTTCGCCTCGGGTTTTTCACACTTCTCTTACTCCACGTAGTGCCACACTTTTGATCCTCCTCTGATTTTCGCCCCTTGTGTTCTCCTCGTTTTTGTATTTTGCTTTTTTTTTCTTGCTCCTCGTATTCTTCTCCCCTGTTTCTTTGGCTCGGGTTTTTCATCCTTCTCTTACTCCACGTAGTGCCCCACTTTTGATCCTCCTCTGATTTTCGCCCCTTGTGTTCTCCTCGTTTTTGTATTTTGCTTTTTTTTTCTTGCTCCTCGTATTCTTCTCCCCTGTTTCTTCGCCTCGGGTTTTTCACACTTCTCTTACTCCACGTAGTGCCACACTTTTGATCCTCCTCTGATTTTCGCCCCTTGTGTTCTCCTCGTTTTTGTATTTTGCTTTTTTTTTCTTGCTCCTCGTATTCTTCTCCCCTGTTTCTTCACCTCGGGTTTTTCACACTTCTCTTGCTCCTCGTAGTGGCATACTGTTGATCCTCCTCTGATTTTCGCCACTTGTGTTCTCCTCGTTTTTGTATTTTGCTTTTTTTTTCTTGCTCCTCGTATTCTTCTCCCCTGTTTCTTCGCCTCGAGTTTTTCACACTTTTCTTACTCCACGTATTGCCACACTTTTGATCCTCCTCTGATTTTCGCCCCTTGTGTTCTCCTCGTTTTTGTATTTTGGTTTTTTTTTCTTGCTCCTCTTATTCTTCTCCCCTGCTTCTTCGCCTCGGGTTTTTCACACTTCTCTTACTCCACGTAGTGGCATACGGTTGATCCTCCTCTGATTTTCGCCCCTTGTGTTCTCCTCTTTTTTGTATTTTGCTTTTTTTTCTTGCTCCTCGTATTCTTCTCCTCTGTTTCTTCACCTCGGGTTTTTCCTTCTTCTCTTGCTCCTCGTAGTGGCATACTGTTGATCCTCCTCTGATTTTCGCCCCTTGTGTTCTCCTCGTTTTTGTATTTTGCTTTTTTTTTCTTGCTCCTCTTATTCTTCTCCCCTGTTTCTTCGCCTCGGGTTTTTCACACTTCTCTTACTCCACGTAGTGGCATACGGTTGATCCTCCTCTGATTTTCGCCCCTTGTGTTCTCCTCGTTTTTGTATTTTGCTTTTTCTTCTTGCTCCTCGTATTCTTCTCCCCTGTTTCTTCGCCTCGGGTTTTTCACACTTCTCTTACTCCTCGTAGTGGCATACTGTTGATCCTCCTCTGATTTTCGTCCCTTGTGTTCTCCTCGATTTTGTATTTTGCTTTTTTTTCTTGCTCCTCGTATTCTTCTCCCTTGTTTCTTCGCCTCGGGTTTTTCACACTTCTCTTACTCCACGTAGTGCCACACTTTGGATCCTCCTCTGATTTTCGCCCCTTGTGTTCTCCTCGTTTTTGTATTTTGCTTTTTTTTTCTTGCTCCTTGTATTCTTCTCCCCTGTTTCTTCACATCAGCTTTTTCACACTTCTGTTACTCCTCGTAGTGGCATACTGTTGATCCTCCTCTGATTTTCGCCCCTTGTGTTCTCCTCGTTTTTGTATTTTGCTTTTTTTCTTGCTCCTCGTATTCTTCTCCCCTGTTTCTTCGCCTCGGGTTTTTCACACTTCTCTTACTCCACGTAGTGCCACACTTTTGATCCTCCTCTGATTTTCGCCCCTTGTGTTCTCCTCGTTTTTGTATTTTGCTTTTTTTTTCTTGCTCCTCGTATTCTTCTCCCCTGTTTCTTTGCCTCGGGTTTTTCACACTTCTCTTACTCCACGTAGTGGCATACGGTTGATCCTCCTCTGATTTTCGCCCCTTGTGTTCTCCTCGTTTTTGTATTTTGCTTTTTTTTCTTGCTCCTCGTATTCTTCTCCTCTGTTTCTTCACCTCGTGTTTTTCACACTTCTCTTGCTCCTCGTAGTGGCATACTGTTGATCCTCCTCTGATTTTCGCCCCTTGTGTTCTCCTCGATTTTGTATTTTGCTTTTTTTTTCTTGCTCCTCGTATTCTTCTCCCCTGTTTCTTCACATCAGCTTTTTCACACTTCTCTTACTCCTCGTAGTGGCATACTGTTGATCCTCCTCTGATTTTCGCCCCTTGTGTTCTCCTCGTTTTTGTATTTTGCTTTTTTTTTCTTGCTCCTCGTATTCTTCTCCCCTGTTTCTTCGCCTCGGGTTTTTCACACTTCTCTTACTCCACGTAGTCCCATCCTTTTGATCCTCCTCTGATTTTCGCCCCTTGTGTTCTCCTCGTTTTTGTATTTTGCTTTTTTTTTCTTGCTCCTCGTATTCTTCTCCCCTGTTACTTCGCCTCGGGTTTTTCACACTTTTCTTACTCCACCTAGTGCCACACTTTTGATCCTCCTCTGATTTTCGCCCCTTGTGTTCTCCTCGTTTTTGTATTTTGCTTTTTTTTTCTTGCTCCTCGTATTCTTCTCCCCTGTTTCTTCACATCAGCTTTTTCACACTTCTCTTACTCCACCTAGTGGCATACTGTTGATCCTCCTCTGATTTTCGCCCCTTGTGTTCTCCTCGTTTTTGTATTTTGCTTTTTTTTTCTTGCTCCTCGTATTCTTCTCCCCTGTTTCTTCGCCTCGTGTGTTTCCCACTTCTCTTGCTCCTCGTAGTGGCATACTGTTGATCCTCCTCTGATTTTCGCCCCTTGTGTTCTCCTCGTTTTTGTATTTTGCTTTTTTTTCTTGCTCCTCGTATTCTTCTCCCCTGTTTCTTCGCCTCGGGTTTTTCACATCTCTTACTCCACTTAGTGCCACAATTTTGATCCTCCTCTGATTTTGCCCCTTGTGTTCTCCTCGTTTTTGTATTTTGCTTTTTTTTTCTTGCTCCTCTTATTCTTCTCCCCTGCTTCTTCGCCTCGGGTTTTTCACACTTCTATTACTCCACGTAGTGCCACACTTTGGATCCTCCTCTGATTTTCGCCCCTTGTGTTCTCCTCGTTTTTGTATTTTGCTTTTTTTTTCTTGCTCCTCGTATTCTTCTCCCCTGTTTCTTCGCCTCGGGTTTTTCACACTTCTCTTACTCCACGTAGTGGCATACTGTTGATCCTCCTCTGATTTTCGCCCCTTGTGTTCTCCTCGGTTTTGTATTTTGCTTTTTTTTCATGCTCCTCGTATTCTTCTCCCCTGTTTCTTCGCCTCGGGTTTTTCACACTTCTCTTGCTCCTCGTAGTGGCATACTGATGATCCTCATCTGATTTTCGCCCCTTGTGTTCTCCTCGTTTTTGTATTTTGCTTTTTTTTTCTTGCTCCTCTTATTCTTCTCCCCTGTTTCTTCGCCTCGGGTTTTTCACACTTCTCTTACTCCACGTAGTGGCATACGGTTGATCCTCCTCTGATTTTCGCCCCTTGTGTTCTCCTCGTTTTTGTATTTTGCTTTTTCTTCTTGCTCCTCGTATTCTTCTCCCCTGTTTCTTCGCCTCGGGTTTTTCACACTTCTCTTACTCCTCGTAGTGGCATACTGTTGATCCTCCTCTGATTTTCGCCCCTTGTGTTCTCCTCGTTTTTGTATTTTGCTTTTTTTTTCTTGCTCCTCGTATTCTTCTCCCCTGTTTCTTCGCCTCGGGTTTTTCACACTTCTCTTACTCCACCTAGTGCCACAATTTAGATCCTCCTCTGATTTTCGCCCCTTGTGTTCTCCTCGTTTTTGTATTTTGCTTTTTTTTTCTTGCTCCTCTTATTCTTCTCCCCTGTTTCTTCGCCTCGGGTTTTTCACACTTCTCTTACTCCACGTAGTGGCATACGGTTGATCCTCCTCTGATTTTCGCCCCTTGTGTTCTCCTCGTTTTTGTATTTTGCTTTTTTTACTTGCTCCTCGTATTCTTCTCCTCTGTTTCTTCACCTCGTGTTTTTCACACTTCTCTTGCTCCTCGTAGTGGCATACTGTTGATCCTCCTCTGATTTTCGCCCCTTGTGTTCTCCTCGTTTTTGTATTTTGCTTTTTTTTTCTTGCTCCTCGTATTCTTCTCCCCTGTTTCTTCACATCAGCTTTTTCACACTTCTCTTACTCCTCGTAGTGGCATACTGGTGATCCTCCTCTGATTTTTGCCCCTTGTGTTCTCCTCGTTTTTGTATTTTGCTTTTTTTTTCTTGCTCCTCGTATTTTTCTCCCCTGTTTCTTCGCCTCGGGTTTTTCACACTTCTCTTACTCCACGTAGTGCCACACTTTTGATCCTCCACTGATTTTCGCCCCTTGTGTTCTCCTCGTTTTTGTATTTTGCTTTTTTTTCCTTGCTCCTCGTATTCTTCTCCCCTGTTTCTTCGCCTCGGGTTTTTCACACTTCTCTTACTCCACGTAGTCCCACCCATTTGATCCTCCTCTGATTTTCGCCCCTTGTGTTCTCCTCGTTTATGTATTTTGCTTTTTTTCTTGCTCCTCGTATTCTTCTCCCCTGTTTCTTCGCCTCGGGTTTTTCACACTTCTCTTACTCCACGTAGTGCCACACTTTTGATCCTCCTCTGATTTTCGCCCCTTGTGTTCTCCTCGTTTTTGTATTTTGCTTTTTTTTTCTTGCTCCTCGTATTCTTCTCCCCTGTTTCTTCGCCTCGGGTTTTTCACACTTCTATTACTCCACGTAGTGGCATACGGTTGATCCTCCTCTGATTTTCGCCCCTTGTGTTCTCCTCGTTTTTGTATTTTGCTTTTTTTTCTTGCTCCTCGTATTCTTCTCCTCTGTTTCTTCACCTCGTGTTTTTCACACTTCTCTTGCTCCTCGTAGTGGCATACTGTTGATCCTCCTCTGATTTTCGCCCCTTGTGTTCTCCTCGATTTTGTATTTTGCTTTTTTTTTCTTGCTCCTCGTATTCTTCTCCCCTGTTTCTTCACTTCAGCTTTTTCACACTTCTCTTACTCCTCGTAGTGGCATACTGTTGATCCTCCTCTGATTTTCGCCCCTTGTGTTCTCCTCGTTTTTGTATTTTGCTTTTTTTTTCTTGCTCCTCGTATTCTTCTCCCCTGTTTCTTCGCCTCGTGTGTTTCCCACTTCTCTTGCTCCTCGTAGTGGCATACTGTTGATCCTCCTCTGATTTTCGCCCCTTGTGTTCTCCTCGTTTTTGTATTTTCCTTTTTTTTTCTTGCTCCTCGTATTCTTCTCCCCTGTTTCTTCGCCTCGGGTTTTTCACACTTCTCTTACTCCACCTAGTGCCACACTTTTGATCCTCCTCTGATTTTCGCCACTTGTGTTCTCCTCGTTTTTGTATTTTGCTTTTTTTTTATTGCTCCTCGTATTCTTCTCCCCTGTTTCTTCGCCTCGGGTTTTTCACACTTCTCTTACTCCACGTAGTGGCATACTGTTGATCCTCCTCTGATTTTCGCCCCTTGTGTTCTCCTCGTTTTTGTATTTTGCTTTTTTTTCATGCTCCTCGTATTCTTCTCCCCTGTTTCTTCGCCTCGGGTTTTTCACACTTCTCTTGCTCCTCGTAGTGGCATACTGTTGATCCTCCTCTGATTTTCGCCCCTTGTGTTCTCCTCGTTTTTGTATTTTGCTTTTTTTTTCTTGCTCCTCTTATTCTTCTCCCCTGTTTCTTCGCCTCGGGTTTTTCACACTTCTCTTACTCCACGTAGTGGCATACGGTTGATCCTCCTCTGATTTTCGCCCCTTGTGTTCTCCTCGTTTTTGTATTTTGCTTTTTCTTCTTGCTCCTCGTATTCTTCTCCCCTGTTTCTTCGCCTCGGGTTTTTCACACTTCTCTTACTCCTCGTAGTGGCATACTGTTGATCCTCCTCTGATTTTCGTCCCTTGTGTTCTCCTCGTTTTTGTATTTTGCTTTTTTTTCTTGCTCCTCGTATTCTTCTCCCTTGTTTCTTCGCCTCGGGTTTTTCACACTTCTCTTACTCCACGTAGTGCCACACTTTGGATCCTCCTCTGATTTTCGCCCCTTGTGTTCTCCTCGTTTTTGTATTTTGCTTTTTTTTTCTTGCTCCTCGTATTCTTCTCCCCTGTTTCTTCACATCAGCTTTTTCACACTTCTGTTACTCCTCGTAGTGGCATACTGTTGATCCTCCTCTGATTTTCGCCCCTTGTGTTCTCCTCGTTTTTGTATTTTGCTTTTTTTCTTGCTCCTCGTATTCTTCTCCCCTGTTTCTTCGCCTCGGGTTTTTCACACTTCTCTTACTCCACGTAGTGCCACACTTTTGATCCTCCTCTGATTTTCGCCCCTTGTGTTCTCCTCGTTTTTGTATTTTGCTTTTTTTTTCTTGCTCCTCGTATTCTTCTCCCCTGTTTCTTTGCTTCGGGTTTTTTACACTTCTCTTACTCCACGTAGTGGCATACGGTTGATCCTCCTCTGATTTTCGCCCCTTGTGTTCTCCTCGTTTTTGTATTTTGCTTTTTTTTCTTGCTCCTCGTATTCTTCTCCTCTGTTTCTTCACCTCGTGTTTTTCACACTTCTCTTGCTCCTCGTAGTGGCATACTGTTGATCCTCCTCTGATTTTCGCCCCTTGTGTTCTCCTCGATTTTGTATTTTGCTTTTTTTTTCTTGCTCCTCGTATTCTTCTCCCCTGTTTCTTCACATCAGCTTTTTCACACTTCTCTTACTCCTCGTAGTGGCATACTGTTGATCCTCCTCTGATTTTCGCCCCTTGTGTTCTCCTCGTTTTTGTATTTTGCTTTTTTTTTCTTGCTCCTCGTATTCTTCTCCCCTGTTTCTTCGCCTCGGGTTTTTCACACTTCTCTTACTCCACGTAGTCCCATCCTTTTGATCCTCCTCTGATTTTCGCCCCTTGTGTTCTCCTCGTTTTTGTATTTTGCTTTTTTTTTCTTGCTCCTCGTATTCTTCTCCCCTGTTACTTCGCCTCGGGTTTTTCACACTTTTCTTACTCCACCTAGTGCCACACTTTTGATCCTCCTCTGATTTTCGCCCCTTGTGTTCTCCTCGTTTTTGTATTTTGCTTTTTTTTTCTTGCTCCTCGTATTCTTCTCCCCTGTTTCTTCACATCAGCTTTTTCACACTTCTCTTACTCCACCTAGTGGCATACTGTTGATCCTCCTCTGATTTTCGCCCCTTGTGTTCTCCTCGTTTTTGTATTTTGCTTTTTTTTCTTGCTCCTCGTATTCTTCTCCCCTGTTTCTTCGCCTCGTGTGTTTCCCACTTCTCTTGCTCCTCGTAGTGGCATACTGTTGATCCTCCTCTGATTTTCGCCCCTTGTGTTCTCCTCGTTTTTGTATTTTGCTTTTTTTTTCTTGCTCCTCTTATTCTTCTCCCCTGTTTCTTCGCCTCGGGTTTTTCACACTTCTCTTACTCCACGTAGTGGCATACGGTTGATCCTCCTCTGATTTTCGCCCCTTGTGTTCTCCTCGTTTTTGTATTTTGCTTTTTCTTCTTGCTCCTCGTATTCTTCTCCCCTGTTTCTTCGCCTCGGGTTTTTCACACTTCTCTTACTCCTCGTAGTGGCATACTGTTGATCCTCCTCTGATTTTCGCCCCTTGTGTTCTCCTCGTTTTTGTATTTTGCTTTTTTTTTCTTGCTCCTCGTATTCTTCTCCCCTGTTTCTTCGCCTCGGGTTTTTCACATCTCTTACTCCACGTAGTGCCTCACTTTGGATCCTCCTCTGATTTTCACCCCTTGTGTTCTCCTCGTTTTTGTATTTTGCTTTTTTTTTCTTGCTCTTCGTATTCTTCTCCCCTGTTTCTTCGCCTCACGTTTTTCACACTTCTCTTACTCCACGTAGAGCCACACTTTTGATCCTCCTCTGATTTTCGCCCCTTGTGTTCTCCTCGTTTTTGTATTTTGCTTTTTTTTTCTTGCTCCTAGTATTCTTCTCCCCTGTTTCTTTGGCTCGGTTTTTCACACGTCTCTTACTCCAAGTAGTGCCACACTTTTGATCCTCCTCTGATTTTCGCCCCTTGTGTTCTCCTCGTTTTTGTATTTTGCTTTTTTTTCTTGCTCCTCGTATTCTTCTCCCCTGTTTCTTCGCCTCGGGTTTTTCACATCTCTTACTCCACTTAGTGCCACAATTTTGATCCTCCTCTGATTTTGCCCCTTGTGTTCTCCTCGTTTTTGTATTTTGCTTTTTTTTTCTTGCTCCTCTTATTCTTCTCCCCTGCTTCTTCGCCTCGGGTTTTTCACACTTCTCTTACTCCACGTAGTGCCACACTTTGGATCCTCCTCTGATTTTCGCCCCTTGTGTTCTCCTCGTTTTTGTATTTTGCTTTTTTTTTCTTGCTCCTCGTATTCTTCTCCCCTGTTTCTTCGCCTCGTGTGTTTCCCACTTCTCTTGCTCCTCGTAGTGGCATACTGTTGATCCTCCTCTGATTTTCGCCCCTTGTGTTCTCCTCGTTTTTGTATTTTGCTTTTTCTTCTTGCTCCTCGTATTCTTCTCCCCTGTTTCTTCGCCTCGTGTGTTTCCCACTTCTCTTGCTCCTCGTAGTGGCATACTGTTGATCCTCCTCTGATTTTCGCCCCTTGTGTTCTCCTCGTTTTTGTATTTTGCTTTTTTTTTCTTGCTCCTCGTATTCTTCTCCCCTGTTTCTTCGCCTCGGGTTTTTCACACTTCTCTTACTCCACCTAGTGCCACACATCAGATCCTCCTCTGATTTTCGCCCCTTGTGTTCTCCTCGTTTTTGTATTTTGCTTTTTTTTTCTTGCTCCTCGTATTCTTCTCCCCTGTTTCTTCCCCTCGGGTTTTTCACACTTCTCTTACTCCACGTAGTGGCATACGGTTGATCCTCCTCTGATTTTCGCCCCTTGTGTTCTCCTCGTTTTTGTATTTTGCTTTTTTTTCTTGCTCCTCGTATTCTTCTCCTCTGTTTCTTCACCTCGTGTTTTTCACACTTCTCTTGCTCCTCGTAGTGGCATACTGTTGATCCTCCTCTGATTTTCGCCCCTTGTGTTCTCCTCGTTTTTGTATTTTGCTTTTTTTTTATTGCTCCTCGTATTCTTCTCCCCTGTTTCTTCACATCAGCTTTTTCACACTTCTCTTACTCCACGTAGTGGCATACTGTTGATCCTCCTCTGATTTTCGCCCCTTGTGTTCTCCTCGTTTTTGTATTTTGCTTTTTTTTCTTGCTCCTCGTATTCTTCTCCCCTGTTTCTTCGCCTCGGGTTTTCACACTTCTCTTGCTCCTCGTAGTGGCATACTGTTGATCCTCCTCTGATTTTCGCCCCTTGTGTTCTCCTCGTTTTTGTATTTTGCTTTTTTTTCTTGCTCCTCGTATTCTTCTCCCCTGTTTCTTCGCCTCGGGTTTTCACACTTCTCTTGCTCCTCGTAGTGGCATACTGTTGATCCTCCTCTGATTTTCGCCCCTTTTGTTCTCCTCGTTTTTGTATTTTGCTTTTTTTTTCTTGCTCCTCGTATTCTTCTCCCCTGTTTCTTCGCCTCGGGTTTTTCACACTTCTCTTACTCCACCTAGCGGCATACTGTTGATCCTCCTCTGATTTTCGCCCCTTGTGTTCTCCTCGTTTTTGTATTTTGCTTTTTTTTTCTTGCTCCTCGTATTCTTCTCCCCTGTTTCTTCACATCAGCTTTTTCACACTTCTCTTACTCCTCGTAGTGGCATACTGGTGATCCTCCTCTGATTTTCGCCCCTTGTGTTCTCCTCGTTTTTGTATTTTGCTTTTTTTTTCTTGCTCCTCGTATTTTTCTCCCCTGTTTCTTCGCCTCGGGTTTTTCACACTTCTCTTACTCCACGTAGTTCCACACTTTTGATCCTCCTCTGATTTTCGCCCCTTGTGTTCTCCTCGTTTTTGTATTTTGCTTTTTTTTTCTTGCTCCTCGTATTCTTCTCCCCTGTTTCTTTGCCTCGGGTTTTTCACACTTCTCTTACTCCACGTAGTGCCACCATTTTGATCCTCCTCTGATTTTCGCCCCTTGTGTTCTCCTCGTTTTTGTATTTTGCTTTTTTTTTCTTGCTCTTCGTATTCTTCTCCCCTGTTTCTTCCCCTCGGGTTTTTCACACTTCTCTTACTCCACGTAGTGCCACCATTTTGATCCTCCTCTGATTTTCGCCCCTTGTGTTCTCCTCGTTTTTGTATTTTGCTTTTTTTTCTTGCTCCTCGTATTCTTCTCCCCTGTTTCTTCGCCTCGGGTTTTTCACACTTCTCTTACTCCACCTAGTGCCACACTTTTGATCCTCCTCTGATTTTCGCCCCTTGTGTTCTCCTCGTTTTTGTATTTTGCTTTTTTTTTATTGCTCCTCGTATTCTTCTCCCCTGTTTCTTCGCCTCGGGTTTTTCACACTTCTCTTGCTCCTCGTAGTGGCATACTGTTGATCCTCCTCTGATTTTCGCCCCTTGTGTTCTCCTCGTTTTTGTATTTTGCTTTTTTTTTTCTTGCTCCTCGTATTCTTCTCCCCTGTTTCTTCGCCTCGGGTTTTTCACACTTCTCTTACTCCACGTAGTGGCATACGGTTGATCCTCCTCTGATTTTCGCCCCTTGTGTTCTCCTCGTTTTTGTATTTTGCTTTTTTTTCTTGCTCCTCGTATTCTTCTCCTCTGTTTCTTCACCTCGTGTTTTTCACACTTCTCTTGCTCCTCGTAGTGGCATACTGTTGATCCTCCTCTGATTTTCGCCCCTTGTGTTCTCCTCGTTTTTGTATTTTGCTTTTTTTTTCTTGCTCCTCGTATTCTTCTCCCCTGTTTCTTCACATCAGCTTTTTCACACTTCTCTTACTCCTCGTAGTGGCATACTGGTGATCCTCCTCTGATTTTTGCCCCTTGTGTTCTCCTCGTTTTTGTATTTTGCTTTTTTTTTCTTGCTCCTCGTATTTTTCTCCCCTGTTTCTTCGCCTCGGGTTTTTCACACTTCTCTTACTCCACGTAGTGCCACACTTTTGATCCTCCACTGATTTTCGCCCCTTGTGTTCTCCTCGTTTTTGTATTTTGCTTTTTTTTCCTTGCTCCTCGTATTCTTCTCCCCTGTTTCTTCGCCTCGGGTTTTTCACACTTCTCTTACTCCACGTAGTCCCACCCATTTGATCCTCCTCTGATTTTCGCCCCTTGTGTTCTCCTCGTTTATGTATTTTGCTTTTTTTCTTGCTCCTCGTATTCTTCTCCCCTGTTTCTTCGCCTCGGGTTTTTCACACTTCTCTTACTCCACGTAGTGCCACACTTTTGATCCTCCTCTGATTTTCGCCCCTTGTGTTCTCCTCGTTTTTGTATTTTGCTTTTTTTTTCTTGCTCCTCGTATTCTTCTCCCCTGTTTCTTCGCCTCGGGTTTTTCACACTTCTATTACTCCACGTAGTGGCATACGGTTGATCCTCCTCTGATTTTCGCCCCTTGTGTTCTCCTCGTTTTTGTATTTTGCTTTTTTTTCTTGCTCCTCGTATTCTTCTCCTCTGTTTCTTCACCTCGTGTTTTTCACACTTCTCTTGCTCCTCGTAGTGGCATACTGTTGATCCTCCTCTGATTTTCGCCCCTTGTGTTCTCCTCGATTTTGTATTTTGCTTTTTTTTTCTTGCTCCTCGTATTCTTCTCCCCTGTTTCTTCACTTCAGCTTTTTCACACTTCTCTTACTCCTCGTAGTGGCATACTGTTGATCCTCCTCTGATTTTCGCCCCTTGTGTTCTCCTCGTTTTTGTATTTTGCTTTTTTTTTCTTGCTCCTCGTATTCTTCTCCCCTGTTTCTTCGCCTCGTGTGTTTCCCACTTCTCTTGCTCCTCGTAGTGGCATACTGTTGATCCTCCTCTGATTTTCGCCCCTTGTGTTCTCCTCGTTTTTGTATTTTCCTTTTTTTTTCTTGCTCCTCGTATTCTTCTCCCCTGTTTCTTCGCCTCGGGTTTTTCACACTTCTCTTACTCCACCTAGTGCCACACTTTTGATCCTCCTCTGATTTTCGCCACTTGTGTTCTCCTCGTTTTTGTATTTTGCTTTTTTTTTATTGCTCCTCGTATTCTTCTCCCCTGTTTCTTCGCCTCGGGTTTTTCACACTTCTCTTACTCCACGTAGTGGCATACTGTTGATCCTCCTCTGATTTTCGCCCCTTGTGTTCTCCTCGTTTTTGTATTTTGCTTTTTTTTCATGCTCCTCGTATTCTTCTCCCCTGTTTCTTCGCCTCGGGTTTTTCACACTTCTCTTGCTCCTCGTAGTGGCATACTGTTGATCCTCCTCTGATTTTCGCCCCTTGTGTTCTCCTCGTTTTTGTATTTTGCTTTTTTTTTCTTGCTCCTCTTATTCTTCTCCCCTGTTTCTTCGCCTCGGGTTTTTCACACTTCTCTTACTCCACGTAGTGGCATACGGTTGATCCTCCTCTGATTTTCGCCCCTTGTGTTCTCCTCGTTTTTGTATTTTGCTTTTTCTTCTTGCTCCTCGTATTCTTCTCCCCTGTTTCTTCGCCTCGGGTTTTTCACACTTCTCTTACTCCTCGTAGTGGCATACTGTTGATCCTCCTCTGATTTTCGTCCCTTGTGTTCTCCTCGTTTTTGTATTTTGCTTTTTTTTCTTGCTCCTCGTATTCTTCTCCCTTGTTTCTTCGCCTCGGGTTTTTCACACTTCTCTTACTCCACGTAGTGCCACACTTTGGATCCTCCTCTGATTTTCGCCCCTTGTGTTCTCCTCGTTTTTGTATTTTGCTTTTTTTTTCTTGCTCCTCGTATTCTTCTCCCCTGTTTCTTCACATCAGCTTTTTCACACTTCTGTTACTCCTCGTAGTGGCATACTGTTGATCCTCCTCTGATTTTCGCCCCTTGTGTTCTCCTCGTTTTTGTATTTTGCTTTTTTTCTTGCTCCTCGTATTCTTCTCCCCTGTTTCTTCGCCTCGGGTTTTTCACACTTCTCTTACTCCACGTAGTGCCACACTTTTGATCCTCCTCTGATTTTCGCCCCTTGTGTTCTCCTCGTTTTTGTATTTTGCTTTTTTTTTCTTGCTCCTCGTATTCTTCTCCCCTGTTTCTTTGCTTCGGGTTTTTTACACTTCTCTTACTCCACGTAGTGGCATACGGTTGATCCTCCTCTGATTTTCGCCCCTTGTGTTCTCCTCGTTTTTGTATTTTGCTTTTTTTTCTTGCTCCTCGTATTCTTCTCCTCTGTTTCTTCACCTCGTGTTTTTCACACTTCTCTTGCTCCTCGTAGTGGCATACTGTTGATCCTCCTCTGATTTTCGCCCCTTGTGTTCTCCTCGATTTTGTATTTTGCTTTTTTTTTCTTGCTCCTCGTATTCTTCTCCCCTGTTTCTTCACATCAGCTTTTTCACACTTCTCTTACTCCTCGTAGTGGCATACTGTTGATCCTCCTCTGATTTTCGCCCCTTGTGTTCTCCTCGTTTTTGTATTTTGCTTTTTTTTTCTTGCTCCTCGTATTCTTCTCCCCTGTTTCTTCGCCTCGGGTTTTTCACACTTCTCTTACTCCACGTAGTCCCATCCTTTTGATCCTCCTCTGATTTTCGCCCCTTGTGTTCTCCTCGTTTTTGTATTTTGCTTTTTTTTTCTTGCTCCTCGTATTCTTCTCCCCTGTTACTTCGCCTCGGGTTTTTCACACTTTTCTTACTCCACCTAGTGCCACACTTTTGATCCTCCTCTGATTTTCGCCCCTTGTGTTCTCCTCGTTTTTGTATTTTGCTTTTTTTTTCTTGCTCCTCGTATTCTTCTCCCCTGTTTCTTCACATCAGCTTTTTCACACTTCTCTTACTCCACCTAGTGGCATACTGTTGATCCTCCTCTGATTTTCGCCCCTTGTGTTCTCCTCGTTTTTGTATTTTGCTTTTTTTTCTTGCTCCTCGTATTCTTCTTCCCTGTTTCTTCGCCTCGTGTGTTTCCCACTTCTCTTGCTCCTCGTAGTGGCATACTGTTGATCCTCCTCTGATTTTCGCCCCTTGTGTTCTCCTCGTTTTTGTATTTTGCTTTTTTTTTCTTGCTCCTCTTATTCTTCTCCCCTGTTTCTTCGCCTCGGGTTTTTCACACTTCTCTTACTCCACGTAGTGGCATACGGTTGATCCTCCTCTGATTTTCGCCCCTTGTGTTCTCCTCGTTTTTGTATTTTGCTTTTTCTTCTTGCTCCTCGTATTCTTCTCCCCTGTTTCTTCGCCTCGGGTTTTTCACACTTCTCTTACTCCTCGTAGTGGCATACTGTTGATCCTCCTCTGATTTTCGCCCCTTGTGTTCTCCTCGTTTTTGTATTTTGCTTTTTTTTTCTTGCTCCTCGTATTCTTCTCCCCTGTTTCTTCGCCTCGGGTTTTTCACATCTCTTACTCCACGTAGTGCCTCACTTTGGATCCTCCTCTGATTTTCACCCCTTGTGTTCTCCTCGTTTTTGTATTTTGCTTTTTTTTTCTTGCTCTTCGTATTCTTCTCCCCTGTTTCTTCGCCTCACGTTTTTCACACTTCTCTTACTCCACGTAGAGCCACACTTTTGATCCTCCTCTGATTTTCGCCCCTTGTGTTCTCCTCGTTTTTGTATTTTGCTTTTTTTTTCTTGCTCCTAGTATTCTTCTCCCCTGTTTCTTTGGCTCGGTTTTTCACACGTCTCTTACTCCAAGTAGTGCCACACTTTTGATCCTCCTCTGATTTTCGCCCCTTGTGTTCTCCTCGTTTTTGTATTTTGCTTTTTTTTCTTGCTCCTCGTATTCTTCTCCCCTGTTTCTTCGCCTCGGGTTTTTCACATCTCTTACTCCACTTAGTGCCACAATTTTGATCCTCCTCTGATTTTGCCCCTTGTGTTCTCCTCGTTTTTGTATTTTGCTTTTTTTTTCTTGCTCCTCTTATTCTTCTCCCCTGCTTCTTCGCCTCGGGTTTTTCACACTTCTCTTACTCCACGTAGTGCCACACTTTGGATCCTCCTCTGATTTTCGCCCCTTGTGTTCTCCTCGTTTTTGTATTTTGCTTTTTTTTTCTTGCTCCTCGTATTCTTCTCCCCTGTTTCTTCGCCTCGTGTGTTTCCCACTTCTCTTGCTCCTCGTAGTGGCATACTGTTGATCCTCCTCTGATTTTCGCCCCTTGTGTTCTCCTCGTTTTTGTATTTTGCTTTTTCTTCTTGCTCCTCGTATTCTTCTCCCCTGTTTCTTCGCCTCGTGTGTTTCCCACTTCTCTTGCTCCTCGTAGTGGCATACTGTTGATCCTCCTCTGATTTTCGCCCCTTGTGTTCTCCTCGTTTTTGTATTTTGCTTTTTTTTTCTTGCTCCTCGTATTCTTCTCCCCTGTTTCTTCGCCTCGGGTTTTTCACACTTCTCTTACTCCACCTAGTGCCACACATCAGATCCTCCTCTGATTTTCGCCCCTTGTGTTCTCCTCGTTTTTGTATTTTGCTTTTTTTTTCTTGTTCCTCGTATTCTTCTCCCCTGTTTCTTCCCCTCGGGTTTTTCACACTTCTCTTACTCCACGTAGTGGCATACGGTTGATCCTCCTCTGATTTTCGCCCCTTGTGTTCTCCTCGTTTTTGTATTTTGCTTTTTTTTCTTGCTCCTCGTATTCTTCTCCTCTGTTTCTTCACCTCGTGTTTTTCACACTTCTCTTGCTCCTCGTAGTGGCATACTGTTGATCCTCCTCTGATTTTCGCCCCTTGTGTTCTCCTCGTTTTTGTATTTTGCTTTTTTTTTATTGCTCCTCGTATTCTTCTCCCCTGTTTCTTCACATCAGCTTTTTCACACTTCTCTTACTCCACGTAGTGGCATACTGTTGATCCTCCTCTGATTTTCGCCCCTTGTGTTCTCCTCGTTTTTGTATTTTGCTTTTTTTTCTTGCTCCTCGTATTCTTCTCCCCTGTTTCTTCGCCTCGGGTTTTCACACTTCTCTTGCTCCTCGTAGTGACATACTGTTGATCCTCCTCTGATTTTCGCCCCTTGTGTTCTCCTCGTTTTTGTATTTTGCTTTTTTTTCTTGCTCCTCGTATTCTTCTCCCCTGTTTCTTCGCCTCGGGTTTTCACACTTCTCTTGCTCCTCGTAGTGGCATACTGTTGATCCTCCTCTGATTTTCGCCCCTTTTGTTCTCCTCGTTTTTGTATTTTGCTTTTTTTTTCTTGCTCCTCGTATTCTTCTCCCCTGTTTCTTCGCCTCGGGTTTTTCACACTTCTCTTACTCCACCTAGCGGCATACTGTTTATCCTCCTCTGATTTTCGCCCCTTGTGTTCTCCTCGTTTTTGTATTTTGCTTTTTTTTTCTTGCTCCTCGTATTCTTCTCCCCTGTTTCTTCACATCAGCTTTTTCACACTTCTCTTACTCCTCGTAGTGGCATACTGGTGATCCTCCTCTGATTTTCGCCCCTTGTGTTCTCCTCGTTTTTGTATTTTGCTTTTTTTTTCTTGCTCCTCGTATTTTTCTCCCCTGTTTCTTCGCCTCGGGTTTTTCACACTTCTCTTACTCCACGTAGTTCCACACTTTTGATCCTCCTCTGATTTTCGCCCCTTGTGTTCTCCTCGTTTTTGTATTTTGCTTTTTTTTTCTTGCTCCTCGTATTCTTCTCCCCTGTTTCTTTGCCTCGGGTTTTTCACACTTCTCTTACTCCACGTAGTGCCACCATTTTGATCCTCCTCTGATTTTCGCCCCTTGTGTTCTCCTCGTTTTTGTATTTTGCTTTTTTTTTCTTGCTCTTCGTATTCTTCTCCCCTGTTTCTTCCCCTCGGTTTTTCACACTTCTCTTACTCCACGTAGTGCCACCATTTTGATCCTCCTCTGATTTTCGCCCCTTGTGTTCTCCTCGTTTTTGTATTTTGCTTTTTTTTCTTGCTCCTCGTATTCTTCTCCCCTGTTTCTTCGCCTCGGGTTTTTCACACTTCTCTTACTCCACCTAGTGCCACACTTTTGATCCTCCTCTGATTTTCGCCCCTTGTGTTCTCCTCGTTTTTGTATTTTGCTTTTTTTTTCTTGCTCCTCGTATTCTTCTCCCCTGTTTCTTCGCCTCGGGTTTTTCACACTTCTCTTGCTCCTCGTAGTGGCATACTGTTGATCCTCCTCTGATTTTCGCCCCTTGTGTTCTCCTCGTTTTTGTATTTTGCTTTTTTTTTTCTTGCTCCTCGTATTCTTCTCCCCTGTTTCTTCGCCTCGGGTTTTTCACACTTCTCTTACTCCACGTAGTGGCATACGGTTGATCCTCCTCTGATTTTCGCCCCTTGTGTTCTCCTCGTTTTTGTATTTTGCTTTTTTTTCTTGCTCCTCGTATTCTTCTCCTCTGTTTCTTCACCTCGTGTTTTTCACACTTCTCTTGCTCCTCGTAGTGGCATACTGTTGATCCTCCTCTGATTTTCGCCCCTTGTGTTCTCCTCGTTTTTGTATTTTGCTTTTTTTTTCTTGCTCCTCGTATTCTTCTCCCCTGTTTCTTCACATCAGCTTTTTCACACTTCTCTTACTCCTCGTAGTGGCATACTGTTGATCCTCCTCTGATTTTTGCCCCTTGTGTTCTCCTCGTTTTTGTATTTTGCTTTTTTTTTCTTGCTCCTCGTATTCTTCTCCCCTGTTTCTTCGCCTCGGGTTTTTCACATCTCTTACTCCACGTAGTGCCACACTTTGGATCCTCCTCTGATTTTCGCCCCTTGTGTTCTCCTCGTTTTTGTATTTTGCTTTTTTTTTCTTGCTCCTCGTATTCTTCTCCCCTGTTTCTTCGCCTCGGGTTTTTCACACTTCTCTTACTCCACGTAGTGCCACACTTTTGATCCTCCTCTGATTTTCGCCCCTTGTGTTCTCCTCGTTTTTGTATTTTGCTTTTTTTTTCTTGCTCCTCGTATTCTTCTCCCCTGTTTCTTTGGCTCGGGTTTTTCATCCTTCTCTTACTCCACGTAGTGCCCCACTTTTGATCCTCCTCTGATTTTCGCCACTTGTGTTCTCCTCGTTTTTGTATTTTGCTTTTTTTTTCTTGCTCCTCGTATTCTTCTCCCCTGTTTCTTCACATCAGCTTTTTCACACTTCTCTTACTCCTCGTAGTGGCATACTGTTGATCCTACTCTGATTTTCGCCCCTTGTGTTCTCCTCGTTTTTGTATTTTGCTTTTTTTTTCTTGCTCCTCGTATTCTTCTCCCCTGTTTCTTCACCTCGGGTTTTTCACACTTCTCTTGCTCCTCGTAGTGGCATACTGTTGATCCTCCTCTGATTTTCGCCACTTGTGTTCTCCTCGTTTTTGTATTTTGCTTTTTTTTTCTTGCTCCTCGTATTCTTCTCCCCTGTTTCTTCGCCTCGAGTTTTTCACACTTTTCTTACTCCACGTATTGCCACACTTTTGATCCTCCTCTGATTTTCGCCCCTTGTGTTCTCCTCGTTTTTGTATTTTGGTTTTTTTTTCTTGCTCCTCTTATTCTTCTCCCCTGCTTCTTCGCCTCGGGTTTTTCACACTTCTCTTACTCCACGTAGTGGCATACGGTTGATCCTCCTCTGATTTTCGCCCCTTGTGTTCTCCTCTTTTTTGTATTTTGCTTTTTTTTCTTGCTCCTCGTATTCTTCTCCTCTGTTTCTTCACCTCGGGTTTTTCCTTCTTCTCTTGCTCCTCGTAGTGGCATACTGTTGATCCTCCTCTGATTTTCGCCCCTTGTGTTCTCCTTGTTTTTTTTTTTTGCTTTTTTTTTCTTGCTCCTCTTATTCTTCTCCCCTGTTTCTTCGCCTCGGGTTTTTCACACTTCTCTTACTCCACGTAGTGGCATACGGTTGATCCTCCTCTGATTTTCGCCCCTTGTGTTCTCCTCGTTTTTGTATTTTGCTTTTTCTTCTTGCTCCTCGTATTCTTCTCCCCTGTTTCTTCGCCTCGGGTTTTTCACACTTCTCTTACTCCTCGTAGTGGCATACTGTTGATCCTCCTCTGATTTTCGTCCCTTGTGTTCTCCTCGTTTTTGTATTTTGCTTTTTTTTCTTGCTCCTCGTATTCTTCTCCCTTGTTTCTTCGCCTCGGGTTTTTCACACTTCTCTTACTCCACGTAGTGCCACACTTTGGATCCTCCTCTGATTTTCGCCCCTTGTGTTCTCCTCGTTTTTGTATTTTGCTTTTTTTTTCTTGCTCCTTGTATTCTTCTCCCCTGTTTCTTCACATCAGCTTTTTCACACTTCTGTTACTCCTCGTAGTGGCATACTGTTGATCCTCCTCTGATTTTCGCCCCTTGTGTTCTCCTCGTTTTTGTATTTTGCTTTTTTTCTTGCTCCTCGTATTCTTCTCCCCTGTTTCTTCGCCTCGGGTTTTTCACACTTCTCTTACTCCACGTAGTGCCACACTTTTGATCCTCCTCTGATTTTCGCCCCTTGTGTTCTCCTCGTTTTTGTATTTTGCTTTTTTTTTCTTGCTCCTCGTATTCTTCTCCCCTGTTTCTTTGCCTCGGGTTTTTCACACTTCTCTTACTCCACGTAGTGGCATACGGTTGATCCTCCTCTGATTTTCGCCCCTTGTGTTCTCCTCGTTTTTGTATTTTGCTTTTTTTTCTTGCTCCTCGTATTCTTCTCCTCTGTTTCTTCACCTCGTGTTTTTCACACTTGTCTTGCTCCTCGTAGTGGCATACTGTTGATCCTCCTCTGATTTTCGCCCCTTGTGTTCTCCTCGATTTTGTATTTTGCTTTTTTTTTCTTGCTCCTCGTATTCTTCTCCCCTGTTTCTTCACATCAGCTTTTTCACACTTCTCTTACTCCTCGTAGTGGCATACTGTTGATCCTCCTCTGATTTTCGCCCCTTGTGTTCTCCTCGTTTTTGTATTTTGCTTTTTTTTTCTTGCTCCTCGTATTCTTCTCCCCTGTTTCTTCGCCTCGGGTTTTTCACACTTCTCTTACTCCACGTAGTCCCATCCTTTTGATCCTCCTCTGATTTTCGCCCCTTGTGTTCTCCTCGTTTTTGTATTTTGCTTTTTTTTTCTTGCTCCTCGTATTCTTCTCCCCTGTTACTTCGCCTCGGGTTTTTCACACTTTTCTTACTCCACCTAGTGCCACACTTTTGATCCTCCTCTGATTTTCGCCCCTTGTGTTCTCCTCGTTTTTGTATTTTGCTTTTTTTTTCTTGCTCCTCGTATTCTTCTCCCCTGTTTCTTCACATCAGCTTTTTCACACTTCTCTTACTCCACCTAGTGGCATACTGTTGATCCTCCTCTGATTTTCGCCCCTTGTGTTCTCCTCGTTTTTGTATTTTGCTTTTTTTTTCTTGCTCCTCGTATTCTTCTCCCCTGTTTCTTCGCCTCGTGTGTTTCCCACTTCTCTTGCTCCTCGTAGTGGCATACTGTTGATCCTCCTCTGATTTTCGCCCCTTGTGTTCTCCTCGTTTTTGTATTTTGCTTTTTTTTTCTTGCTCCTCGTATTCTTCTCCCCTGTTTCTTCACATCAGCTTTTTCACACTTCTCTTACTCCTCGTAGTGGCATACTGGTGATCCTCCTCTGATTTTCGCCCCTTGTGTTCTCCTCGTTTTTGTATTTTGCTTTTTTTTTCTTGCTCCTCGTATTTTTCTCCCCTGTTTCTTCGCCTCGGGTTTTTCACACTTCTCTTACTCCACGTAGTTCCACACTTTTGATCCTCCTCTGATTTTCGCCCCTTGTGTTCTCCTCGTTTTTGTATTTTGCTTTTTTTTTCTTGCTCCTCGTATTCTTCTCCCCTGTTTCTTTGCCTCGGGTTTTTCACACTTCTCTTACTCCACCTAGTGCCACCATTTTGATCCTCCTCTGATTTTCGCCCCTTGTGTTCTCCTCGTTTTTGTATTTTGCTTTTTTTTTCTTGCTCTTCGTATTCTTCTCCCCTGTTTCTTCCCCTCGGGTTTTTCACACTTCTCTTACTCCACGTAGTGCCACCATTTTGATCCTCCTCTGATTTTCGCCCCTTGTGTTCTCCTCGTTTTTGTATTTTGCTTTTTTTTCTTGCTCCTCGTATTCTTCTCCCCTGTTTCTTCGCCTCGGGTTTTTCACACTTCTCTTACTCCACCTAGTGCCACACTTTTGATCCTCCTCTGATTTTCGCCCCTTGTGTTCTCCTCGTTTTTGTATTTTGCTTTTTTTTTATTGCTCCTCGTATTCTTCTCCCCTGTTTCTTCGCCTCGGGTTTTTCACACTTCTCTTTCTCCTCGTAGTGGCATATTGTTGATCCTCCTCTGATTTTCGCCCCTTGTGTTCTCCTCGTTTTTGTATTTTGCTTTTTTTTTTCTTGCTCCTCGTATTCTTCTCCCCTGTTTCTTCGCCTCGGGTTTTTCACACTTCTCTTACTCCACGTAGTGGCATACGGTTGATCCTCCTCTGATTTTCGCCCCTTGTGTTCTCCTCGTTTTTGTATTTTGCTTTTTTTTCTTGCTCCTCGTATTCTTCTCCTCTGTTTCTTCACCTCGTGTTTTTCACACTTCTCTTGCTCCTCGTAGTGGCATACTGTTGATCCTCCTCTGATTTTCGCCCCTTGTGTTCTCCTCGTTTTTGTATTTTGCTTTTTTTTTCTTGCTCCTCGTATTCTTCTCCCCTGTTTCTTCACATCAGCTTTTTCACACTTCTCTTACTCCTCGTAGTGGCATACTGTTGATCCTCCTCTGATTTTTGCCCCTTGTGTTCTCCTCGTTTTTGTATTTTGCTTTTTTTTTCTTGCTCCTCGTATTCTTCTCCCCTGTTTCTTCGCCTCGGGTTTTTCACATCTCTTACTCCACGTAGTGCCACACTTTGGATCCTCCTCTGATTTTCGCCCCTTGTGTTCTCCTCGTTTTTGTATTTTGCTTTTTTTTTCTTGCTCCTCGTATTCTTCTCCCCTGTTTCTTCGCCTCGGGTTTTTCACACTTCTCTTACTCCACGTAGTGCCACACTTTTGATCCTCCTCTGATTTTCGCCCCTTGTGTTCTCCTCGTTTTTGTATTTTGCTTTTTTTTTCTTGCTCCTCGTATTCTTCTCCCCTGTTTCTTTGGCTCGGGTTTTTCATCCTTCTCTTACTCCACGTAGTGCCCCACTTTTGATCCTCCTCTGATTTTCGCCACTTGTGTTCTCCTCGTTTTTGTATTTTGCTTTTTTTTTCTTGCTCCTCGTATTCTTCTCCCCTGTTTCTTCACATCAGCTTTTTCACACTTCTCTTACTCCTCGTAGTGGCATACTGTTGATCCTACTCTGATTTTCGCCCCTTGTGTTCTCCTCGTTTTTGTATTTTGCTTTTTTTTTCTTGCTCCTCGTATTCTTCTCCCCTGTTTCTTCACCTCGGGTTTTTCACACTTCTCTTGCTCCTCGTAGTGGCATACTGTTGATCCTCCTCTGATTTTCGCCACTTGTGTTCTCCTCGTTTTTGTATTTTGCTTTTTTTTTCTTGCTCCTCGTATTCTTCTCCCCTGTTTCTTCGCCTCGAGTTTTTCACACTTTTCTTACTCCACGTATTGCCACACTTTTGATCCTCCTCTGATTTTCGCCCCTTGTGTTCTCCTCGTTTTTGTATTTTGGTTTTTTTTTCTTGCTCCTCTTATTCTTCTCCCCTGCTTCTTCGCCTCGGGTTTTTCACACTTCTCTTACTCCACGTAGTGGCATACGGTTGATCCTCCTCTGATTTTCGCCCCTTGTGTTCTCCTCTTTTTTGTATTTTGCTTTTTTTTCTTGCTCCTCGTATTCTTCTCCTCTGTTTCTTCACCTCGGGTTTTTCCTTCTTCTCTTGCTCCTCGTAGTGGCATACTGTTGATCCTCCTCTGATTTTCGCCCCTTGTGTTCTCCTCGTTTTTGTATTTTGCTTTTTTTTTCTTGCTCCTCTTATTCTTCTCCCCTGTTTCTTCGCCTCGGGTTTTTCACACTTCTCTTACTCCACGTAGTGGCATACGGTTGATCCTCCTCTGATTTTCGCCCCTTGTGTTCTCCTCGTTTTTGTATTTTGCTTTTTCTTCTTGCTCCTCGTATTCTTCTCCCCTGTTTCTTCGCCTCGGGTTTTTCACACTTCTCTTACTCCTCGTAGTGGCATACTGTTGATCCTCCTCTGATTTTCGTCCCTTGTGTTCTCCTCGTTTTTGTATTTTGCTTTTTTTTCTTGCTCCTCGTATTCTTCTCCCTTGTTTCTTCGCCTCGGGTTTTTCACACTTCTCTTACTCCACGTAGTGCCACACTTTGGATCCTCCTCTGATTTTCGCCCCTTGTGTTCTCCTCGTTTTTGTATTTTGCTTTTTTTTTTCTTGCTCCTCGTATTCTTCTCCCCTGTTTCTTCGCCTCGGGTTTTTCACACTTCTCTTACTCCACGTAGTGGCATACGGTTGATCCTCCTCTGATTTTCGCCCCTTGTGTTCTCCTCGTTTTTGTATTTTGCTTTTTTTTCTTGCTCCTCGTATTCTTCTCCTCTGTTTCTTCACCTCGTGTTTTTCACACTTCTCTTGCTCCTCGTAGTGGCATACTGTTGATCCTCCTCTGATTTTCGCCCCTTGTGTTCTCCTCGTTTTTGTATTTTGCTTTTTTTTTCTTGCTCCTCGTATTCTTCTCCCCTGTTTCTTCACATCAGCTTTTTCACACTTCTCTTACTCCTCGTAGTGGCATACTGTTGATCCTCCTCTGATTTTTGCCCCTTGTGTTCTCCTCGTTTTTGTATTTTGCTTTTTTTTTCTTGCTCCTCGTATTCTTCTCCCCTGTTTCTTCGCCTCGGGTTTTTCACATCTCTTACTCCACGTAGTGCCACACTTTGGATCCTCCTCTGATTTTCGCCCCTTGTGTTCTCCTCGTTTTTGTATTTTGCTTTTTTTTTCTTGCTCCTCGTATTCTTCTCCCCTGTTTCTTCGCCTCGGGTTTTTCACACTTCTCTTACTCCACGTAGTGCCACACTTTTGATCCTCCTCTGATTTTCGCCCCTTGTGTTCTCCTCGTTTTTGTATTTTGCTTTTTTTTTCTTGCTCCTCGTATTCTTCTCCCCTGTTTCTTTGGCTCGGGTTTTTCATCCTTCTCTTACTCCACGTAGTGCCCCACTTTTGATCCTCCTCTGATTTTCGCCACTTGTGTTCTCCTCGTTTTTGTATTTTGCTTTTTTTTTCTTGCTCCTCGTATTCTTCTCCCCTGTTTCTTCACATCAGCTTTTTCACACTTCTCTTACTCCTCGTAGTGGCATACTGTTGATCCTACTCTGATTTTCGCCCCTTGTGTTCTCCTCGTTTTTGTATTTTGCTTTTTTTTTCTTGCTCCTCGTATTCTTCTCCCCTGTTTCTTCACCTCGGGTTTTTCACACTTCTCTTGCTCCTCGTAGTGGCATACTGTTGATCCTCCTCTGATTTTCGCCACTTGTGTTCTCCTCGTTTTTGTATTTTGCTTTTTTTTTCTTGCTCCTCGTATTCTTCTCCCCTGTTTCTTCGCCTCGAGTTTTTCACACTTTTCTTACTCCACGTATTGCCACACTTTTGATCCTCCTCTGATTTTCGCCCCTTGTGTTCTCCTCGTTTTTGTATTTTGGTTTTTTTTTCTTGCTCCTCTTATTCTTCTCCCCTGCTTCTTCGCCTCGGGTTTTTCACACTTCTCTTACTCCACGTAGTGGCATACGGTTGATCCTCCTCTGATTTTCGCCCCTTGTGTTCTCCTCTTTTTTGTATTTTGCTTTTTTTTCTTGCTCCTCGTATTCTTCTCCTCTGTTTCTTCACCTCGGGTTTTTCCTTCTTCTCTTGCTCCTCGTAGTGGCATACTGTTGATCCTCCTCTGATTTTCGCCCCTTGTGTTCTCCTTGTTTTTGTATTTTGCTTTTTTTTTCTTGCTCCTCTTATTCTTCTCCCCTGTTTCTTCGCCTCGGGTTTTTCACACTTCTCTTACTCCACGTAGTGGCATACGGTTGATCCTCCTCTGATTTTCGCCCCTTGTGTTCTCCTCGTTTTTGTATTTTGCTTTTTCTTCTTGCTCCTCGTATTCTTCTCCCCTGTTTCTTCGCCTCGGGTTTTTCACACTTCTCTTACTCCTCGTAGTGGCATACTGTTGATCCTCCTCTGATTTTCGTCCCTTGTGTTCTCCTCGTTTTTGTATTTTGCTTTTTTTTCTTGCTCCTCGTATTCTTCTCCCTTGTTTCTTCGCCTCGGGTTTTTCACACTTCTCTTACTCCACGTAGTGCCACACTTTGGATCCTCCTCTGATTTTCGCCCCTTGTGTTCTCCTCGTTTTTGTATTTTGCTTTTTTTTTCTTGCTCCTTGTATTCTTCTCCCCTGTTTCTTCACATCAGCTTTTTCACACTTCTGTTACTCCTCGTAGTGGCATACTGTTGATCCTCCTCTGATTTTCGCCCCTTGTGTTCTCCTCGTTTTTGTATTTTGCTTTTTTTCTTGCTCCTCGTATTCTTCTCCCCTGTTTCTTCGCCTCGGGTTTTTCACACTTCTCTTACTCCACGTAGTGCCACACTTTTGATCCTCCTCTGATTTTCGCCCCTTGTGTTCTCCTCGTTTTTGTATTTTGCTTTTTTTTTCTTGCTCCTCGTATTCTTCTCCCCTGTTTCTTTGCCTCGGGTTTTTCACACTTCTCTTACTCCACGTAGTGGCATACGGTTGATCCTCCTCTGATTTTCGCCCCTTGTGTTCTCCTCGTTTTTGTATTTTGCTTTTTTTTCTTGCTCCTCGTATTCTTCTCCTCTGTTTCTTCACCTCGTGTTTTTCACACTTGTCTTGCTCCTCGTAGTGGCATACTGTTGATCCTCCTCTGATTTTCGCCCCTTGTGTTCTCCTCGATTTTGTATTTTGCTTTTTTTTTCTTGCTCCTCGTATTCTTCTCCCCTGTTTCTTCACATCAGCTTTTTCACACTTCTCTTACTCCTCGTAGTGGCATACTGTTGATCCTCCTCTGATTTTCGCCCCTTGTGTTCTCCTCGTTTTTGTATTTTGCTTTTTTTTTCTTGCTCCTCGTATTCTTCTCCCCTGTTTCTTCGCCTCGGGTTTTTCACACTTCTCTTACTCCACGTAGTCCCATCCTTTTGATCCTCCTCTGATTTTCGCCCCTTGTGTTCTCCTCGTTTTTGTATTTTGCTTTTTTTTTCTTGCTCCTCGTATTCTTCTCCCCTGTTACTTCGCCTCGGGTTTTTCACACTTTTCTTACTCCACCTAGTGCCACACTTTTGATCCTCCTCTGATTTTCGCCCCTTGTGTTCTCCTCGTTTTTGTATTTTGCTTTTTTTTTCTTGCTCCTCGTATTCTTCTCCCCTGTTTCTTCACATCAGCTTTTTCACACTTCTCTTACTCCACCTAGTGGCATACTGTTGATCCTCCTCTGATTTTCGCCCCTTGTGTTCTCCTCGTTTTTGTATTTTGCTTTTTTTTTCTTGCTCCTCGTATTCTTCTCCCCTGTTTCTTCGCCTCGTGTGTTTCCCACTTCTCTTGCTCCTCGTAGTGGCATACTGTTGATCCTCCTCTGATTTTCGCCCCTTGTGTTCTCCTCGTTTTTGTATTTTGCTTTTTTTTTCTTGCTCCTCGTATTCTTCTCCCCTGTTTCTTCACATCAGCTTTTTCACACTTCTCTTACTCCTCGTAGTGGCATACTGGTGATCCTCCTCTGATTTTCGCCCCTTGTGTTCTCCTCGTTTTTGTATTTTGCTTTTTTTTTCTTGCTCCTCGTATTTTTCTCCCCTGTTTCTTCGCCTCGGGTTTTTCACACTTCTCTTACTCCACGTAGTTCCACACTTTTGATCCTCCTCTGATTTTCGCCCCTTGTGTTCTCCTCGTTTTTGTATTTTGCTTTTTTTTTCTTGCTCCTCGTATTCTTCTCCCCTGTTTCTTTGCCTCGGGTTTTTCACACTTCTCTTACTCCACCTAGTGCCACCATTTTGATCCTCCTCTGATTTTCGCCCCTTGTGTTCTCCTCGTTTTTGTATTTTGCTTTTTTTTTCTTGCTCTTCGTATTCTTCTCCCCTGTTTCTTCCCCTCGGGTTTTTCACACTTCTCTTACTCCACGTAGTGCCACCATTTTGATCCTCCTCTGATTTTCGCCCCTTGTGTTCTCCTCGTTTTTGTATTTTGCTTTTTTTTCTTGCTCCTCGTATTCTTCTCCCCTGTTTCTTCGCCTCGGGTTTTTCACACTTCTCTTACTCCACCTAGTGCCACACTTTTGATCCTCCTCTGATTTTCGCCCCTTGTGTTCTCCTCGTTTTTGTATTTTGCTTTTTTTTTATTGCTCCTCGTATTCTTCTCCCCTGTTTCTTCGCCTCGGGTTTTTCACACTTCTCTTGCTCCTCGTAGTGGCATATTGTTGATCCTCCTCTGATTTTCGCCCCTTGTGTTCTCCTCGTTTTTGTATTTTGCTTTTTTTTTTCTTGCTCCTCGTATTCTTCTCCCCTGTTTCTTCGCCTCGGGTTTTTCACACTTCTCTTACTCCACGTAGTGGCATACGGTTGATCCTCCTCTGATTTTCGCCCCTTGTGTTCTCCTCGTTTTTGTATTTTGCTTTTTTTTCTTGCTCCTCGTATTCTTCTCCTCTGTTTCTTCACCTCGTGTTTTTCACACTTCTCTTGCTCCTCGTAGTGGCATACTGTTGATCCTCCTCTGATTTTCGCCCCTTGTGTTCTCCTCGTTTTTGTATTTTGCTTTTTTTTTCTTGCTCCTCGTATTCTTCTCCCCTGTTTCTTCACATCAGCTTTTTCACACTTCTCTTACTCCTCGTAGTGGCATACTGTTGATCCTCCTCTGATTTTTGCCCCTTGTGTTCTCCTCGTTTTTGTATTTTGCTTTTTTTTTCTTGCTCCTCGTATTCTTCTCCCCTGTTTCTTCGCCTCGGGTTTTTCACATCTCTTACTCCACGTAGTGCCACACTTTGGATCCTCCTCTGATTTTCGCCCCTTGTGTTCTCCTCGTTTTTGTATTTTGTTTTTTTTTCTTGCTCCTCGTATTCTTCTCCCCTGTTTCTTCGCCTCGGGTTTTTCACACTTCTCTTACTCCACGTAGTGCCACACTTTTGATCCTCCTCTGATTTTCGCCCCTTGTGTTCTCCTCGTTTTTGTATTTTGCTTTTTTTTTCTTGCTCCTCGTATTCTTCTCCCCTGTTTCTTTGGCTCGGGTTTTTCATCCTTCTCTTACTCCACGTAGTGCCCCACTTTTGATCCTCCTCTGATTTTCGCCACTTGTGTTCTCCTCGTTTTTGTATTTTGCTTTTTTTTTCTTGCTCCTCGTATTCTTCTCCCCTGTTTCTTCACATCAGCTTTTTCACACTTCTCTTACTCCTCGTAGTGGCATACTGTTGATCCTACTCTGATTTTCGCCCCTTGTGTTCTCCTCGTTTTTGTATTTTGCTTTTTTTTTCTTGCTCCTCGTATTCTTCTCCCCTGTTTCTTCACCTCGGGTTTTTCACACTTCTCTTGCTCCTCGTAGTGGCATACTGTTGATCCTCCTCTGATTTTCGCCACTTGTGTTCTCCTCGTTTTTGTATTTTGCTTTTTTTTTCTTGCTCCTCGTATTCTTCTCCCCTGTTTCTTCGCCTCGAGTTTTTCACACTTTTCTTACTCCACGTATTGCCACACTTTTGATCCTCCTCTGATTTTCGCCCCTTGTGTTCTCCTCGTTTTTGTATTTTGGTTTTTTTTTCTTGCTCCTCTTATTCTTCTCCCCTGCTTCTTCGCCTCGGGTTTTTCACACTTCTCTTACTCCACGTAGTGGCATACGGTTGATCCTCCTCTGATTTTCGCCCCTTGTGTTCTCCTCTTTTTTGTATTTTGCTTTTTTTTCTTGCTCCTCGTATTCTTCTCCTCTGTTTCTTCACCTCGGGTTTTTCCTTCTTCTCTTGCTCCTCGTAGTGGCATACTGTTGATCCTCCTCTGATTTTCGCCCCTTGTGTTCTCCTCGTTTTTGTATTTTGCTTTTTTTTTTCTTGCTCCTCTTATTCTTCTCCCCTGTTTCTTCGCCTCGGGTTTTTCACACTTCTCTTACTCCACGTAGTGGCATACGGTTGAACCTCCTCTGATTTTCGCCCCTTGTGTTCTCCTCGTTTTTGTATTTTGCTTTTTTTTCTTGCTCCTCGTATTCTTCTCCCCTGTTTCTTCGCCTCGGGTTTTTCACACTTCTCTTACTCCTCGTAGTGGCATACTGTTGATCCTCCTCTGATTTTCGTCCCTTGTGTTCTCCTCGTTTTTGTATTTTGCTTTTTTTTCTTGCTCCTCGTATTCTTCTCCCTTGTTTCTTCGCCTCGGGTTTTTCACACTTCTCTTACTCCACGTAGTGCCACACTTTGGATCCTCCTCTGATTTTCGCCCCTTGTGTTCTCCTCGTTTTTGTATTTTGCTTTTTTTTTCTTGCTCCTTGTATTCTTCTCCCCTGTTTCTTCACATCAGCTTTTTCACACTTCTGTTACTCCTCGTAGTGGCATACTGTTGATCCTCCTCTGATTTTCGCCCCTTGTGTTCTCCTCGTTTTTGTATTTTGCTTTTTTTCTTGCTCCTCGTATTCTTCTCCCCTGTTTCTTCGCCTCGGGTTTTTCACACTTCTCTTACTCCACGTAGTGCCACACTTTTGATCCTCCTCTGATTTTCGCCCCTTGTGTTCTCCTCGTTTTTGTATTTTGCTTTTTTTTTCTTGCTCCTCGTATTCTTCTCCCCTGTTTCTTTGCCTCGGGTTTTTCACACTTCTCTTACTCCACGTAGTGGCATACGGTTGATCCTCCTCTGATTTTCGCCCCTTGTGTTCTCCTCGTTTTTGTATTTTGCTTTTTTTTCTTGCTCCTCGTATTCTTCTCCTCTGTTTCTTCACCTCGTGTTTTTCACACTTCTCTTGCTCCTCGTAGTGGCATACTGTTGATCCTCCTCTGATTTTCGCCCCTTGTGTTCTCCTCGATTTTGTATTTTGCTTTTTTTTTCTTGCTCCTCGTATTCTTCTCCCCTGTTTCTTCACATCAGCTTTTTCACACTTCTCTTACTCCTCGTAGTGGCATACTGTTGATCCTCCTCTGATTTTCGCCCCTTGTGTTCTCCTCGTTTTTGTATTTTGCTTTTTTTTTCTTGCTCCTCGTATTCTTCTCCCCTGTTTCTTCGCCTCGGGTTTTTCACACTTCTCTTACTCCACGTAGTCCCATCCTTTTGATCCTCCTCTGATTTTCGCCCCTTGTGTTCTCCTCGTTTTTGTATTTTGCTTTTTTTTTCTTGCTCCTCGTATTCTTCTCCCCTATTACTTCGCCTCGGGTTTTTCACACTTTTCTTACTCCACCTAGTGCCACACTTTTGATCCTCCTCTGATTTTCGCCCCTTGTGTTCTCCTCGTTTTTGTATTTTGCTTTTTTTTTCTTGCTCCTCGTATTCTTCTCCCCTGTTTCTTCACATCAGCTTTTTCACACTTCTCTTACTCCACCTAGTGGCATACTGTTGATCCTCCTCTGATTTTCGCCCCTTGTGTTCTCCTCGTTTTTGTATTTTGCTTTTTTTTTCTTGCTCCTCGTATTCTTCTCCCCTGTTTCTTCGCCTCGTGTGTTTCCCACTTCTCTTGCTCCACGTAGTGGCATACTGTTGATCCTCCTCTGATTTTCGCCCCTTGTGTTCTCCTCGTTTTTGTATTTTGCTTTTTTTTTCTTGCTCCTCTTATTCTTCTCCCCTGTTTCTTCGCCTCGGGTTTTTCACACTTCTCTTACTCCACGTAGTGGCATACGGTTGATCCTCCTCTGATTTTCGCCCCTTGTGTTCTCCTCGTTTTTGTATTTTGCTTTTTCTTCTTGCTCCTCGTATTCTTCTCCCCTGTTTCTTCGCCTCGGGTTTTTCACACTTCTCTTACTCCTCGTAGTGGCATGCTGTTGATCCTCCTCTGATTTTCGCCCCTTGTGTTCTCCTCGTTTTTGTATTTTGCTTTTTTTTTTTGCTCCTCGTATTCTTCTCCCCTGTTTCTTCGCCTCGGGTTTTTCACATCTCTTACTCAACGTAGTGCCTCACTTTGGATCCTCCTCTGATTTTCACCCCTTGTGTTCTCCTCGTTTTTGTATTTTGCTTTTTTTTTCTTGCTCTTCGTATTCTTCTCCCCTGTTTCTTCGCCTCACGTTTTTCACACTTCTCTTACTCCACGTAGTGCCACACTTTTGATCCTCCTCTGATTTTCGCCCCTTGTGTTCTCCTCGTTTTTGTATTTTGCTTTTTTTTTCTTGCTCCTCGTATTCTTCTCCCCTGTTTCTTTGGCTCGGTTTTTCACACGTCTCTTACTCCACGTAGTGCCACACTTTTGATCCTCCTCTGATTTTCGCCCCTTGTGTTCTCCTCGTTTTTGTATTTTGCTTTTTTTTCTTGCTCCTCGTATTCTTCTCCCCTGTTTCTTCGCCTCGGGTTTTTCACATCTCTTACTCCACTTAGTGCCACAATTTTGATCCTCCTCTGATTTTGCCCCTTGTGTTCTCCTCGTTTTTGTATTTTGCTTTTTTTTTCTTGCTCCTCTTATTCTTCTCCCCTGCTTCTTCGCCTCGGGTTTTTCACACTTCTATTACTCCACGTAGTGCCACACTTTGGATCCTCCTCTGATTTTCGCCCCTTGTGTTCTCCTCGTTTTTGTATTTTGCTTTTTTTTTCTTGCTCCTCGTATTCTTCTCCCCTGTTTCTTCGCCTCGTGTGTTTCCCACTTCTCTTGCTCCTCGTAGTGGCATACTGTTGATCCTCCTCTGATTTTCGCCCCTTGTGTTCTCCTCGTTTTTGTATTTTGCTTTTTCTTCTTGCTCCTCGTATTCTTCTCCCCTGTTTCTTCGCCTCGTGTGTTTCCCACTTCTCTTGCTCCTCGTAGTGGCATACTGTTGATCCTCCTCTGATTTTCGCCCCTTGTGTTCTCCTCGTTTTTGTATTTTGCTTTTTTTTTCTTGCTCCTCGTATTCTTCTCCCCTGTTTCTTCGCCTCGGGTTTTTCACACTTCTCTTACTCCACCTAGTGCCACACATCAGATCCTCCTCTGATTTTCGCCCCTTGTGTTCTCCTCGTTTTTGTATTTTGCTTTTTTTTTCTTGCTCCTCGTATTCTTCTCCCCTGTTTCTTCCCCTCGGGTTTTTCACACTTCTCTTACTCCACGTAGTGGCATACGGTTGATCCTCCTCTGATTTTCGCCCCTTGTGTTCTCCTCGTTTTTGTATTTTGCTTTTTTTTCTTGCTCCTCGTATTCTTCTCCTCTGTTTCTTCACCTCGTGTTTTTCACACTTCTCTTGCTCCTCGTAGTGGCATACTGTTGATCCTCCTCTGATTTTCGCCCCTTGTGTTCTCCTCGTTTTTGTATTTTGCTTTTTTTTTCTTGCTCCTCGTATTCTTCTCCCCTGTTTCTTCACATCAGCTTTTTCACACTTCTCTTACTCCACGTAGTGGCATACTGTTGATCCTCCTCTGATTTTCGCCCCTTGTGTTCTCCTCGTTTTTGTATTTTGCTTTTTTTTCTTGCTCCTCGTATTCTTCTCCCCTGTTTCTTCGCCTCGGGTTTTCACACTTCTCTTGCTCCTCGTAGTGGCATACTGTTGATCCTCCTCTGTTTTTCGCCCCTTTTGTTCTCCTCGTTTTTGTTTTTTGCTTTTTTTTTCTTGCTCCTCGTATTCTTCTCCCCTGTTTCTTCGCCTCGGGTTTTTCACACTTCTCTTGCTCCTCGTAGTGGCATACTGTTGATCCTCCTCTGATTTTCGCCCCTTGTGTTCTCCTCGTTTTTGTATTTTGCTTTTTTTTTCTTGCTCCTCGTATTCTTCTCCCCTGTTTCTTCACATCAGCTTTTTCACACGTCTCTTACTCCTCGTAGTGGCATACTGGTGATCCTCCTCTGATTTTCGCCCCTTGTGTTCTCCTCGTTTTTGTATTTTGCTTTTTTTTTCTTGCTCCTCGTATTTTTCTCCCCTGTTTCTTCGCCTCGGGTTTTTCACACTTCTCTTACTCCACGTAGTTCCACACTTTTGATCCTCCTCTGATTTTCGCCCCTTGTGTTCTCCTCGTTTTTGTATTTTGCTTTTTTTTTCTTGCTCCTCGTATTCTTCTCCCCTGTTTCTTTGCCTCGGGTTTTTCACACTTCTCTTACTCCACGTAGTGCCACCATTTTGATCCTCCTCTGATTTTCGCCCCTTGTGTTCTCCTCGTTTTTGTATTTTGCTTTTTTTTCTTGCTCCTCGTATTCTTCTCCCCTGTTTCTTCGCCTCGGGTTTTTCACACTTCTCTTACTCCACCTAGTGCCACACTTTTGATCCTCCTCTGATTTTCGCCCCTTGTGTTCTCCTCGTTTTTGTATTTTGCTTTTTTTTTATTGCTCCTCGTATTCTTCTCCCCTGTTTCTTCGCCTCGGGTTTTTCACACTTCTCTTGCTCCTCGTAGTGGCATACTGTTGATCCTCCTCTGATTTTCGCCCCTTGTGTTCTCCTCGTTTTTGTATTTTGCTTTTTTTTTTCTTGCTCCTCGTATTCTTCTCCCCTGTTTCTTCGCCTCGGGTTTTTCACACTTCTCTTACTCCACGTAGTGGCATACGGTTGATCCTCCTCTGATTTTCGCCCCTTGTGTTCTCCTCGTTTTTGTATTTTGCTTTTTTTTCTTGCTCCTCGTATTCTTCTCCTCTGTTTCTTCACCTCGTGTTTTTCACACTTCTCTTGCTCCTCGTAGTGGCATACTGTTGATCCTCCTCTGATTTTCGCCCCTTGTGTTCTCCTCGTTTTTGTATTTTGCTTTTTTTTTCTTGCTCCTCGTATTCTTCTCCCCTGTTTCTTCACATCAGCTTTTTCACACTTCTCTTACTCCTCGTAGTGGCATACTGTTGATCCTCCTCTGATTTTTGCCCCTTGTGTTCTCCTCGTTTTTGTATTTTGCTTTTTTTTTCTTGCTCCTCGTATTCTTCTCCCCTGTTTCTTCGCCTCGGGTTTTTCACATCTCTTACTCCACGTAGTGCCACACTTTGGATCCTCCTCTGATTTTCGCCCCTTGTGTTCTCCTCGTTTTTGTATTTTGCTTTTTTTTTCTTGCTCCTCGTATTCTTCTCCCCTGTTTCTTCGCCTCGGGTTTTTCACACTTCTCTTACTCCACGTAGTGCCACACTTTTGATCCTCCTCTGATTTTCGCCCCTTGTGTTCTCCTCGTTTTTGTATTTTGCTTTTTTTTCTTGCTCCTCGTATTCTTCTCCCCTGTTTCTTCGCCTCGGGTTTTTCACACTTCTCTTGCTCCTCGTAGTGGCATACCGTTGATCCTCCTCTGATTTTCGCCACTTGTGTTCTCCTCGTTTTTGTATTTTGCTTTTTTTTTCTTGCTCCTCGTATTCTTCTCCCCTGTTTCTTCACATCAGCTTTTTCACACTTCTCTTACTCCACCTAGTGCCACAATTTTGATCCTTCTCTGATTTTCGCCCCTTGTGTTCTCCTCGTTTTTGTATTTTGCTTTTTTTTCTTGCTCCTCGTATTCTTCTCCACTGTTTCTTCACCTCGGGTTTTTCACACTTCTCTTACTCCACCTAGTGCCACACTTTTGATCCTCCTCTGATTTTCGCCCCTTGTGTTCTCCTCGTTTTTGTATTTTGCTTTTTTTTTCTTGCTCCTCGTATTCTTCTCCCCTGTTTCTTCACCTCGGGTTTTTCACACTTCTCTTACTCCACGTAGTGCCACACTTTTCATCCTCCTCTGATTTTAGCCCCTTGTGTTCTCCTCGTTTTTGTATTTTGCTTTTTTTTTCTTGCTCCTCGTATTCTTCTCCCCTGTTTCTTCGCCTCGGGTTTTTCACACTTCTCTTACTCCACGTAGTGCCACCCTTTTGATCCTCCTCTGATTTTCGCCCCTTGTGTTCTCCTCGTTTTTGTATTTTGCTTTTTTTTTCTTGCTCCTCGTATTCTTCTCCCCTGTTTCTTTGCCTCGGGTTTTTCACACTTCTCTTACTCCACGTAGTGGCATACTGTTGATCCTCCTCTGATTTTCGCCTCTTGTGTTCTCCTCGTTTTTGTATTTTGCTTTTTTTTCTTGCTCCTCGTATTCTTCTCCCCTGTTTCTTCGCCTCGGGTTTTCACACTTCTCTTGCTCCTCGTAGTGGCATACTGTTGATCCTCCTCTGATTTTCGCCCCTTTTGTTCTCCTCGTTTTTGTATTTTGCTTTTTTTTTCTTGCTCCTTGTATTCTTCTCCCCTGTTTCTTCGCCTCGGGTTTTCACACTTCTCTTGCTCCTCGTAGTGGCATACTGTTGATCCTCCTCTGATTTTCGCCCCTTGTGTTCTCCTCGTTTTTGTATTTTGCTTTTTTTTTCTTGCTCCTCGTATTCTTCTCCCCTGTTTCTTCCCCTCGGGTTTTTCACACTTCTCTTACTCCACGTAGTGGCATACGGTTGATCCTCCTCTGATTTTCGCCCCTTGTGTTCTCCTCGTTTTTGTATTTTGCTTTTTTTTTCTTGCTCCTCGTATTTTTCTCCCCTGTTTCTTCGCCTCGGGTTTTTCACACTTCTCTTACTCCCCGTAGTTCCACACTTTTGATCCTCCTCTGATTTTCGCCCCTTGTGTTCTCCTCGTTTTTGTATTTTGTTTTTTTTTTCTTGCTCCTCGTATTCTTCTCCCCTGTTTCTTCGCCTCGGGTTTTTCACACTTCTCTTACTCCACGTAGTGTCACCCTTTTGATCCTCCTCTGATTTTCGCCCCTTGTGTTCTCCTCGTTTTTGTATTTTGCTTTTTTTTCTTGCTCCTCGTATTCTTCTCCCCTGTTTCTTCGCCTCGGGTTTTTCACACTTCTCTTACTCCACGTAGTGCCACACTTTTGATCCTCCTCTGATTTTCGCCCCTTGTGTTCTCCTCGTTTTTGTATTTTGCTTTTTTTTTCTTGCTCCTCGTATTCTTCTCCCCTGTTTCTTCGCCTCGGATTTTTCACACTTCTCTTACTCCACGTAGTGCCACACTTTTGATCCTCCTCTGATTTTCGCCCCTTGTGTTCTCCTCGTTTTTGTATTTTGCTTTTTTTTCTTGCTCCTCGTATTCTTCTCCCCTGTTTCTTCGCCTCGGGTTTTTCACACTTCTCTTACTCCACGTAGGGCCACACTTTGGATCCTCCTCTGATTTTCGCCCCTTGTGTTCTCCTCGTTTTTGTATTTTGCTTTTTTTTTCTTGCTCCTCGTATTCTTCTCCCCTGTTTCTTCGCCTCGTGTTTTTCACACTTCTCTTACTCCACGTAGTGCCACACTTTTGATCCTCCTCTGATTTTCTCCCCTTGTGTTCTCCTCGTTTTTGTATTTTGCTTTTTTTTTCTTGCTCCTTGTATTCTTCTCCCCTGTTTCTTCACATCAGCTTTTTCACACTTCTGTTACTCCTCGTAGTGGCATACTGTTGATCCTCCTCTGATTTTCGCCCCTTGTGTTCTCCTCGTTTTTGTATTTTGCTTTTTTTTTCTTGCTCCTCGTATTCTTCTCCCCTGTTTCTTCGCCTCGGGTTTTTCACACTTCTCTTACTCCACCTAGTGCCACACTTCAGATCCTCCTCTGATTTTCGCCCCTTGTGTTCTCCTCGTTTTTGTATTTTGCTTTTTTTTTTCTTGCTCCTCGTATTCTTCTCCCCTGTTTCTTCGCCTCGGGTTTTTCACACTTCTCTTACTCCACGTAGTGGCATACGGTTGATCCTCCTCTGATTTTCGCCCCTTGTGTTCTCCTCGTTTTTGTATTTTGCTTTTTTTTCTTGCTCCTCGTATTCTTCTCCTCTGTTTCTTCACCTCGTGTTTTTCACACTTCTCTTGCTCCTCGTAGTGGCATACTGTTGATCCTCCTCTGATTTTCGCCCCTTGTGTTCTCCTCGTTTTTGTATTTTGCTTTTTTTTCTTGCTCCTCGTATTCTTCTCCCCTGTTTCTTCACATCAGCTTTTTCACACTTCTCTTACTCCTCGTAGTGGCATACTGGTGATCCTCCTCTGATTTTCGCCCCTTGTGTTCTCCTCGTTTTTGTATTTTGCTTTTTTTTTCTTGCTCCTCGTATTTTTCTCCCCTGTTTCTTCGCCTCGGGTTTTTCACACTTCTCTTACTCCACGTAGTTCCACACTTTTGATCCTCCTCTGATTTTCGCCCCTTGTGTTCTCCTCGTTTTTGTATTTTGGTTTTTTTCTTGCTCCTCGTATTCTTCTCCCCTGTTTCTTCGCCTCGGGTTTTTCACACTTCTCTTACTCCACCTAGTGCCACACTTTTGATCCTCCTCTGATTTTCGCCCCTTGTGTTCTCCTCGTTTTTGTATTTTGCTTTTTTTTTCTTGCTCCTCGTATTCTTCTCCCCTGTTTCTTCCCCTCGGGTTTTTCACACTTCTCTTACTCCACGTAGTGCCACACTTTTCATCCTCCTCTGATTTTCGCCCCTTGTGTTCTCCTCGTTTTTGTATTTTGCTTTTTTTTTCTTGCTCCTCGTATTCTTCTCCCCTGTTTCTTCGCCTCGGGTTTTTCACACTTCTCTTACTCCACGTAGTGCCACCCTTTTGATCCTCCTCTGATTTTCGCCCCTTGTGTTCTCCTCGTTTTTGTATTTTGCTTTTTTTTTCTTGCTCCTCGTATTCTTCTCCCCTGTTTCTTCGCCTCGGGTTTTTCACACTTCTCTTACTCCACGTAGTGGCATACGGTTGATCCTCCTCTGATTTTCGCCCCTTGTGTTCTCCTCGTTTTTGTATTTTGCTTTTTTTTCTTGCTCCTCGTATTCTTCTCCCCTGTTTCTTCGCCTCGGGTTTTCACACTTCTCTTGCTCCTCGTAGTGGCATACTGTTGATCCTCCTCTGATTTTCGCCCCTTGTGTTCTCCTCGTTTTTGTATTTTGCTTTTTTTTTCTTGGTCCTCGTATTCTTCTCCCCTGTTTCTTCACATCAGCTTTTTCACACTTCTCTTACTCCACCTAGTGGCATACTGTTGATCCTCCTCTGATTTTCGCCCCTTGTGTTCTCCTCGTTTTTGTATTTTGCTTTTTTTTTCTTGCTCCTCGTATTCTTTTCCCCTGTTTCTTCACATCAGCTTTTTCACACTTCTCTTACTCCTCGTAGTGGCATACTGGTGATCCTCCTCTGATTTTCGCCCCTTGTGTTCTCCTCGTTTTTGTATTTTGCTTTTTTTTTCTTGCTCCTCGTATTTTTCTCCCCTGTTTCTTCGCCTCGGGTTTTTCACACTTCTCTTACTCCACGTAGTTCCACACTTTTGATCCTCCTCTGATTTTCGCCCCTTGTGTTCTCCTCGTTTTTGTATTTTGCTTTTTTTTTCTTGCTCCTCGTATTCTTCTCCCCTGTTTCTTCGCCTCGGGTTTTTCACACTTCTCTTACTCCACGTAGTGCCACCCTTTTGATCCTCCTCTGATTTTCGCCCCTTGTGTTCTCCTCGTTTTTGTATTTTACTTTTTTTTCTTGCTCCTCGTATTCTTCTCCCCTGTTTCTTCGCCTCGGGTTTTTCACACTTCTCTTACTCCACGTAGTGCCACACTTTTGATCCTCCTCTGATTTTCGCCCCTTGTGTTCTCCTCGTTTTTGTATTTTGCTTTTTTTTTCTTGCTCCTCGTATTCTTCTCCCCTGTTTCTTCGCCTCGGGTTTTTCACACTTCTCTTACTCCACATAGTGGCATACGGTTGATCCTCCTCTGATTTTCGCCCCTTGTGTTCTCCTCGTTTTTGTATTTTGCTTTTTTTTCTTTCTCCTCGTATTCTTCTCCTCTGTTTCTTCACCTCGTGTTTTTCACACTTCTCTTGCTCCTCGTAGTGGCATACTGTTGATCCTCCTCTGATTTTCGCCCCTTGTGTTCTCCTCGTTTTTGTATTTTGCTTTTTTTTTCTTGCTCCTCGTATTCTTCTCCCCTGTTTCTTCACATCAGCTTTTTCACACTTCTCTTACTCCTCGTAGTGGCATACTGTTGATCCTCCTCTGATTTTCGCCCCTTGTGTTCTCCTCGTTTTTGTATTTTGCTTTTTTTTTCTTGCTCCTCGTATTCTTCTCCCCTGTTTCTTCGCCTCGGGTTTTTCACATCTCTTACTCCACGTAGTGCCACACTTTGGATCCTCCTCTGATTTTCACCCCTTGTGTTCTCCTCGTTTTTGTATTTTGCTTTTTTTTTCTTGCTCCTCGTATTCTTCTCCCCTGTTTCTTCGCCTCGGATTTTTCACACTTCTCTTACTCCACGTAGTGCCACACTTTTGATCCTCCTCTGATTTTCGCCCCTTGTGTTCTCCTCGTTTTTGTATTTTGCTTTTTTTTCTTGCTCCTCGTATTCTTCTCCCCTGTTTCTTCGCCTCGGGTTTTTCACACTTCTCTTACTCCACGTAGGGCCACACTTTGGATCCTCCTCTGATTTTCGCCCCTTGTGTTCTCCTCGTTTTTGTATTTTGCTTTTTTTTTCTTGCTCCTCGTATTCTTCTCCCCTGTTTCTTCGCCTCGGGTTTTTCACACTTCTCTTACTCCACGTAGTGCCACACTTTTGATCCTCCTCTGATTTTCTCCCCTTGTGTTCTCCTCGTTTTTGTATTTTGCTTTTTTTTTCTTGCTCCTCGTATTCTTCTCCCCTGTTTCTTCACATCAGCTTTTTCACACTTCTGTTACTCCTCGTAGTGGCATACTGTTGATCCTCCTCTGATTTTCGCCCCTTGTGTTCTCCTCGTTTTTGTATTTTGCTTTTTTTTTCTTGCTCCTCGTATTCTTCTCCCCTGTTTCTTTGGCTCGGTTTTTCACACGTCTCTTACTCCACGTAGTGCCACACTTTTGATCCTCCTCTGATTTTCGCCCCTTGTGTTCTCCTCGTTTTTGTATTTTGCTTTTTTTTTCTTGCTCCTCGTATTCTTCTCCCCTGTTTCTTCGCCTCGGGTTTTTCACACTTCTCTTACTCCACGTAGTGGCATACGGTTGATCCTCCTCTGATTTTCGCCCCTTGTGTTCTCCTCGTTTTTGTATTTTGCTTTTTTTTCTTGCTCCTCGTATTCTTCTCCTCTGTTTCTTCACCTCGTGTTTTTCACACTTCTCTTGCTCCTCGTAGTGGCATACTGTTGATCCTCCTCTGATTTTCGCCCCTTGTGTTCTCCTCGTTTTTGTATTTTGCTTTTTTTTCTTGCTCCTCGTATTCTTCTCCCCTGTTTCTTCACATCAGCTTTTTCACACTTCTCTTACTCCTCGTAGTGGCATACTGGTGATCCTCCTCTGATTTTCGCCCCTTGTATTCTCCTCGTTTTTGTATTTTGCTTTTTTTTTCTTGCTCCTCGTATTTTTCTCCCCTGTTTCTTCGCCTCGGGTTTTTCACACTTCTCTTACTCCACGTAGTTCCACACTTTTGATCCTCCTCTGATTTTCGCCCCTTGTGTTCTCCTCGTTTTTGTATTTTGGTTTTTTTCTTGCTCCTCGTATTCTTCTCCACTGTTTCTTCGCCTCGGGTTTTTCACACTTCTCTTACTCCACCTAGTGCCACACTTTTGATCCTCCTCTGATTTTCGCCCCTTGTGTTCTCCTCGTTTTTGTATTTTGCTTTCTTTTTCTTGCTCCTCGTATTCTTCTCCCCTGTTTCTTCGCCTCGGGTTTTTCACACTTCTCTTACTCCACGTAGTGCCACACTTTTCATCCTCCTCTGATTTTCGCCCCTTGTGTTCTCCTCGTTTTTGTATTTTGCTTTTTTTTTCTTGCTCCTCGTATTCTTCTCCCCTGTTTCTTCGCCTCGGGTTTTTCACACTTCTCTTACTCCACGTAGTGCCACCCTTTTGATCCTCCTCTGATTTTCGCCCCTTGTGTTCTCCTCGTTTTTGTATTTTGCTTTTTTTTTCTTGCTCCTCGTATTCTTCTCCCCTGTTTCTTCGCCTCGGGTTTTTCACACTTCTCTTACTCCACGTAGTGGCATACGGTTGATCCTCCTCTGATTTTCGCCCCTTGTGTTCTCCTCGTTTTTGTATTTTGCTTTTTTTTCTTGCTCCTCGTATTCTTCTCCCCTGTTTCTTCGCCTCGGGTTTTCACACTTCTCTTGCTCCTCGTAGTGGCATACTGTTGATCCTCCTCTGATTTTCGCCCCTTGTGTTCTCCTCGTTTTTGTATTTTGCTTTTTTTTTCTTGGTCCTCGTATTCTTCTCCCCTGTTTCTTCACATCAGCTTTTTCACACTTCTCTTACTCCACCTAGTGGCATAATGTTGATCCTCCTCTGGTTTTCGCCCCTTGTGTTCTCCTCGTTTTTGTATTTTGCTTTTTTTTTCTTGCTCCTCGTATTCTTCTCCCCTGTTTCTTCACATCAGCTTTTTCACACTTCTCTTACTCCTCGTAGTGGCATACTGTTGATCCTCCTCTGATTTTCGCCCCTTGTGTTCTCCTCGTTTTTGTATTTTGCTTTTTTTTTCTTGCTCCTCGTATTCTTCTCCCCTGTTTCTTCGCCTCGGGTTTTTCACATCTCTTACTCCACGTAGTGCCACACTTTGGATCCTCCTCTGATTTTCACCCCTTGTGTTCTCCTCGTTTTTGTATTTTGCTTTTTTTTTCTTGCTCCTCGTATTCTTCTCCCCTGTTTCTTCGCCTCGGATTTTTCACACTTCTCTTACTCCACGTAGTGCCACACTTTTGATCCTCCTCTGATTTTCGCCCCTTGTGTTCTCCTCGTTTTTGTATTTTGCTTTTTTTTCTTGCTCCTCGTATTCTTCTCCCCTGTTTCTTCGCCTCGGGTTTTTCACACTTCTCTTACTCCACGTAGGGCCACACTTTGGATCCTCCTCTGATTTTCGCCCCTTGTGTTCTCCTCGTTTTTGTATTTTGCTTTTTTTTTCTTGCTCCTCGTATTCTTCTCCCCTGTTTCTTCGCCTCGGGTTTTTCACACTTCTCTTACTCCACGTAGTGCCACACTTTTGATCCTCCTCTGATTTTCTCCCCTTGTGTTCTCCTCGTTTTTGTATTTTGCTTTTTTTTTCTTGCTCCTCGTATTCTTCTCCCCTGTTTCTTCACATCAGCTTTTTCACACTTCTGTTACTCCTCGTAGTGGCATACTGTTGATCCTCCTCTGATTTTCGCCCCTTGTGTTCTCCTCGTTTTTGTATTTTGCTTTTTTTTTCTTGCTCCTCGTATTCTTCTCCCCTGTTTCTTCGCCTCGGGTTTTTCACACTTCTCTTACTCCACCTAGTGCCACACTTCAGATCCTCCTCTGATTTTCGCCCCTTGTGTTCTCCTCGTTTTTGTATTTTGCTTTTTTTTTCTTGCTCCTCGTATTCTTCTCCCCTGTTTCTTCGCCTCGGGTTTTTCACACTTCTCTTACTCCACGTAGTGGCATACGGTTGATCCTCCTCTGATTTTCGCCCCTTGTGTTCTCCTCGTTTTTGTATTTTGCTTTTTTTTCTTGCTCCTCGTATTCTTCTCCTCTGTTTCTTCACCTCGTGTTTTTCACACTTCTCTTGCTCCTCGTAGTGGCATACTGTTGATCCTCCTCTGATTTTCGCCCCTTGTGTTCTCCTCGTTTTTGTATTTTGCTTTTTTTTCTTGCTCCTCGTATTCTTCTCCCCTGTTTCTTCACATCAGCTTTTTCACACTTCTCTTACTCCTCGTAGTGGCATACTGGTGATCCTCCTCTGATTTTCGCCCCTTGTATTCTCCTCGTTTTTGTATTTTGCTTTTTTTTTCTTGCTCCTCGTATTTTTCTCCCCTGTTTCTTCGCCTCGGGTTTTTCACACTTCTCTTACTCCACGTAGTTCCACACTTTTGATCCTCCTCTGATTTTCGCCCCTTGTGTTCTCCTCGTTTTTGTATTTTGGTTTTTTTCTTGCTCCTCGTATTCTTCTCCACTGTTTCTTCGCCTCGGGTTTTTCACACTTCTCTTACTCCACCTAGTGCCACACTTTTGATCCTCCTCTGATTTTCGCCCCTTGTGTTCTCCTCGTTTTTGTATTTTGCTTTCTTTTTCTTGCTCCTCGTATTCTTCTCCCCTGTTTCTTCGCCTCGGGTTTTTCACACTTCTCTTACTCCACGTAGTGCCCCACTTTTCATCCTCCTCTGATTTTCGCCCCTTGTGTTCTCCTCGTTTTTGTATTTTGCTTTTTTTTTCTTGCTCCTCGTATTCTTCTCCCCTGTTTCTTCGCCTCGGGTTTTTCACACTTCTCTTACTCCACGTAGTGCCACCCTTTTGATCCTCCTCTGATTTTCGCCCCTTGTGTTCTCCTCGTTTTTGTATTTTGCTTTTTTTTTCTTGCTCCTCGTATTCTTCTCCCCTGTTTCTTCGCCTCGGGTTTTTCACACTTCTCTTACTCCACGTAGTGGCATACGGTTGATCCTCCTCTGATTTTCGCCCCTTGTGTTCTCCTCGTTTTTGTATTTTGCTTTTTTTTCTTGCTCCTCGTATTCTTCTCCCCTGTTTCTTCGCCTCGGGTTTTCACACTTCTCTTGCTCCTCGTAGTGGCATACTGTTGATCCTCCTCTGATTTTCGCCCCTTGTGTTCTCCTCGTTTTTGTATTTTGCTTTTTTTTTCTTGGTCCTCGTATTCTTCTCCCCTGTTTCTTCACATCAGCTTTTTCACACTTCTCTTACTCCACCTAGTGGCATACTGTTGATCCTCCTCTGATTTTCGCCCCTTGTGTTCTCCTCGTTTTTGTATTTTGCTTTTTTTTTCTTGCTCCTCGTATTCTTTTCCCCTGTTTCTTCACATCAGCTTTTTCACACTTCTCTTACTCCTCGTAGTGGCATACTGGTGATCCTCCTCTGATTTTCGCCCCTTGTGTTCTCCTCGTTTTTGTATTTTGCTTTTTTTTTCTTGCTCCTCGTATTTTTCTCCCCTGTTTCTTCGCCTCGGGTTTTTCACACTTCTCTTACTCCACGTAGTTCCACACTTTTGATCCTCCTCTGATTTTCGCCCCTTGTGTTCTCCTCGTTTTTGTATTTTGCTTTTTTTTTCTTGCTCCTCGTATTCTTTTCCCCTGTTTCTTCGCCTCGGTTTTTTCACACTTCTCTTACTCCACGTAGTGGCATACGGTTGATCCTCCTCTGATTTTCGCCCCTTGTGTTCTCCTCGTTTTTGTATTTTGCTTTTTTTTCTTGCTCCTCGTATTCTTCTCCTCTGTTTCTTCACCTCGTGTTTTTCACACTTCTCTTGCTCCTCGTAGTGGCATACTGTTGATCCTCCTCTGATTTTCGCCCCTTGTGTTCTCCTCGTTTTTGTATTTTGCTTTTTTTTTCTTGCTCCTCGTATTCTTCTCCCCTGTTTCTTCACATCAGCTTTTTCACACTTCTCTTACTCCTCGTAGTGGCATACTGTTGATCCTCCTCTGATTTTTGCCCCTTGTGTTCTCCTCGTTTTTGTATTTTGCTTTTTTTTTCTTGCTCCTCGTATTCTTCTCCCCTGTTTCTTCGCCTCGGGTTTTTCACATCTCTTACTCCACGTAGTGCCACACTTTGGATCCTCCTCTGATTTTCGCCCCTTGTGTTCTCCTCGTTTTTGTATTTTGCTTTTTTTTTCTTGCTCCTCGTATTCTTCTCCCCTGTTTCTTCGCCTCGGGTTTTTCACACTTCTCTTACTCCACGTAGTCCCATCCTTTTGATCCTCCTCTGATTTTCGCCCCTTGTGTTCTCCTCGTTTTTGTATTTTGCTTTTTTTTTCTTGCTCCTCGTATTCTTCTCCCCTGTTTCTTTGCCTCGGGTTTTTCACACTTCTCTTACTCCACGTAGTGCCACCATTTTGATCCTCCTCTGATTTTCGCCCCTTGTGTTCTCCTCGTTTTTGTATTTTGCTTTTTTTTTCTTGCTCTTCGTATTCTTCTCCCCTGTTTCTTCCCCTCGGGTTTTTCACACTTCTCTTACTCCACGTAGTGCCACCATTTTGATCCTCCTATGATTTTCGCCCCTTGTGTTCTCCTCGTTTTTGTATTTTGCTTTTTTTTCTTGCTCCTCGTATTCTTCTCCCCTGTTTCTTCGCCTCGGGTTTTTCACACTTCTCTTACTCCACCTAGTGCCACACTTTTGATCCTCCTCTGATTTTCGCCCCTTGTGTTCTCCTCGTTTTTGTATTTTGCTTTTTTTTTATTGCTCCTCGTATTCTTCTCCCCTGTTTCTTCGCCTCGGGTTTTTCACACTTCTCTTGCTCCTCGTAGTGGCATACTGTTGATCCTCCTCTGATTTTCGCCCCTTGTGTTCTCCTCGTTTTTGTATTTTGCTTTTTTTTTTCTTGCTCCTCGTATTCTTCTCCCCTGTTTCTTCGCCTCGGGTTTTTCACACTTCTCTTACTCCACGTAGTGGCATACGGTTGATCCTCCTCTGATTTTCGCCCCTTGTGTTCTCCTCGTTTTTGTATTTTGCTTTTTTTTCTTGCTCCTCGTATTCTTCTCCTCTGTTTCTTCACCTCGTGTTTTTCACACTTCTCTTGCTCCTCGTAGTGGCATACTGTTGATCCTCCTCTGATTTTCGCCCCTTGTGTTCTCCTCGTTTTTGTATTTTGCTTTTTTTTTCTTGCTCCTCGTATTCTTCTCCCCTGTTTCTTCACATCAGCTTTTTCACACTTCTCTTACTCCTCGTAGTGGCATACTGTTGATCCTCCTCTGATTTTTGCCCCTTGTGTTCTCCTCGTTTTTGTATTTTGCTTTTTTTTTCTTGCTCCTCGTATTCTTCTCCCCTGTTTCTTCGCCTCGGGTTTTTCACATCTCTTACTCCACGTAGTGCCACACTTTGGATCCTCCTCTGATTTTCGCCCCTTGTGTTCTCCTCGTTTTTGTATTTTGCTTTTTTTTTCTTGCTCCTCGTATTCTTCTCCCCTGTTTCTTCGCCTCGGGTTTTTCACACTTCTCTTACTCCACGTAGTGCCACACTTTTGATCCTCCTCTGATTTTCGCCCCTTGTGTTCTCCTCGTTTTTGTATTTTGCTTTTTTTTTCTTGCTCCTCGTATTCTTCTCCCCTGTTTCTTTGGCTCGGGTTTTTCATCCTTCTCTTACTCCACGTAGTGCCCCACTTTTGATCCTCCTCTGATTTTCGCCCCTTGTGTTCTCCTCGTTTTTGTATTTTGCTTTTTTTTTCTTGCTCCTCGTATTCTTCTCCCCTGTTTCTTCGCCTCGGGTTTTTCACACTTCTCTTACTCCACGTAGTGCCACACTTTTGATCCTCCTCTGATTTTCGCCCCTTGTGTTCTCCTCGTTTTTGTATTTTGCTTTTTTTTTCTTGCTCCTCGTATTCTTCTCCCCTGTTTCTTCACCTCGGGTTTTTCACACTTCTCTTGCTCCTCGTAGTGGCATACTGTTGATCCTCCTCTGATTTTCGCCACTTGTGTTCTCCTCGTTTTTGTATTTTGCTTTTTTTTTCTTGCTCCTCGTATTCTTCTCCCCTGTTTCTTCGCCTCGAGTTTTTCACACTTTTCTTACTCCACGTATTGCCACACTTTTGATCCTCCTCTGATTTTCGCCCCTTGTGTTCTCCTCGTTTTTGTATTTTGGTTTTTTTTTCTTGCTCCTCTTATTCTTCTCCCCTGCTTCTTCGCCTCGGGTTTTTCACACTTCTCTTACTCCACGTAGTGGCATACGGTTGATCCTCCTCTGATTTTCGCCCCTTGTGTTCTCCTCTTTTTTGTATTTTGCTTTTTTTTCTTGCTCCTCGTATTCTTCTCCTCTGTTTCTTCACCTCGGGTTTTTCCTTCTTCTCTTGCTCCTCGTAGTGGCATACTGTTGATCCTCCTCTGATTTTCGCCCCTTGTGTTCTCCTCGTTTTTGTATTTTGCTTTTTTTTTCTTGCTCCTCTTATTCTTCTCCCCTGTTTCTTCGCCTCGGGTTTTTCACACTTCTCTTACTCCACGTAGTGGCATACGGTTGATCCTCCTCTGATTTTCGCCCCTTGTGTTCTCCTCGTTTTTGTATTTTGCTTTTTTTTCTTGCTCCTCGTATTCTTCTCCCCTGTTTCTTCGCCTCGGGTTTTTCACACTTCTCTTACTCCTCGTAGTGGCATACTGTTGATCCTCCTCTGATTTTCGTCCCTTGTGTTCTCCTCGATTTTGTATTTTGCTTTTTTTTCTTGCTCCTCGTATTCTTCTCCCTTGTTTCTTCGCCTCGGGTTTTTCACACTTCTCTTACTCCACGTAGTGCCACACTTTGGATCCTCCTCTGATTTTCGCCCCTTGTGTTCTCCTCGTTTTTGTATTTTGCTTTTTTTTTCTTGCTCCTTGTATTCTTCTCCCCTGTTTCTTCACATCAGCTTTTTCACACTTCTGTTACTCCTCGTAGTGGCATACTGTTGATCCTCCTCTGATTTTCGCCCCTTGTGTTCTCCTCGTTTTTGTATTTTGCTTTTTTTCTTGCTCCTCGTATTCTTCTCCCCTGTTTCTTCGCCTCGGGTTTTTCACACTTCTCTTACTCCACGTAGTGCCACACTTTTGATCCTCCTCTGATTTTCGCCCCTTGTGTTCTCCTCGTTTTTGTATTTTGCTTTTTTTTTCTTGCTCCTCGTATTCTTCTCCCCTGTTTCTTTGCCTCGGGTTTTTCACACTTCTCTTACTCCACGTAGTGGCATACGGTTGATCCTCCTCTGATTTTCGCCCCTTGTGTTCTCCTCGTTTTTGTATTTTGCTTTTTTTTCTTGCTCCTCGTATTCTTCTCCTCTGTTTCTTCACCTCGTGTTTTTCACACTTCTCTTGCTCCTCGTAGTGGCATACTGTTGATCCTCCTCTGATTTTCGCCCCTTGTGTTCTCCTCGATTTTGTATTTTGCTTTTTTTTTCTTGCTCCTCGTATTCTTCTCCCCTGTTTCTTCACATCAGCTTTTTCACACTTCTCTTACTCCTCGTAGTGGCATACTGTTGATCCTCCTCTGATTTTCGCCCCTTGTGTTCTCCTCGTTTTTGTATTTTGCTTTTTTTTTCTTGCTCCTCGTATTCTTCTCCCCTGTTTCTTCGCCTCGGGTTTTTCACACTTCTCTTACTCCACGTAGTCCCATCCTTTTGATCCTCCTCTGATTTTCGCCCCTTGTGTTCTCCTCGTTTTTGTATTTTGCTTTTTTTTTCTTGCTCCTCGTATTCTTCTCCCCTGTTACTTCGCCTCGGGTTTTTCACACTTTTCTTACTCCACCTAGTGCCACACTTTTGATCCTCCTCTGATTTTCGCCCCTTGTGTTCTCCTCGTTTTTGTATTTTGCTTTTTTTTTCTTGCTCCTCGTATTCTTCTCCCCTGTTTCTTCACATCAGCTTTTTCACACTTCTCTTACTCCACCTAGTGGCATACTGTTGATCCTCCTCTGATTTTCGCCCCTTGTGTTCTCCTCGTTTTTGTATTTTGCTTTTTTTTTCTTGCTCCTCGTATTCTTCTCCCCTGTTTCTTCGCCTCGTGTGTTTCCCACTTCTCTTGCTCCTCGTAGTGGCATACTGTTGATCCTCCTCTGATTTTCGCCCCTTGTGTTCTCCTCGTTTTTGTATTTTGCTTTTTTTTTCTTGCTCCTCTTATTCTTCTCCCCTGTTTCTTCGCCTCGGGTTTTTCACACTTCTCTTACTCCACGTAGTGGCATACGGTTGATCCTCCTCTGATTTTCGCCCCTTGTGTTCTCCTCGTTTTTGTATTTTGCTTTTTCTTCTTGCTCCTCGTATTCTTCTCCCCTGTTTCTTCGCCTCGGGTTTTTCACACTTCTCTTACTCGTCGTAGTGGCATGCTGTTGATCCTCCTCTGATTTTCGCCCCTTGTGTTCTCCTCGTTTTTGTATTTTGCTTTTTTTTTCTTGCTCCTCGTATTCTTCTCCCCTGTTTCTTCGCCTCGGGTTTTTCACATCTCTTACTCAACGTAGTGCCTCACTTTGGATCCTCCTCTGATTTTCACCCCTTGTGTTCTCCTCGTTTTTGTATTTTGCTTTTTTTTTCTTGCTCTTCGTATTCTTCTCCCCTGTTTCTTCGCCTCACGTTTTTCACACTTCTCTTACTCCACGTAGTGCCACACTTTTGATCCTCCTCTGATTTTCGCCCCTTGTGTTCTCCTCGTTTTTGTATTTTGCTTTTTTTTTCTTGCTCCTCGTATTCTTCTCCCCTGTTTCTTTGGCTCGGTTTTTCACACGTCTCTTACTCCACGTAGTGCCACACTTTTGATCCTCCTCTGATTTTCGCCCCTTGTGTTCTCCTCGTTTTTGTATTTTGCTTTTTTTTCTTGCTCCTCGTATTCTTCTCCCCTGTTTCTTCGCCTCGGGTTTTTCACATCTCTTACTCCACTTAGTGCCACAATTTTGATCCTCCTCTGATTTTGCCCCTTGTGTTCTCCTCGTTTTTGTATTTTGCTTTTTTTTTCTTGCTCCTCTTATTCTTCTCCCCTGCTTCTTCGCCTCGGGTTTTTCACACTTCTATTACTCCACGTAGTGCCACACTTTGGATCCTCCTCTGATTTTCGCCCCTTGTGTTCTCCTCGTTTTTGTATTTTGCTTTTTTTTTCTTGCTCCTCTTTTTCTTCTCCCCTGTTTCTTCGCCTCGGGTTTTTCACACTTCTCTTACTCCACGTAGTGGCATACTGTTGATCCTCCTCTGATTTTCGCCCCTTGTGTTCTCCTCGGTTTTGTATTTTGCTTTTTTTTCTTGCTCCTCGTATTCTTCTCCCCTGTTTCTTCGCCTCGGGTTTTTCACACTTCTCTTGCTCCTCGTAGTGGCATACTGATGATCCTCATCTGATTTTCGCCCCTTGTGTTCTCCTCGTTTTTGTATTTTGCTTTTTTTTTCTTGCTCCTCTTATTCTTCTCCCCTGTTTCTTCGCCTCGGGTTTTTCACACTTCTCTTACTCCACGTAGTGGCATACGGTTGATCCTCCTCTGATTTTCGCCCCTTGTGTTCTCCTCGTTTTTGTATTTTGCTTTTTCTTCTTGCTCCTCGTATTCTTCTCCCCTGTTTCTTCGCCTCGGGTTTTTCACACTTCTCTTACTCCTCGTAGTGGCATACTGTTGATCCTCCTCTGATTTTCGCCCCTTGTGTTCTCCTCGTTTTTGTATTTTGCTTTTTTTTTCTTGCTCCTCGTATTCTTCTCCCCTGTTTCTTCGCCTCGGGTTTTTCACACTTCTCTTACTCCACCTAGTGCCACAATTTAGATCCTCCTCTGATTTTCGCCCCTTGTGTTCTCCTCGTTTTTGTATTTTGCTTTTTTTTTCTTGCTCCTCTTATTCTTCTCCCCTGTTTCTTCGCCTCGGGTTTTTCACACTTCTCTTACTCCACGTAGTGGCATACGGTTGATCCTCCTCTGATTTTCGCCCCTTGTGTTCTCCTCGTTTTTGTATTTTGCTTTTTTTACTTGCTCCTCGCGTATTCTTCTCCTCTGTTTCTTCACCTCGTGTTTTTCACACTTCTCTTGCTCCTCGTAGTGGCATACTGTTGATCCTCCTCTGATTTTCGCCCCTTGTGTTCTCCTCGTTTTTGTATTTTGCTTTTTTTTTCTTGCTCCTCGTATTCTTCTCCCCTGTTTCTTCACATCAGCTTTTTCACACTTCTCTTACTCCTCGTAGTGGCATACTGGTGATCCTCCTCTGATTTTTGCCCCTTGTGTTCTCCTCGTTTTTGTATTTTGCTTTTTTTTTCTTGCTCCTCGTATTTTTCTCCCCTGTTTCTTCGCCTCGGGTTTTTCACACTTCTCTTACTCCACGTAGTGCCACACTTTTGATCCTCCACTGATTTTCGCCCCTTGTGTTCTCCTCGTTTTTGTATTTTGCTTTTTTTTCCTTGCTCCTCGTATTCTTCTCCCCTGTTTCTTCGCCTCGGGTTTTTCACACTTCTCTTACTCCACGTAGTCCCACCCATTTGATCCTCCTCTGATTTTCGCCCCTTGTGTTCTCCTCGTTTATGTATTTTGCTTTTTTTCTTGCTCCTCGTATTCTTCTCCCCTGTTTCTTCGCCTCGGGTTTTTCACACTTCTCTTACTCCACGTAGTGCCACACTTTTGATCCTCCTCTGATTTTCGCCCCTTGTGTTCTCCTCGTTTTGGTATTTTGCTTTTTTTTTCTTGCTCCTCGTATTCTTCTCCCCTGTTTCTTCGCCTCGGGTTTTTCACACTTCTATTACTCCACGTAGTGGCATACGGTTGATCCTCCTCTGATTTTCGCCCCTTGTGTTCTCCTCGTTTTTGTATTTTGCTTTTTTTTCTTGCTCCTCGTATTCTTCTCCTCTGTTTCTTCACCTCGTGTTTTTCACACTTCTCTTGCTCCTCGTAGTGGCATACTGTTGATCCTCCTCTGATTTTCGCCCCTTGTGTTCTCCTCGATTTTGTATTTTGCTTTTTTTTTCTTGCTCCTCGTATTCTTCTCCCCTGTTTCTTCACTTCAGCTTTTTCACACTTCTCTTACTCCTCGTAGTGGCATACTGTTGATCCTCCTCTGATTTTCGCCCCTTGTGTTCTCCTCGTTTTTGTATTTTGCTTTTTTTTTCTTGCTCCTCGTATTCTTCTCCCCTGTTTCTTCGCCTCGTGTGTTTCCCACTTCTCTTGCTCCTCGTAGTGGCATACTGTTGATCCTCCTCTGATTTTCGCCCCTTGTGTTCTCCTCGTTTTTGTATTTTCCTTTTTTTTTCTTGCTCCTCGTATTCTTCTCCCCTGTTTCTTCGCCTCGGGTTTTTCACACTTCTCTTACTCCACCTAGTGCCACACTTTTGATCCTCCTCTGATTTTCGCCACTTGTGTTCTCCTCGTTTTTGTATTTTGCTTTTTTTTTATTGCTCCTCGTATTCTTCTCCCCTGTTTCTTCGCCTCGGGTTTTTCACACTTCTCTTACTCCACGTAGTGGCATACTGTTGATCCTCCTCTGATTTTCGCCCCTTGTGTTCTCCTCGTTTTTGTATTTTGCTTTTTTTTCATGCTCCTCGTATTCTTCTCCCCTGTTTCTTCGCCTCGGGTTTTTCACACTTCTCTTGCTCCTCGTAGTGGCATACTGTTGATCCTCCTCTGATTTTCGCCCCTTGTGTTCTCCTCGTTTTTGTATTTTGCTTTTTTTTTCTTGCTCCTCTTATTCTTCTCCCCTGTTTCTTCGCCTCGGGTTTTTCACACTTCTCTTACTCCACGTAGTGGCATACGGTTGATCCTCCTCTGATTTTCGCCCCTTGTGTTCTCCTCGTTTTTGTATTTTGCTTTTTCTTCTTGCTCCTCGTATTCTTCTCCCCTGTTTCTTCGCCTCGGGTTTTTCACACTTCTCTTACTCCTCGTAGTGGCATACTGTTGATCCTCCTCTGATTTTCGTCCCTTGTGTTCTCCTCGTTTTTGTATTTTGCTTTTTTTTCTTGCTCCTCGTATTCTTCTCCCTTGTTTCTTCGCCTCGGGTTTTTCACACTTCTCTTACTCCACGTAGTGCCACACTTTGGATCCTCCTCTGATTTTCGCCCCTTGTGTTCTCCTCGTTTTTGTATTTTTCTTTTTTTTTCTTGCTCCTCGTATTCTTCTCCCCTGTTTCTTCACATCAGCTTTTTCACACTTCTGTTACTCCTCGTAGTGGCATACTGTTGATCCTCCTCTGATTTTCGCCCCTTGTGTTCTCCTCGTTTTTGTATTTTGCTTTTTTTCTTGCTCCTCGTATTCTTCTCCCCTGTTTCTTCGCCTCGGGTTTTTCACACTTCTCTTACTCCACGTAGTGCCACACTTTTGATCCTCCTCTGATTTTCGCCCCTTGTGTTCTCCTCGTTTTTGTATTTTGCTTTTTTTTTCTTGCTCCTCGTATTCTTCTCCCCTGTTTCTTTGCTTCGGGTTTTTTACACTTCTCTTACTCCACGTAGTGGCATACGGTTGATCCTCCTCTGATTTTCGCCCCTTGTGTTCTCCTCGTTTTTGTATTTTGCTTTTTTTTCTTGCTCCTCGTATTCTTCTCCTCTGTTTCTTCACCTCGTGTTTTTCACACTTCTCTTGCTCCTCGTAGTGGCATACTGTTGATCCTCCTCTGATTTTCGCCCCTTGTGTTCTCCTCGATTTTGTATTTTGCTTTTTTTTTCTTGCTCCTCGTATTCTTCTCCCCTGTTTCTTCACATCAGCTTTTTCACACTTCTCTTACTCCTCGTAGTGGCATACTGTTGATCCTCCTCTGATTTTCGCCCCTTGTGTTCTCCTCGTTTTTGTATTTTGCTTTTTTTTTCTTGCTCCTCGTATTCTTCTCCCCTGTTTCTTCGCCTCGGGTTTTTCACACTTCTCTTACTCCACGTAGTCCCATCCTTTTGATCCTCCTCTGATTTTCGCCCCTTGTGTTCTCCTCGTTTTTGTATTTTGCTTTTTTTTTCTTGCTCCTCGTATTCTTCTCCCCTGTTACTTCGCCTCGGGTTTTTCACACTTTTCTTACTCCACCTAGTGCCACACTTTTGATCCTCCTCTGATTTTCGCCCCTTGTGTTCTCCTCGTTTTTGTATTTTGCTTTTTTTTTCTTGCTCCTCGTATTCTTCTCCCCTGTTTCTTCACATCAGCTTTTTCACACTTCTCTTACTCCACCTAGTGGCATACTGTTGATCCTCCTCTGATTTTCGCCCCTTGTGTTCTCCTCGTTTTTGTATTTTGCTTTTTTTTTCTTGCTCCTCGTATTCTTCTCCCCTGTTTCTTCGCCTCGTGTGTTTCCCACTTCTCTTGCTCCTCGTAGTGGCATACTGTTGATCCTCCTCTGATTTTCGCCCCTTGTGTTCTCCTCGTTTTTGTATTTTGCTTTTTTTTTCTTGCTCCTCTTATTCTTCTCCCCTGTTTCTTCGCCTCGGGTTTTTCACACTTCTCTTACTCCACGTAGTGGCATACGGTTGATCCTCCTCTGATTTTCGCCCCTTGTTTTCTCCTCGTTTTTGTATTTTGCTTTTTCTTCTTGCTCCTCGTATTCTTCTCCCCTGTTTCTTCGCCTCGGGTTTTTCACACTTCTCTTACTCCTCGTAGTGGCATACTGTTGATCCTCCTCTGATTTTCGCCCCTTGTGTTCTCCTCGTTTTTGTATTTTGCTTTTTTTTTCTTGCTCCTCGTATTCTTCTCCCCTGTTTCTTCGCCTCGGGTTTTTCACATCTCTTACTCCACGTAGTGCCTCACTTTGGATCCTCCTCTGATTTTCACCCCTTGTGTTCTCCTCGTTTTTGTATTTTGCTTTTTTTTTCTTGCTCTTCGTATTCTTCTCCCCTGTTTCTTCGCCTCACGTTTTTCACACTTCTCTTACTCCACGTAGTGCCACACTTTTGATCCTCCTCTGATTTTCGCCCCTTGTGTTCTCCTCGTTTTTGTATTTTGCTTTTTTTTTCTTGCTCCTAGTATTCTTCTCCCCTGTTTCTTTGGCTCGGTTTTTCACACGTCTCTTACTCCAAGTAGTGCCACACTTTTGATCCTCCTCTGATTTTCGCCCCTTGTGTTCTCCTCGTTTTTGTATTTTGCTTTTTTTTCTTGCTCCTCGTATTCTTCTCCCCTGTTTCTTCGCCTCGGGTTTTTCACATCTCTTACTCCACTTAGTGCCACAATTTTGATCCTCCTCTGATTTTGCCCCTTGTGTTCTCCTCGTTTTTGTATTTTGCTTTTTTTTTCTTGCTCCTCTTATTCTTCTCCCCTGCTTCTTCGCCTCGGGTTTTTCACACTTCTCTTACTCCACGTAGTGCCACACTTTGGATCCTCCTCTGATTTTCGCCCCTTGTGTTCTCCTCGTTTTTGTATTTTGCTTTTTTTTTCTTGCTCCTCGTATTCTTCTCCCCTGTTTCTTCGCCTCGTGTGTTTCCCACTTCTCTTGCTCCTCGTAGTGGCATACTGTTGATCCTCCTCTGATTTTCGCCCCTTGTGTTCTCCTCGTTTTTGTATTTTGCTTTTTCTTCTTGCTCCTCGTATTCTTCTCCCCTGTTTCTTCGCCTCGTGTGTTTCCCACTTCTCTTGCTCCTCGTAGTGGCATACTGTTGATCCTCCTCTGATTTTCGCCCCTTGTGTTCTCCTCGTTTTTGTATTTTGCTTTTTCTTCTTGCTCCTCGTATTCTTCTCCCCTGTTTCTTCGCCTCGTGTGTTTCCCACTTCTCTTGCTCCTCGTAGTGGCATACTGTTGATCCTCCTCTGATTTTCGCCCCTTGTGTTCTCCTCGTTTTTGTATTTTGCTTTTTTTTTCTTGCTCCTCGTATTCTTCTCCCCTGTTTCTTCGCCTCGGGTTTTTCACACTTCTCTTACTCCACCTAGTGCCACACATCAGATCCTCCTCTGATTTTCGCCCCTTGTGTTCTCCTCGTTTTTGTATTTTGCTTTTTTTTTCTTGCTCCTCGTATTCTTCTCCCCTGTTTCTTCCCCTCGGGTTTTTCACACTTCTCTTACTCCACGTAGTGGCATACGGTTGATCCTCCTCTGATTTTCGCCCCTTGTGTTCTCCTCGTTTTTGTATTTTGCTTTTTTTTCTTGCTCCTCGTATTCTTCTCCTCTGTTTCTTCACCTCGTGTTTTTCACACTTCTCTTACTCCACCTAGTGCCACACTTTTGATCCTCCTCTGATTTTCGCCACTTGTGTTCTCCTCGTTTTTGTATTTTGCTTTTTTTTTATTGCTCCTCGTATTCTTCTCCCCTGTTTCTTCGCCTCGGGTTTTTCACACTTCTCTTACTCCACGTAGTGGCATACTGTTGATCCTCCTCTGATTTTCGCCCCTTGTGTTCTCCTCGTTTTTGTATTTTGCTTTTTTTTCATGCTCCTCGTATTCTTCTCCCCTGTTTCTTCGCCTCGGGTTTTTCACACTTCTCTTGCTCCTCGTAGTGGCATACTGTTGATCCTCCTCTGATTTTCGCCCCTTGTGTTCTCCTCGTTTTTGTATTTTGCTTTTTTTTTCTTGCTCCTCTTATTCTTCTCCCCTGTTTCTTCGCCTCGGGTTTTTCACACTTCTCTTACTCCACGTAGTGGCATACGGTTGATCCTCCTCTGATTTTCGCCCCTTGTGTTCTCCTCGTTTTTGTATTTTGCTTTTTCTTCTTGCTCCTCGTATTCTTCTCCCCTGTTTCTTCGCCTCGGGTTTTTCACACTTCTCTTACTCCTCGTAGTGGCATACTGTTGATCCTCCTCTGATTTTCGTCCCTTGTGTTCTCCTCGTTTTTGTATTTTGCTTTTTTTTCTTGCTCCTCGTATTCTTCTCCCTTGTTTCTTCGCCTCGGGTTTTTCACACTTCTCTTACTCCACGTAGTGCCACACTTTGGATCCTCCTCTGATTTTCGCCCCTTGTGTTCTCCTCGTTTTTGTATTTTGCTTTTTTTTTCTTGCTCCTCGTATTCTTCTCCCCTGTTTCTTCACATCAGCTTTTTCACACTTCTGTTACTCCTCGTAGTGGCATACTGTTGATCCTCCTCTGATTTTCGCCCCTTGTGTTCTCCTCGTTTTTGTATTTTGCTTTTTTTCTTGCTCCTCGTATTCTTCTCCCCTGTTTCTTCGCCTCGGGTTTTTCACACTTCTCTTACTCCACGTAGTGCCACACTTTTGATCCTCCTCTGATTTTCGCCCCTTGTGTTCTCCTCGTTTTTGTATTTTGCTTTTTTTTTCTTGCTCCTCGTATTCTTCTCCCCTGTTTCTTTGCTTCGGGTTTTTTACACTTCTCTTACTCCACGTAGTGGCATACGGTTGATCCTCCTCTGATTTTCGCCCCTTGTGTTCTCCTCGTTTTTGTATTTTGCTTTTTTTTCTTGCTCCTCGTATTCTTCTCCTCTGTTTCTTCACCTCGTGTTTTTCACACTTCTCTTGCTCCTCGTAGTGGCATACTGTTGATCCTCCTCTGATTTTCGCCCCTTGTGTTCTCCTCGATTTTGTATTTTGCTTTTTTTTTCTTGCTCCTCGTATTCTTCTCCCCTGTTTCTTCACATCAGCTTTTTCACACTTCTCTTACTCCTCGTAGTGGCATACTGTTGATCCTCCTCTGATTTTCGCCCCTTGTGTTCTCCTCGTTTTTGTATTTTGCTTTTTTTTTCTTGCTCCTCGTATTCTTCTCCCCTGTTTCTTCGCCTCGGGTTTTTCACACTTCTCTTACTCCACGTAGTCCCATCCTTTTGATCCTCCTCTGATTTTCGCCCCTTGTGTTCTCCTCGTTTTTGTATTTTGCTTTTTTTTTCTTGCTCCTCGTATTCTTCTCCCCTGTTACTTCGCCTCGGGTTTTTCACACTTTTCTTACTCCACCTAGTGCCACACTTTTGATCCTCCTCTGATTTTCGCCCCTTGTGTTCTCCTCGTTTTTGTATTTTGCTTTTTTTTTCTTGCTCCTCGTATTCTTCTCCCCTGTTTCTTCACATCAGCTTTTTCACACTTCTCTTACTCCACCTAGTGGCATACTGTTGATCCTCCTCTGATTTTCGCCCCTTGTGTTCTCCTCGTTTTTGTATTTTGCTTTTTTTTTCTTGCTCCTCGTATTCTTCTCCCCTGTTTCTTCGCCTCGTGTGTTTCCCACTTCTCTTGCTCCTCGTAGTGGCATACTGTTGATCCTCCTCTGATTTTCGCCCCTTGTGTTCTCCTCGTTTTTGTATTTTGCTTTTTTTTTCTTGCTCCTCTTATTCTTCTCCCCTGTTTCTTCGCCTCGGGTTTTTCACACTTCTCTTACTCCACGTAGTGGCATACGGTTGATCCTCCTCTGATTTTCGCCCCTTGTTTTCTCCTCGTTTTTGTTTTTTGCTTTTTCTTCTTGCTCCTCGTATTCTTCTCCCCTGTTTCTTCGCCTCGGGTTTTTCACACTTCTCTTACTCCTCGTAGTGGCATACTGTTGATCCTCCTCTGATTTTCGCCCCTTGTGTTCTCCTCGTTTTTGTATTTTGCTTTTTTTTTCTTGCTCCTCGTATTCTTCTCCCCTGTTTCTTCGCCTCGGGTTTTTCACATCTCTTACTCCACGTAGTGCCTCACTTTGGATCCTCCTCTGATTTTCACCCCTTGTGTTCTCCTCGTTTTTGTATTTTGCTTTTTTTTTCTTGCTCTTCGTATTCTTCTCCCCTGTTTCTTCGCCTCACGTTTTTCACACTTCTCTTACTCCACGTAGTGCCACACTTTTGATCCTCCTCTGATTTTCGCCCCTTGTGTTCTCCTCGTTTTTGTATTTTGCTTTTTTTTTCTTGCTCCTAGTATTCTTCTCCCCTGTTTCTTTGGCTCGGTTTTTCACACGTCTCTTACTCCAAGTAGTGCCACACTTTTGATCCTCCTCTGATTTTCGCCCCTTGTGTTCTCCTCGTTTTTGTATTTTGCTTTTTTTTCTTGCTCCTCGTATTCTTCTCCCCTGTTTCTTCGCCTCGGGTTTTTCACATCTCTTACTCCACTTAGTGCCACAATTTTGATCCTCCTCTGATTTTGCCCCTTGTGTTCTCCTCGTTTTTGTATTTTGCTTTTTTTTTCTTGCTCCTCTTATTCTTCTCCCCTGCTTCTTCGCCTCGGGTTTTTCACACTTCTCTTACTCCACGTAGTGCCACACTTTGGATCCTCCTCTGATTTTCGCCCCTTGTGTTCTCCTCGTTTTTGTATTTTGCTTTTTTTTTCTTGCTCCTCGTATTCTTCTCCCCTGTTTCTTCGCCTCGTGTGTTTCCCACTTCTCTTGCTCCTCGTAGTGGCATACTGTTGATCCTCCTCTGATTTTCGCCCCTTGTGTTCTCCTCGTTTTTGTATTTTGCTTTTTCTTCTTGCTCCTCGTATTCTTCTCCCCTGTTTCTTCGCCTCGTGTGTTTCCCACTTCTCTTGCTCCTCGTAGTGGCATACTGTTGATCCTCCTCTGATTTTCGCCCCTTGTGTTCTCCTCGTTTTTGTATTTTGCTTTTTCTTCTTGCTCCTCGTATTCTTCTCCCCTGTTTCTTCGCCTCGTGTGTTTCCCACTTCTCTTGCTCCTCGTAGTGGCATACTGTTGATCCTCCTCTGATTTTCGCCCCTTGTGTTCTCCTCGTTTTTGTATTTTGCTTTTTTTTTCTTGCTCCTCGTATTCTTCTCCCCTGTTTCTTCGCCTCGGGTTTTTCACACTTCTCTTACTCCACCTAGTGCCACACATCAGATCCTCCTCTGATTTTCGCCCCTTGTGTTCTCCTCGTTTTTGTATTTTGCTTTTTTTTTCTTGCTCCTCGTATTCTTCTCCCCTGTTTCTTCCCCTCGGGTTTTTCACACTTCTCTTACTCCACGTAGTGGCATACGGTTGATCCTCCTCTGATTTTCGCCCCTTGTGTTCTCCTCGTTTTTGTATTTTGCTTTTTTTTCTTGCTCCTCGTATTCTTCTCCTCTGTTTCTTCACCTCGTGTTTTTCACACTTCTCTTGCTCCTCGTAGTGGCATACTGTTGATCCTCCTCTGATTTTCGCCCCTTGTGTTCTCCTCGTTTTTGTATTTTGCTTTTTTTTTATTGCTCCTCGTATTCTTCTCCCCTGTTTCTTCACATCAGCTTTTTCACACTTCTCTTACTCCACGTAGTGGCATACTGTTGATCCTCCTCTGATTTTCGCCCCTTGTGTTCTCCTCGTTTTTGTATTTTGCTTTTTTTTCTTGCTCCTCGTATTCTTCTCCCCTGTTTCTTCGCCTCGGGTTTTCACACTTCTCTTGCTCCTCGTAGTGGCATACTGTTGATCCTCCTCTGATTTTCGCCCCTTGTGTTCTCCTCGTTTTTGTATTTTGCTTTTTTTTCTTGCTCCTCGTATTCTTCTCCCCTGTTTCTTCGCCTCGGGTTTTCACACTTCTCTTGCTCCTCGTAGTGGCATACTGTTGATCCTCCTCTGATTTTCGCCCCTTTTGTTCTCCTCGTTTTTGTATTTTGCTTTTTTTTTCTTGCTCCTCGTATTCTTCTCCCCTGTTTCTTCGCCTCGGGTTTTTCACACTTCTCTTACTCCACCTAGTGGCATACTGTTGATCCTCCTCTGATTTTCGCCCCTTGTGTTCTCCTCGTTTTTGTATTTTGCTTTTTTTTTCTTGCTCCTCGTATTCTTCTCCCCTGTTTCTTCACATCAGCTTTTTCACACTTCTCTTACTCCTCGTAGTGGCATACTGGTGATCCTCCTCTGATTTTCGCCCCTTGTGTTCTCCTCGTTTTTGTATTTTGCTTTTTTTTTCTTGCTCCTCGTATTTTTCTCCCCTGTTTCTTCGCCTCGGGTTTTTCACACTTCTCTTACTCCACGTACTTCCACACGTTTGATCCTCCTCTGATTTTCGCCCCTTGTGTTCTCCTCGTTTTTGTATTTTGCTTTTTTTTTCTTGCTCCTCGTATTCTTCTCCCCTGTTTCTTTGCCTCGGGTTTTTCACACTTCTCTTACTCCACGTAGTGCCACCATTTTGATCCTCCTCTGATTTTCGCCCCTTGTGTTCTCCTCGTTTTTGTATTTTGCTTTTTTTTTCTTGCTCTTCGTATTCTTCTCCCCTGTTTCTTCCCCTCGGGTTTTTCACACTTCTCTTACTCCACGTAGTGCCACCATTTTGATCCTCCTCTGATTTTCGCCCCTTGTGTTCTCCTCGTTTTTGTATTTTGCTTTTTTTTCTTGCTCCTCGTATTCTTCTCCCCTGTTTCTTCGCCTCGGGTTTTTCACACTTCTCTTACTCCACCTAGTGCCACACTTTTGATCCTCCTCTGATTTTCGCCCCTTGTGTTCTCCTCGTTTTTGTATTTTGCTTTTTTTTTATTGCTCCTCGTATTCTTCTCCCCTGTTTCTTCGCCTCGGGTTTTTCACACTTCTCTTGCTCCTCGTAGTGGCATACTGTTGATCCTCCTCTGATTTTCGCCCCTTGTGTTCTCCTCGTTTTTGTATTTTGCTTTTTTTTTTCTTGCTCCTCGTATTCTTCTCCCCTGTTTCTTCGCCTCGGGTTTTTCACACTTCTCTTACTCCACGTAGTGGCATACGGTTGATCCTCCTCTGATTTTCGCCCCTTGTGTTCTCCTCGTTTTTGTATTTTGCTTTTTTTTCTTGCTCCTCGTATTCTTCTCCTCTGTTTCTTCACCTCGTGTTTTTCACACTTCTCTTGCTCCTCGTAGTGGCATACTGTTGATCCTCCTCTGATTTTCGCCCCTTGTGTTCTCCTCGTTTTTGTATTTTGCTTTTTTTTTCTTGCTCCTCGTATTCTTCTCCCCTGTTTCTTCACATCAGCTTTTTCACACTTCTCTTACTCCTCGTAGTGGCATACTGTTGATCCTCCTCTGATTTTTGCCCCTTGTGTTCTCCTCGTTTTTGTATTTTGCTTTTTTTTTCTTGCTCCTCGTATTCTTCTCCCCTGTTTCTTCGCCTCGGGTTTTTCACATCTCTTACTCCACGTAGTGCCACACTTTGGATCCTCCTCTGATTTTCGCCCCTTGTGTTCTCCTCGTTTTTGTATTTTGCTTTTTTTTTCTTGCTCCTCGTATTCTTCTCCCCTGTTTCTTCGCCTCGGGTTTTTCACACTTCTCTTACTCCACGTAGTGCCACACTTTTGATCCTCCTCTGATTTTCGCCCCTTGTGTTCTCCTCGTTTTTGTATTTTGCTTTTTTTTTCTTGCTCCTCGTATTCTTCTCCCCTGTTTCTTTGGCTCGGGTTTTTCATCCTTCTCTTACTCCACGTAGTGCCCCACTTTTGATCCTCCTCTGATTTTCGCCACTTGTGTTCTCCTCGTTTTTGTATTTTGCTTTTTTTTTCTTGCTCCTCGTATTCTTCTCCCCTGTTTCTTCACATCAGCTTTTTCACACTTCTCTTACTCCTCGTAGTGGCATACTGTTGATCCTACTCTGATTTTCGCCCCTTGTGTTCTCCTCGTTTTTGTATTTTGCTTTTTTTTTCTTGCTCCTCGTATTCTTCTCCCCTGTTTCTTCACCTCGGGTTTTTCACACTTCTCTTGCTCCTCGTAGTGGCATACTGTTGATCCTCCTCTGATTTTCGCCACTTGTGTTCTCCTCGTTTTTGTATTTTGCTTTTTTTTTCTTGCTCCTCGTATTCTTCTCCCCTGTTTCTTCGCCTCGAGTTTTTCACACTTTTCTTACTCCACGTATTGCCACACTTTTGATCCTCCTCTGATTTTCGCCCCTTGTGTTCTCCTCGTTTTTGTATTTTGGTTTTTTTTTCTTGCTCCTCTTATTCTTCTCCCCTGCTTCTTCGCCTCGGGTTTTTCACACTTCTCTTACTCCACGTAGTGGCATACGGTTGATCCTCCTCTGATTTTCGCCCCTTGTGTTCTCCTCTTTTTTGTATTTTGCTTTTTTTTCTTGCTCCTCGTATTCTTCTCCTCTGTTTCTTCACCTCGGGTTTTTCCTTCTTCTCTTGCTCCTCGTAGTGGCATACTGTTGATCCTCCTCTGATTTTCGCCCCTTGTGTTCTCCTCGTTTTTGTATTTTGCTTTTTTTTTCTTGCTCCTCTTATTCTTCTCCCCTGTTTCTTCGCCTCGGGTTTTTCACACTTCTCTTACTCCACGTAGTGGCATACGGTTGATCCTCCTCTGATTTTCGCCCCTTGTGTTCTCCTCGTTTTTGTATTTTGCTTTTTCTTCTTGCTCCTCGTATTCTTCTCCCCTGTTTCTTCGCCTCGGGTTTTTCACACTTCTCTTACTCCTCGTAGTGGCATACTGTTGATCCTCCTCTGATTTTCGTCCCTTGTGTTCTCCTCGTTTTTGTATTTTGCTTTTTTTTCTTGCTCCTCGTATTCTTCTCCCTTGTTTCTTCGCCTCGGGTTTTTCACACTTCTCTTACTCCACGTAGTGCCACACTTTGGATCCTCCTCTGATTTTCGCCCCTTGTGTTCTCCTCGTTTTTGTATTTTGCTTTTTTTTTCTTGCTCCTTGTATTCTTCTCCCCTGTTTCTTCACATCAGCTTTTTCACACTTCTGTTACTCCTCGTAGTGGCATACTGTTGATCCTCCTCTGATTTTCGCCCCTTGTGTTCTCCTCGTTTTTGTATTTTGCTTTTTTTCTTGCTCCTCGTATTCTTCTCCCCTGTTTCTTCGCCTCGGGTTTTTCACACTTCTCTTACTCCACGTAGTGCCACACTTTTGATCCTCCTCTGATTTTCGCCCCTTGTGTTCTCCTCGTTTTTGTATTTTGCTTTTTTTTTCTTGCTCCTCGTATTCTTCTCCCCTGTTTCTTTGCCTCGGGTTTTTCACACTTCTCTTACTCCACGTAGTGGCATAGGGTTGATCCTCCTCTGATTTTCGCCCCTTGTGTTCTCCTCGTTTTTGTATTTTGCTTTTTTTTCTTGCTCCTCGTATTCTTCTCCTCTGTTTCTTCACCTCGGGTTTTTCACACTTCTCTTGCTCCTCGTAGTGGCATACTGTTGATCCTCCTCTGATTTTCGCCCCTTGTGTTCTCCTCGATTTTGTATTTTGCTTTTTTTTTCTTGCTCCTCGTATTCTTCTCCCCTGTTTCTTCACATCAGCTTTTTCACCCTTCTCTTACTCCTCGTAGTGGCATACTGTTGATCCTCCTCTGATTTTCGCCCCTTGTGTTCTCCTCGTTTTTGTATTTTGCTTTTTTTTTCTTGCTCCTCGTATTCTTCTCCCCTGTTTCTTCGCCTCGGGTTTTTCACACTTCTCTTACTCCACGTAGTCCCATCCTTTTGATCCTCCTCTGATTTTCGCCCCTTGTGTTCTCCTCGTTTTTGTATTTTGCTTTTTTTTTCTTGCTCCTCGTATTCTTCTCCCCTGTTACTTCGCCTCGGGTTTTTCACACTTTTCTTACTCCACCTAGTGCCACACTTTTGATCCTCCTCTGATTTTCGCCCCTTGTGTTCTCCTCGTTTTTGTATTTTGCTTTTTTTTTCTTGCTCCTCGTATTCTTCTCCCCTGTTTCTTCACATCAGCTTTTTCACACTTCTCTTACTCCACCTAGTGGCATACTGTTGATCCTCCTCTGATTTTCGCCCCTTGTGTTCTCCTCGTTTTTGTATTTTGCTTTTTTTTTCTTGCTCCTCGTATTCTTCTCCCCTGTTTCTTCGCCTCGGGTGTTTCCCACTTCTCTTGCTCCTCGTAGTGGCATACTGTTGATCCTCCTCTGATTTTCGCCCCTTGTGTTCTCCTCGTTTTTGTATTTTGCTTTTTTTTTCTTGCTCCTCGTATTCTTCTCCCCTGTTTCTTCACATCAGCTTTTTCACACTTCTCTTACTCCTCGTAGTGGCATACTGGTGATCCTCCTCTGATTTTCGCCCCTTGTGTTCTCCTCGTTTTTGTATTTTGCTTTTTTTTTCTTGCTCCTCGTATTTTTCTCCCCTGTTTCTTCGCCTCGGGTTTTTCACACTTCTCTTACTCCACGTAGTTCCACACTTTTGATCCTCCTCTGATTTTCGCCCCTTGTGTTCTCCTCGTTTTTGTATTTTGCTTTTTTTTTCTTGCTCCTCGTATTCTTCTCCCCTGTTTCTTTGCCTCGGGTTTTTCACACTTCTCTTACTCCACGTAGTGCCACCATTTTGATCCTCCTCTGATTTTCGCCCCTTGTGTTCTCCTCGTTTTTGTATTTTGCTTTTTTTTTCTTGCTCTTCGTATTCTTCTCCCCTGTTTCTTCCCCTCGGGTTTTTCACACTTCTCTTACTCCACGTAGTGCCACCATTTTGATCCTCCTCTGATTTTCGCCCCTTGTGTTCTCCTCGTTTTTGTATTTTGCTTTTTTTTCTTGCTCCTCGTATTCTTCTCCCCTGTTTCTTCGCCTCGGGTTTTTCACACTTCTCTTACTCCACCTAGTGCCACACTTTTGATCCTCCTCTGATTTTCGCCCCTTGTGTTCTCCTCGTTTTTGTATTTTGCTTTTTTTTTATTGCTCCTCGTATTCTTCTCCCCTGTTTCTTCGCCTCGGGTTTTTCACACTTCTCTTGCTCCTCGTAGTGGCATACTGTTGATCCTCCTCTGATTTTCGCCCCTTGTGTTCTCCTCGTTTTTGTATTTTGCTTTTTTTTTTCTTGCTCCTCGTATTCTTCTCCCCTGTTTCTTCGCCTCGGGTTTTTCACACTTCTCTTACTCCACGTAGTGGCATACGGTTGATCCTCCTCTGATTTTCGCCCCTTGTGTTCTCCTCGTTTTTGTATTTTGCTTTTTTTTCTTGCTCCTCGTATTCTTCTCCTCTGTTTCTTCACCTCGTGTTTTTCACACTTCTCTTGCTCCTCGTAGTGGCATACTGTTGATCCTCCTCTGATTTTCGCCCCTTGTGTTCTCCTCGTTTTTGTATTTTGCTTTTTTTTTCTTGCTCCTCGTATTCTTCTCCCCTGTTTCTTCACATCAGCTTTTTCACACTTCTCTTACTCCTCGTAGTGGCATACTGTTGATCCTCCTCTGATTTTTGCCCCTTGTGTTCTCCTCGTTTTTGTATTTTGCTTTTTTTTTCTTGCTCCTCGTATTCTTCTCCCCTGTTTCTTCGCCTCGGGTTTTTCACATCTCTTACTCCACGTAGTGCCACACTTTGGATCCTCCTCTGATTTTCGCCCCTTGTGTTCTCCTCGTTTTTGTATTTTGCTTTTTTTTTCTTGCTCCTCGTATTCTTCTCCCCTGTTTCTTCGCCTCGGGTTTTTCACACTTCTCTTACTCCACGTAGTGCCACACTTTTGATCCTCCTCTGATTTTCGCCCCTTGTGTTCTCCTCGTTTTTGTATTTTGCTTTTTTTTTCTTGCTCCTCGTATTCTTCTCCCCTGTTTCTTTGGCTCGGGTTTTTCATCCTTCTCTTACTCCACGTAGTGCCCCACTTTTGATCCTCCTCTGATTTTCGCCACTTGTGTTCTCCTCGTTTTTGTATTTTGCTTTTTTTTTCTTGCTCCTCGTATTCTTCTCCCCTGTTTCTTCACATCAGCTTTTTCACACTTCTCTTACTCCTCGTAGTGGCATACTGTTGATCCTACTCTGATTTTCGCCCCTTGTGTTCTCCTCGTTTTTGTATTTTGCTTTTTTTTTCTTGCTCCTCGTATTCTTCTCCCCTGTTTCTTCACCTCGGGTTTTTCACACTTCTCTTGCTCCTCGTAGTGGCATACTGTTGATCCTCCTCTGATTTTCGCCACTTGTGTTCTCCTCGTTTTTGTATTTTGCTTTTTTTTTCTTGCTCCTCGTATTCTTCTCCCCTGTTTCTTCGCCTCGAGTTTTTCACACTTTTCTTACTCCACGTATTGCCACACTTTTGATCCTCCTCTGATTTTCGCCCCTTGTGTTCTCCTCGTTTTTGTATTTTGGTTTTTTTTTCTTGCTCCTCTTATTCTTCTCCCCTGCTTCTTCGCCTCGGGTTTTTCACACTTCTCTTACTCCACGTAGTGGCATACGGTTGATCCTCCTCTGATTTTCGCCCCTTGTGTTCTCCTCTTTTTTGTATTTTGCTTTTTTTTCTTGCTCCTCGTATTCTTCTCCTCTGTTTCTTCACCTCGGGTTTTTCCTTCTTCTCTTGCTCCTCGTAGTGGCATACTGTTGATCCTCCTCTGATTTTCGCCCCTTGTGTTCTCCTCGTTTTTGTATTTTGCTTTTTTTTTCTTGCTCCTCTTATTCTTCTCCCCTGTTTCTTCGCCTCGGGTTTTTCACACTTCTCTTACTCCACGTAGTGGCATACGGTTGATCCTCCTCTGATTTTCGCCCCTTGTGTTCTCCTCGTTTTTGTATTTTGCTTTTTCTTCTTGCTCCTCGTATTCTTCTCCCCTGTTTCTTCGCCTCGGGTTTTTCACACTTCTCTTACTCCTCGTAGTGGCATACTGTTGATCCTCCTCTGATTTTCGTCCCTTGTGTTCTCCTCGTTTTTGTATTTTGCTTTTTTTTCTTGCTCCTCGTATTCTTCTCCCTTGTTTCTTCGCCTCGGGTTTTTCACACTTCTCTTACTCCACGTAGTGCCACACTTTGGATCCTCCTCTGATTTTCGCCCCTTGTGTTCTCCTCGTTTTTGTATTTTGCTTTTTTTTTCTTGCTCCTTGTATTCTTCTCCCCTGTTTCTTCACATCAGCTTTTTCACACTTCTGTTACTCCTCGTAGTGGCATACTGTTGATCCTCCTCTGATTTTCGCCCCTTGTGTTCTCCTCGTTTTTGTATTTTGCTTTTTTTCTTGCTCCTCGTATTCTTCTCCCCTGTTTCTTCGCCTCGGGTTTTTCACACTTCTCTTACTCCACGTAGTGCCACACTTTTGATCCTCCTCTGATTTTCGCCCCTTGTGTTCTCCTCGTTTTTGTATTTTGCTTTTTTTTTCTTGCTCCTCGTATTCTTCTCCCCTGTTTCTTTGCCTCGGGTTTTTCACACTTCTCTTACTCCACGTAGTGGCATACGGTTGATCCTCCTCTGATTTTCGCCCCTTGTGTTCTCCTCGTTTTTGTATTTTGCTTTTTTTTCTTGCTCCTCGTATTCTTCTCCTCTGTTTCTTCACCTCGTGTTTTTCACACTTCTCTTGCTCCTCGTAGTGGCATACTGTTGATCCTCCTCTAATTTTCGCCCCTTGTGTTCTCCTCGATTTTGTATTTTGCTTTTTTTTTCTTGCTCCTCGTATTCTTCTCCCCTGTTTCTTCACATCAGCTTTTTCACACTTCTCTTACTCCTCGTAGTGGCATACTGTTGATCCTCCTCTGATTTTCGCCCCTTGTGTTCTCCTCGTTTTTGTATTTTGCTTTTTTTTTCTTGCTCCTCGTATTCTTCTCCCCTGTTTCTTCGCCTCGGGTTTTTCACACTTCTCTTACTCCACGTAGTCCCATCCTTTTGATCCTCCTCTGATTTTCGCCCCTTGTGTTCTCCTCGTTTTTGTATTTTGCTTTTTTTTTCTTGCTCCTCGTATTCTTCTCCCCTATTACTTCGCCTCGGGTTTTTCACACTTTTCTTACTCCACCTAGTGCCACACTTTTGATCCTCCTCTGATTTTCGCCCCTTGTGTTCTCCTCGTTTATGTATTTTGCTTTTTTTTTCTTGCTCCTCGTATTCTTCTCCCCTGTTTCTTCACATCAGCTTTTTCACACTTCTCTTACTCCACCTAGTGGCATACTGTTGATCCTCCTCTGATTTTCGCCCCTTGTGTTCTCCTCGTTTTTGTATTTTGCTTTTTTTTTCTTGCTCCTCGTATTCTTCTCCCCTGTTTCTTCGCCTCGTGTGTTTCCCACTTCTCTTGCTCCACGTAGTGGCATACTGTTGATCCTCCTCTGATTTTCGCCCCTTGTGTTCTCCTCGTTTTTGTATTTTGCTTTTTTTTTCTTGCTCCTCTTATTCTTCTCCCCTGTTTCTTCGCCTCGGGTTTTTCACACTTCTCTTACTCCACGTAGTGGCATACGGTTGATCCTCCTCTGATTTTCGCCCCTTGTGTTCTCCTCGTTTTTGTATTTTGCTTTTTCTTCTTGCTCCTCGTATTCTTCTCCCCTGTTTCTTCGCCTCGGGTTTTTCACACTTCTCTTACTCCTCGTAGTGGCATGCTGTTGATCCTCCTCTGATTTTCGCCCCTTGTGTTCTCCTCGTTTTTGTATTTTGCTTTTTTTTTCTTGCTCCTCGTATTCTTCTCCCCTGTTTCTTCGCCTCGGGTTTTTCACATCTCTTACTCAACGTAGTGCCTCACTTTGGATCCTCCTCTGATTTTCACCCCTTGTGTTCTCCTCGTTTTTGTATTTTGCTTTTTTTTTCTTGCTCTTCGTATTCTTCTCCCCTGTTTCTTCGCCTCACGTTTTTCACACTTCTCTTACTCCACGTAGTGCCACACTTTTGATCCTCCTCTGATTTTCGCCCCTTGTGTTCTCCTCGTTTTTGTATTTTGCTTTTTTTTTCTTGCTCCTCGTATTCTTCTCCCCTGTTTCTTTGGCTCGGTTTTTCACACGTCTCTTACTCCACGTAGTGCCACACTTTTGATCCTCCTCTGATTTTCGCCCCTTGTGTTCTCCTCGTTTTTGTATTTTGCTTTTTTTTCTTGCTCCTCGTATTCTTCTCCCCTGTTTCTTCGCCTCGGGTTTTTCACATCTCTTACTCCACTTAGTGCCACAATTTTGATCCTCCTCTGATTTTGCCCCTTGTGTTCTCCTCGTTTTTGTATTTTGCTTTTTTTTTCTTGCTCCTCTTATTCTTCTCCCCTGCTTCTTCGCCTCGGGTTTTTCACACTTCTATTACTCCACGTAGTGCCACACTTTGGATCCTCCTCTGATTTTCGCCCCTTGTGTTCTCCTCGTTTTTGTATTTTGCTTTTTTTTTCTTGCTCCTCGTATTCTTCTCCCCTGTTTCTTCGCCTCGTGTGTTTCCCACTTCTCTTGCTCCTCGTAGTGGCATACTGTTGATCCTCCTCTGATTTTCGCCCCTTGTGTTCTCCTCGTTTTTGTATTTTGCTTTTTCTTCTTGCTCCTCGTATTCTTCTCCCCTGTTTCTTCGCCTCGTGTGTTTCCCACTTCTCTTGCTCCTCGTAGTGGCATACTGTTGATCCTCCTCTGATTTTCGCCCCTTGTGTTCTCCTCGTTTTTGTATTTTGCTTTTTTTTTCTTGCTCCTCGTATTCTTCTCCCCTGTTTCTTCGCCTCGGGTTTTTCACACTTCTCTTACTCCACCTAGTGCCACACATCAGATCCTCCTCTGATTTTCGCCCCTTGTGTTCTCCTCGTTTTTGTATTTTGCTTTTTTTTTCTTGCTCCTCGTATTCTTCTCCCCTGTTTCTTCCCCTCGGGTTTTTCACACTTCTCTTACTCCACGTAGTGGCATACGGTTGATCCTCCTCTGATTTTCGCCCCTTGTGTTCTCCTCGTTTTTGTATTTTGCTTTTTTTTCTTGCTCCTCGTATTCTTCTCCTCTGTTTCTTCACCTCGTGTTTTTCACACTTCTCTTGCTCCTCGTAGTGGCATACTGTTGATCCTCCTCTGATTTTCGCCCCTTGTGTTCTCCTCGTTTTTGTATTTTGCTTTTTTTTTATTGCTCCTCGTATTCTTCTCCCCTGTTTCTTCACATCAGCTTTTTCACACTTCTCTTACTCCACGTAGTGGCATACTGTTGATCCTCCTCTGATTTTCGCCCCTTGTGTTCTCCTCGTTTTTGTATTTTGCTTTTTTTTCTTGCTCCTCGTATTCTTCTCCCCTGTTTCTTCGCCTCGGGTTTTCACACTTCTCTTGCTCCTCGTAGTGGCATACTGTTGATCCTCCTCTGATTTTCGCCCCTTTTGTTCTCCTCGGTTTTGTATTTTGCTTTTTTTTTCTTGCTCCTCGTATTCTTCTCCCCTGTTTCTTCGCCTCGGGTTTTTCACACTTCTCTTGCTCCTCGTAGTGGCATACTGTTGATCCTCCTCTGATTTTCGCCCCTTGTGTTCTCCTCGTTTTTGTATTTTGCTTTTTTTTTCTTGCTCCTCGTATTCTTCTCCCCTGTTTCTTCACATCAGCTTTTTCACACGTCTCTTACTCCTCGTAGTGGCATACTGGTGATCCTCCTCTGATTTTCGCCCCTTGTGTTCTCCTCGTTTTTGTATTTTGCTTTTTTTTTCTTGCTCCTCGTATTTTTCTCCCCTGTTTCTTCGCCTCGGGTTTTTCACACTTCTCTTACTCCACGTAGTTCCACACTTTTGATCCTCCTCTGATTTTCGCCCCTTGTGTTCTCCTCGTTTTTGTATTTTGCTTTTTTTTTCTTGCTCCTCGTATTCTTCTCCCCTGTTTCTTTGCCTCGGGTTTTTCACACTTCTCTTACTCCACGTAGTGCCACCATTTTGATCCTCCTCTGATTTTCGCCCCTTGTGTTCTCCTCGTTTTTGTATTTTGCTTTTTTTTTCTTGCTCTTCGTATTCTTCTCCCCTGTTTCTTCCCCTCGGGTTTTTCACACTTCTCTTACTCCACGTAGTGCCACCATTTTGATCCTCCTCTGATTTTCGCCCCTTGTGTTCTCCTCGTTTTTGTATTTTGCTTTTTTTTCTTGCTCCTCGTATTCTTCTCCCCTGTTTCTTCGCCTCGGGTTTTTCACACTTCTCTTACTCCACCTAGTGCCACACTTTTGATCCTCCTCTGATTTTCGCCCCTTGTGTTCTCCTCGTTTTTGTATTTTGCTTTTTTTTTATTGCTCCTCGTATTCTTCTCCCCTGTTTCTTCGCCTCGGGTTTTTCACACTTCTCTTGCTCCTCGTAGTGGCATACTGTTGATCCTCCTCTGATTTTCGCCCCTTGTGTTCTCCTCGTTTTTGTATTTTGCTTTTTTTTTTCTTGCTCCTCGTTTTCTTCTCCCCTGTTTCTTCGCCTCGGGTTTTTCACACTTCTCTTACTCCACGTAGTGGCATACGGTTGATCCTCCTCTGATTTTCGCCCCTTGTGTTCTCCTCGTTTTTGTATTTTGCTTTTTTTTCTTGCTCCTCGTATTCTTCTCCTCTGTTTCTTCACCTCGTGTTTTTCACACTTCTCTTGCTCCTCGTAGTGGCATACTGTTGATCCTCCTCTGATTTTCGCCCCTTGTGTTCTCCTCGTTTTTGTATTTTGCTTTTTTTTTCTTGCTCCTCGTATTCTTCTCCCCTGTTTCTTCACATCAGCTTTTTCACACTTCTCTTACTCCTCGTAGTGGCATACTGTTGATCCTCCTCTGATTTTTGCCCCTTGTGTTCTCCTCGTTTTTGTATTTTGCTTTTTTTTTCTTGCTCCTCGTATTCTTCTCCCCTGTTTCTTCGCCTCGGGTTTTTCACATCTCTTACTCCACGTAGTGCCACACTTTGGATCCTCCTCTGATTTTCGCCCCTTGTGTTCTCCTCGTTTTTGTATTTTGCTTTTTTTTTCTTGCTCCTCGTATTCTTCTCCCCTGTTTCTTCGCCTCGGGTTTTTCACACTTCTCTTACTCCACGTAGTGCCACACTTTTGATCCTCCTCTGATTTTCGCCCCTTGTGTTCTCCTCGTTTTTGTATTTTGCTTTTTTTTCTTGCTCCTCGTATTCTTCTCCCCTGTTTCTTCGCCTCGGGTTTTTCACACTTCTCTTGCTCCTCGTAGTGGCATACCGTTGATCCTCCTCTGATTTTCGCCACTTGTGTTCTCCTCGTTTTTGTATTTTGCTTTTTTTTTCTTGCTCCTCGTATTCTTCTCCCCTGTTTCTTCACATCAGCTTTTTCACACTTCTCTTACTCCACCTAGTGCCACAATTTTGATCCTTCTCTGATTTTCGCCCCTTGTGTTCTCCTCGTTTTTGTATTTTGCTTTTTTTTCTTGCTCCTCGTATTCTTCTCCACTGTTTCTTCACCTCGGGTTTTTCACACTTCTCTTACTCCACCTAGTGCCACACTTTTGATCCTCCTCTGATTTTCGCCCCTTGTGTTCTCCTCGTTTTTGTATTTTGCTTTTTTTTTCTTGCTCCTCGTATTCTTCTCCCCTGTTTCTTCACCTCGGGTTTTTCACACTTCTCTTACTCCACGTAGTGCCACACTTTTCATCCTCCTCTGATTTTAGCCCCTTGTGTTCTCCTCGTTTTTGTATTTTGCTTTTTTTTTCTTGCTCCTCGTATTCTTCTCCCCTGTTTCTTCGCCTCGGGTTTTTCACACTTCTCTTACTCCACGTAGTGCCACACTTTTGATCCTCCTCTGATTTTCGCCCCTTGTGTTCTCCTCGTTTTTGTATTTTGCTTTTTTTTTCTTGCTCCTCGTATTCTTCTCCCCTGTTTCTTCGCCTCGGGTTTTTCACATCTCTTACTCCACGTAGTGCCACACTTTGGATCCTCCTCTGATTTTCGCCCCTTGTGTTCTCCTCGTTTTTGTATTTTGCTTTTTTTTTCTTGCTCCTCGTATTCTTCTCCCCTGTTTCTTCGCCTCGGGTTTTTCACACTTCTCTTACTCCACGTAGTGCCACACTTTTGATCCTCCTCTGATTTTCGCCCCTTGTGTTCTCCTCGTTTTTGTATTTTGCTTTTTTTTTCTTGCTCCTCGTATTCTTCTCCCCTGTTTCTTTGGCTCGGGTTTTTCATCCTTCTCTTACTCCACGTAGTGCCCCACTTTTGATCCTCCTCTGATTTTCGCCACTTGTGTTCTCCTCGTTTTTGTATTTTGCTTTTTTTTTCTTGCTCCTCGTATTCTTCTCCCCTGTTTCTTCACATCAGCTTTTTCACACTTCTCTTACTCCTCGTAGTGGCATACTGTTGATCCTACTCTGATTTTCGCCCCTTGTGTTCTCCTCGTTTTTGTATTTTGCTTTTTTTTTCTTGCTCCTCGTATTCTTCTCCCCTGTTTCTTCACCTCGGGTTTTTCACACTTCTCTTGCTCCTCGTAGTGGCATACTGTTGATCCTCCTCTGATTTTCGCCACTTGTGTTCTCCTCGTTTTTGTATTTTGCTTTTTTTTTCTTGCTCCTCGTATTCTTCTCCCCTGTTTCTTCGCCTCGAGTTTTTCACACTTTTCTTACTCCACGTATTGCCACACTTTTGATCCTCCTCTGATTTTCGCCCCTTGTGTTCTCCTCGTTTTTGTATTTTGGTTTTTTTTTCTTGCTCCTCTTATTCTTCTCCCCTGCTTCTTCGCCTCGGGTTTTTCACACTTCTCTTACTCCACGTAGTGGCATACGGTTGATCCTCCTCTGATTTTCGCCCCTTGTGTTCTCCTCTTTTTTGTATTTTGCTTTTTTTTCTTGCTCCTCGTATTCTTCTCCTCTGTTTCTTCACCTCGGGTTTTTCCTTCTTCTCTTGCTCCTCGTAGTGGCATACTGTTGATCCTCCTCTGATTTTCGCCCCTTGTGTTCTCCTCGTTTTTGTATTTTGCTTTTTTTTTCTTGCTCCTCTTATTCTTCTCCCCTGTTTCTTCGCCTCGGGTTTTTCACACTTCTCTTACTCCACGTAGTGGCATACGGTTGATCCTCCTCTGATTTTCGCCCCTTGTGTTCTCCTCGTTTTTGTATTTTGCTTTTTCTTCTTGCTCCTCGTATTCTTCTCCCCTGTTTCTTCGCCTCGGGTTTTTCACACTTCTCTTACTCCTCGTAGTGGCATACTGTTGATCCTCCTCTGATTTTCGTCCCTTGTGTTCTCCTCGTTTTTGTATTTTGCTTTTTTTTCTTGCTCCTCGTATTCTTCTCCCTTGTTTCTTCGCCTCGGGTTTTTCACACTTCTCTTACTCCACGTAGTGCCACACTTTGGATCCTCCTCTGATTTTCGCCCCTTGTGTTCTCCTCGTTTTTGTATTTTGCTTTTTTTTTCTTGCTCCTTGTATTCTTCTCCCCTGTTTCTTCACATCAGCTTTTTCACACTTCTGTTACTCCTCGTAGTGGCATACTGTTGATCCTCCTCTGATTTTCGCCCCTTGTGTTCTCCTCGTTTTTGTATTTTGCTTTTTTTCTTGCTCCTCGTATTCTTCTCCCCTGTTTCTTCGCCTCGGGTTTTTCACACTTCTCTTACTCCACGTAGTGCCACACTTTTGATCCTCCTCTGATTTTCGCCCCTTGTGTTCTCCTCGTTTTTGTATTTTGCTTTTTTTTTCTTGCTCCTCGTATTCTTCTCCCCTGTTTCTTTGCCTCGGGTTTTTCACACTTCTCTTACTCCACGTAGTGGCATACGGTTGATCCTCCTCTGATTTTCGCCCCTTGTGTTCTCCTCGTTTTTGTATTTTGCTTTTTTTTCTTGCTCCTCGTATTCTTCTCCTCTGTTTCTTCACCTCGTGTTTTTCACACTTCTCTTGCTCCTCGTAGTGGCATACTGTTGATCCTCCTCTGATTTTCGCCCCTTGTGTTCTCCTCGATTTTGTATTTTGCTTTTTTTTTCTTGCTCCTCGTATTCTTCTCCCCTGTTTCTTCACATCAGCTTTTTCACCCTTCTCTTACTCCTCGTAGTGGCATACTGTTGATCCTCCTCTGATTTTCGCCCCTTGTGTTCTCCTCGTTTTTGTATTTTGCTTTTTTTTTCTTGCTCCTCGTATTCTTCTCCCCTGTTTCTTCGCCTCGGGTTTTTCACACTTCTCTTACTCCACGTAGTCCCATCCTTTTGATCCTCCTCTGATTTTCGCCCCTTGTGTTCTCCTCGTTTTTGTATTTTGCTTTTTTTTTCTTGCTCCTCGTATTCTTCTCCCCTGTTACTTCGCCTCGGGTTTTTCACACTTTTCTTACTCCACCTAGTGCCACACTTTTGATCCTCCTCTGATTTTCGCCCCTTGTGTTCTCCTCGTTTTTGTATTTTGCTTTTTTTTTCTTGCTCCTCGTATTCTTCTCCCCTGTTTCTTCACATCAGCTTTTTCACACTTCTCTTACTCCACCTAGTGGCATACTGTTGATCCTCCTCTGATTTTCGCCCCTTGTGTTCTCCTCGTTTTTGTATTTTGCTTTTTTTTTCTTGCTCCTCGTATTCTTCTCCCCTGTTTCTTCGCCTCGTGTGTTTCCCACTTCTCTTGCTCCTCGTAGTGGCATACTGTTGATCCTCCTCTGATTTTCGCCCCTTGTGTTCTCCTCGTTTTTGTATTTTGCTTTTTTTTTCTTGCTCCTCGTATTCTTCTCCCCTGTTTCTTCACATCAGCTTTTTCACACTTCTCTTACTCCTCGTAGTGGCATACTGGTGATCCTCCTCTGATTTTCGCCCCTTGTGTTCTCCTCGTTTTTGTATTTTGCTTTTTTTTTCTTGCTCCTCGTATTTTTCTCCCCTGTTTCTTCGCCTCGGGTTTTTCACACTTCTCTTACTCCACGTAGTTCCACACTTTTGATCCTCCTCTGATTTTCGCCCCTTGTGTTCTCCTCGTTTTTGTATTTTGCTTTTTTTTTCTTGCTCCTCGTATTCTTCTCCCCTGTTTCTTTGCCTCGGGTTTTTCACACTTCTCTTACTCCACGTAGTGCCACCCTTTTGATCCTCCTCTGATTTTCGCCCCTTGTGTTCTCCTCGTTTTTGTATTTTGCTTTTTTTTTCTTGCTCTTCGTATTCTTCTCCCCTGTTTCTTCCCCTCGGGTTTTTCACACTTCTCTTACTCCACGTAGTGCCACCATTTTGATCCTCCTCTGATTTTCGCCCCTTGTGTTCTCCTCGTTTTTGTATTTTGCTTTTTTTTCTTGCTCCTCGTATTCTTCTCCCCTGTTTCTTCGCCTCGGGTTTTTCACACTTCTCTTACTCCACCTAGTGCCACACTTTTGATCCTCCTCTGATTTTCGCCCCTTGTGTTCTCCTCGTTTTTGTATTTTGCTTTTTTTTTATTGCTCCTCGTATTCTTCTCCCCTGTTTCTTCGCCTCGGGTTTTTCACACTTCTCTTGCTCCTCGTAGTGGCATACTGTTGATCCTCCTCTGATTTTCGCCCCTTGTGTTCTCCTCGTTTTTGTATTTTGCTTTTTTTTTTCTTGCTCCTCGTATTCTTCTCCCCTGTTTCTTCGCCTCGGGTTTTTCACACTTCTCTTACTCCACGTAGTGGCATACGGTTGATCCTCCTCTGATTTTCGCCCCTTGTGTTCTCGTTTTTGTATTTTGCTTTTTTTTCTTGCTCCTCGTATTCTTCTCCTCTGTTTCTTCACCTCGTGTTTTTCACACTTCTCTTGCTCCTCGTAGTGGCATACTGTTGATCCTCCTCTGATTTTCGCCCCTTGTGTTCTCCTCGTTTTTGTATTTTGCTTTTTTTTTCTTGCTCCTCGTATTCTTCTCCCCTGTTTCTTCACATCAGCTTTTTCACACTTCTCTTACTCCTCGTAGTGGCATACTGTTGATCCTCCTCTGATTTTTGCCCCTTGTGTTCTCCTCGTTTTTGTATTTTGCTTTTTTTTTCTTGCTCCTCGTATTCTTCTCCCCTGTTTCTTCGCCTCGGGTTTTTCACATCTCTTACTCCACGTAGTGCCACACTTTGGATCCTCCTCTGATTTTCGCCCCTTGTGTTCTCCTCGTTTTTGTATTTTGCTTTTTTTTTCTTGCTCCTCGTATTCTTCTCCCCTGTTTCTTCGCCTCGGGTTTTTCACACTTCTCTTACTCCACGTAGTGCCACACTTTTGATCCTCCTCTGATTTTCGCCCCTTGTGTTCTCCTCGTTTTTGTATTTTGCTTTTTTTTTCTTGCTCCTCGTATTCTTCTCCCCTGTTTCTTTGGCTCGGGTTTTTCATCCTTCTCTTACTCCACGTAGTGCCCCACTTTTGATCCTCCTCTGATTTTCGCCACTTGTGTTCTCCTCGTTTTTGTATTTTGCTTTTTTTTTCTTGCTCCTCGTATTCTTCTCCCCTGTTTCTTCACATCAGCTTTTTCACACTTCTCTTACTCCTCGTAGTGGCATACTGTTGATCCTACTCTGATTTTCGCCCCTTGTGTTCTCCTCGTTTTTGTATTTTGCTTTTTTTTTCTTGCTCCTCGTATTCTTCTCCCCTGTTTCTTCACCTCGGGTTTTTCACACTTCTCTTGCTCCTCGTAGTGGCATACTGTTGATCCTCCTCTGATTTTCGCCACTTGTGTTCTCCTCGTTTTTGTATTTTGCTTTTTTTTTCTTGCTCCTCGTATTCTTCTCCCCTGTTTCTTCGCCTCGAGTTTTTCACACTTTTCTTACTCCACGTATTGCCACACTTTTGATCCTCCTCTGATTTTCGCCCCTTGTGTTCTCCTCGTTTTTGTATTTTGGTTTTTTTTTCTTGCTCCTCTTATTCTTCTCCCCTGCTTCTTCGCCTCGGGTTTTTCACACTTCTCTTACTCCACGTAGTGGCATACGGTTGATCCTCCTCTGATTTTCGCCCCTTGTGTTCTCCTCTTTTTTGTATTTTGCTTTTTTTTCTTGCTCCTCGTATTCTTCTCCTCTGTTTCTTCACCTCGGGTTTTTCCTTCTTCTCTTGCTCCTCGTAGTGGCATACTGTTGATCCTCCTCTGATTTTCGCCCCTTGTGTTCTCCTCGTTTTTGTATTTTGCTTTTTTTTTCTTGCTCCTCTTATTCTTCTCCCCTGTTTCTTCGCCTCGGGTTTTTCACACTTCTCTTACTCCACGTAGTGGCATACGGTTGATCCTCCTCTGATTTTCGCCCCTTGTGTTCTCCTCGTTTTTGTATTTTGCTTTTTCTTCTTGCTCCTCGTATTCTTCTCCCCTGTTTCTTCGCCTCGGGTTTTTCACACTTCTCTTACTCCTCGTAGTGGCATACTGTTGATCCTCCTCTGATTTTCGTCCCTTGTGTTCTCCTCGTTTTTGTATTTTGCTTTTTTTTCTTGCTCCTCGTATTCTTCTCCCTTGTTTCTTCGCCTCGGGTTTTTCACACTTCTCTTACTCCACGTAGTGCCACACTTTGGATCCTCCTCTGATTTTCGCCCCTTGTGTTCTCCTCGTTTTTGTATTTTGCTTTTTTTTTCTTGCTCCTTGTATTCTTCTCCCCTGTTTCTTCACATCAGCTTTTTCACACTTCTGTTACTCCTCGTAGTGGCATACTGTTGATCCTCCTCTGATTTTCGCCCCTTGTGTTCTCCTCGTTTTTGTATTTTGCTTTTTTTCTTGCTCCTCGTATTCTTCTCCCCTGTTTCTTCGCCTCGGGTTTTTCACACTTCTCTTACTCCACGTAGTGCCACACTTTTGATCCTCCTCTGATTTTCGCCCCTTGTGTTCTCCTCGTTTTTGTATTTTGCTTTTTTTTTCTTGCTCCTCGTATTCTTCTCCCCTGTTTCTTTGCCTCGGGTTTTTCACACTTCTCTTACTCCACGTAGTGGCATACGGTTGATCCTCCTCTGATTTTCGCCCCTTGTGTTCTCCTCGTTTTTGTATTTTGCTTTTTTTTCTTGCTCCTCGTATTCTTCTCCTCTGTTTCTTCACCTCGTGTTTTTCACACTTCTCTTGCTCCTCGTAGTGGCATACTGTTGATCCTCCTCTGATTTTCGCCCCTTGTGTTCTCCTCGATTTTGTATTTTGCTTTTTTTTTCTTGCTCCTCGTATTCTTCTCCCCTGTTTCTTCACATCAGCTTTTTCACACTTCTCTTACTCCTCGTAGTGGCATACTGTTGATCCTCCTCTGATTTTCGCCCCTTGTGTTCTCCTCGTTTTTGTATTTTGCTTTTTTTTTCTTGCTCCTCGTATTCTTCTCCCCTGTTTCTTCGCCTCGGGTTTTTCACACTTCTCTTACTCCACGTAGTCCCATCCTTTTGATCCTCCTCTGATTTTCGCCCCTTGTGTTCTCCTCGTTTTTGTATTTTGCTTTTTTTTTCTTGCTCCTCGTATTCTTCTCCCCTATTACTTCGCCTCGGGTTTTTCACACTTTTCTTACTCCACCTAGTGCCACACTTTTGATCCTCCTCTGATTTTCGCCCCTTGTGTTCTCCTCGTTTTTGTATTTTGCTTTTTTTTTCTTGCTCCTCGTATTCTTCTCCCCTGTTTCTTCACATCAGCTTTTTCACACTTCTCTTACTCCACCTAGTGGCATACTGTTGATCCTCCTCTGATTTTCGCCCCTTGTGTTCTCCTCGTTTTTGTATTTTGCTTTTTTTTTCTTGCTCCTCGTATTCTTCTCCCCTGTTTCTTCGCCTCGTGTGTTTCCCACTTCTCTTGCTCCACGTAGTGGCATACTGTTGATCCTCCTCTGATTTTCGCCCCTTGTGTTCTCCTCGTTTTTGTATTTTGCTTTTTTTTTCTTGCTCCTCTTATTCTTCTCCCCTGTTTCTTCGCCTCGGGTTTTTCACACTTCTCTTACTCCACGTAGTGGCATACGGTTGATCCTCCTCTGATTTTCGCCCCTTGTGTTCTCCTCGTTTTTGTATTTTGCTTTTTCTTCTTGCTCCTCGTATTCTTCTCCCCTGTTTCTTCGCCTCGGGTTTTTCACACTTCTCTTACTCCTCGTAGTGGCATGCTGTTGATCCTCCTCTGATTTTCGCCCCTTGTGTTCTCCTCGTTTTTGTATTTTGCTTTTTTTTTCTTGCTCCTCGTATTCTTCTCCCCTGTTTCTTCGCCTCGGGTTTTTCACATCTCTTACTCAACGTAGTGCCTCACTTTGGATCCTCCTCTGATTTTCACCCCTTGTGTTCTCCTCGTTTTTGTATTTTGCTTTTTTTTTCTTGCTCTTCGTATTCTTCTCCCCTGTTTCTTCGCCTCACGTTTTTCACACTTCTCTTACTCCACGTAGTGCCACACTTTTGATCCTCCTCTGATTTTCGCCCCTTGTGTTCTCCTCGTTTTTGTATTTTGCTTTTTTTTTCTTGCTCCTCGTATTCTTCTCCCCTGTTTCTTTGGCTCGGTTTTTCACACGTCTCTTACTCCACGTAGTGCCACACTTTTGATCCTCCTCTGATTTTCGCCCCTTGTGTTCTCCTCGTTTTTGTATTTTGCTTTTTTTTCTTGCTCCTCGTATTCTTCTCCCCTGTTTCTTCGCCTCGGGTTTTTCACATCTCTTACTCCACTTAGTGCCACAATTTTGATCCTCCTCTGATTTTGCCCCTTGTGTTCTCCTCGTTTTTGTATTTTGCTTTTTTTTTCTTGCTCCTCTTATTCTTCTCCCCTGCTTCTTCGCCTCGGGTTTTTCACACTTCTATTACTCCACGTAGTGCCACACTTTGGATCCTCCTCTGATTTTCGCCCCTTGTGTTCTCCTCGTTTTTGTATTTTGCTTTTTTTTTCTTGCTCCTCGTATTCTTCTCCCCTGTTTCTTCGCCTCGTGTGTTTCCCACTTCTCTTGCTCCTCGTAGTGGCATACTGTTGATCCTCCTCTGATTTTCGCCCCTTGTGTTCTCCTCGTTTTTGTATTTTGCTTTTTCTTCTTGCTCCTCGTATTCTTCTCCCCTGTTTCTTCGCCTCGTGTGTTTCCCACTTCTCTTGCTCCTCGTAGTGGCATACTGTTGATCCTCCTCTGATTTTCGCCCCTTGTGTTCTCCTCGTTTTTGTATTTTGCTTTTTTTTTCTTGCTCCTCGTATTCTTCTCCCCTGTTTCTTCGCCTCGGGTTTTTCACACTTCTCTTACTCCACCTAGTGCCACACATCAGATCCTCCTCTGATTTTCGCCCCTTGTGTTCTCCTCGTTTTTGTATTTTGCTTTTTTTTTCTTGCTCCTCGTATTCTTCTCCTCTGTTTCTTCCCCTCGGGTTTTTCACACTTCTCTTACTCCACGTAGTGGCATACGGTTGATCCTCCTCTGATTTTCGCCCCTTGTGTTCTCCTCGTTTTTGTATTTTGCTTTTTTTTCTTGCTCCTCGTATTCTTCTCCTCTGTTTCTTCACCTCGTGTTTTTCACACTTCTCTTGCTCCTCGTAGTGGCATACTGTTGATCCTCCTCTGATTTTCGCCCCTTGTGTTCTCCTCGTTTTTGTATTTTGCTTTTTTTTTATTGCTCCTCGTATTCTTCTCCCCTGTTTCTTCACATCAGCTTTTTCACACTTCTCTTACTCCACGTAGTGGCATACTGTTGATCCTCCTCTGATTTTCGCCCCTTGTGTTCTCCTCGTTTTTGTATTTTGCTTTTTTTTCTTGCTCCTCGTATTCTTCTCCCCTGTTTCTTCGCCTCGGGTTTTCACACTTCTCTTGCTCCTCGTAGTGGCATACTGTTGATCCTCCTCTGATTTTCGCCCCTTTTGTTCTCCTCGTTTTTGTATTTTGCTTTTTTTTTCTTGCTCCTCGTATTCTTCTCCCCTGTTTCTTCGCCTCGGGTTTTTCACACTTCTCTTGCTCCTCGTAGTGGCATACTGTTGATCCTCCTCTGATTTTCGCCCCTTGTGTTCTCCTCGTTTTTGTATTTTGCTTTTTTTTTTTTGCTCCTCGTATTCTTCTCCCCTGTTTCTTCACATCAGCTTTTTCACACGTCTCTTACTCCTCGTAGTGGCATACTGGTGATCCTCCTCTGATTTTCGCCCCTTGTGTTCTCCTCGTTTTTGTATTTTGCTTTTTTTTTCTTGCTCCTCGTATTTTTCTCCCCTGTTTCTTCGCCTCGGGTTTTTCACACTTCTCTTACTCCACGTAGTTCCACACTTTTGATCCTCCTCTGATTTTCGCCCCTTGTGTTCTCCTCGTTTTTGTATTTTGCTTTTTTTTTCTTGCTCCTCGTATTCTTCTCCCCTGTTTCTTTGCCTCGGGTTTTTCACACTTCTCTTACTCCACGTAGTGCCACCATTTTGATCCTCCTCTGATTTTCGCCCCTTGTGTTCTCCTCGTTTTTGTATTTTGCTTTTTTTTTCTTGCTCTTCGTATTCTTCTCCCCTGTTTCTTCCCCTCGGGTTTTTCACACTTCTCTTACTCCTCGTAGTGCCACCATTTTGATCCTCCTCTGATTTTCGCCCCTTGTGTTCTCCTCGTTTTTGTATTTTGCTTTTTTTTCTTGCTCCTCGTATTCTTCTCCCCTGTTTCTTCGCCTCGGGTTTTTCACACTTCTCTTACTCCACGTAGTGCCACACTTTGGATCCTCCTCTGATTTTCACCCCTTGTGTTCTCCTCGTTTTTGTATTTTGCTTTTTTTTTCTTGCTCCTCGTATTCTTCTCCCCTGTTTCTTCGCCTCGGGTTTTTCACACTTCTCTTGCTCCTCGTAGTGGCATACTGTTGATCCTCCTCTGATTTTCGCCCCTTGTGTTCTCCTCGTTTTTGTATTTTGCTTTTTTTTTTCTTGCTCCTCGTATTCTTCTCCCCTGTTTCTTCGCCTCGGGTTTTTCACACTTCTCTTACTCCACGTAGTGGCATACGGTTGATCCTCCTCTGATTTTCGCCCCTTGTGTTCTCCTCGTTTTTGTATTTTGCTTTTTTTTCTTGCTCCTCGTATTCTTCTCCTCTGTTTCTTCACCTCGTGTTTTTCACACTTCTCTTGCTCCTCGTAGTGGCATACTGTTGATCCTCCTCTGATTTTCGCCCCTTGTGTTCTCCTCGTTTTTGTATTTTGCTTTTTTTTTCTTGCTCCTCGTATTCTTCTCCCCTGTTTCTTCACATCAGCTTTTTCACACTTCTCTTACTCCTCGTAGTGGCATACTGTTGATCCTCCTCTGATTTTTGCCCCTTGTGTTCTCCTCGTTTTTGTATTTTGCTTTTTTTTTCTTGCTCCTCGTATTCTTCTCCCCTGTTTCTTCGCCTCGGGTTTTTCACATCTCTTACTCCACGTAGTGCCACACTTTGGATCCTCCTCTGATTTTCGCCCCTTGTGTTCTCCTCGTTTTTGTATTTTGCTTTTTTTTTCTTGCTCCTCGTATTCTTCTCCCCTGTTTCTTCGCCTCGGGTTTTTCACACTTCTCTTACTCCACGTAGTGCCACACTTTTGATCCTCCTCTGATTTTCGCCCCTTGTGTTCTCCTCGTTTTTGTATTTTGCTTTTTTTTCTTGCTCCTCGTATTCTTCTCCCCTGTTTCTTCGCCTCGGGTTTTTCACACTTCTCTTGCTCCTCGTAGTGGCATACCGTTGATCCTCCTCTGATTTTCGCCACTTGTGTTCTCCTCGTTTTTGTATTTTGCTTTTTTTTTCTTGCTCCTCGTATTCTTCTCCCCTGTTTCTTCACATCAGCTTTTTCACACTTCTCTTACTCCACCTAGTGCCACAATTTTGATCCTTCTCTGATTTTCGCCCCTTGTGTTCTCCTCGTTTTTGTATTTTGCTTTTTTTTCTTGCTCCTCGTATTCTTCTCCACTGTTTCTTCACCTCGGGTTTTTCACACTTCTCTTACTCCACCTAGTGCCACACTTTTGATCCTCCTCTGATTTTCGCCCCTTGTGTTCTCCTCGTTTTTGTATTTTGCTTTTTTTTTCTTGCTCCTCGTATTCTTCTCCCCTGTTTCTTCACCTCGGGTTTTTCACACTTCTCTTACTCCACGTAGTGCCACACTTTTCATCCTCCTCTGATTTTAGCCCCTTGTGTTCTCCTCGTTTTTGTATTTTGCTTTTTTTTTCTTGCTCCTCGTATTCTTCTCCCCTGTTTCTTCGCCTCGGGTTTTTCACACTTCTCTTACTCCACGTAGTGCCACACTTTTGATCCTCCTCTGATTTTCGCCCCTTGTGTTCTCCTCGTTTTTGTATTTTGCTTTTTTTTTCTTGCTCCTCGTATTCTTCTCCCCTGTTTCTTTGCCTCGGGTTTTTCACACTTCTCTTACTCCACGTAGTGGCATACGGTTGATCCTCCTCTGATTTTCGCCTCTTGTGTTCTCCTCGTTTTTGTATTTTGCTTTTTTTTCTTGCTCCTCGTATTCTTCTCCCCTGTTTCTTCGCCTCGGGTTTTCACACTTCTCTTGCTCCTCGTAGTGGCATACTGTTGATCCTCCTCTGATTTTCGCCCCTTTTGTTCTCCTCGTTTTTGTATTTTGCTTTTTTTTTCTTGCTCCTTGTATTCTTCTCCCCTGTTTCTTCGCCTCGGGTTTTCACACTTCTCTTGCTCCTCGTAGTGGCATACTGTTGATCCTCCTCTGATTTTCGCCCCTTGTGTTCTCCTCGTTTTTGTATTTTGCTTTTTTTTTCTTGCTCCTCGTATTCTTCTCCCCTGTTTCTTCCCCTCGGGTTTTTCACACTTCTCTTACTCCACGTAGTGGCATACGGTTGATCCTCCTCTGATTTTCGCCCCTTGTGTTCTCCTCGTTTTTGTATTTTGCTTGTTTTTTCTTGCTCCTCGTATTCTTCTCCCCTGTTTCTTCGCCTCGGGTTTTTCACACTTCTCTTACTCCACCTAGTGCCACACTTCAGATCCTCCTCTGATTTTCGCCCCTTGTGTTCTCCTCGTTTTTGTATTTTGCTTTTTTTTTCCTTGCTCCTCGTATTCTTCTCCCCTGTTTCTTCGCCTCGGGTTTTTCACACTTCTCTTACTCCACGTAGTGGCATACGGTTGATCCTCCTCTGATTTTCGCCCCTTGTGTTCTCCTCGTTTTTGTATTTTGCTTTTTTTTCTTGCTCCTCGTATTCTTCTCCTCTGTTTCTTCACCTCGTGTTTTTCACACTTCTCTTGCTCCTCGTAGTGGCATACTGTTGATCCTCCTCTGATTTTCGCCCCTTGTGTTCTCCTCGTTTTTGTATTTTGCTTTTTTTTCTTGCTCCTCGTATTCTTCTCCCCTGTTTCTTCACATCAGCTTTTTCACACTTCTCTTACTCCTCGTAGTGGCATACTGGTGATCCTCCTCTGATTTTCGCCCCTTGTGTTCTCCTCGTTTTTGTATTTTGCTTTTTTTTTCTTGCTCCTCGTATTTTTCTCCCCTGTTTCTTCGCCTCGGGTTTTTCACACTTCTCTTACTCCACGTAGTTCCACACTTTTGATCCTCCTCTGATTTTCGCCCCTTGTGTTCTCCTCGTTTTTGTATTTTGGTTTTTTTCTTGCTCCTCGTATTCTTCTCCACTGTTTCTTCGCCTCGGGTTTTTCACACTTCTCTTACTCCACCTAGTGCCACACTTTTGATCCTCCTCTGATTTTCGCCCCTTGTGTTCTCCTCGTTTTTGTATTTTGCTTTTTTTTTCTTGCTCCTCGTATTCTTCTCCCCTGTTTCTTCCCCTCGGGTTTTTCACACTTCTCTTACTCCACGTAGTGCCACACTTTTCATCCTCCTCTGATTTTCGCCCCTTGTGTTCTCCTCGTTTTTGTATTTTGCTTTTTTTTTCTTGCTCCTCGTATTCTTCTCCCCTGTTTCTTCGCCTCGGGTTTTTCACACTTCTCTTACTCCACGTAGTGCCACCCTTTTGATCCTCCTCTGATTTTCGCCCCTTGTGTTCTCCTCGTTTTTGTATTTTGCTTTTTTTTTCTTGCTCCTCGTATTCTTCTCCCCTGTTTCTTCGCCTCGGGTTTTTCACACTTCTCTTACTCCACGTAGTGGCATACGGTTGATCCTCCTCTGATTTTCGCCCCTTGTGTTCTCCTCGTTTTTGTATTTTGCTTTTTTTTCTTGCTCCTCGTATTCTTCTCCCCTGTTTCTTCGCCTCGGGTTTTCACACTTCTCTTGCTCCTCGTAGTGGCATACTGTTGATCCTCCTCTGATTTTCGCCCCTTGTGTTCTCCTCGTTTTTGTATTTTGCTTTTTTTTTCTTGGTCCTCGTATTCTTCTCCCCTGTTTCTTCACATCAGCTTTTTCACACTTCTCTTACTCCACCTAGTGGCATACTGTTGATCCTCCTCTGATTTTCGCCCCTTGTGTTCTCCTCGTTTTTGTATTTTGCTTTTTTTTTCTTGCTCCTCGTATTCTTTTCCCCTGTTTCTTCACATCAGCTTTTTCACACTTCTCTTACTCCTCGTAGTGGCATACTGGTGATCCTCCTCTGATTTTCGCCCCTTGTGTTCTCCTCGTTTTTGTATTTTGCTTTTTTTTTCTTGCTCCTCGTATTCTTCTCCCCTGTTTCTTCGCCTCGGGTTTTTCACATCTCTTACTCCACGTAGTGCCACACTTTGGATCCTCCTCTGATTTTCACCCCTTGTGTTCTCCTCGTTTTTGTATTTTGCTTTTTTTTTCTTGCTCCTCGTATTCTTCTCCCCTGTTTCTTCGCCTCGGATTTTTCACACTTCTCTTACTCCACGTAGTGCCACACTTTTGATCCTCCTCTGATTTTCGCCCCTTGTGTTCTCCTCGTTTTTGTATTTTGCTTTTTTTTCTTGCTCCTCGTATTCTTCTCCCCTGTTTCTTCGCCTCGGGTTTTTCACACTTCTCTTACTCCACGTAGGGCCACACTTTGGATCCTCCTCTGATTTTCGCCCCTTGTGTTCTCCTCGTTTTTGTATTTTGCTTTTTTTTTCTTGCTCCTCGTATTCTTCTCCCCTGTTTCTTCGCCTCGGGTTTTTCACACTTCTCTTACTCCACGTAGTGCCACACTTTTGATCCTCCTCTGATTTTCTCCCCTTGTGTTCTCCTCGTTTTTGTATTTTGCTTTTTTTTTCTTGCTCCTCGTATTCTTCTCCCCTGTTTCTTCACATCAGCTTTTTCACACTTCTGTTACTCCTCGTAGTGGCATACTGTTGATCCTCCTCTGATTTTCGCCCCTTGTGTTCTCCTCGTTTTTGTATTTTGCTTTTTTTTTCTTGCTCCTCGTATTCTTCTCCCCTGTTTCTTCGCCTCGGGTTTTTCACACTTCTCTTACTCCACCTAGTGCCACACTTCAGATCCTCCTCTGATTTTCGCCCCTTGTGTTCTCCTCGTTTTTGTATTTTGCTTTTTTTTTCTTGCTCCTCGTATTCTTCTCCCCTGTTTCTTCGCCTCGGGTTTTTCACACTTCTCTTACTCCACGTAGTGGCATACGGTTGATCCTCCTCTGATTTTCGCCCCTTGTGTTCTCCTCGTTTTTGTATTTTGCTTTTTTTTCTTGCTCCTCGTATTCTTCTCCTCTGTTTCTTCACCTCGTGTTTTTCACACTTCTCTTGCTCCTCGTAGTGGCATACTGTTGATCCTCCTCTGATTTTCGCCCCTTGTGTTCTCCTCGTTTTTGTATTTTGCTTTTTTTTCTTGCTCCTCGTATTCTTCTCCCCTGTTTCTTCACATCAGCTTTTTCACACTTCTCTTACTCCTCGTAGTGGCATACTGGTGATCCTCCTCTGATTTTCGCCCCTTGTATTCTCCTCGTTTTTGTATTTTGCTTTTTTTTTCTTGCTCCTCGTATTTTTCTCCCCTGTTTCTTCGCCTCGGGTTTTTCACACTTCTCTTACTCCACGTAGTTCCACACTTTTGATCCTCCTCTGATTTTCGCCCCTTGTGTTCTCCTCGTTTTTGTATTTTGGTTTTTTTCTTGCTCCTCGTATTCTTCTCCACTGTTTCTTCGCCTCGGGTTTTTCACACTTCTCTTACTCCACCTAGTGCCACACTTTTGATCCTTCTCTGATTTTCGCCCCTTGTGTTCTCCTCGTTTTTGTATTTTGCTTTCTTTTTCTTGCTCCTCGTATTCTTCTCCCCTGTTTCTTTGCCTCGGGTTTTTCACACTTCTCTTACTCCACGTAGTGCCACACTTTTCATCCTCCTCTGATTTTCGCCCCTTGTGTTCTCCTCGTTTTTGTATTTTGCTTTTTTTTTCTTGCTCCTCGTATTCTTCTCCCCTGTTTCTTCGCCTCGGGTTTTTCACACTTCTCTTACTCCACGTAGTGCCACCGTTTTGATCCTCCTCTGATTTTCGCCCCTTGTGTTCTCCTCGTTTTTGTATTTTGCTTTTTTTTTCTTGCTCCTCGTATTCTTCTCCCCTGTTTCTTCGCCTCGGGTTTTTCACACTTCTCTTACTCCACGTAGTGGCATACGGTTGATCCTCCTCTGATTTTCGCCCCTTGTGTTCTCCTCGTTTTTGTATTTTGCTTTTTTTTCTTGCTCCTCGTATTCTTCTCCCCTGTTTCTTCGCCTCGGGTTTTCACACTTCTCTTGCTCCTCGTAGTGGCATACTGTTGATCCTCCTCTGATTTTCGCCCCTTGTGTTCTCCTCGTTTTTGTATTTTGCTTTTTTTTTCTTGGTCCTCGTATTCTTCTCCCCTGTTTCTTCACATCAGCTTTTTCACACTTCTCTTACTCCACCTAGTGGCATACTGTTGATCCTCCTCTGATTTTCGCCCCTTGTGTTCTCCTCGTTTTTGTATTTTGCTTTTTTTTTCTTGCTCCTCGTATTCTTCTCCCCTGTTTCTTCACATCAGCTTTTTCACACTACTCTTACTCCTCGTAGTGGCATACTGTTGATCCTCCTCTGATTTTCGCCCCTTGTGTTCTCCTCGTTTTTGTATTTTGCTTTTTTTTTCTTGCTCCTCGTATTCTTCTCCCCTGTTTCTTCGCCTCGGGTTTTTCACATCTCTTACTCCACGTAGTGCCACACTTTGGATCCTCCTCTGATTTTCACCCCTTGTGTTCTCCTCGTTTTTGTATTTTGCTTTTTTTTTCTTGCTCCTCGTATTCTTCTCCCCTGTTTCTTCGCCTCGGATTTTTCACACTTCTCTTACTCCACGTAGTGCCACACTTTTGATCCTCCTCTGATTTTCGCCCCTTGTGTTCTCCTCGTTTTTGTATTTTGCTTTTTTTTCTTGCTCCTCGTATTCTTCTCCCCTGTTTCTTCGCCTCGGGTTTTTCACACTTCTCTTACTCCACGTAGGGCCACACTTTGGATCCTCCTCTGATTTTCGCCCCTTGTGTTCTCCTCGTTTTTGTATTTTGCTTTTTTTTTCTTGCTCCTCGTATTCTTCTCCCCTGTTTCTTCGCCTCGGGTTTTTCACACTTCTCTTACTCCACGTAGTGGCATACGGTTGATCCTCCTCTGATTTTCGCCCCTTGTGTTCTCCTCGTTTTTGTATTTTGCTTTTTTTTCTTGCTCCTCGTATTCTTCTCCCCTGTTTCTTCGCCTCGGGTTTTCACACTTCTCTTGCTCCTCGTAGTGGCATACTGTTGATCCTCCTCTGATTTTCGCCCCTTGTGTTCTCCTCGTTTTTGTATTTTGCTTTTTTTTTCTTGGTCCTCGTATTCTTCTCCCCTGTTTCTTCACATCAGCTTTTTCACACTTCTCTTACTCCACCTAGTGGCATAATGTTGATCCTCCTCTGATTTTCGCCCCTTGTGTTCTCCTCGTTTTTGTATTTTGCTTTTTTTTTCTTGCTCCTCGTATTCTTCTCCCCTGTTTCTTCACATCAGCTTTTTCACACTACTCTTACTCCTCGTAGTGGCATACTGTTGATCCTCCTCTGATTTTCGCCCCTTGTGTTCTCCTCGTTTTTGTATTTTGCTTTTTTTTTCTTGCTCCTCGTATTCTTCTCCCCTGTTTCTTCGCCTCGGGTTTTTCACATCTCTTACTCCACGTAGTGCCACACTTTGGATCCTCCTCTGATTTTCACCCCTTGTGTTCTCCTCGTTTTTGTATTTTGCTTTTTTTTTCTTGCTCCTCGTATTCTTCTCCCCTGTTTCTTCGCCTCGGATTTTTCACACTTCTCTTACTCCACGTAGTGCCACACTTTTGATCCTCCTCTGATTTTCGCCCCTTGTGTTCTCCTCGTTTTTGTATTTTGCTTTTTTTCCTTGCTCCTCGTATTCTTCTCCCCTGTTTCTTCGCCTCGGGTTTTTCACACTTCTCTTACTCCACGTAGGGCCACACTTTGGATCCTCCTCTGATTTTCGCCCCTTGTGTTCTCCTCGTTTTTGTATTTTGCTTTTTTTTTCTTGCTCCTCGTATTCTTCTCCCCTGTTTCTTCGCCTCGGGTTTTTCACACTTCTCTTACTCCACGTAGTGCCACACTTTTGATCCTCCTCTGATTTTCTCCCCTTGTGTTCTCCTCGTTTTTGTATTTTGCTTTTTTTTTCTTGCTCCTCGTATTCTTCTCCCCTGTTTCTTCACATCAGCTTTTTCACACTTCTGTTACTCCTCGTAGTGGCATACTGTTGATCCTCCTCTGATTTTCGCCCCTTGTGTTCTCCTCGTTTTTGTATTTTGCTTTTTTTTTCTTGCTCCTCGTATTCTTCTCCCCTGTTTCTTCGCCTCGGGTTTTTCACACTTCTCTTACTCCACCTAGTGCCACACTTCAGATCCTCCTCTGATTTTCGCCCCTTGTGTTCTCCTCGTTTTTGTATTTTGCTTTTTTTTTCTTGCTCCTCGTATTCTTCTCCCCTGTTTCTTCGCCTCGGGTTTTTCACACTTCTCTTACTCCACGTAGTGGCATACGGTTGATCCTCCTCTGATTTTCGCCCCTTGTGTTCTCCTCGTTTTTGTATTTTGCTTTTTTTTCTTGCTCCTCGTATTCTTCTCCTCTGTTTCTTCACCTCGTGTTTTTCACACTTCTCTTGCTCCTCGTAGTGGCATACTGTTGATCCTCCTCTGATTTTCGCCCCTTGTGTTCTCCTCGTTTTTGTATTTTGCTTTTTTTTCTTGCTCCTCGTATTCTTCTCCCCTGTTTCTTCACATCAGCTTTTTCACACTTCTCTTACTCCTCGTAGTGGCATACTGGTGATCCTCCTCTGATTTTCGCCCCTTGTATTCTCCTCGTTTTTGTATTTTGCTTTTTTTTTCTTGCTCCTCGTATTTTTCTCCCCTGTTTCTTCGCCTCGGGTTTTTCACACTTCTCTTACTCCACGTAGTTCCACACTTTTGATCCTCCTCTGATTTTCGCCCCTTGTGTTCTCCTCGTTTTTGTATTTTGGTTTTTTTCTTGCTCCTCGTATTCTTCTCCACTGTTTCTTCGCCTCGGGTTTTTCACACTTCTCTTACTCCACCTAGTGCCACACTTTTGATCCTCCTCTGATTTTCGCCCCTTGTGTTCTCCTCGTTTTTGTATTTTGCTTTCTTTTTCTTGCTCCTCGTATTCTTCTCCCCTGTTTCTTCGCCTCGGGTTTTTCACACTTCTCTTACTCCACGTAGTGCCACACTTTTCATCCTCCTCTGATTTTCGCCCCTTGTGTTCTCCTCGTTTTTGTATTTTGCTTTTTTTTTCTTGCTCCTCGTATTCTTCTCCCCTGTTTCTTCGCCTCGGGTTTTTCACACTTCTCTTACTCAACGTAGTGCCACCCTTTTGATCCTCCTCTGATTTTCGCCCCTTGTGTTCTCCTCGTTTTTGTATTTTGCTTTTTTTTTCTTGCTCCTCGTATTCTTCTCCCCTGTTTCTTCGCCTCGGGTTTTTCACACTTCTCTTACTCCACGTAGTGGCATACGGTTGATCCTCCTCTGATTTTCGCCCCTTGTGTTCTCCTCGTTTTTGTATTTTGCTTTTTTTTCTTGCTCCTCGTATTCTTCTCCCCTGTTTCTTCGCCTCGGGTTTTCACACTTCTCTTGCTCCTCGTAGTGGCATACTGTTGATCCTCCTCTGATTTTCGCCCCTTGTGTTCTCCTCGTTTTTGTATTTTGCTTTTTTTTTCTTGGTCCTCGTATTCTTCTCCCCTGTTTCTTCACATCAGCTTTTTCACACTTCTCTTACTCCACCTAGTGGCATACTGTTGATCCTCCTCTGATTTTCGCCCCTTGTGTTCTCCTCGTTTTTGTATTTTGCTTTTTTTTTCTTGCTCCTCGTATTCTTTTCCCCTGTTTCTTCACATCAGCTTTTTCACACTTCTCTTACTCCTCGTAGTGGCATACTGGTGATCCTCCTCTGATTTTCGCCCCTTGTGTTCTCCTCGTTTTTGTATTTTGCTTTTTTTTTCTTGCTCCTCGTATTTTTCTCCCCTGTTTCTTCGCCTCGGGTTTTTCACACTTCTCTTACTCCACGTAGTTCCACACTTTTGATCCTCCTCTGATTTTCGCCCCTTGTGTTCTCCTCGTTTTTGTATTTTGCTTTTTTTTTCTTGCTCCTCGTATTCTTCTCCCCTGTTTCTTCGCCTCGGGTTTTTCACACTTCTCTTACTCCACGTAGTGCCACCCTTTTGATCCTCCTCTGATTTTCGCCCCTTGTGTTCTCCTCGTTTTTGTATTTTACTTTTTTTTCTTGCTCCTCGTATTCTTCTCCCCTGTTTCTTCGCCTCGGGTTTTTCACACTTCTCTTACTCCACGTAGTGCCACACTTTTGATCCTCCTCTGATTTTCGCCCCTTGTGTTCTCCTCGTTTTTGTATTTTGCTTTTTTTTTCTTGCTCCTCGTATTCTTCTCCCCTGTTTCTTCGCCTCGGGTTTTTCACACTTCTCTTACTCCACATAGTGGCATACGGTTGATCCTCCTCTGATTTTCGCCCCTTGTGTTCTCCTCGTTTTTGTATTTTGCTTTTTTTTCTTTCTCCTCGTATTCTTCTCCTCTGTTTCTTCACCTCGTGTTTTTCACACTTCTCTTGCTCCTCGTAGTGGCATACTGTTGATCCTCCTCTGATTTTCGCCCCTTGTGTTCTCCTCGTTTTTGTATTTTGCTTTTTTTTTCTTGCTCCTCGTATTCTTCTCCCCTGTTTCTTCACATCAGCTTTTTCACACTTCTCTTACTCCTCGTAGTGGCATACTGTTGATCCTCCTCTGATTTTCGCCCCTTGTGTTCTCCTCGTTTTTGTATTTTGCTTTTTTTTTCTTGCTCCTCGTATTCTTCTCCCCTGTTTCTTCGCGTCGGGTTTTTCACATCTCTTACTCCACGTAGTGCCACACTTTGGATCCTCCTCTGATTTTCACCCCTTGTGTTCTCCTCGTTTTTGTATTTTGCTTTTTTTTTCTTGCTCTTCGTATTCTTCTCCCCTGTTTCTTCGCCTCGCGTTTTTCACACTTCTCTTACTCCACGGAGTGCCACACTTTTGATCCTCCTCTGATTTTCGCCCCTTGTGTTCTCCTCGTTTTTGTATTTTGCTTTTTTTTTCTTGCTCCTCGTATTCTTCTCCCCTGTTTCTTCGCCTCGGGTTTTTCACACTTCTCTTACTCCACGTAGTGGCATACGGTTGATCCTCCTCTGATTTTCGCCCCTTGTGTTCTCCTCGTTTTTGTATTTTGCTTTTTCTTCTTGCTCCTCGTATTCTTCTCCCCTGTTTCTTCGCCTCGGGTTTTTCACACTTCTCTTACTCCTCGTAGTGGCATACTGTTGATCCTCCTCTGATTTTCGCCCCTTGTGTTCTCCTCGTTTTTGTATTTTGCTTTTTTTTCTTGCTCCTCGTATTCTTCTCCCCTGTTTCTTCGCCTCGGGTTTTTCACACTTCTCTTACTCCACGTAGTGCCACACTTTGGATCCTCCTGTGATTTTCGCCCCTTGTGTTCTCCTCGTTTTTGTATTTTGCTTTTTTTTTCTTGCTCCTCGTATTCTTCTCCCCTGTTTCTTCGCCTCGGGTTTTTCACACTTCTCTTACTCCACGTAGTGCCACACTTTTGATCCTCCTCTGATTTTCTCCCCTTGTGTTTTCCTCGTTTTTGTATTTTGCTTTTTTTTTCTTGCTCCTCGTATTCTTCTCCCCTGTTTCTTCACATCAGCTTTTTCACACTTCTGTTACTCCTCGTAGTGGCATACTGTTGATCCTCCTCTGATTTTCGCCCCTTGTGTTCTCCTCGTTTTTGTATTTTGCTTTTTTTTTCTTGCTCCTCGTATTCTTCTCCCCTGTTTCTTCGCCTCGGGTTTTTCACACTTCTCTTACTCCACCTAGTGCCACAATTCAGATCCTCCTCTGATTTTCGCCCCTTGTGTTCTCCTCGTTTTTGTATTTTGCTTTTTTTTTCTTGCTCCTCTTATTCTTCTCCCCTTTTTCTTCGCCTCGGGTTTTTCACACTTCTCTTACTCCACGTAGTGGCATACGGTTGATCCTCCTCTGATTTTCGCCCCTTGTGTTCTCCTCGTTTTTGTATTTTGCTTTTTTTACTTGCTCCTCGTATTCTTCTCCTCTGTTTCTTCACCTCGTGTTTTTCACACTTCTCTTGCTCCTCGTAGTGGCATACTGTTGATCCTCCTCTGATTTTCGCCCCTTGTGTTCTCCTCGTTTTTGTATTTTGCTTTTTTTTTCTTGCTCCTCGTATTCTTCTCCCCTGTTTCTTCGCCTCGGGTTTTTCACACTTCTCTTACTCCACGTAGTGCCACACTTTTGATCCTCCTCTGATTTTCTCCCCTTGTGTTCTCCTCGTTTTTGTATTTTGCTTTTTTTTTTCTTGCTCCTCGTATTCTTCTCCCCTGTTTCTTCACATCAGCTTTTTCACACTTCTGTTACTCCTCGTAGTGGCATACTGTTGATCCTCCTCTGATTTTCGCCCCTTGTGTTCTCCTCGTTTTTCTATTTTGCTTTTTTTTTCTTGCTCCTCTTATTCTTCTCCCCTGTTTCTTCGCCTCGGGTTTTTCACACTTCTCTTACTCCACCTAGTGCCACACTTCAGATCCTCCTCTGATTTTCGCCCCTTGTGTTCTCCTCGTTTTTGTATTTTGCTTTTTTTTTCTTGCTCCTCGTATTCTTCTCCCCTGTTTCTTCGCCTCGGGTTTTTCACACTTCTCTTACTCCACGTAGTGGCATACGGTTGATCCTCCTCTGATTTTCGCCCCTTGTGTTCTCCTCGTTTTTGTATTTTGCTTTTTTTTCTTGCTCCTCGTATTCTTCTCCTCTGTTTCTTCACCTCGTGTTTTTCACACTTCTCTTGCTCCTCGTAGTGGCATACTGTTGATCCTCCTCTGATTTTCGCCCCTTGTGTTCTCCTCGTTTTTGTATTTTGCTTTTTTTTCTTGCTCCTCGTATTCTTCTCCCCTGTTTCTTCACATCAGCTTTTTCACACTTCTCTTACTCCTCGTAGTGGCATACTGGTGATCCTCCTCTGATTTTCGCCCCTTGTATTCTCCTCGTTTTTGTATTTTGCTTTTTTTTTCTTGCTCCTCGTATTTTTCTCCCCTGTTTCTTCGCCTCGGGTTTTTCACACTTCTCTTACTCCACGTAGTTCCACACTTTTGATCCTCCTCTGATTTTCGCCCCTTGTGTTCTCCTCGTTTTTGTATTTTGGTTTTTTTCTTGCTCCTCGTATTCTTCTCCACTGTTTCTTCGCCTCGGGTTTTTCACACTTCTCTTACTCCACCTAGTGCCACACTTTTGATCCTCCTCTGATTTTCGCCCCTTGTGTTCTCCTCGTTTTTGTATTTTGCTTTTTTTTTCTTGCTCCTCGTATTCTTCTCCCCTGTTTCTTCGCCTCGGGTTTTTCACACTTCTCTTACTCCACGTAGTGCCACACTTTTCATCCTCCTCTGATTTTCGCCCCTTGTGTTCTCCTCGTTTTTGTATTTTGCTTTTTTTTTCTTGCTCCTCGTATTCTTCTCCCCTGTTTCTTTGCCTCGGGTTTTTCACACTTCTCTTACTCCACGTAGTGCCACCATTTTGATCCTCCTCTGATTTTCGCCCCTTGTGTTCTCCTCGTTTTTGTATTTTGCTTTTTTTTCTTGCTCCTCGTATTCTTCTCCCCTGTTTCTTTGCCTCGGGTTTTTCACACTTCTCTTACTCCACCTAGTGCCACACTTTTGATCCTCCTCTGATTTTCGCCCCTTGTGTTCTCCTCGTTTTTGTATTTTGCTTTTTTTTTCTTGCTCCTCGTATTCTTTTCCCCTGTTTCTTCACATCAGCTTTTTCACACTTCTCTTACTCCTCGTAGTGGCATACTGGTGATCCTCCTCTGATTTTCGCCCCTTGTGTTCTCCTCGTTTTTGTATTTTGCTTTTTTTTTCTTGCTCCTCGTATTTTTCTCCCCTGTTTCTTCGCCTCGGGTTTTTCACACTTCTCTTACTCCACGTAGTTCCACACTTTTGATCCTCCTCTGATTTTCGCCCCTTGTGTTCTCCTCGTTTTTGTATTTTGCTTTTTTTTTCTTGCTCCTCGTATTCTTCTCCCCTGTTTCTTCGCCTCGGGTTTTTCACACTTCTCTTACTCCACGTAGTGCCACCCTTTTGATCCTCCTCTGATTTTCGCCCCTTGTGTTCTCCTCGTTTTTGTATTTTACTTTTTTTTCTTGCTCCTCGTATTCTTCTCCCCTGTTTCTTCGCCTCGGGTTTTTCACACTTCTCTTACTCCACCTAGTGCCACACTTCAGATCCTCCTCTGATTTTCGCCCCTTGTGTTCTCCTCGTTTTTGTATTTTGCTTTTTTTTTCTTGCTCCTCGTATTCTTCTCCCCTGTTTCTTCGCCTCGGGTTTTTCACACTTCTCTTACTCCACATAGTGGCATACGGTTGATCCTCCTCTGATTTTCGCCCCTTGTGTTCTCCTCGTTTTTGTATTTTGCTTTTTTTTCTTTCTCCTCGTATTCTTCTCCTCTGTTTCTTCACCTCGTGTTTTTCACACTTCTCTTGCTCCTCGTAGTGGCATACTGTTGATCCTCCTCTGATTTTCGCCCCTTGTGTTCTCCTCGTTTTTGTATTTTGCTTTTTTTTTCTTGCTCCTCGTATTCTTCTCCCCTGTTTCTTCACATCAGCTTTTTCACACTTCTCTTACTCCTCGTAGTGGCATACTGTTGATCCTCCTCTGATTTTCGCCCCTTGTGTTCTCCTCGTTTTTGTATTTTGCTTTTTTTTTCTTGCTCCTCGTATTCTTCTCCCCTGTTTCTTCGCCTCGGGTTTTTCACATCTCTTACTCCACGTAGTGCCACACTTTGGATCCTCCTCTGATTTTCACCCCTTGTGTTCTCCTCGTTTTTGTATTTTGCTTTTTTTTTCTTGCTCCTCGTATTCTTCTCCCCTGTTTCTTCGCCTCGGATTTTTCACACTTCTCTTACTCCACGTAGGGCCACACTTTGGATCCTCCTCTGATTTTCGCCCCTTGTGTTCTCCTCGTTTTTGTATTTTGCTTTTTTTTTCTTGCTCCTCGTATTCTTCTCCCCTGTTTCTTCGCCTCGGGTTTTTCACACTTCTCTTACTCCACGTAGTGCCACACTTTTGATCCTCCTCTGATTTTCCCCCCTTGTGTTCTCCTCGTTTTTGTATTTTGCTTTTTTTTTCTTGCTCCTCGTATTCTTCTCCCCTGTTTCTTCACATCAGCTTTTTCACACTTCTGTTACTCCTCGTAGTGGCATACTGTTGATCCTCCTCTGATTTTCGCCCCTTGTGTTCTCCTCGTTTTTGTATTTTGCTTTTTTTTTCTTGCTCCTCGTATTCTTCTCCCCTGTTTCTTCGCCTCGAGTTTTTCACACTTCTCTTACTCCACCTAGTGCCACACTTCAGATCCTCCTCTGATTTTCGCCCCTTGTGTTCTCCTCGTTTTTGTATTTTGCTTTTTTTTTCTTGCTCCTAGTATTCTTCTCCCCTGTTTCTTCGCCTCGGGTTTTTCACACTTCTCTTACTCCACGTAGTGGCATACGGTTGATCCTCCTCTGATTTTCGCCCCTTGTGTTCTCCTCGTTTTTGTATTTTGCTTTTTTTTCTTGCTCCTCGTATTCTTCTCCTCTGTTTCTTCACCTCGTGTTTTTCACACTTCTCTTGCCCTCGTAGTGGCATACTGTTGATCCTCCTCTGATTTTCGCCCCTTGTGTTCTCCTCGTTTTTGTATTTTGCTTTTTTTTCTTGCTCCTCGTATTCTTCTCCCCTGTTTCTTCACATCAGCTTTTTCACACTTCTCTTACTCCTCGTAGAGGCATACTGGTGATCCTCCTCTGATTTTCGCCCCTTGTATTCTCCTCGTTTTTGTATTTTGCTTTTTTTTTCTTGCTCCTCGTATTTTTCTCCCCTGTTTCTTCGCCTCGGGTTTTTCACACTTCTCTTACTCCACGTAGTTCCACACTTTTGATCCTCCTCTGATTTTCGCCCCTTGTGTTCTCCTCGTTTTTGTATTTTGGTTTTTTTCTTGCTCCTCGTATTCTTCTCCACTGTTTCTTCGCCTCGGGTTTTTCACACTTCTCTTACTCCACCTAGTGCCACACTTTTGATCCTCCTCTGATTTTCGCCCCTTGTGTTCTCCTCGTTTTTGTATTTTGCTTTCTTTTTCTTGCTCCTCGTATTCTTCTCCCCTGTTTCTTCGCCTCGGGTTTTTCACACTTCTCTTACTCCACGTAGTGCCACACTTTTCATCCTCCTCTGATTTTCGCCCCTTGTGTTCTCCTCGTTTTTGTATTTTGCTTTTTTTTTCTTGCTCCTCGTATTCTTCTCCCCTGTTTCTTCGCCTCGGGTTTTTCACACTTCTCTTACTCCACGTAGTGCCACCCTTTTGATCCTCCTCTGATTTTCGCCCCTTGTGTTCTCCTCGTTTTTGTATTTTGCTTTTTTTTTCTTGCTCCTCGTATTCTTCTCCCCTGTTTCTTCGCCTCGGGTTTTTCACACTTCTCTTACTCCACGTAGTGGCATACGGTTGATCCTCCTCTGATTTTCGCCCCTTGTGTTCTCCTCGTTTTTGTATTTTGCTTTTTTTTCTTGCTCCTCGTATTCTTCTCCCCTGTTTCTTCGCCTCGGGTTTTCACACTTCTCTTGCTCCTCGTAGTGGCATACTGTTGATCCTCCTCTGATTTTCGCCCCTTGTGTTCTCCTCGTTTTTGTATTTTGCTTTTTTTTTCTTGGTCCTCGTATTCTTCTCCCCTGTTTCTTCACATCAGCTTTTTCACACTTCTCTTACTCCACCTAGTGGCATACTGTTGATCCTCCTCTGATTTTCGCCCCTTGTGTTCTCCTCGTTTTTGTATTTTGCTTTTTTTTTCTTGCTCCTCATATTCTTTTCCCCTGTTTCTTCACATCAGCTTTTTCACACTTCTCTTACTCCTCGTAGTGGCATACTGGTGATCCTCCTCTGATTTTCGCCCCTTGTGTTCTCCTCGTTTTTGTATTTTGCTTTTTTTTTCTTGCTCCTCGTATTTTTCTCCCCTGTTTCTTCGCCTCGGGTTTTTCACACTTCTCTTACTCCACGTAGTTCCACACTTTTGATCCTCCTCTGATTTTCGCCCCTTGTGTTCTCCTCGTTTTTGTATTTTGCTTTTTTTTTCTTGCTCCTCGTATTCTTCTCCCCTGTTTCTTTGCCTCGGGTTTTTCACACTTCTCTTACTCCACGTAGTGCCACCCTTTTGATCCTCCTCTGATTTTCGCCCCTTGTGTTCTCCTCGTTTTTGTATTTTACTTTTTTTTCTTGCTCCTCGTATTCTTCTCCCCTGTTTCTTCGCCTCGGGTTTTTCACACTTCTCTTACTCCACGTAGTGCCACACTTTTGATCCTCCTCTGATTTTCGCCCCTTGTGTTCTCCTCGTTTTTGTATTTTGCTTTTTTTTTCTTGCTCCTCGTATTCTTCTCCCCTGTTTCTTCGCCTCGGGTTTTTCACACTTCTCTTACTCCACATAGTGGCATACGGTTGATCCTCCTCTGATTTTCGCCCCTTGTGTTCTCCTCGTTTTTGTATTTTGCTTTTTTTTCTTTCTCCTCGTATTCTTCTCCTCTGTTTCTTCACCTCGTGTTTTTCACACTTCTCTTGCTCCTCGTAGTGGCATACTGTTGATCCTCCTCTGATTTTCGCCCCTTGTGTTCTCCTCGTTTTTGTATTTTGCTTTTTTTTTCTTGCTCCTCGTATTCTTCTCCCCTGTTTCTTCACATCAGCTTTTTCACACTTCTCTTACTCCTCGTAGTGGCATACTGTTGATCCTCCTCTGATTTTCGCCCCTTGTGTTCTCCTCGTTTTTGTATTTTGCTTTTTTTTTCTTGCTCCTCGTATTCTTCTCCCCTGTTTCTTCGCCTCGGGTTTTTCACATCTCTTACTCCACGTAGTGCCACACTTTGGATCCTCCTCTGATTTTCACCCCTTGTGTTCTCCTCGTTTTTGTATTTTGCTTTTTTTTTCTTGCTCTTCGTATTCTTCTCCCCTGTTTCTTCGCCTCGCGTTTTTCACACTTCTCTTACTCCACGTAGTGCCACACTTTTGATCCTCCTCTGATTTTCGCCCCTTGTGTTCTCCTCGTTTTTGTATTTTGCTTTTTTTTTCTTGCTCCTCGTATTCTTCTCCCCTGTTTCTTTGGCTCGGTTTTTCACACTTCTCTTACTCCACGTAGTGCCACACTTTTGATCCTCCTCTGATTTTCGCCCCTTGTGTTCTCCTCGTTTTTGTATTTTGCTTCTTTTTCTTGCTCCTCGTATTCTTCTCCCCTGTTTCTTCGCCTCGGGTTTTTCACACTTCTCTTGCTCCTCGTAGTGGCATACTGTTGATCCTCCTCTGATTTCCGCCACTTGTGTTCTCCTCGTTTTTGTATTTTGCATTTTTTTTCTTGCTCCTCGTATTCTTCTCCCCTGTTTCTTCACATCAGCTTTTTCACACTTCTCTTACTCCTCGTAGTGGCATACTGTTGATCCTCCTCTGATTTTCGCCCCTTGTGTTCTCCTCGTTTTTGTATTTTGCTTGTTTTTTCTTGCTCCTCGTATTCTTCTCCCCTGTTTCTTCACCTCGGGTTTTTCACACTTCTCTTACTCCACCTAGTGGCATACTGTTGATCCTCCTCTGATTTTCGCCCCTTGTGTTCTCCTCGTTTTTGTATTTTGCTTTTTTTTTCTTGCTCCTCGTATTCTTCTCCCCTGTTTCTTCGCCTCGGATTTTTCACACTTCTCTTACTCCACCTAGTGCCACACTTTTGATCCTCCTCTGATTTTCGCCACTTGTGTTCTCCTCGTTTTTGTATTTTGCTTTTTTTTTATTGCTCCTCGTATTCTTCTCCCCTGTTTCTTCGCCTCGGGTTTTTCACACTTCTCTTACTCCACGTAGTGGCATACTGATGATCCTCCTCTGATTTTCGCCCCTTGTGTTCTCCTCGTTTTTGTATTTTGCTTTTTTTTTCTTGCTCCTCTTATTCTTCTCCCCTGTTTCTTCGCCTCGGGTTTTTCACACTTCTCTTACTCCACGTAGTGGCATACGGTTGATCCTCCTCTGATTTTCGCCCCTTGTGTTCTCCTCGTTTTTGTATTTTGCTTTTTCTTCTTGCTCCTCGTATTCTTCTCCCCTGTTTCTTCGCCTCGGGTTTTTCACACTTCTCTTACTCCTCGTAGTGGCATACTGTTGATCCTCCTCTGATTTTCGCCCCTTGTGTTCTCCTCGTTTTTGTATTTTGCTTTTTTTTCTTGCTCCTCGTATTCTTTTCCCCTGTTTCTTCGCCTCGGGTTTTTCACACTTCTCTTACTCCACGTAGTGCCACACTTTGGATCCTCCTGTGATTTTCGCCCCTTGTGTTCTCCTCGTTTTTGTATTTTGCTTTTTTTTTCTTGCTCCTCGTATTCTTCTCCCCTGTTTCTTCGCCTCGGGTTTTTCACACTTCTCTTACTCCACGTAGTGCCACACTTTTGATCCTCCTCTGATTTTCTCCCCTTGTGTTTTCCTCGTTTTTGTATTTTGCTTTTTTTTTCTTGCTCCTCGTATTCTTCTCCCCTGTTTCTTCACATCAGCTTTTTCACACTTCTGTTACTCCTTGTAGTGGCATACTGTTGATCCTCCTCTGATTTTCGCCCCTTGTGTTCTCCTCGTTTTTGTATTTTGCTTTTTTTTTCTTGCTCCTCGTATTCTTCTCCCCTGTTTCTTCGCCTCGGGTTTTTCACACTTCTCTTACTCCACGTAGTTCCACACTTTTGATCCTCCTCTGATTTTCGCCCCTTGTGTTCTCCTCGTTTTTGTATTTTGCTTTTTTTTTCTTGCTCCTCGTATTCTTCTCCCCTGTTTCTTCGCCTCGGGTTTTTCACACTTCTCTTACTCCACGTAGTGCCACCCTTTTGATCCTCCTCTGATTTTCGCCCCTTGTGTTCTCCTCGTTTTTGTATTTTACTTTTTTTTCTTGCTCCTCGTATTCTTCTCCCCTGTTTCTTCGCCTCGGGTTTTTCACACTTCTCTTACTCCACCTAGTGCCACACTTCAGATCCTCCTCTGATTTTCGCCCCTTGTGTTCTCCTCGTTTTTGTATTTTGCTTTTTTTTTCTTGCTCCTCGTATTCTTCTCCCCTGTTTCTTCGCCTCGGGTTTTTCACACTTCTCTTACTCCACATAGTGGCATACGGTTGATCCTCCTCTGATTTTCGCCCCTTGTGTTCTCCTCGTTTTTGTATTTTGCTTTTTTTTCTTTCTCCTCGTATTCTTCTCCTCTGTTTCTTCACCTCGTGTTTTTCACACTTCTCTTGCTCCTCGTAGTGGCATACTGTTGATCCTCCTCTGATTTTCGCCCCTTGTGTTCTCCTCGTTTTTGTATTTTGCTTTTTTTTTCTTGCTCCTCGTATTCTTCTCCCCTGTTTCTTCACATCAGCTTTTTCACACTTCTCTTACTCCTCGTAGTGGCATACTGTTGATCCTCCTCTGATTTTCGCCCCTTGTGTTCTCCTCGTTTTTGTATTTTGCTTTTTTTTTCTTGCTCCTCGTATTCTTCTCCCCTGTTTCTTCGCCTCGGGTTTTTCACATCTCTTACTCCACGTAGTGCCACACTTTGGATCCTCCTCTGATTTTCACCCCTTGTGTTCTCCTCGTTTTTGTATTTTGCTTTTTTTTTCTTGCTCCTCGTATTCTTCTCCCCTGTTTCTTCGCCTCGGATTTTTCACACTTCTCTTACTCCACGTAGGGCCACACTTTGGATCCTCCTCTGATTTTCGCCCCTTGTGTTCTCCTCGTTTTTGTATTTTGCTTTTTTTTTCTTGCTCCTCGTATTCTTCTCCCCTGTTTCTTCGCCTCGGGTTTTTCACACTTCTCTTACTCCACGTAGTGCCACACTTTTGTTCCTCCTCTGATTTTCTCCCCTTGTGTTCTCCTCGTTTTTGTATTTTGCTTTTTTTTTCTTGCTCCTCGTATTCTTCTCCCCTGTTTCTTCACATCAGCTTTTTCACACTTCTGTTACTCCTCGTAGTGGCATACTGTTGATCCTCCTCTGATTTTCGCCCCTTGTGTTCTCCTCGTTTTTGTATTTTGCTTTTTTTTTCTTGCTCCTCGTATTCTTCTCCCCTGTTTCTTCGCCTCGAGTTTTTCACACTTCTCTTACTCCACCTAGTGCCACACTTCAGATCCTCCTCTGATTTTCGCCCCTTGTGTTCTCCTCGTTTTTGTATTTTGCTTTTTTTTTCTTGCTCCTAGTATTCTTCTCCCCTGTTTCTTCGCCTCGGGTTTTTCACACTTCTCTTACTCCACGTAGTGGCATACGGTTGATCCTCCTCTGATTTTCGCCCCTTGTGTTCTCCTCGTTTTTGTATTTTGCTTTTTTTTCTTGCTCCTCGTATTCTTCTCCTCTGTTTCTTCACCTCGTGTTTTTCACACTTCTCTTGCCCTCGTAGTGGCATACTGTTGATCCTCCTCTGATTTTCGCCCCTTGTGTTCTCCTCGTTTTTGTATTTTGCTTTTTTTTCTTGCTCCTCGTATTCTTCTCCCCTGTTTCTTCACATCAGCTTTTTCACACTTCTCTTACTCCTCGTAGAGGCATACTGGTGATCCTCCTCTGATTTTCGCCCCTTGTATTCTCCTCGTTTTTGTATTTTGCTTTTTTTTTCTTGCTCCTCGTATTTTTCTCCCCTGTTTCTTCGCCTCGGGTTTTTCACACTTCTCTTACTCCACGTAGTTCCACACTTTTGATCCTCCTCTGATTTTCGCCCCTTGTGTTCTCCTCGTTTTTGTATTTTGGTTTTTTTCTTGCTCCTCGTATTCTTCTCCACTGTTTCTTCGCCTCGGGTTTTTCACACTTCTCTTACTCCACCTAGTGCCACACTTTTGATCCTCCTCTGATTTTCGCCCCTTGTGTTCTCCTCGTTTTTGTATTTTGCTTTCTTTTTCTTGCTCCTCGTATTCTTCTCCCCTGTTTCTTCGCCTCGGGTTTTTCACACTTCTCTTACTCCACGTAGTGCCACACTTTTCATCCTCCTCTGATTTTCGCCCCTTGTGTTCTCCTCGTTTTTGTATTTTGCTTTTTTTTTCTTGCTCCTCGTATTCTTCTCCCCTGTTTCTTCGCCTCGGGTTTTTCACACTTCTCTTACTCCACGTAGTGCCACCCTTTTGATCCTCCTCTGATTTTCGCCCCTTGTGTTCTCCTCGTTTTTGTATTTTGCTTTTTTTTTCTTGCTCCTCGTATTCTTCTCCCCTGTTTCTTCGCCTCGGGTTTTTCACACTTCTCTTACTCCACGTAGTGGCATACGGTTGATCCTCCTCTGATTTTCGCCCCTTGTGTTCTCCTCGTTTTTGTATTTTGCTTTTTTTTCTTGCTCCTCGTATTCTTCTCCCCTGTTTCTTCGCCTCGGGTTTTCACACTTCTCTTGCTCCTCGTAGTGGCATACTGTTGATCCTCCTCTGATTTTCGCCCCTTGTGTTCTCCTCGTTTTTGTATTTTGCTTTTTTTTTCTTGGTCCTCGTATTCTTCTCCCCTGTTTCTTCACATCAGCTTTTTCACACTTCTCTTACTCCACCTAGTGGCATACTGTTGATCCTCCTCTGATTTTCGCCCCTTGTGTTCTCCTCGTTTTTGTATTTTGCTTTTTTTTTCTTGCTCCTCATATTCTTTTCCCCTGTTTCTTCACATCAGCTTTTTCACACTTCTCTTACTCCTCGTAGTGGCATACTGGTGATCCTCCTCTGATTTTCGCCCCTTGTGTTCTCCTCGTTTTTGTATTTTGCTTTTTTTTTCTTGCTCCTCGTATTTTTCTCCCCTGTTTCTTCGCCTCGGGTTTTTCACACTTCTCTTACTCCACGTAGTTCCACACTTTTGATCCTCCTCTGATTTTCGCCCCTTGTGTTCTCCTCGTTTTTGTATTTTGCTTTTTTTTTCTTGCTCCTCGTATTCTTCTCCCCTGTTTCTTTGCCTCGGGTTTTTCACACTTCTCTTACTCCACGTAGTGCCACCCTTTTGATCCTCCTCTGATTTTCGCCCCTTGTGTTCTCCTCGTTTTTGTATTTTACTTTTTTTTCTTGCTCCTCGTATTCTTCTCCCCTGTTTCTTCGCCTCGGGTTTTTCACACTTCTCTTACTCCACGTAGTGCCACACTTTTGATCCTCCTCTGATTTTCGCCCCTTGTGTTCTCCTCGTTTTTGTATTTTGCTTTTTTTTTCTTGCTCCTCGTATTCTTCTCCCCTGTTTCTTCGCCTCGGGTTTTTCACACTTCTCTTACTCCACATAGTGGCATACGGTTGATCCTCCTCTGATTTTCGCCCCTTGTGTTCTCCTCGTTTTTGTATTTTGCTTTTTTTTCTTTCTCCTCGTATTCTTCTCCTCTGTTTCTTCACCTCGTGTTTTTCACACTTCTCTTGCTCCTCGTAGTGGCATACTGTTGATCCTCCTCTGATTTTCGCCCCTTGTGTTCTCCTCGTTTTTGTATTTTGCTTTTTTTTTCTTGCTCCTCGTATTCTTCTCCCCTGTTTCTTCACATCAGCTTTTTCACACTTCTCTTACTCCTCGTAGTGGCATACTGTTGATCCTCCTCTGATTTTCGCCCCTTGTGTTCTCCTCGTTTTTGTATTTTGCTTTTTTTTTCTTGCTCCTCGTATTCTTCTCCCCTGTTTCTTCGCCTCGGGTTTTTCACATCTCTTACTCCACGTAGTGCCACACTTTGGATCCTCCTCTGATTTTCACCCCTTGTGTTCTCCTCGTTTTTGTATTTTGCTTTTTTTTTCTTGCTCTTCGTATTCTTCTCCCCTGTTTCTTCGCCTCGGGTTTTTCACACTTCTCTTACTCCACGTAGTGCCACACTTTTGATCCTCCTCTGATTTTCGCCCCTTGTGTTCTCCTCGTTTTTGTATTTTGCTTTTTTTTTCTTGCTCCTCGTATTCTTCTCCCCTGTTTCTTTGGCTCGGTTTTTCACACTTCTCTTACTCCACGTAGTGCCACACTTTTGATCCTCCTCTGATTTTCGCCCCTTGTGTTCTCCTCGTTTTTGTATTTTGCTTCTTTTTCTTGCTCCTCGTATTCTTCTCCCCTGTTTCTTCGCCTCGGGTTTTTCACACTTCTCTTGCTCCTCGTAGTGGCATACTGTTGATCCTCCTCTGATTTCCGCCACTTGTGTTCTCCTCGTTTTTGTATTTTGCATTTTTTTTCTTGCTCCTCGTATTCTTCTCCCCTGTTTCTTCACATCAGCTTTTTCACACTTCTCTTACTCCTCGTAGTGGCATACTGTTGATCCTCCTCTGATTTTCGCCCCTTGTGTTCTCCTCGTTTTTGTATTTTGCTTGTTTTTTCTTGCTCCTCGTATTCTTCTCCCCTGTTTCTTCACCTCGGGTTTTTCACACTTCTCTTACTCCACCTAGTGGCATACTGTTGATCCTCCTCTGATTTTCGCCCCTTGTGTTCTCCTCGTTTTTGTATTTTGCTTTTTTTTTCTTGCTCCTCGTATTCTTCTCCCCTGTTTCTTCGCCTCGGATTTTTCACACTTCTCTTACTCCACCTAGTGCCACACTTTTGATCCTCCTCTGATTTTCGCCACTTGTGTTCTCCTCGTTTTTGTATTTTGCTTTTTTTTTATTGCTCCTCGTATTCTTCTCCCCTGTTTCTTCGCCTCGGTTTTTTCACACTTCTCTTACTCCACGTAGTGGCATACGGATGATCCTCCTCTGATTTTCGCCCCTTGTGTTCTCCTCGTTTTTGTATTTTGCTTTTTTTTTCTTGCTCCTCTTATTCTTCTCCCCTGTTTCTTCGCCTCGGGTTTTTCACACTTCTCTTACTCCACGTAGTGGCATACGGTTGATCCTCCTCTGATTTTCGCCCCTTGTGTTCTCCTCGTTTTTGTATTTTGCTTTTTCTTCTTGCTCCTCGTATTCTTCTCCCCTGTTTCTTCGCCTCGGGTTTTTCACACTTCTCTTACTCCTCGTAGTGGCATACTGTTGATCCTCCTCTGATTTTCGCCCCTTGTGTTCTCCTCGTTTTTGTATTTTGCTTTTTTTTCTTTCTCCTCGTATTCTTTTCCCCTGTTTCTTCGCCTCGGGTTTTTCACACTTCTCTTACTCCACGTAGTGCCACACTTTGGATCCTCCTGTGATTTTCGCCCCTTGTGTTCTCCTCGTTTTTGTATTTTGCTTTTTTTTTCTTGCTCCTCGTATTCTTCTCCCCTGTTTCTTCGCCTCGGGTTTTTCACACTTCTCTTACTCCACGTAGTGCCACACTTTTGATCCTCCTCTGATTTTCTCCCCTTGTGTTTTCCTCGTTTTTGTATTTTGCTTTTTTTTTCTTGCTCCTCGTATTCTTCTCCCCTGTTTCTTCACATCAGCTTTTTCACACTTCTGTTACTCCTTGTAGTGGCATACTGTTGATCCTCCTCTGATTTTCGCCCCTTGTGTTCTCCTCGTTTTTGTATTTTGCTTTTTTTTTCTTGCTCCTCGTATTCTTCTCCCCTGTTTCTTCGCCTCGGGTTTTTCACACTTCTCTTACTCCACGTAGTTCCACACTTTTGATCCTCCTCTGATTTTCGCCCCTTGTGTTCTCCTCGTTTTTGTATTTTGCTTTTTTTTTCTTGCTCCTCGTATTCTTCTCCCCTGTTTCTTCGCCTCGGGTTTTTCACACTTCTCTTACTCCACGTAGTGCCACCCTTTTGATCCTCCTCTGATTTTCGCCCCTTGTGTTCTCCTCGTTTTTGTATTTTACTTTTTTTTCTTGCTCCTCGTATTCTTCTCCCCTGTTTCTTCGCCTCGGGTTTTTCACACTTCTCTTACTCCACCTAGTGCCACACTTCAGATCCTCCTCTGATTTTCGCCCCTTGTGTTCTCCTCGTTTTTGTATTTTGCTTTTTTTTTCTTGCTCCTCGTATTCTTCTCCCCTGTTTCTTCGCCTCGGGTTTTTCACACTTCTCTTACTCCACATAGTGGCATACGGTTGATCCTCCTCTGATTTTCGCCCCTTGTGTTCTCCTCGTTTTTGTATTTTGCTTTTTTTTCTTTCTCCTCGTATTCTTCTCCTCTGTTTCTTCACCTCGTGTTTTTCACACTTCTCTTGCTCCTCGTAGTGGCATACTGTTGATCCTCCTCTGATTTTCGCCCCTTGTGTTCTCCTCGTTTTTGTATTTTGCTTTTTTTTTCTTGCTCCTCGTATTCTTCTCCCCTGTTTCTTCACATCAGCTTTTTCACACTTCTCTTACTCCTCGTAGTGGCATACTGTTGATCCTCCTCTGATTTTCGCCCCTTGTGTTCTCCTCGTTTTTGTATTTTGCTTTTTTTTTCTTGCTCCTCGTATTCTTCTCCCCTGTTTCTTCGCCTCGGGTTTTTCACATCTCTTACTCCACGTAGTGCCACACTTTGGATCCTCCTCTGATTTTCACCCCTTGTGTTCTCCTCGTTTTTGTATTTTGCTTTTTTTTTCTTGCTCCTCGTATTCTTCTCCCCTGTTTCTTCGCCTCGGATTTTTCACACTTCTCTTACTCCACGTAGGGCCACACTTTGGATCCTCCTCTGATTTTCGCCCCTTGTGTTCTCCTCGTTTTTGTATTTTGCTTTTTTTTTCTTGCTCCTCGTATTCTTCTCCCCTGTTTCTTCGCCTCGGGTTTTTCACACTTCTCTTACTCCACGTAGTGCCACACTTTTGATCCTCCTCTGATTTTCTCCCCTTGTGTTCTCCTCGTTTTTGTATTTTGCTTTTTTTTTCTTGCTCCTCGTATTCTTCTCCCCTGTTTCTTCACATCAGCTTTTTCACACTTCTGTTACTCCTCGTAGTGGCATACTGTTGATCCTCCTCTGATTTTCGCCCCTTGTGTTCTCCTCGTTTTTGTATTTTGCTTTTTTTTTCTTGCTCCTCGTATTCTTCTCCCCTGTTTCTTCGCCTCGGGTTTTTCACACTTCTCTTACTCCACCTAGTGCCACACTTCAGATCCTCCTCTGATTTTCGCCCCTTGTGTTCTCCTCGTTTTTGTATTTTGCTTTTTTTTTCTTGCTCCTCGTATTCTTCTCCCCTGTTTCTTCGCCTCGGGTTTTTCACACTTCTCTTACTCCACGTAGTGGCATACGGTTGATCCTCCTCTGATTTTCGCCCCTTGTGTTCTCCTCGTTTTTGTATTTTGCTTTTTTTTCTTGCTCCTCGTATTCTTCTCCTCTGTTTCTTCACCTCGTGTTTTTCACACTTCTCTTGCCCTCGTAGTGGCATACTGTTGATCCTCCTCTGATTTTCGCCCCTTGTGTTCTCCTCGTTTTTGTATTTTGCTTTTTTTTCTTGCTCCTCGTATTCTTCTCCCCTGTTTCTTCACATCAGCTTTTTCACACTTCTCTTACTCCTCGTAGTGGCATACTGGTGATCCTCCTCTGATTTTCGCCCCTTGTATTCTCCTCGTTTTTGTATTTTGCTTTTTTTTTCTTGCTCCTCGTATTTTTCTCCCCTGTTTCTTCGCCTCGGGTTTTTCACACTTCTCTTACTCCACGTAGTTCCACACTTTTGATCCTCCTCTGATTTTCGCCCCTTGTGTTCTCCTCGTTTTTGTATTTTGGTTTTTTTCTTGCTCCTCGTATTCTTCTCCACTGTTTCTTCGCCTCGGGTTTTTCACACTTCTCTTACTCCACCTAGTGCCACACTTTTGATCCTCCTCTGATTTTCGCCCCTTGTGTTCTCCTCGTTTTTGTATTTTGCTTTCTTTTTCTTGCTCCTCGTATTCTTCTCCCCTGTTTCTTCGCCTCGGGTTTTTCACACTTCTCTTACTCCACGTAGTGCCACACTTTTCATCCTCCTCTGATTTTCGCCCCTTGTGTTCTCCTCGTTTTTGTATTTTGCTTTTTTTTTCTTGCTCCTCGTATTCTTCTCCCCTGTTTCTTCGCCTCGGGTTTTTCACACTTCTCTTACTCCACATAGTGGCATACGGTTGATCCTCCTCTGATTTTCGCCCCTTGTGTTCTCCTCGTTTTTGTATTTTGCTTTTTTTTCTTGCTCCTCGTATTCTTCTCCTCTGTTTCTTCACCTCGTGTTTTTCACACTTCTCTTGCTCCTCGTAGTGGCATACTGTTGATCCTCCTCTGATTTTCGCCCCTTGTGTTCTCCTCGTTTTTGTATTTTGCTTTTTTTTTCTTGCTCCTCGTATTCTTCTCCCCTGTTTCTTCACATCAGCTTTTTCACACTTCTCTTACTCCTCGTAGTGGCATACTGTTGATCCTCCTCTGATTTTCGCCCCTTGTGTTCTCCTCGTTTTTGTATTTTGCTTTTTTTTTCTTGCTCCTCGTATTCTTCTCCCCTGTTTCTTCGCCTCGGGTTTTTCACATCTCTTACTCCACGTAGTGCCACACTTTGGATCCTCCTCTGATTTTCACCCCTTGTGTTCTCCTCGTTTTTGTATTTTGCTTTTTTTTTCTTGCTCCTCGTATTCTTCTCCCCTGTTTCTTCGCCTCGGATTTTTCACACTTCTCTTACTCCACGTAGGGCCACACTTTGGATCCTCCTCTGATTTTCGCCCCTTGTGTTCTCCTCGTTTTTGTATTTTGCTTTTTTTTTCTTGCTCCTCGTATTCTTCTCCCCTGTTTCTTCGCCTCGGGTTTTTCACACTTCTCTTACTCCACGTAGTGCCACACTTTTGATCCTCCTCTGATTTTCTCCCCTTGTGTTCTCCTCGTTTTTGTATTTTGCTTTTTTTTTCTTGCTCCTCGTATTCTTCTCCCCTGTTTCTTCACATCAGCTTTTTCACACTTCTGTTACTCCTCGTAGTGGCATACTGTTGATCCTCCTCTGATTTTCGCCCCTTGTGTTCTCCTCGTTTTTGTATTTTGCTTTTTTTTTCTTGCTCCTCTTATTCTTCTCCCCTGTTTCTTCGCCTCGGGTTTTTCACACTTCTCTTACTCCACCTAGTGCCACACTTCAGATCCTCCTCTGATTTTCGCCCCTTGTGTTCTCCTCGTTTTTGTATTTTGCTTTTTTTTTCTTGCTCCTCGTATTCTTCTCCCCTGTTTCTTCGCCTCGGGTTTTTCACACTTCTCTTACTCCACGTAGTGGCATACGGTTGATCCTCCTCTGATTTTCGCCCCTTGTGTTCTCCTCGTTTTTGTATTTTGCTTTTTTTTCTTGCTCCTCGTATTCTTCTCCTCTGTTTCTTCACCTCGTGTTTTTCACACTTCTCTTGCCCTCGTAGTGGCATACTGTTGATCCTCCTCTGATTTTCGCCCCTTGTGTTCTCCTCGTTTTTGTATTTTGCTTTTTTTTCTTGCTCCTCGTATTCTTCTCCCCTGTTTCTTCACATCAGCTTTTTCACACTTCTCTTACTCCTCGTAGTGGCATACTGGTGATCCTCCTCTGATTTTCGCCCCTTGTATTCTCCTCGTTTTTGTATTTTGCTTTTTTTTTCTTGCTCCTCGTATTTTTCTCCCCTGTTTCTTCGCCTCGGGTTTTTCACACTTCTCTTACTCCACGTAGTTCCACACTTTTGATCCTCCTCTGATTTTCGCCCCTTGTGTTCTCCTCGTTTTTGTATTTTGGTTTTTTTCTTGCTCCTCGTATTCTTCTCCACTGTTTCTTCGCCTCGGGTTTTTCACACTTCTCTTACTCCACCTAGTGCCACACTTTTGATCCTCCTCTGATTTTCGCCCCTTGTGTTCTCCTCGTTTTTGTATTTTGCTTTCTTTTTCTTGCTCCTCGTATTCTTCTCCCCTGTTTCTTCGCCTCGGGTTTTTCACACTTCTCTTACTCCACGTAGTGCCACACTT